>NC_140214.1:17375401-18575401 GCF_951802725.1 Rutilus rutilus | reverse complement strand
TCTATTTTTACAACCCGCCCCGCCCCGCACCGCCCCGCACCCGCGACCATTAAATAGACAAACTAGGCATTGTAATGTAAAAGAAAACAGCCTTTATTTCAGCCTGAAAGTGCTTGGAAACATCGCCCTGTAAACTGGCAATAACAGACGATTCTGAATATGAACCATAAATCAGGTCATATTAATAAGATAATGATTTAAACATTTTCAATATTTACAAAGCAGCGTTTGTATTCATCTAATTCATCATTCACCTTTTTTTCTTTTAATTATGTAAAATCCCGACCTCAATTTCTCCCGCACCTCATATTCCATCTTCACTTTTATTTCTCCGTCTTTGTTGTTGTGGCTGGCGGCGGGAGCTACTTGGCGCGAGCTGCTTTGCGCGAGCTGTGTCACGTGACGCCAAAGGTTTGGGGAAATCACGCAAGTTGCATTGCTACGGCCTTATCAAATAACCTACTAAAATATGATTAGATTGATATTCCCAAATATTTAATATAGGCTGGACATTGCATGCAACATATGGATTTTTATTTTATTTTGTTTAATGACCCGCCCCAACCCGCCCCGCAAATAAAGTGACAATTTTTTGACCCGCCCCAACCCGACCCGCGGGCTACCCGCGGGGCCCGCGGGTTATGAGACGACCCGCGCATCACTACCCTGTACTGCTGTTGGTGAGTTTATGTTCTCGAGTCGAGTCGAGTCGAGTCGAGTCAGTGTATTTCATTCAAGTTTGGATATTAATAATAAACAGATCCACTGGAGGCGAGTGTAGACGAACCAAAGTGCAGTTTATTAAATACAAAAAAATGCATTTTGTGCTTTTAGACAATCAAGTAGAAGATACTTTTTTTTGTCATTAATTTCAGGTCCTCCTGGTCCAAGAGGTCCTCGGGGAGACAAAGGGTCCCAGGGACTGCCTGGCAAAGCTGGACAGAAAGGTGAAAGTGGTGAAAAAGGAGGACCTGGTATTGCTGGGCCTAAAGGAGAAAGGGGTCCAACGGGGCCTCCTGGTGTGCCAGGGTTGAAAGGGCCACCTGGTTCAAGAGGAAGCCCTGGGTCAAAGGGTTCACGAGGATCAGGGGGCAGGGCAGGGCCTTCAGGAGAGAAAGGTGACCCCGGTATACCTGGTCTGCCTGGAAGAGATGGTCAGCCAGGTCCTTCTGGGCCACAGGGGCCCCAGGGACTCAGAGGGCCAGCTGGGCCTGCAGGACTGGAAGGCGCCCGTGGGCCCGTTGGCCCCATTGGCCCACCTGGACCTCCTGGATTACCAGGACTTCCTGCACCAGTAGTTGTGCACCCGGTAGATCCCCAAGGCTTTGTCAACCGCCAGGTAGCGCCGCCCCCAACAAGTACACCAGGTACAAGCTTTTCTTATGTTCTCTTTCACTGTTTGCGGTTAATACAGAATAAATAATTCCGATTTTATGTAATGTGAGTAGTTTGGATATAAAATAAGGATCTCAAAATATTTGGCATTTGTACTCTGAGATGTATTTTGTTTATTTGTATATAAGTTAAAGTGTTTTAAATATTACATTTCATGTAGTGTGTAATATAGCTTTTACTAAATGTAAACTAAATTTTAAAGATCAAATTGCACGACAAATTTAGTTATTGTCTCATAAAGAAAGAATCGATTCTGAACTGTTGAAACGGCTTGTCAGCAATTCCAGTCTCACTTCCTGTTACAAACCTACATAACAATGTAACATATTTGCATAATGCCAGCCTTTGGTCCTCATTGGCTGCTTTATTGACTGCTCTACATTGACCCGCCCTCAAACACTGTAGTTGTAGCTGAGGCCTGGAAGAGTTTGGTTCGTTTTGTCGACATATTGAGAAGATGCTATTTTCAACGCTGCAAATCCTTTTTGCAACTTTTCATGCACTTCAAAAGGATGAGGACTCGTGCTGGAATTGATACGGTAAAACCTTTTACAGTCTATGGGTAAAACCCGACACCATTGTTACTGTGTATCGAGCGCTGAGGAAGCTTCCAGTGCTGAAATTCAGATATGGCAATAGGCGTTTCGTTTCCAACTTGCGCTGTGAGCGGTAGACCAATCACAACAGACTGGGCCATCTGACCAATCAGAGTAGGCTTTTAGAAAGGAGGGATTTAGAGAGACTGGATCCTTGGTTGAACCGTTTCAGACACTGTGAGAAAGAGGTGATGTGCAAGAGGTGAAAATTAAAATGTTTGTAAACCTAATGTTGGAGACATTTAAAATAGCAAAATTGGGGCACTTTAAAAGTTGTCAATTCCACTAACCACGCTTTAGTATGTAACTGGTGTTACTTTTTTTAAATGTTTGTATAGGGACAGTACAAAAACATGACAAACTAAAGATGCATCGCACATAGAGATTATAGCACATGCTATATACCGATGCACTTGAACATGAAGACTTGAATTATACAGTACATAACCAGTCTGTATTTCTCATGAGTGCTACTTTTTTAACAATATTTCTTATGTATTTTTTTTATTTATTTTTTATCTAAGGCTGCCCACCTCAGTGGAAGAGCTTCAGAGACAAATGTTACTACTTCTCAGCTCCACCAGAAATTCTGAACTTTGATGAAACGAAGGAAAGTTGCAACAACAAGAGTTCATCTATGCTGATTATCAATGATGAAGATGAGCAGGTAAATCTTGGATACCATTCTTGAATATGTAATGCGTCTTAATTAAACAGCATTATCTATATTACTCTTGAGTTTTAGACCTAATATCACTCTATAAATGTCTGTTACACAATGCACTCTTTATTATCTATCACAGCTATGGATAAAGAGGCAGATTTCTGGAAAGGGCTACTTTTGGCTGGGCCTCACAGACAGTGCAGAGGAAAAAATCTGGAGATGGGTGGATGGGAGCCTGCCCAACTATACGTGAGTAGATAACAATGCATGTAATAAAATACCCATGAACTATTATTATTACTCCAGTGTATATAAGTGTACATAATACATAATGTAATGTGTATCCAGTGAGGATTCACAGTAATATAGAGGGGAGATTACAGTGTTAGGAGACATTCCCCATTAGTCACGTCTGATTTTAATTGAAAGGAAATGGAAACCTGGGCAGCCTGATAACTGGAGCCATGGTCATGAAGCGGGGGAAGACTGTGCAGGTTTAATACACGAGGGCAGTTGGAACGACTTTTTCTGCACAGAACGCATTGGTTTCATTTGTGAACGAACTAATGAATGTAAGTTCTGCATATATTTCTCGCTTCTTTTTGTTGAAATGTGTTATCTGCATGGTGTGCTTGACTTCATATAATTCATTGAGGTGTTTTCTCCATTATTCACAGCCAAAGTTCCAGTTTTATAGCATGAGTGTTATGAATGAACAGAGTATTGGATATAACAATCACAGAGACAGTTCAGAAGACTTCTGTGACAGTATCCTCTCACAAAGCACGAACGTTCGCTTTGCCCAGTGAGCAGCATACAGGATGGACACAAAAGTAAATGTCATTGACAATCACGAGCAAGTCAAGACTGCAAACTATTTTAAATACACTGACCACCAGTTATGTTAATGTTTAGATAAGTGAAAAAGCTGTAATGTATTGTAATCACATGATTGTAAATACCTGTTTTACCTGTGTCATTAACAAAGCTGATGCCACATTACTCCAGTGCAATACAATGAAGCTTTGTAGCTGCTTTAATTAAAATAAAGCTTTGAACAGCCAACCATAAAGCTACAAATTAATATGTTGATATGTTGTAATGACTATAATCCAACATTTGTTCACACCAGAGTTTTACTTCTTAAGTCTTGGACATTATTGATGTGATTTTGTGAATAAATCTTTAACGCTTCAAATATTTGATTATGCAGTAGCTATGTATAAAATAGTTGTGTATTTGAATACATGTACATGTATGTAATCATCATGAAAGACCATGTTTTTATCTGAAATAAAATATAGTTGGTATTTTTCAAAATGCTCTGTTGACATTTTTATTATCCTTATTATTTATGTCTGAATGTGGAATGTATTCATTTCCTGTATTGCCTTGTCTGCCAGTGTTTGTGTGTGTGTCTGTGTCTGTGTGTGTGTATAGTTTTTATTGTGTGGCCAATCTTCACTGATTTTACATTCCATCAGTAGAGCAGGACAAATAAGAGGACAGAATTTGGTGTGGTCATCTCACTGGCTCATCTGTGATCAGGACAGCAAGTATTTGTGGTGTATTTATAGCTATGTTATCCAGGGTAAGGTCGGCATACCACCATGTAGGCCAAACCACATCCAACAGGAGTAACTGTCGACGCAAGAGGAAGCTGTCTGAAAGGGATGTCCAGCTACTAACCCAGATTGTTTCCAAAAAAAACATAAAACCACAGCTGCCCAACTCACTGCAGAATTAAATGCACACCTCGTGCCATGTATCAGCATGATACACACAGCAAGACTTGCGACAGAATGGTTTAATGAACATAAAAGTGAAGTTGAACATCTCCCATGGCCTGCACAGTCACCAGATCTAAATATTTAGAGCCACTTTGGAGTATTTTGGAGGAGCAAGTCAGAAAACGTTTTCCTCCACCACCAGCATCGCATAGTGACCTGGACACTGTTCTGGAAGAGGAATGGCTCAAAATCCCTCTGGTCACTGTGCAGGACTTGTATCTGTCATTCCCAAGATGAACTGATTATGTATTGGCCGCAAAAGGAGGCCCTACACCATATTAATAACTTGTGGTCTAAAACTTGGTGTTTCAGTTTCATTGCATCCCCTGTATATATAAATGCAGAAAGCTTTATGTGAGAGTTTTCTGTGAGGGTTGTGTTTAGGGTTAGGGGATATACAGTTTGTACAGTATGAAAATTATTAAGTCCATGGTAACGGAAAATCCATAAGGCATAACGTGTGTGTGTAAAATTCAGCCTTTTTAAAATATATTAAAATAGAAAACAATATTTTAAATTGAAATATTTCACAATATTACTGTTTTAATCGAAAAAATGCAGCCTTGGTGAGCATAAATGTATTTAAATGTTACATTTTTTGATAAAACATATTTATGGAAAATCCCGTTGTCTAATGTATGTGTTTACTTCTTTACCTAAAAGTCATATACAAATATGATGATATTGTAACGTATGAATTATCCTCTTTGAAACCAACATATAAAGTCACTGTTGTTAGAGAAAACACATCTCCTCGAAACCTCACTCCTTTTATAGTTACTGAGATAAAGCACTTGTTGTGACCACTTCCACGGTCTCCCCAATCACAAATGTCACAAATGATGTTCAAGTGTCTAATAAGACAAAAAAAAAAAAAGTGTTTATATTATCTCGTGACTGCTGCTGAGTCAGACAGTCTACCATGTGATTAAGTCATATGATTTATCAGCTGTATTTTCCATAACCTTCACTAATTCATCATTTACACGATCCGATTAACAACTTCCAGTGTCGAATAACATACATGTCGTACAGTAAAGTCACATCTAATCCCGCTCATATTTATGTGGATATGCCAAACTGTTTTTCTATGTAGTAGGCTATGTGCAGTGCACTCCAGCGACACCTCTATTACCCAGAATGCACTGCTGCGAGACTGAGTAAGAGACTGAGGAGGGGATCCCATCAGCAACACTGACTGTAGTTTCTATTTGATTATGTTTATTAATTCACGTTTAACCAAGTGCTGACAGGGAGACGAACAAGAAGAGGATCGAGCTTAGATTTCGTTGTGTGTATATCTCGGCCATGCCTCTCTTCACGTCAAATCCCTTTGATCAAGATGTTGGTAAGTTTGTCATGCAGTTAGCAGGCGAGCTAACGGGACCTCATCTCTGTCTTTTGTTGTTCATGGCAACCCACCGGCTTTCTGTTTCCTTTCGAGTTCACTTTAAATAGGTGTTTTTTTCGCAATGGCATTCCGGTGATTAAATACTTCCCACCAGCGGTTTTACCTTGACACTGTTAACCTGGGCATTAATGACAACAGTCTCACAGCTAGACATGTTATTAGCCTGATGGCTAGTCAAGTTTGTAGCTGAAGAAGCTATATGATTGTTAGCGAGCAGAGCTAATTTTCTCTGTTTGTATGGCACTGACAGTGCACAATTGAGTAAAAACAGGCGCTTTGCAGTTTACTCCAGATGATTTGAGCCATCTTAATGGTTGAATTCATCACCGACTGACTCGAGCTAACGGTTCATACGGTGACGCTGCAAATGCCCCCTTCTGCACCTCTTATATGTTATTATCCGTGTTTGTTTTGCTAAATGATGCTGTTCCTACTGCATGACTGTATCCTTTATAATAGGCTTTTAATAAGATTTCAGTGTTGTATTGTGTATATTATCACTGTATTATGAGCCGGTTGATGATTGGAGCACCGTTAAAGCCAGAATGCGTTGATGTAATATAAACGCGTTTATATTTAGTATTTAGTTCATGCACTTGTAGGTTAGTTAATACAATCACATATGAGTTGATCAAACATTGCAGATAAAATCATGGTGATGTGGGAAACGTCATATTTTGGCAGTGACTGGTGTTCTGGGGCTGCAGATGTCATTGGCTGTTTGATGGTATAAGACTGTATTATATAGAATTAATATCCTGGTCGGTTTTGTTTATTGTGAGTGTTTTGTAATGGTAAGTTATCTCTGTACCAAATCGCAGATACTGACCACGGCAGGTGTGTTTTTGTGTAAGTTAACCTTTGTCCTCTATTTGACACTTTGCTAGATTGATCAACAGAATCTCACAACAAATGTAGGTCACTGTAGTTAACCTTCTGCTTTCTGTAAGTGTCATACATTAACCTTTTTTTGATTTACAATGGAAATTATGGCTGTTAATTATAAAATCAAATCCACATCAAATACAAAAGTTGCTGTAAATAATTACTTGTAACATATCATAACAATTAACATGGAGATTTTTGAAAGCCGCATTCTTAAATGTCATGTAAATATAAACAGATATCTGACATATAAACTACCATTCAAAAGTTCAGTCAGTAAGATTTTTTTTTTTTTTTAAGGAAATTAATACTTTTATTCATCAAGGATGTATTAAATTGAAATTGTAATAGGCCTAAATCATTTCAAGAATGTTAAAAAGATTTGTTTTTAATAAATGCTGTTCTATTGAATTGTTATTCAAAGAATCCTGCAAAAAAATAAATATATTTTTACAAAAATAAGCAATTTTCAACATTGATAATACTAAGAAATGTTTCTTGAGCACCAGAAAAGCATATTAAAATGATTTCTGAAGGATCATGTGACACTGAAGCCTGGAGTAATGATGCTGAAAATTCAGCTTTGCTGTCACTGGAATAAACAGATATTTGAGATATCATAAGAGACTTTCAACAACATAAAAAAAAAAATAATCTTACACCCCAAATTTGTCAAAGGTAGTGTATAGTTACAGATATAATAATAGAACTTATAACATAATAAGGGTGATTTTTCCCTTTCGGTTGCATTTTTGTCTCAAAAACTGGTTAATTTCTGACTCTGGTTTCTTTAATGAGGTGTAAAAGCCCCGATAAACTCACGCAAAGTTCTTTTTCGTTCTTCGCTTAGGAGTAAAAAGAAGTTCGAAATACTCGACCAGCGAACATCCCGACGCCACCCACACTGCTGAGAGCGGCCTTTAATTAATATGTAAATATGTGCTGCGCGCTTTCCTCTCAATAACAGAATAAACCGAAAACTAATATGACAGCGGTGATAAAACAGCAGTAAGCACCATCTGATCATAGCAATGTGATGTAAACTGCTTGCATTTAAACAGTATCAAAGATGAAGAACAGTGTCAGTGTCGCTTTCAATTAGAAAGAGTGTTCATGTTGTTACTCGTGGAAGTCTGACATCGACGGATTGAACTGGAGAATATTTCCATGTCAAAGAAGGCGGATCCTCCTCGCACACCTTATATCATTACGTAATCGCCACGGACCAATGATAGTTCTACGGTGTTTACTTTTCCGGGAAAGTTCACTTTGGCTAGCTGTTTCGAATTCCCGAAACAAACACAAAACAAACTTCGTCTTGGCCTGATTTCGTTCGAAAGGACGTCATCAGTTCTTCGATTTTGCTTGAACAACCTGGGGCCTTTTACAGATAGATACACTTTTATTCAGTATGAATATATATATATATATATATATATGTTATGCTGTTTAATTAATCTGTGGAATCACAGGGAACCTTTGTCAATATGAGGGATAAATATTTGAGTAACTTGTTTTGCAGAGAAAGCAACATGTGAGATGAACACAGCTGAGGACTGGGGCCTCATTCTGGACATTTGTGACAAGATCGGACAGTCTCGCACTGGGTTAGTGAACAAGCGTTCAGAATGATTTTGAGAGTGTCTTTTAGATGAATGGGTGTTTAACAGGTTTAATGTTATTGCTCTACTTCTGAAGGCCTAAAGAATGCCTGCGATCTATAATGAGGAGAGTGAATCACAAGGATCCCCATGTTGCCATGCAAGCGTTGACGGTAAGGCAAACAATTCTTAATGCTTTCTAGTAGGGCTGAACGATATATCGTTATCGTATCTATATCGAGATATGAACTTTCAAGATATTACTATCGAAAAAAGCAACGATATAGACGATATAGATTTCCCCTCTCCGCGCTCGCCCTGCATACAACTCTGGCAGTCACAACAAACATCAGTTTTACGAGTGCCCTTGAATGCACCGCTAAAGCCAGCGCGCGCACACTACCAGGGACGTGGGAACTATATTGTGAGAGGGGGGGCGGCGTTTCCATGGTGACGCGTCATTGCTTGTCACGTGACACACCGCAGCAGCAACAGCGCTGAATGAATGATGATCTGCTTTTATGTCATTTTTCCTTTTTTATTCAGAATATTCACAAATGTGTTAGCTATGGCATGAAATATCTGATATTCCGATTGTCAAATACATGCAAGTGGAAGTATATTGTTGTTTAAACACCTTTATAACGATCGCGTTAGTTGAGCTGTATGCGCGATGGGCGCCGCCGTGTTAGTTTGTGCCGCAGACGCAGTTCAGAGAATCGGATCTGTTGGATTTACAACCTCTATGTTTACAACACGTGAATTCATCCACTTTTCCCGAAATACTTAAAAGTAAGTGGCTGGTGAACTGGGAATAGAATAGAGTAAACATTAAAGTTACTTACACAATGTGTATCTTATATGAATAAAACGTGTCGAATTATAATGGAAAGGATTATTATTACCTCTTCCATAGACATCAGTGTGTATTTTACAAACTCTAAATGTATTGTTTTTTTAGTACTTACGTAGTCATATCGTATTGGATCGATATCGAGATATCTGGCATGAAAATCGAGATATGAAATTTTGTCCATATCGTTCAGCCCTACTTTCTAGTGGATGCGCAGGAAGCACGGTTCCATCTCAAGTATGCAGACGTCAGAGGCCATTAATGAACTGTTGAAATGAAATAAGTGTTTTCTCTTCCATAGCTACTTGGTGCATGTGTGTCAAACTGTGGAAAAATATTCCATTTAGAGGTCTGCTCCAGGGAATTTGCTAGTGAAGTTAGCAACGTGCTAAATAAGGTACGTGCTTTTGTTTGTAGAACTACTATGCTTCGTTGTTTTGTCCAGGAGCATAAGGCTGATGCTTTGGCCTTTCTTTTCAAGGGCCACCCAAAAGTGTGTGAGAAGCTGAAGGCTCTCATGGTGGAATGGGCTGAGGATTTCCGTAATGACCCCCAGCTCAGCCTCATATCGGCCATGATCAAGAACCTCAGAGAACAGGGCGTCATCTTCCCTGCGGTGGGCTCTCAGGTGAGCAGTTCTACCAGGATCTGCCAGTTCACTGGATTCTGTGAAATGCTGTAGTTACTTGTTACACAAGCATGTAGGGAATTGAATGTGTGTCAGGACAGGAGGGCAGTTTCAGTTTAAAGGGAAAATCTGAATCTTCAGCACAAAAAAAAGCATGCTTAACCTGATATTACAGGAAATACCGTTCAAAGGTTTGGGGTCAGTAAGATGATTATTATTATTTTAAAAAAAAGAAAATAATACCTTTATTCAGCAAAGATGCATTAAATGATCGAAAGTGACAGAAAAGGCATTAATAATGTTACAAAAGATTTCTATCTCAAATAAATGCTGTTCTTTTATGGTATGCTGGGTTTTTTTTTACTTTTTTTTACAAAAATATTAATCAGAACAACTGTTTTCAACATTGACTATATATAATGAGAAGTTTCTTGAGCAGCAAATCAGCATATTAGAATGATTTCATCCTGCTGAAAAAAAAAGTCAGTGCTTTCACTATTTCTTAATCCGTCCTTGTAGCTTTTACTATTCTGAATCTGGATCATGTGACACTCTGAAGACTGGAGTGCTGGCTGCTAAAATAAATCTGCTTTATCATAAAAGGAATAAATAAGACTAAAATATAATCAAATAGAAAATAATTTTAATTTGCAATATTATTTCATGCAATATTATTGTTTTTTCTTCTTCTTTTTTTTTCTGCACAACCCCAAACTTTTGATCGGTGTGTGTGTGCGCGCATATATATATATATATATATATATATATATATATATATATATATATATATATATATATATATATTTATTTATTTATTTATTTTTATTTATTTTTTTTCGTCAATGGCAGAGAGAGTGTTTAGTAATGAGATGTTTAACTTTATTTGTTCAGGCAGCAGAACAAGCTAAAGCCAGTCCTGCATTGGTAGCTAAAGACCCTGCAACATCAACAAACAAGAAGGAAGAAGAAGACCTTGCTAAAGGTGGGCACAAATCTGTAATGCTGAAGTCAGCAATGAATTTCCTTGAAGAAAGAGAGGTAATCTCTCTGTCTGTGTCTCTCTTTCTCAGCGATCGAACTGTCTCTGAAGGACCAGCGGCAGCAGCCTCAGGTCTCTCTGTCTGGCCTCTACCCGAGCACCAGCAGCCTCCTCACCTCTCACAAGACTGAGGGCAGAAAGGTCAGGGCCATCTATGACTTTGAGGCAGCCGAGGACAATGAGCTCACCTTTAAATCAGGCGAGATCATCACCATCATGGATGACAGGTGTTCATTGATGGTCACAATGGATGGTTCAGGCTGTGTTTGAAATCATTCCCTTTAGCCCTATTTGGATGGGACTAGTTTTTTTTTTTTTATATGGGGAAAATTCACATTTCACAGACATAATTTTATGGATTTTAATCCTGTCCAAATCTGCCATTTCTGTGTGTTTTTTTCACACAACATCAGTAAAATTCCAAGGGCTAACAGTGATGTTAGTCCCGTCCAAATCTAGGCATCAAATCACAGATGTTGGGTGATTAGAAAACTAGTCCCGTCTGAATAGGGCTTTTGTATTATTCACTGGTAATTTGTTCATTCAGCGCTATGTAGAGATGGAGTGAATGATTCTAAACACAGCCAATGAGTTGTTGTTTTTAAATTAAACTTGGTGGGAGGGGGCTTAAGCATCTCTTCTCTATCACAGTGACCCTAACTGGTGGAAGGGCGAGACATACCAGGGTGTTGGGCTTTTTCCATCAAACTTCGTGACAGCAGACCTGACAGCAGAGCCTGAGATGAGTGAGTAAAGCTGTCACATCTACTCTTTTGCAGCTCTTCAATTGTGAACACAATATTTCAGTATTTCCTTTTCAGCAAGGATGCATTACATTGATCAAAAGACATTGATAATGTAACAGAAGATTTCTATTTCAAATAAATGCTGTTCTTTTGAACGTTCTATTCACCAAAGAATCCCGACAAACAAAAAAGGGATCAAGGTTTCCACATAAATATTAAGCTGCAAAACTGTTTTAAGTATAGATAAAAGTAAAAAAAATGTTTATTGGTGTTTCTTCAAATAAATGCAGCCTCTGTGAGCATAAGAGTCTTTAAAAGTTTTTAAGTATTTTTTTTTTCTCTTTCTTTTCTCATAATTATAAATTTTCTCATAATTGCCATTACTTTGTATATGGCTCTTGCTTTATTGACAGCAGCATTCGAGCTTCATGAAATCTGATGATCATGTTCTCCCGCATGATTTGAGAATGATCAAAAGAGCATCTTGAGCTCCACTGAAAGAACATTTGACTGTCTGTACAATGGAGTTCACATGATCAATGTCACAAAATGCTTGTTTTGAGGAACTAGAAATAGTGCAGAATCGTTTTTTTTTTTTTTTTTTTTTCAGATTTAAATTAGTTTTTTAATTGAAATTGCGAATTTAAAATATGCCCAATGGAAACGTCAATAACGAAAACTCCAATATATTGAAAAAACGTTTTTTTGGTGGTGGTTTCAGACACATGAGGTGGTTTCAGGCAATTCAAAAAAGGAATTTTGCACAAAACAGCAATGGTGACATTTTTTTATTTTTTTATTTACATGTCACCTGGCGTACGTAAAAGTCGATCATTCTTGAAAGATGGCGCGGTATGTTGGACAGAAGATGAGACAGAGTTCTTTATTAAACTCATAAAAGACAAAAGAATTACTGGAATACTGGATTCTAAACAACAAAGAAATGCCACAATTTATCAAGACCTTGAAGCAGATAGGAGGGAGAAACACCCAGAAACACCTCATTGGTGGCTTGTCCTTGCCATTAATGTTTGGATAACACGCTTCCGTCTCCTTCGATTAAAAATAATTGCTAGTGCGGTGGCTGCGATATATACGTAAACTAGGGCTGGGAATCGCAGGGTACCTCACGATACGATACACGATACATGGCTCACGATACCGATAATACCACGATACAGCAATTCTGCGATAATCAATAGACTATCCTATAATGATACATCACGATATCTGTCTATCTACAGTATGTAAGCAAAATGCCCGTGAAAAGGTTAAGTGCAGGTTTTCTCTCTTTTATTAAAGTCTAAACAACACAAAAAGTTTTTCAGTCTGTCTATAAAATAAAATTTAGCATTTTAAGTAAATTAAATGGACGAATCCACTGATTGACGCATGCTTTCAAACGCTCCTGTGTGTATCTGTGTAAGCGCTCGGTGAAGAGAGTCAAAGATGTCTATTTACAACGTGTTTGTCCCATCAATGGTATAAAAGCTAAAGTGTGTCCAGACATTGAACTTAAACATGGCTGGGGCATCTATTATTTTACTCACTGCTGTCCACCATCCCATTAAAAACTAGTGATGTGCGCATTGACTAATTTGACAGTCATTTAAACTGAAGTTTTGTAACCAACTAGACTAAAAGTAAAAAAAACCTCTAAAGACTTGTGCATATATGATCCATTTGAGCACTTAATCTATTAATCAAACAGTCAAATCCCATAATAAATGCCGCTAAACGCCGCACATTTGGTGAATAAAGCTTATTCTGATTCTGAAGCGCAGTTATGTTTTCCGGAGTTGAAGTGAGTATGCGATGGGCATTTGCTTGCTTCGGCTATCACAGCTAAGTACATGTACTGAATATGGTTATGCATGGCTCTAGTGGAATTATCCCACTTTGAAATGGCACAGCTTACAAAAAACGTTTCCGTTTTAAATCAAATTCAAAATACTCCCGCACCTGTCCTCGTTTGTCTTTTGATCGGTAATTTTTTGTGCTCTCCGTGACTGACACAAAGAAAACGCATCTGAGGTTAAATAAAAAGATTAGGCCCTTCCTCTTTAGGTATTATTATTGTTAAGTGTTTTATTTGAATGTGCTATTTAAAATGCTTTTTAATATAAATGTGACAAAGTTCTTGGCGCAGGGAAGAAGGGGGAACCGGTGAACGGGAAACGGAAGTTTTAAAATAAATAAAACGAAAGTAAACGGCAGGTGCTTCATAGCCGACTGACGTTCATTAACACAAGCTAATATCCTCTTGGGTTTTGGTTTTCTGCTTATTACATTACATTATTTCATCTTTAATATTTTCTGTCCTTAGTGAAAACAGAGAAGAAGACTGTGCAGTTCAGTGAAGACGTCCAGGTAGAGACGATTGAACCGGAGCCAGAGCCTGTCTACATTGATGAGGTGAGGCTGCATATATCTCGCAGCATTTGGCTTCATACACACCCCTCACAACCATAGACACACATGTAATTGGACAGTGAAATTAATGATCTACTATTCACTATTTCCTTTCAAAGATGTCAGATACTCTCGTTGGAGAACTGTGTTCAGCTCTCATAGAAGTGTCATGGTTTGAATGTCTTTGAATGTTCTGCAGGAGAAAATGGACCAGCTGCTTCAGATGATCCAGAGCGCAGACCCAACAGACGACCAGTCGGACTCCTGTGAACTCCTGCAGTTGGAGGGTGAGTCTAAAACCATATCCGTATGCTCTGACAGAGTACGTTGGATCTGTGTTGTAGAGCACATTGATTCAAATTTGTTCCCCCTCCCACAATCAGCTGCTTGCAACCAGATGGGTCCTCTCATTGATCAGAAGTTGGAGGACATTGACAGGTATTCCCATCTAAAAACTAATTTAAATAAAAAAGCATCCATCCTTCCATATATGTAGCAAAGCGTATAAACAAACCTCCAATTATTTGTAGCAAATGAAATCCATTGAAACCAATGTGCACGTCATTCCCCATAGATCTCACATGTAGGAAATGTGTCATGCTTTCAGAAAACACTCAGAGCTGTCCGACCTGAACGTGAAGGTCATGGAAGCACTGTCTCTCTATGCTAAGCTAATGAATGAAGACCCAGTATACACTATGTATGCTAAACTACAGAGCCAGCAGTACTACATGCAGCAGACCCCAAACGGTTCCCAGCAGGTGAGAATCTGTCAAATGATTAAAGTGTGTATATTGTATAAGTTTGATATGGTTTAATGCTAAATATAATTTGTTATGATGGCTGTTTGTTGTTGATTGTTTTGGCCATGGTATATTAGAGAAAGTCTCTGTGTTTTGTTTTCAGGTGTACTCTGGCCAGTCCACTGGAGGGCAGTATGCAATGGGCAGCACATCAGTACCGGGATACAATGTTCCAATGGAGCAGCTCCCTGCAATGAACCAAACCGGAACACCAATGGCTGGGCAGCCTCCCAGGTAATCACAATTTATTATATTTCACAAATATAAGAATTTTTCTATATTTTGAAGTTATTAGTATTTAAAGAAATAAAAACATAAAAGGCTTTATCAATGCATTTATGATGAGGATGTAACTATAATTTTTATTTTGTTGCTGTTATTACATTTACAATAATACAAAAAAAAATCTGTATCAATGCATTTATAAAATTATTATTATTTTAGTTTTTTATTTATTAGGGGCCAAGCACTGAAGGTGGGTAGGCACCTATTGTAGTCGTTAGTGTTCTTCTTCTTCCACTATTGAGTCTATGGCAGCTTATAGAACTGCGCGCGGTAAAGTTATGAAATTTGGACAGTCTGAACTGTTACCATAGCAGATGTGGAGTCTCTAACTCAATCCCTCTAGCGCCACCAGCTGTCCAAATTTTCACTCACGTTTATTCTAATAACTTTTGAACAGTAAGGGCTAGAAACAAACAAAAAAATCCCTATGATTCCTTGGTTTTTGATTTGATTGCACCCTATAACATAATTTTCCTTCATTTTTTTTCATGCCGTGCTGGCATGACTTGCACGCCTTTGTTCTTGGCTTGTCAAAACGACGTTGTTGTGTAAATGAACTGCGAGAACGCATTGAGCTGTCGAAAACGGTGTAGTGTAAGCTGTTACTAACTAATGATTTTTACATCAGAAATGCTTCATTTAAAAACTTAATTAAAAAAGCTAAACAATGACTTTCTTCTAGAGCTGCTGTACAGCCAAAACTATTTTTGTTGGATTAATTTCCTATTATCACTGTAAAGCTGCTTTGAAACAATCTGTATTGTAAAAAGCGCTATATAAATGAAGGTGACTTGACTTGGCCCCTTAATGGCTGCTTGCAGCTATATTTAGGGGCCAAGGGCAGAAGGTGCGTAAGCACCTATTGTATCTGTTTGGCCTTTATTATTATTATTATTATTATTATTATTATTATGCCGCTGCTGCTTCCACTCTGGAAGTCTATGGCAGCCCTTAGAACCGCTTGCAGGAAAGTTATGAAATTAGGCACACAGATAGAGGACAGCCTGATCTGTCACCATAGCAATTTTGGAGTATCTAACTCAACCTCTCTAATGCCACCAACTGTAAAAAGTTTCACTTACATTTTTGCTAATAACTTTTGAAAACGATTTTTTTTTTTTATTCCTCTGATTCCTTGGCAAGGACGATTTGATTGCACCATATGACATCATTTTCCATCATGAAAAGTTTTCTGTCATTTACAGTTTTCAGAAAAAACTTTTTCAATCTCCAATTTTCACGAAAGTTTAACCAGATCATCTTCAGACCAAATGAATTCCGACAAAACGTTATGGAATTCAAGTTGATTCGTCAAACCATTTTTGAAAAACGTTTGAACGAATTTGACAAATACTATGCCAATATGAACATGAGGCTATATCTCAGTAACGATTTAGCGTATTCTGACCAAACGTGGTTTCTGTTACGACAACCATGATCTGAGATATGAAAAATTGTTATTTTTGCTTATAACTTCTGAACAGTTTGGCAAAAAAAAACTGGTCTCTTTAGATTCCGTGCAGCATGCCGATATATTTTACTAACGCATTGGGGTATCGTTACGGAACTCGGTATGTGTCTTCGGCACCATGCCCTGGCGGTACTCAAAACGTTTTGGGGCAGCACCACCTTGTGGTCAAAAATTATAAAGAAATTTCCAATAATGCTAATAACTTTTGATTAAATCAGCTTATTCTATAAAATGTTATATTCATAACTTTTAAAAGTTAGTTACATAAAAACGTACATTGTTCAAATTTAATACCAAACAGTAAGACTGATTACCCCAACTAACTGCTAGTTGGTCATACTAGTTCTTAAGACACTGTCTTAACATAATGGCTGTGTTTATGCAACCGGCCCCTGGTCTTAATAGATTCCTTGGGTCATGCCAAGAACATAGAACCAATTTTGCCATAGTCGACTGAACTTCCTGTCCGTTTAAAAAATCTGTAGCAATACATTGATGAAATTATTATTAATATTATTATATTTGTATAATTCAATAAAAGTCTGATTTGTTTTTGTCACATGTGTTTATCAGTGATGCCCATATGTACATGAGCCAGCCTCCAGTCTACAGCCCTTCTCCTGGCAGCCTGGCCCCAGCTGATGTTCAGTACTACCAGACCCAACCCGGCGCTCCAGCGACCATGACCCAGACCCATGGCTACAACGTGCCCTCCTCCCAAAGCCACCCTGCTACTGCAGACAACCTACAGACCCCTTACCCTGAGAAAGCCCTCTTATAGGACCCCTAGAGACTCAACCTCTGTGGTTTCATACAGACACACACACTTACAGTCATAAACAAAGAACATTCAGCTCACACACAGATATCTCTTAGATTTTCTTCTCCTCCTTTTCTTTAAGACACACTACATAAAAAAACTGATTCTGATCATGACAGGATGTGCCGATTGTTGTCTACTAACAGGTGGTGTTCTCACAGAGCGGTTCTGATTGATACTTTTTTTGGTCTCTTCTCTTTTATAAGAACATTTTGCTGAAGGTAATGAGAAACACTAAGTTATACCATTTATTTGGCATTTTCATTATAGTAATAATTAACTGGACGTTTCTCACAGGAAAACACACAAAGAGAGCATGCTTGTGTTGTACGGTCCCCGATAGTCCAGCGTTTGTCACAACAGGTCCTAAAGGGGAGGTTACATCATCATTTAAACTTGTCATCACTATGTGTCTGTGTGTGTATGCGAGAGAGTGTTCAGGCCCACAGAAGTCATCTCGCATCTCTCCTTCAGAACCATATAGCGAAACACTGCCATTGTCTTGGCAGTGGCCCATCACCCCAATGTCTTTAAGCTCACTTCTCAGTGTTAAAAAAGATCAAATGTTTTTTAGTGTATTTTATTTATATTTTGATTGTCGTTTTGCTGTTTTAATTGACAGTACATTAATAGAAGGATGTAATTTTCTGCCTGTGTGCAGATGTGTATATACAAGAGCTCACCTCTGTCTTTAGAGCGTAACGTTCAAAGCAGCTGCTGCTTCTGTAGAAAGGGCACATGGGAAGTTGAGGAGTAATGTTACTCCACATCATGCACTTTTAATTTACCTTTTTCATTACCCTCATTTCAGATGTGTCCATTTAAAACATACATTTCCTAAGCTCTCGAAGAACCCGAATGGCATTAACCCTGCACTCTAACCCTCCCCTTTTTTCCATAACCGGTTCAAAACAGATGATAGAAATACTCATGCAACTTGTCTTGGATTTTGGAAACTTATCCCCTGGGAATGAATGATCATGTTGTAAATGCACTGTAGCGCGTTGAATGCTTGATCTAACTTCATAAGTCCTGGCAAGGGATGAGACTGACACTAAAGCGAACAGACTCGGTTCATTGGAATATCCTACTCTAAACTAAGGCAGTACCCCACATCTCTGTCTCGATGTAACTACAGTGAGTTACTGATGTTTCATTGAGAACATTCTGGGAAATTGGGACCACGGGCCAGTTCTAATGTAACACCTTAGCATTTGCACACGGAGATGATAATCCTTACGTCAACCTTATCCACAGGGAAAATGACTGTTTTTGGTGTATCAGTTCTATGTACCCAGTTGTTTGTATGTACTATTTTAATCATCTTAATTATTAGTATTCACAATAAAACTAGGCCAAATGTACAGCACATGTTGTGTCTCATGTTTATGCGTCACTAGTGTGTTCTTTGCTCAGGCAGACAGGTGGTTTACTAGTGGCTTATTATTGGTTAAGGAGCTAGTTTACAACAGCAAGACATTCCTTGCAATGAGTGTAGTATAAGTAGTTTCACGTGAAGAATATAATAATTTACATTTGACTCTGTAAGTGTGCTAATTTAACAAGACAAAACAGACTCTGTAACTATGATTCACTGATTCTTCAGATAAGTTACAAAAACATGCTTTAGATGTTAGTTTTCATCGTTCAATAATACATTATTAGAAATGGATATATTTGTAGACAAAGGTCTCAGCTAATGAATAATGTAAGGGAAGAGGTTTTTTAGGAAAAAAAGAATTGTCTCAAGAATCAGTGTATTATTATTAGGTTCAGATTTAAAAAGAAAAAGAAATTAGTACTTTTATGCATTAAATTGATTAAAAATGCTGTTCTTTTGAACTTTCTATCATCAGAGAATGCGCGGAAAAAAAACTATCATGGTTTCCACAAAAATATTAAGCAGCACAACTGTTTTCAGTATTGGTAATAATAAGAAATGTTTCTTGTGCAGCAAATCAGCATATTAGAATGATTTCTGAAGGATCATATGACATGATGAATTGAGTAATGATGCTGAAAATTCAGCTTTGCCATCACAGGAATAAATTACATTTTAAAATGTATTAAAATGGAAAAAAGTTTATTTAAATTGTAATAATATTTCACAATATTACAGTTTTATGTGTTTTTTGGTTAAATGTATTTAGCCTTGGTGAGACTTTCAAAAACATTTAAAAAAAATCATTTTGAGTCTTTCTGACAATTATTGTCAAGTTTTTTAATATATTTATGAAGCATGTATTTTTTTCCATCAACTTAGTAAATTTTGTTTTTAGAGAGTTTAGATATTTTTACTGAAAAAATAAAGATACTGCTAAAAAACCATTAATACATGTTTTTGATGTGGGGACATTGCAGCTTATCATTATAACTGTATCATGTTTCAGTTTGCTACTGGAATGACACATTTTTCTTCCATAACTCCATAAAAAGAGAATGACTGCTTCATTACCGTGCCAATAAAAGAGCACAGGTAAGAATGCAGTGTAAGCAGTGCCAGTGTACAGAGTCCAGCGTGTTCAGTCATTCAGTGTTGTGGGAGATGCACTGGATGCATTCAGTGACGGCTCACTCGTGGGGATTTACTGAAGACTCATACTGTCAAGATGCCCTCATGGAAGACTGTCAAACTCATCCTTTATGAGCTTCTGCAGTTCGCATGTCTCTGTATTCCTGTGTTTGTAGTTATGGAGCGCTTTGCTTCAGTCATTCGACTTGTGAAGTCTAGTAACACTGCCTACTGGCTGGTGGTGGCGGCCTCTGTGGCCTATATGGCGTCTGCAACCCTGTTTGTGTGGGTTCCTTTGAAATACTTCATCCTTAAGACTCGACGGTTCTCAGAAGTGACTAACTTGTGAGTACTAACCGCTGCTTCTCCATTTTTATATGAGGCTAGTTGATCCATGAACACTTTTATTATTCAACAGTAACTTTTTAGTTTGAATTTTCATATAAGTGAAAATGCACACATTATGTCCCCAGACACCGTTTTTGTTTTGTTTTTTGTTTGCCTTCACTGTAAATGGTTCTGCGGTGTAATAACAAATGGTTTTAATATATTCAGTACAGTCATAAAAACTAATGATAGAATTGTGTGGGAAAATACTGAAAACGTTTAGATGAATTATAGCATGTCACACAACATGTCTAAAAATGTCATGTCAACTAACTATAAACCAAGCTGCATTATAAGTAAGGCACATCATGGGACCCCTCCCCCTTCTAATATGAAAAATATGAAATTATGCCCTTAATTTCTAACCTATGTCTCTTGGTTTGTGATGCTAATTGTGTTTAATAATGAAAACGCTCTTATTTCTTCTGCAGGAGACCTGTTACACTTGCGTATGTGATTCTCAGCACTTTACCATGCTTTGCTATCATCATAGCCAACTCAAAGGTAATGCATTATTCAGTCTCATTAAGAAATGACTATATGAATATGCGGCAACACTTTATTTGAATGCATTTCCTGTATTAATAACAGTTAATATGCATAATTACAAGAAACTAACACTAAACACTAAACCTAAAGTAAGTACATGTTGTTAATAACATTGTAACAATGGTATATTAAAATAAAATATTATTAGAATCCATATTATAAATTACAAAAAATAAATAAAGGTTCTTCCCTGGTTCAATGTAGATTGTTTTCGATTTGCCATATGGCTATCTATGTTATGTTATTAGTTCTTAATAACATATTGGTTTCTAGGTTGATTTAAACATGACTACATTTATGGTTTCCTGAGGACTAGAGAATAATTTGGAACTTAAAAAGGTTCTTAATGGAATCAGGCTGTAAAACGTAGAACTTTTATTTTTAAAAAGTCTGTATCCATTTGAACATATACAAACACCATATGCTGTTTCTTTGTTCTGAAAGTACAAAATAAATACTGTGTGTGAGAGACATTATGGCAGTTTCGGTATGTAATAAAAACCGTAGGGCTCATCAACACGAACTTTCATAAACAGATCCTCTCTGAGGTACTCAGTAACTCACTGTCAGATTTGCTATTAACCCAAAGATGGGGTATTATAGACTGTGGAATGTGAATGGAGCTGTATTACAGCCAACTTAAGTCTGGTTAAAATCACGAGGCCCGTAGTCTTCAGATGTGCATTACCTGTCAATGCATTACCAGTTTCTAAAGGGGTTCTCACGGTTTTTGACTGGTTTTTGGTGATACATGTATCTAAAACTGATTTTGATACATCTAAAACTCATTGTCAGTCTTCCATCTCTATTTTCTCTTGGGATGATAAAAGGCTTTTTGCTCCTAGCACTTTATTCTCTCAGCAACCTTCTGGCCTATTATGGTTGTGCAGGTTCAGGTTGACGCTGGCATTAGGTATGACCGCTTCACTGAGCTCCCCGTCTCTCTGGTCTTGTTCTCCCTCATTTGTGTGGACATAGTGGAGAGAATTCGTCCTCTTCGCCTGACAGGACAGGGTAAGACATAATAGGCAATAAATACAGGCCAATTAAATGATCTGTCTAAGTTGTGCTCTACCTTTATGCTCTTTTTAAAAAGCAAGCGGATTAGAGCTGGATTTTGAGATGCCGGCTCCGGTTCTGACTCACTTGGAGCAGGTGACATCAGTGTCCGCACAGCTGCAGGCTAACGGACGGGACGACGACACGTCTCCAAGGTCGGCGGTCAGGAACGGGCCACTCTCAGGCCATTGGGGAGATGCAGATGCGCACGGCCCGTCTCGCACCAGCAGCGCGGCATATCTCTACTCCTCTCATTCTCACTCAGGTCCCTTTCGCTTCGTCTGGATACGAGACCCTCGGCATGACCTCTTTATGGCCACCTTCATGTTCTGGTTTGACACCGTGGAAATGGTGAGGGTGGCCGGGACTGATTCGGTGTATTACTCAGCGTGGGTGTTTCCCATTTACATACTGGCTTATCTGTCCATCCTGCGTGCTGTCATAACTCCAGACAGTCCTCTGCTGGCTTCATCCGGTGTCCTTTCCCAAGATTTGCCCTTTCTGGTGGTACGCATATGTCTGGTGGGGGTCTTCGGTTACGTGACCCCCGTGCTGTACATACTAAAGAACATTCTTGCTGTGGTATCTTTTGTGTACTTTGTCTTTATGACTAAACTAAAGCTGCTGAACAAAAGAAACATGTTCTGAGGACATTGTGGTAAAAATAGCTTAAGAAATCCATACAGATTTACAGCCCATGCATTTTAACTTGTAAATATGTTTCAGTCTCCGAATGAAAGTGTATATTTCATGATTGTTATTTTTTGTTTTACAGATGACCAAAACTAAAGATGAATTTGTCATGTTTAGTCATTCTATTAATATTTATTGAAAAATATATTGGTAAATGCTGTTTTATGTGTTAGCCTAATATTTTGAGTACATTACATGTTTTAAGGCTTTCTGTTTTTTTGGTGTTTTTCTATGCATCACAATCCATGCATTTAAAATAAATAAAAATAATGTACATTTTAATTCACTATGCCAACTGTCATTCAAATTTGTAGAATATAACATTTTATTAAGAACATCTGATATTGCAAACATTTATTGTTGGATTTCATTTCAGCATATGAGTGGAGCTATTCCATTGACTTAAGATAATGCAAGCTCATATTATGCCAGGACATGGTTTGATCATGTAAAAACTGATTGCTTTTCATAAAAAGCCTGAACAGTAATACTTTGATTCTACTCTCATGCATATCATAAGATGCAGAGAAGCTTTTGAATTTCCATGATCAGAAATCCCCTTGCATCTCATAAATGAATCCTCATATTGCTGCAAACCATAATTCCATCCATCATTTCTTTTTAATTTCAAGATAAATGGGCACACTTGATGTTATTGTTGTTGTCAGATACTAAGTAATGCATTTCTAACCTTGAGAGCTAAGACAGTGTGAGAGTACAGTTCTTCATTCTTTTTACTAGATCTTAACTCTTTTACTATTTATTAAATACATTTTAATATATATATATATATAATTTTTTTTAATGAATTTTAATAATAATATGGACGTTAGTCAATTTTACAGGATTTTTAATAAAAAAACAAATATTTCATTATTTTTCCAATCATTTTCAAATGATCAAATTATAATATTATTGATATATTAATTTTATAAATGTATTTTAATTATAAGCTAATTCTAAGGTAATTCTTTTCAAACTTTTTACTTTCAAAAATTTCAACTTCAAAATTTTACTGTAAAGAACATGCATTGTCTTTAGTAGATTTTCACTTAAAATTTTATTAAATTATACTTTTTATTTCTAGAAGTACATGTATCGTCTGTCATAGATTTTCACAGAGAATTATAATTAATACTTTTTACTTCCAAAATCAGTTTTGTCCAGCATTTTGCAATAAAACTACATGAAATGTTCTATATATATATATATAGTCAAATAAATTTTATTAAACATTCAAACATTTTTGAAGTCTATGACCACCAGAATATTGCTTTATGTATCGTAAATATTCCTGAAGAAATCTCTGAATATGATATTCTTCTTTTGTCTGATGCTTATTTCAAGCCTATTTTCTCAGCTTGGCATTATTCCCATCTAACCAATGAGGTGTAATTTATTCGCTCGAAAGGAGATGATAAAAACCCATTTCTGAGTGTGACTGAATTGTTTGCCTCAGTGTGCCTCCCACAGATTTCAGAATAGAGCTTAATTTTAATTCATTCCATTTAAACTTGACAGTCAGCATGTGAACAGATGCTGCAAATGAAATTGCATGAGCTCTCGCTCGCCTCCTCAGCAGGGGACAACAGAGGGAGAGGAGACAGCAAGGACAGACACTCAGATACAGTATAAAGATAAAGAAGAGGAGTGGACTGACTGATAAAGCCCATGATGCAGAAAAGGGGCTGAGATTCAATGAGAGGAAGAAGGGAGCGCATTTGAATTCAGCCTGTGTTTCTCCTGCGTTACGAGCTTCACTAAGTGCTCAAGCACGCAGTGTAGCAACCGGGAGCGAGGGAAAATGGCAAACTACAGCCACAGAAAGGACACAAGGGGGTAACGCAGGTAATCAGGAGCGCCCCTGATGACACTGAGGGAAAAGAGACGGAAAGAGCCCGTATCCACAGGAGGCGAGATAGAGAAACAGCAGAAACCAGGGAGGAGAGACAGCAGACGGTGGACTCCAGCCTCCTCTGCCTGTGTGGACTGGAGACAAGGTAACCCAGACGTGGCTCGCTTCTGGATTCTGATTGGCCGGAGTGGGCGGGGAAAAGCTGACGCAGAGAAAGTCAGGCAGGAAAATGACATTCACACCGTGTATCAATTTTAAACTCTGAGCCTGTGTCTGTCTTTGAAAAAAAGGGGTGCGGTGGGAGGGGTGGGGTGGGGGTGGGGGTGGGGGGTTGTCTGGGGAGGGCATAAATAAATAAGGCGAGGAACTCAACGGGAGCGGAGCGGATCAAACAAAATCGCACACACCTGGAGCCAGCAGACTGTGAGCCTGTTGGTCTCAAGCATCAGGAGGATGTGAATCACTCACTTTGACTGACTGCATCACATTCATCTCTGTTTGTGGAGGAATGTTCGCTTTTTACACGCTCGGTAAACCAATGGGCTGGACCAGAGGCTGCGTGGAACGGAGACAGTTACCTGCTGCTGTGTCTCTCATCAGACTGATGTGATGGCTGTCCCTTACAGAAAGGGAACCAGAGGCTGTGTCTCACAGAAAGAGTGATTTGGCTGCACCATCATCAGGACCCCACTGGATGTTCTCTTGATGTATTGCTGTGGTCTGGGACACTGGCGGAGAGAACAGTCCACCTATGTGAGTAACTGCAGCATGCTCAATGTGAATTCCACTGTCAGGATGCTCTTGGTTGAAAATACATGATGATATAATCTGTAAACATACAATTTTGAGTGAATATCACAAAATGCACTTTATGTAGAACTTGAATGTGTGAAATAAGGGTATTGTCATTCTAAGCCTCAAAGTTTCCATTGAGTGTTTCTGTATATTACGTATAATGATAAAAACAGGGGTGAAGTTTATGTAATTAATAATGTCCTGACTGTTTTGTTCTGGACTTTTATTATTTCAAAATGGCAACCTGTTCACTCAGTTGCATTGAGTGTAGAGGTCAGAACTGAAAAGATCCCATGATCTACCTACTACTACCACCACCACCTCCACAGTATCTCTCTGAGTTTGTCATTCATAACACTTGACGTACGAGTACGAGTACGTATTTTCAGCGGGAACTCGACTCAAAACGTAGAAGGTCTAAAAATATCCTTGCTGCTATTATAAGCAATGTTTTTACTGCCACTTGGGCTGCCGCATGGAGAGAAAGAGAACGAGAGCGTGTGTAAAAGAACAGAATGAGAAACGCGTGAGTCACTGTGTGTGTGTGTGTGTGTGTGTGTGTCATGATGAATGCCTTACCTAAATCCCCCAGAGCAGGCGGAAGGGGATCACAGTCACACTGAAGCACACTGAGCTCCAAAGCTGTCAAAGCAAACAGGTAGTAAATAGGCTTATCGTGCCTCAGACCGTATGCAGTGTCAGGCGCAGACCTCAAAGTGCAAAGAAAGGAATCATAAAAAAAAAGTGCCGTCTTTTACTGTAACCGCTGCGTCAGATGTTTGCAAATCCTCAGAAATGTGCCGTTGGTATTTTCGGCACAGGACGATCAATGTCTTTAGCTATGAGTAGTCAAACTGCCAGCTATATAGTGCGATTTGATAGTAAAATATATTCCAGCACTGCATAGGATATTAATCTATGGTTTTCAAACAAATTACATTGATTAGTAGTAACTTCTCAAGTAGACTAGTCAACGGTCATCTGTCCAGGTCATTTCAATGGGGAAAAATGGAACTTACTTGCTCTGAAACGACTTTCCTTGTGCTGATGTCACGGGCAAACATAAAGGCTGCATACTTCCCTTCTATAGTAGGCGAAAAACAGTATGTGACAAAAGAAGCATGTCTGAATTCACAGTGGCCTACTCATAAAAGAGTAGGCAAAAAGTAGGCTACCCGGATGGCTTCGGGCGAGATTCTGAAGTGTGCATACGATGGACACTTTACTATCCCATGAGGCCAAGGGAGAGGATTTGTGAATGGTAGTGAAGCAACGCAACTAAGTTAATGCTGGTAGTAGGTCACATAATAATGGCAACATGGCGAATGTAGTACGTCCAGATACATTATACACACTCATCCCTCACTCATCGTTGTGGCAACGTCTGTGGCACGTTGCATTTCTGCTATGGCAACGTCGCTGTCTACGTGCTCGCAACATTACAACGTAAGACGCCACAGGGCTGTTGCTACGCGACATTCAGCAACTGAGAGACGACATTCTGACAATTAAATTTTTTATGCTAGATAGGTCTATAGATATTCCCCATTTAGAATGTTATGTTTTGTGGTTAATTTTTAATTAGTCATATGTTATAAAATTATATACTTTTTAAATATTGTTTATCCTTATTATTATTTATGGGCCTAACAGTAAATTCATTATAATCAAACACCTGCAAGTGTACACTTTGAAGAGTAAAAATGATATAGAAGGTTAGCTAATTCAACTTTATTAAAACTGCATATGGTAATCAAATTGCACTTCCAAAAGTCATACATTTGTGAGAAGAAAAACAAACAAACATATTATACAGAGAGTGGACTAACGTTAACTGGCATGAGAAAACATGCGAAAATCTGGCAAAGAAACGAATGAGACGACAAATCAAAGGAAAAAATAAACAGGTGTGCGAGCAGCTACAAACTTTTTTTTTTTTTCTTTTTTTTTTTGCGTTTCCACAAAAAAAAAAAAAAAAAGTAAAAAACATTAACGTGCAACAAGTAGGCGTTGCTGGCTGTTCAATGAGTGCTGAAATCAATTAACGTTACTCATCATTAAAGTCCTTTTGGCATAAAGTTAAATATTTGTCATACCTGACCAGAAGATGTTCAAAAAAATGTCACATCAGATAAGGAAGTAGTAGGTTGTGTTTGAATAATTACGTATCTTATTTAGCTGCAGTGAATTAAACACAGTTCTCACGTATGGATTGCTTGATGAAGAATGAGAGACGGCCCAACGATCAGTTGAAATTTAAAAGGCTGATTTTCGCGCTTCAGGGCAGTGACGAGTACTTTTATTTTATTTTATTTTTTTAAAGGGACCATGTGCAATTAAAAACATAAATGTAAACATTTGATGCATTACACCAGAGTTAGCCTTAGGCTAATTTACATCTGCAGTGTAATGTCCAGTGTACATCTGCAGTACATCTGCAGTGTAATGTCATATGTTGTCCAGTGGTTGTCCAGACACCCTAGGCACAACCTTAAGCAATGGCCCTGAACGGTGGTTTGATGTCAACATTGTGACAATGGTGTAACAACCTTCACCACACAGTTATAGCAACCTTTTGGCCATGTTGTTAAAACGTTGTTAGAAGGTTGGGTACGTTGTGCCAATGTTCTGTGTTTGCTGGGAACTAGCATGAGCAGACATGAGAAAATTTAGCAAAGAAACGAATGAGATGACAAATGAAAGGAAAAAATAAACAGTTGTGCGAGCAGTTACAAATTTTTTTTTCTCTGTGCGTTTCCAAAAAAAAAAAGAAAAAGGAAAAAGCATTAACGTGCAACAAGTAGATACGCGATGAAATCAATTACTCATCATTAAAGTCATTTTGGCTTCATACTTTTGGCATAAAGTTATTAAATATTTGTCATACCTGACCAGAAGATGTTCAAATAAATGTCACATTAGACAAGGAAGTTGTAGGTTGTGTTTGAATTATTACGTATCTTATTTAGCTGAGGTAGGCTAAGTTAAATTAAACGCAATTCTCACGTATGGATTGCTCGATGAAGAATGAGAGACGGCCCAATGGTCAGTTGAAATTTAAGTCTGTTTTTCACGCTTCAGGGCAGTGACAAGTAGGCTACGTTGTCCAGTGGTTGTCCAGACACCCTAGGCACAACCTTAAGCGATGGCCCTGAACGGTGGTTCAATGTCAACATTGTGACAACGCTGTAACAACCTTCACCACACAACGTAGTTATAGAAACCTTTTGACCATGCTGTTAAAACGTTGTTAGAAGGTTAGGTACGTTGTGCCAACGTTCTGTGTTTGCTGGGATACTAGAATCATATTTTTAGCGGTCGTGAAGTAATTATTCAAAATGAATAGGCTACCTACTCAAGAGAGTATGCAATTTCGGACGCAGCCTCATATTTGTTAAGAGTAATTTGTGTTTATGTTTTTTGTTTGGGTGGGTTTTAGTTCTGTTTCCTAAGTTTCAGTTAGTTTATGGTTTTTCATTGATTTGATTATCAGTTTTGCACCTGTTAATTTCGTTGATTGGTTTGCTTAAGCTGCATTTCTTTCAGTTCATTAAATAGGCCTAGTTGTTCTGTTCTTCTAGCTTTTGTTTTGAGTTTGAGTTTAATCATTACTGCTGTGATTAGATCCGTTTCTCATCTTTATTTGCAACAGCCGCTGACAATATGAATAATAATAATAATAGCAATAATAATAATAAATGTTAATTAGTCACATTTTTAGGTTTTGTTCAGAATGGAATGCAACATTTTGCTTTATACATAGCCTACTGTATACTACAAACTCTATATCACTTCTATTTTAAGTGATAAACATTTCATAATTAAACACTTCAAGCTGCTTCGTTTTTATCACGACCACATGATTGTGGTCATCAGCAAGTGGAGTCAACTTAGCATCTTGGGTAGGCTATAAAAACTATTATTTTGTATTTTAAATTTAGTTTTGTGAAGAAATATCCTAAATTTGGATAGTCTGATCATACTTTGCAGTAAAGTAAAGTACATTGCATTGTGGGAAGCAGTATTTCAGACTAACCTCTGTCGTATAATATTCTATGCATACATAAAATGTGCACGTACTGCAGCAATACATGTATGGTAGTAGTATGCAATTATAATTAGCACTGAATGAAACCTGTTTCCCTCTGACATAGATAAGCCTACATCACATTATATGGACAACAAGTTGCAAATGCGTTTTCATGTTTACTGAAATGATTTTAGATATTTTTTTATTAGAAAACAAGACTAAAGAGATTATGTGAAGTGGGTTTTTCCCCACCAAGCTCTATTTTTGTCTTCAGTATAGAGCAGGACAGTGTGGTGGGAGCTCGGTGTGATATATTGATGATGTGTTGAATGTATTGAACTTTCATGTTAAGCCTCTGAAGTGCACTTGGGAGGTGCGGCCTGTTCCAATTGCTTGCCATGTGTTCTTGGTTTCTGTTGTATCACCTAACATGGATTATACGGCAAGTATTTGTGTCTAAAAGACACAATTTAGATTTCATCCAGGTTTACATGAGATCTCTTGCAGACACATTTACCACTTCTCTTGACAAAAGGCTCTCTGACTAGATGTGATCAAACGTTATACCTTATGTTTGTTTTTTGTGTGATTTTTTTTGTTAGATGTGATTTACATAAGTGTGATATTGTGAGGAAACTGACTTAATCCATTATAGTTTCATGAAGAAATCATTAAATGGAATTGCTGTCACTTAGCAGCTGAACTTGACAAGGTGAAGTATTAAGGCTTTAATATGAGTGGAAGGCTTTGAAACACGGTCTAGTTCAGCTTTGACTTTAATGTTCTTCCAATACGATGTTCAACTCTTGTTTTTCTTTGGCAGATATTGATCTTGAGTGAACTTGAATTATATTAAGTGTTTATCTGGCTATTGGCAGTGGCTAATGGAAGAGAACCTGTTTCTATCATATTCTGCCAGAATACTGGAGACAGGATGGCAGCGGATGAAGGACATGCCTCTGTTAATGCCAATTTCTGGCATTGACATACACCACATAATTTAAATGAAAAGGATGAGCAAACCCATTCTATTTTGTTTGATAAGCCATTTCCCTCACTCTGAGTGATTTTTTTAACAGTTTGTATTGACGTTTGATTAATGTACACATGAAACTTTAGCAATGGGCTCATGTATTTCACAACCCTTTGGAATGCATTTTATTATTTTATGTGAAGAATCATGTGTCACATGAGTGGCAAAGCTGAGGAGGTTTTAAGGAAATGAATGTAGGCACCAGTACAAAGTTTTAAGCTTCACCAAGGGCGTAGATTTGGTTTGAACATTGGGGGTTGAAGAGTAAACAGTTTTAGCGGGGTCCCCGGACCCCTTGTTAGAATTATTTATTTACAAAATGTTAGGTTACCTATCATCTACACGTGCAAAGTTGGTTGATAACTGCAATTAAGTACGTGCAATTAATGTTCTTATACTGAAAATGTTTAGGCCTATTTATTTATTTATTTTGTGTTCAAAATTGACCTCAGTAACTACAAAAAAACGTGATAAAATCTTGGGTGGTCATGGGGGGGAAAGCCTCCCAATTAATTTTGGTGCAAGACGATATTTTCTCTTCAGTCTTTTTAGATTATGTGGCTGTTTGATGTTTCTATAGCATTTTAAATATAGCTTGTGAAAATCTTATTGCACTTTTGGAAACTCCTGCTTTTGAAACTTTTTGTTTTCGTTACATGGTATAAATATTGGCGTTGTACTCGCTAGTTTGGGTTATTATATTTTACCTGTATATTATCTTAAAAATTATGTGATAAAAAAATTGTCCATTGCAATGTACAAAATACTCCCAATAATCGGCCACTTGCAAGTGGTGGAGCCAGAGGGGTGTCCCTTGACATCTGATTGGCCACCCCAAAATTGAATTTGCTATACTGACAGTTTGATGCTGATTGAAATTTAATTTGACCTGTTGTTCATGTATATCAACGTTGAGTATTAAGAGAAAAATGAACAGTTGCAAGATACATAAGATTAAGGATAAAGAAGGTCGCACCCTGTACTAGAAGTGAGGAGCTGTTCAAAAACCCTGTCGTGCCACAGAGCGCCATTCACATACTTATCCATTAAAATACATTACATTTTCAGCGTTGGTCAGATCTGTTTAATTTGTTGTTACTACCAACTTATTACAGAATGGACCTATCATATTTACAGAGAGAAGGCTGGTATTAGTTGACGGTTATGAAAAGCATACCGTGCTGTTTTGCTGCACTCAATGCTTTGACCTATTCCAGAGGCAGGACAGGGAGTGTTTGAACTGTGCCGTAGGATTATGAGCATTGCTCATCCTGTTTTAGAGAGACATACAATCTGTCTGACAACACTGGGCAGGACGTGCCCTGTGCTCCACCTTATTCTTTATATCATTTTAAATCTCCTCTCCCAGCTGTTGGGTGGGCTGGATTGGCCGCTCATGAGTTCCTGCCTCCAGTACTATGGGGCGGAGCATCATCCAGATGTTACGTTGCATATCCATGCAGTATTATAATGCATTGCCGGGCAGAGGGGCTGAGGAGGGAGAAAATGATAGAGACAAGAAGATCAAACTTTGTAGTTTTCGTTATGGTCATGTCAGTTGCTGTATACATCATGTAGATGGTGGCCAGTGGCCACTGTGTATCATATCAAAGCCTAACTTCGGTGGGACCAGACACCAGCGCAAATGGGCCACAGATCTCAGAGGTGAATTTGGAACTTGAGGGCATCAGTCGCCGGTTCTCCTTCTCCTCTTTGCAGAAATGCCTAGAACTCTTAAGAATAAAAACGTCTCTTGGGTGAGTACTGTCTGAAACTAAAGGGGTAAGCCCTAAGGTTCATTGTAAGTGTGTGTCTAGCTAAATTGTCATTCAAGGCACATGGATTTCGTTGGGACATTTGGCTTTAGATGGAACTGAGCTCTTTATTGACACTGTGTGAGGGCCAGTTTGTGGTTATAATGATGTGACTGTCAAATGTATTTTTTTTATTTATTTTTTTTAAACATGGTCCTCATTAGCATATAAAGGGAGCAGCCCAAGGCCACAACACCAGCCTTTATGTAAAATATAATTTAGTTTGACATTATTAGCACGATGATCTTGCGAAAGTGGTTTGAGGTTTGAAAACGCTGCTCAGCGAGACTAAAAATTGCTCCATGGTCCCTGAAGACTCTATAAATTTGATTTATAATGCCTTATTCAAACAGATGTGCAGGGAAAGATGCTTTCATGCCAGGACGCATTTCAAACAGGCATAATGAGTGACCTGAATGCTGTTAAGAACAAGGATTACTGAGGAAAAAAAAAAAACTCCCAGAAACACAAAATAAGCTCTTCTGGAGTATTGTAAAGTAGACAGTTACATAGCCAACATTTTAGGTACGAAAAAGAGGCAGATATTCTAGTTGGTACTGGACTAAATTTGATTTATCATTAAAGTCGGCAATAACCGAATTGAATCCTTCAGAAAGTTCACATAAACTTACGAACTCTGCTTTTTAAAGGGATAGTTCACCTGGTCCTGTATGACACAAAAAAAGATTTTTTGGACCCCATACTTTCATTGAATGGATATAGTTAAAACATGCATGCTGACGTTTTTTTTTTTTTTTTTTTTTAAGAAAGAAATAAGATAATCAAACAGGTTTGAGATGACATGAGGGTATGATGACAGAATTCTTATATTTGGATGAAGTGTCACTTGTCACCAAGAATGAAGGATCAGTGGGTTAGGATTTTGCAGTCTCTCACCGAAAGGCTGATCATTTCTGCTGTGATTGTAAGGTCAGACAGATGTTTGTCTTCCAGCTGGATGTGTTTGTGTGTGTGAGGTTGAATGGACCAGATGAGAGAGGTGCTGAAGCTGGAACTCCAGCAGTGCGTGTCTGCCTAGTTGTGCCCTTCTGAGAAGTGTATTACTGAGCGTGGCTTTACACTGCACACACCCCTCTGTAAGAGGCTTATAGATTCACTGTGTGTGTGTTTTTGTCTGTGTGTGTGTATGAAAAGCGTAATCCAACTGCATGTGCTTTCACATGCATACATTATCAATACATGTTCATTGTGTGTAATATTTATGTATGTCTAAATGTGCAGGTCTATAAAATAATTTTATAAACAGGCAAAGAGCTGTGTCCCTATTTTGATTGCATTGTAGGCTAAGGCAATCTATACTTAGACAATGTAGCAGACATGTTTATAGTCAACGGACACTCCACAGAAATTCAGTTAATGTGGCTGACGTAAAGTGTCTCGCACTAAGATTTGTCAACGAGTAATTTAGTAAATGCATCTGTTGACTCATAGAATGATCATGACTGCTTGTGCGTGTATGTGTGTGGGTTGATGACATTTAAAAGAGAGAAACATTAAAAAAGGATGGTTGTATTGTTCATACTCTTGGCTATGACACAGTTTTTTTGTTCATCTACTAGGTTAGATGATAAAAATGTAATTTTGTAAGAATCTAAAGAAATTAAAAGAACCAGATATACTCATTTTCAGTGAGTACTCGAGCATTTGAATTAAATATTGGTTAATAATTAATGTATGTGTACATTTTATAAGAACACAGAATGCAACATTAACTCTTGTGGCATTGAACCATTAATTTTAATAAAACAAATTATAATCAAAAGACTTTTGATGGACTGAATTACTTATGACCAATTCCATTATGATTTTCATGACTATTTAATTGCCTAATATATTTGATAAGTATGCATATAAACAGAAAATAACAATAATGGAGGCACAATATTTAGTGTCTTGCATGTATGGTTCTGATCCACTTTTTCACTTTTTTCTCTGCAAGGTTTGAGTTAGTGCTTTCCCATTGTTTTTTTGTATTTTACTTCTTTATTGGATGTTATTTAGAGTTGTTCCTTACGTCTATCAAAACAAGTTTACAAGATGTATGCAAACACTGAAGAGAAATGCACATCCTAAAAGAGTCTCTCTCTCTCTCTCACACACACACACACACACACACACACAGGATCACCATTGCTTACTCACAGGTGTACACCTTTAATACTCTGTCATCTGATTAGTGCCATATATAGGTCATCTAGAAAAATGTAGTGGTATTTAGTGGGCTATAATGTTAGTCTATAGTAATTATAATTGTTTTTATATAAAAATAATAGTGTCTACAGTATTTCCAAAAGCTATGTTTCCCAGTCAGACTGCAGTATTTTGGTGCAAATTCACCTTTTACTTGGTATAATGGCTATGTAATATTTGGCCCAGTGTTTGCTCCATGTGTCATGCTGGTGAATCATACTCCTGCTGTTGTTTATGCATTTAAAATGTCCAATTTTCTGTCATGTTTTGTTGTGTGAATAAAAAATCTGATTTTAAGAACATTTTGATACTTTTGTACAATAAACAGTTTTACGCAACTGTTAGTTCCGGTCAAATTTGATTGTTCAAGTGCCGATCTATTATGCTGATATTACAGTCCATAAACAATGGGCCTGTGGAATTATTATTACTAATATCATTATTATATATGTGACCTTTTTCTATAGGTTACATCATTTCATCAGTAGGTGGCGAAAAGTGACTGTAATGTGAGTGAATCATTCCGTCATACCATTTGTTCCAAACACTTTCAGTCAAGCCTGAAAAAAAAACAAAAAAACACTTTCATTCAGGAATAATTGGAATAGCGTTATGGCAGATATTGTAAAAGTATTGTTCTAGAATGCAATTTCGAATTCAGCCAATGTCTTCATAATTTAGTAATTGAATCATTTACTCAACCTGATTCGTTTAGTAACTCCTGTACTAGGTGTAGCTTGGAGGCGCGAAGCATTTAATTCTGAAGGCTAGTAGCCTTTTGGAACTATTTTATTCTTGAGGACCACATTTTTGTGTACTCCCTAATATAGTAAAACATGACGAAAATTGACTTATGACATGTGAAGCAGCCCCCGCTATTTGAAACTCTTATCTGACAAGTCATGATTTAGTTAATTGGGACCTGAATTAACCTAAATTTACCCCTTATTTTAAATACACTGATATCAATAGGCCTGCAAGATTAAGTTTAGTTGTAAAGTTATGATTTTTTGGGGTTAAAGGGATACCAAAAATGAAAATTACCCCATGATTTACTCACCCTCAAGCCATCCTAGGTGTATATGACATACTTCTTTCAGAAGAAGAATACTAACGGAGTTATATTAAAAAATGTCCTGGCTCTTCCAAGCTTTATAATGGCAGTGAATGGCCGTTTCTGTTTTGAAGTCCATAAAAGTGCATCCATCCATCATAAAAGTAATCCACACTGCTCTGGGGGGTTAAAAAAAAGGCCTTCTGAAGTGAAGCAATGTGTTCCTGTAGCTTCTGCCGGAAGATATTGTACTTTTATCATGGATGGATGCACTTATGGACTTCAAAACAGAAACGGCCATTCACTGCCATTATAAAGCTTGGAAGAGCCAGGACATTTAAAAAAAATATATATATAACTCCGATTGTATTCGTCTGAAAGAAGCATGTCATCTAGGATGGCTTGAGGTTGAGTAAATCATGGTGTAATTTTCATCATCGTTATCTCCGTGTAAAAAACGTTATGTCTACGAATTGAATTTACGAATATATATCCTACCCACCTTATACAGAATATCAGTTTTGCTAATCGCGCGGGTTTGCAGCTCGTGCTTGAAGCAACAGATGCCACTATGTGGAATAAAGCCCTTCAAAGCGGGGGAGGGTGCAGGAGTAGTGTGGCAAACTCCACTCACAGCGAGAGACTCTCACACTGCTTGTGTGTCCACTCATGGAGAGACTTTCGGTCCTCATCGTTTGCGACAACTATCAGATAAACCTGAGGCTCGCTACGTTATGAATTTCACAACGCGCAAAACATGCCGTAAAACCTGCTTAGGGTTCATCTGACAAAGTTGGCTGGCTGTCCTGGGACGGAACAGATTAAAAGGGATAGTACATGGATATTTCTCAGTCGTTGGTCAATCTCGGCTGTGGGAGCACAAAATTGACCACTACTTAAGCTGTTAATCGTGGAGAAACGAAAAGAAAAACGAGCAAGTGGGCATGCCACCCAAGAAAAAGGTAAAACATCTTCTGTGTTAGTGCATTTGTGTGTGTGAGGGAGTGATGATGAGGTAGACATGAGAGTGTCATTCGAGGAGAGTGCCATCTGTTGCTTTCAGCTGTAATCCATGTGAGCTTGAGCTGCTCTGCATCATTGCTTTTATGTACCACGTAGAATATACTGCGTGTGCAGCAGTAGTGGGGTACAGAGCGACTACCTATGCTGGATGTTTTCTGTCAAAAGAAAAATAGTGCTGAAAATGTAACCTCCACGTGACAGGTTGCGCAATCATTGCAATGTTGAAAGTGATGGAATTGTGCTGAGCAGTGTTATGAACGTAATCCTTTTCCAATTGTTAGGATTACAAAACTCAGCTGTTTCTCAAATGATCTCTAAATATAGAACAGGTGTGGGTTTTGTGTGTATTTTTTGGGGGGGAAATCCTGGATAACTGTCATGTTCTCGTCAGCTTTACTAGATGCCTAAAACACTTGACCTGGCAAAGGGGCATTAAACTAGTCCCTTGTTTGTTTCTAATGCACACACACACACACAAATGCATTAGAAATCAACAAGGGGGTTTAATGCCCCTTTGCCAGGTCAAGAGTTTTAGTAAAGCAAACCAGTTATCCAGGTGTGTGTGTGTGTGTGTGTGTGTGTGTGTGCGTGCGTGCGTGTGTGTGTGTGTGTGTGTGTGTGTACTAGTACAACTATCTTTGTGAGGACCAGTTTGAGTTTTAGACCATTGGAGTGAGGACAAAGAGAGTAAAGTGAGGACATTTTGTCCGGTCCTCACTTTCTGAGACCCCTTAAAAGGCCTGTTTGAGGGTCAAGACTTGGTTTTAGGGATAAGGTTATAATTAGGTTAAGGGTAGGTTTAGGGTAAGGGTTCGGGTTAGGCCCTTATTTGTGATGGGTAAGGTTAGGGTAAGCAGCTAGAGATTGCATTGTGTCAGTGAATGTCTTCATAAAGATAGATGTACAAGAATGTGTGTGTGTGTGTGTGTGTGTGTGTGTGTGTGTGTGTGTGTGTGTGTGTGTGTGTAAAAACAATATACATTAAGTGGACAAGATAAAAAGAAGAAGATAAGAGAAAAATACTTGTTTTTAGATTTCATGTTAAATTAAGTTTATTTTTCTTACCCCGTTGTCAAAATAAGTAAATAAACTCAATAAGATTATTTTCTTAAACAAGTTCCTTATTTATTTTTGCTTGCCATGTAATCTCGTTTTATGCGTAGATAGTTTTCGTAGATCTTTTTACTAGAAAAACAAGATCGTTTAAAAAAAAATTCAGATCAATAACTTTTGTCGGTCATACAAATTTTTTGTTGTTGCAATGTCCATGTTTTGTAGCTGTAGGTTGGTGAGGACGTGTGAAACTGTCTCTGTCTGCAGTGTTGTCCGCTGGACAGAACGAGTTTGTATTTGTCTCTTTCTCTCCAAATCCTGGATTGACGCATGCCATCTTAATCTCCTTACAGAGAAGCAATCATGTGGTCCAGGAGCAACAGCCAGAAAGAGAGACGTACTGTCCACGAGTGTATTGGCCTAACGTCTCTCCCGGTGCTCTAAGCGATGTTGGGTAACGTCACTTCTTGTTGACGTTCGAAGTATTGTCAAACAAAACGGAGGCTAGCTCGACCCTCCCTCCTCCTCATCCCGTCCCCTCCCCCTCCCTTCCGTGCTTCCTGAAACAGTCATGAACCATTTAGATAAAACAGCAAAAACAGAGCCATCTGAATGTCGGATTGGAAGCCCTTCTGCCGGGACTTCGCGTTCCTTCTCCTTTTCCCTATTCTTTGTTATTTGTTTTATTTGCTCTTTTGTCGTGTGTCGGCCATAAATCTCAAGAATATAACATTTTAACGTTAGTCGTTGTTAGGACATCTCTCCTCTATAACTTCCCTCCTCATGCTTCTCTCTCCTCCACTCCCCACACCCCCCTTCATGTGCACGCGCACTAACCCCCCAAACCCTACCCCCAAATAATTCTTGTCGGTTATTGGCTGGAACACTGTTTGTTATGTTTCGTTGTCCAGGCTGGGCCAGTTTGTTTTTCTTGCTGTATGTGGAGCGCCTGGGCTGTCTACAGAGACCGCGTTTTTTTACAGTGTGTTCAGGGGAAAGGCAGCTAGCAGATAGTGAGGAGATGTTTACTGAATGTGACAAAAAATGTTTTGGCCTAAAAAACTTGTGACATCGCTTAGAGCACCTTTAAGATGATATAAAAATACAGGTTGACATTGTCATTGTCCACCAGGGTAAAACATTATCAATGGGATTGAGTCAAAAAAAGCCTTAGAGCGAGTTCCTGTTTTATTTAACATTTGATATGTATGTCTTTGAAGGGAGTGTTATTGAATGCTTTGGTAATATGCAGTGTTTTCTATAGGAAAACTCTAAAATCATCTCTTAAAACTGATAAATATGATAAATACTTCTTATCATTTAACATAGCGACCAGTTATTCTAGCAGAGCCTTTTTCATACTATGATATATTTTGTGTTATTTAAAGTGGAGAGGTGCCACTTCTAGTATTACAGGATTATAAAATTGATAGACATTCTTCACTGTACTTGCATGTTTATCTATCTATTTCTAGATGATAGCATCACTTACTTACAAATTACAAGTATAAATTGTGAAAAAAAATCTATACAGTCATTACTTTATAGTGCACAAACAGTAACATTTGGCATAGCAATGAATACAGATCAGTTGAATACCTGGGCGACCTGCCAGAGCTCATTTAGCAACAGTCAGGAAATCTTAATCTTATAGTCTTAATTAGATTAGGACTCAGTTTCGAATAAGAAAGTGTGCTGCTCTACCATCCACAGATTTGTCCTCAGTTTTGTCTACTCAGAGCTCAGGAAATCCTCACCCATACATTCACCTGAGGCTGAACTTAGCTTTAAATATATTTAATTAAACTCTCAGTTGTAATAAAGCATATAGTGTTACTGTCTGAAGTCATTTTTCAGAGAGAATATTTTTTCACTGCATTTGTGGCTCCCGCTGTACTCCCAGTGTTGAAGTAAAAGGTGCTGACTCACTAAATGGATCTGACCCAAATCTTATGACATGTTCTGTGGTGCGGTAGCAGGAGTCACACAGGTTGCAGTAGGTGGATGTTGGAGTTCGGCCAAGGACTCAAACCATTATAGCACTAGACTAAACAAAATCCACTATGTGAGACTTTTACGTACTTGTGGCTATTAATCACAATCTTTTACCTATCCTAATTATTAAAAAACACAACACAATTAATTAAGTTGTTTGTATGAATTAAAAAACCCTTTCATTACTACTTATTTTAATGATTAGAACGATATATTGTACTAAATCTAGATTTTAAAAGTCATGCACCTCATAAGAAATTTACTGCATAGCTAGCACATTTCCTTTTCTTGAGGTTTCCATAGCAACGTCTGTTCTCGCCTCTATCCCTTACAGCTTTTAATGCAGGCACACACACAGTCCTCGGTTGCATTGATAAAATACTGATAGAAGGAATTTTCCTCATTTGTATTTCATAATATCTTCAATCTGAATTACGTTTATAGTAAATGTTTGGAATTGAATGTTTCATCCAATTGCATTAATTGTAGCTTTAAAAAATTTTCATAAGGTGTCATACTTGTTTGAAAGTTAATAAAACTCATATAAAACCAGTGGCAATAATTGGTAATCTCTCCTTTGTTCTCTATTTTCAGCAATAATTTGCTGACCCAGTGTATTTGGACTCATTTTATATGCCATGTTTGAGTATGTGCCATTCAGACCATCACTAAATTTACTTATTTCAACTCCATTTATTTAGTTCAAATACAGTAATGCAAATGATGAATGTCAGGTCTGTTCAATCAGTTAAGTATTATAAAAGGTGTAGTAGGAATTTACGTCAAGTCAAGTCACCTTTATTTAAATAGTGCTTTTTACAATACAGATTCAGTGAAAACAGGAAAATAATTTTTGTTTTTGCATCAGAAAGTTTGTTTCGGCTGTACAGCAGATCTAGAAGAAAATAGTGTCATTGTCCAGCATAAGTTCAGTGTTGATTCATTCCGGTTGTAAAAATCATTAGTTATAAATTTTGAAATTAGAGAAAACAGTGATGTCACCTTCCAGCTCAGTTCAGTTCTCATACCATAGTGTCAATGCATTTAGATCAATAATGTTGAATATTAAGTTAGTTGGCCACACTGGGCCCACTAAGTGTTATTTGTCCTCTAATTTAAAAAGTGCACCACTTAGCAGCACTCTTTTGATATTTTATTGATGATGCCCTAAAACTACCAACATACTTTTTATTGCAATCTGTGAATATTTGTCAAGAAATTATACATTTTCGTTCTGGTCTGAACTTGTTGTGGGAAAAGTAGTTCACCAATTTCCTTTTTAGTGTAAGTTTTCTCAAAGAATGTAGAAATAACATCATATACAATTTTATATTTAGACAATAGACACCTGTGAAAATACAAATCACAGTTTCTAAATTATTATAATTACTATAATTACCCATATTGGCCCTGTGAAAACTAAGCATGGAACTCTTTGGAGGATGCAGGTCTTCCTGATGTAAAGTGAGTGCATCATTCCACTGATACCGACTGATAGTGTATGTTTTGCTGCATTAAGAACTGGATAATTTGCAACATGCCAGACACTTCTTAAAGAGATTGTCTAACCATCTGTGCATGAGCTGAATCTAAAGCCTATTTGGGTGATGCAGCAGGACAATGACCTAAAACACAAAATCAGCTCTAAACTGTTTAAAAGAATATTTTTTTTTGGAGCAGCCTAGTCAAAATTCTGACTTGCTATTGAAAACGGTCTAGTCTCTCAGAGTTTGTTCAAAACTCATGGCATGGCAAAGACATTACTTAAATAATACATTAAAATAAAACATTAAAATTATACAGTCTTTTCTCTTTGTGCAATATTACATTTGGTTTGGTTTGTTTAATGGCAACCATTAGTTCTCCAAAGAGGAATAACACTAAATGCCATCATAGGTCAGATGAGGGAATTCAAATTTGGCTAGCTGCCATTCAATTTGTTGGTTGTTAATTTGGTTTTGGAATAATAAATCAATCACAAGCCCATCTGTAATGTACCTATGAAGATAAAGGAACACTGAAGTCTAGAGTTTGGTGTCCAAAAAAGTTCTCGTCACAAAATGTCTCTGCAGTTGCTTTGTAGATTTTTTTTGCATAACATGGCAGTACCTTGAACAATGACTAGATAGAAAAGAGACGGTCTGATTGCTGGCTCAGAAAAATCAGCTATTCCCTTTCAGTATTGTGGAGAGGCATCACACTTTAATGATTCGAATCCCCACTAAACTCTGTGGTTGGAAAAGAGCATCTTGGTGAGCGTGGCATTGGTTAATAATTCAGCAGCGTTTTGTACTGCTCTCTCCATGACATTGACTTGCAGGAGAGGCGGCACTGCGTGAACAGATGTCTATGGCAAACACGAGTAAACAAAAGTGAGCACCTCTACATGACTGTGCCTATGGGAACCCAATTATCCCAGTCTCCTCAATTCCTTATTTTATTCACTCCTTTTCTCAATCTTGTTTCACCACCTTCTCTGTTAATTAGCCTCATATCTTCCAGCTGCTGCATGCCCTTGAGTCAGTTTATCCAAGCCTGTTTGTTTTAAACACTCACAATATTCATTAATAATAACATTCAAGCTCACATTGATGTTCTTGACAGACTTTATGAAACACTTACACCATTTGCAACTTTAATTAACATTTTGCTTTGATGTGATCATTTCATGTGCGACCTCCTTTCCCTAAAGAAGACACTGATTTACAAAAGCATGAATTTCCATGCTGGATCAGACTGGTTTGGTGCTGGTCTAGCTAGTAAAATGGTATAGGCATGCTATTTATCAGCACTCCAGCATCCAAAACACAACACATGCTGGTGACCAGTAGTGCTGGTCTTGTCGGCAAGGTTATCAGCCTTATATTAAGGTCAATATGACGTTGTCAGACTGCGCAGCACCAGTGTCTCTCGAGGGGCTTGTCACTGTGCCATTACTGTCAGCATGTTAGTGTGCATGTGAGCATGTGTAGGTGTGCCTTTGGGAGAGTGTGCTAGAGTGAGGCTCATCATGACTTTTGCTGACATTGTGAAACTGTTTTCAACTTAAAATTTGAACGCTTATTCTAGAAATGGACTGATTCTTATAGGGATGAGAGTTTCTAAAATGTTATTCTCATATGCACATATCTAGTGACATAATATGCTAAAGTTAACCAAGTTAATTAGGCTAGAGGATTGAATATTTATATATAGTCATAATATTTTTGTGCAGTTTTTGCTTAAACAAATATTCCGATTAAAGACATGTAGAATACAAGAAGTAGATTAGGAAAAATTAAAGTGCCCCTGTTATGCTTTTTCGGATATTAGCTTTCCTGTAGTGTGTAATATAGCTTTTTGTGAATGTAAAAGGTCTGCAAAGTTTCAAAGATCAAAATGCACGATAATTGGAGTTATAGTCTCCCATAAGAAAGAACTGATTCTGAACTGTCTGGAAGAGTTGTCAGTAATTCGAGTCATACTTCCTACTCAAACCTGGTTTGTTTTAAATTTGCATAATGCCAGCCTCATTGGCTGCTCGCAAACAATGTCTACTTTGACCTGCCCTCAAACACTGTTGTTGTAGCTGAGGCCTGGAAGAGTTTGGTTTGTGTTGTCGTCGACATGTTGAGATGATGCTGTTTTCTGCGCTGTATAAGCAAATTCACTTTGCATGCACTTGGATGAGGACTTGTCACTGTTCGTATCACTGTGTATACAAGTGCTGAGGAAGCTTCTGGAGCTGAAATTCAGATATGGAAATGGGCGTTTTGCTTCAGGCACAGGCTGTCATTGGTCAACCAATCACAACAGACTGAACTATCTGACCAATCAGAGCAGAGTAGGCTCTCAGAAAGGAGAGGTTTAGAGAGACTGGACCCTTGATCAAACTGTTTCAGACACTGTGAGAAAGAGGTGATGTGCAATGTATATTATGAGAAAATTAAAGTGTTTTTTTACCTTGGATGCATGTAAACCTATTGTAGGAGACCTCCAAAAAAAATGTCCAATGTGATGATGAATTCACATTTCTACAGCTTTGTTTTTTCATAACAAAGTTGTGAAGGTGCCATGTAATATATTATGTAATATTAATCCCTTCCATGTGGTCAGCAGGACTTATAAAAGATTTAGTATCAACTTATTTTCACATCACTGGATTGAAAACATTATGGACATTTATGTTATGGAATTTTATAAACCCAGTCTTTGTGGTTGTGGTAGCACTTTGCCATATTAGTGTTAAAAAATAATTTGGAGTATTATGCTCATATCAATTTACAAGCTCAATTTGACAGAGCTAAACGGTTTTACTTTGAGTTCTCATTGCCTGACATTGACTTTGAACAGTGCCCTTTGAGAGGAGTAGCTAACAAAATTTAATGAAGGAGCCTTGAAGGAGAAAGCTTGGGATCATTTGTGACTTTGATGGCACTGTCATTATATAGTGGAGTGATCTCTACTGAAAACAACATATCAGAGCATATGCCACATTTTATTTTTATAATCAAAGACGGCATAGTTTCAGCATAATTGTCCTGAGTGTTACATTCAACACTATGTGCACAGGCAAGTGCTTGCTGCTCAGAATGAGACAGAATGGAGAGAAATGTATTGTTAAAGCGAGTGAGCCTGTATGTAATAATAATAATAATGGTAGTTCTTACTCTTGTTTGACTGTGGTAGGGTTCGGCGGAACGTCAGGACACAGGGGCCACTGAGGAGAAGGAGAAGAATGCACAAGTCCAGCTCGACAAGGCCAAGGTAGATTGCAACTCCATAATTCTCTCGGCTGCCCATTTCCTGCTACCAGTGACGTTGGCCACAAGGACGGAAATATATCACGTTTTTTAGATGTGCTCGTAAATTTTGCACGGCTCTTTTTCCTCTGTCAAAGTAACAAGGTAGCTGTGTCGAAAAAGCTAATTAGCAAATGCCCTGGTTGATAAAGCGCATCAGTGTTAAATCTTGTACTCTACCAAATCAATGGTCTACACACAACTGACAAACGCAAATCACTTGTACCTTTTCTCCTGATTCGTTACACAGTCCAAAAACTGATACCATAGCAAATTGGAAATGAGCAACGACAAATGCTTGGTCTTTCATCAGCGGTCCAGTTTAGCTAGGCTTTAAAAACTGAATGAAACCCCCTGCCTGTGCGAATGAGCGCCCTGAGGTCCTTTTTAATTAAGGTACTGAGCAGACAGCATCACGTCCTGCTTCAGTCCGCCATCTCCCACAGAGCATCGGCTTTTAAAACCAGCCTATAAACAGCCAGACTGCCATTGAGCTGACATTTCACTCACTTTTAAATCAAATGCCAAATTATAATATAATGAATTAATATTTAGTTTGATTTATTTATAATTTTGTTATGGCACAGAGTAATTTTATATATATTGGTATTGGAGCATTGCTTTTTTTTTTAGATAGAAAAAAATATACATTGATTGTGTCTTAGTAAGGCTCAAGTAATCCTTTAATTAAATGTTTTTATTTATACCAGATTTTCTTGTTAAGACATGCTCAAAAATAATAAATATGAAATAAATACACAACCAAAAAAGCATGAGATTGTGATTATTTACCTAAAATCCTATTTAATTAAAATTTTAGTTTTATAGGTTTAACAAAGCAAAATTGAAATCCCCAAAACTGAATTCCCACATTTTTAACACACAACCCTAGTTGGCAATCACTACCCAAACAAACCAACTGTTTATCACAAAATGAGGTTTTATTTAACAAAGTTCGGGAGGAGCAGGTTCAGATAATTAACCAAATTATGCACAGCTGGAGATTAATCAGTAATCAACTCAATGACAGAGTATAAATTCACAGCAGACCTATCTCTGTTCATTGAAAGTTTGTCAGCATCCCTCCTCCACCCCATCTCCTCACTTCCAGTTCCATCTACACTTCCAGTTCCATCTACACCAACTGGGGGGAGTACTTTGGGTTCGGGCCTAACTCCGAGCTCGGAGCCCTCCCCCCGGACAGCACGCCAAATACGCATAAACTTATTGTATTAATTGTATGTAGATGTGAACTCGTGAAATCTCAGTTGCTAACACACAATTCTACAGTTGTCCTTTTGTCCTGTTACTGTAAAGGTTAGTAAATATGGACGAATCAGATCTGATTGCATGTTCGCATGTTGCTTACCCTGCTGCACTCCATATAAATTATACATACATTATACATCAATTTTACAGCACTTGAAGGGCAAGTTATAGAGCTGTGCAGACTGAATTACAACGATCTCATGTACATTCAGTCTCATCATATCTATTCAAACCCGACCTGTCCTCAAGCCTCATGTAGCTGCCATTAGACTGCATTGCCCTTCACAGGGCTGATATGGAGCTCTTCAAGAATGAATTTGTGCATTGCAATTGGTTTGAAGGTAAATGGATGAAAGCTATTATTAGTAACTTGCTTGGGGCAATGCAGCACATGTGCCGTTTTTCAAATCAGCAGTGTTTCCAGTTCCAGCACCCTTCTCAAAGTATCTGCCATTCACACGCTTATGCATACACAACCTCAGTGACAGATTCATATATATTCTCATCCATACATGTTAGAACTACGCAGCGAGATTTTTTTTACACCAGCAGTTCATATGCTCACAAACGATCCTGATGGAAATTTGTCACATTCATGTGTTTTTTCAAAATGTAGAGTCTTACCTTTTTGTTGCTATTGTTCAGTATAAGCCGGTTGCTTTCGCCGTTCGCACAAACTTCACGTACACTCCTGCAGATGATGACAACGTCCCCATACCAGGGCATGGGGTTTCCTTTGAAGCGAAAGACTTCCTACATATCAAAGAGGTCAGTGTGTTCACAGATCACCTGCACAATCATTACATTAAGTAAATCAAATCATTTTTAATATATGGTATTGTTTTGTTGTTGGTGTTTACAGAAGTTTAATAATGACTGGTGGATTGGACGGCCTGTAAAGGAAGGGGGAGAGGTTGGTTTTATCCCCAGCCCAGTGAACCTGGAGATGATTCTGATCAGGAGAGAGGTGCAGGCCAGGAAGGCCGCCAAAGCGCTGGCCAAGTAAACAAAACTCATTTAAAGCAGTGTGGGGTCTTAATTTTGTATCTTTGTGTTCTTATTGCATGAATGAATCAGACATTTAGGGTGCTTTCACACTTCGATTGCCTGGTATGAACTCGAGTTTTGTTTTCAAAGCACATAAAGGCACTTGCGTCTATCTGCCACAAATGTACTGCAAATGTTTTAAAAAACGCGGCAGTCCATTTCAGCTGAAGGCGCGCAGAAATGAGATATACATTAGCTGTGTCTCATTTCGAAGGATGCGTCCTCCGCAGGGCCGCATACGTCATTGAGACTGCTTCATTTCAGTAAACTGACCACTACATTCCAAAGTCATTAAGAAACTACAACAAGTTACGCTTCGCTAGGAATAACAGTCAATTTTATAATCGTTACTGTGCTGAAATAAGACATCCTTTATGGTGTATGCGGCCGACAAATGCGCAGCACATTTCGTATTTCGGAAGGAGGGGCTTGGGGAGAGAGGTGCTGTAATGTAAAATATGTGAACAATCAAGCATGAATGTATTCTAGTACACCCCAAAACAAAATCAAGACTTCTTAAAAGGGCATAATAGGACTCCTTTAAACACAGTTTTATAAAATCATATGTCATGATGAATCATATGTCGGTTCACTTTCGCGATTTAGTACAGTTGTGTTCATATCAGCAGTGAACCGTACCCCTTTTTATGCGAACCGCGGGTATGTCGCACCCAAGTTCGGAAAACAGTGTTAAAGGGTTAGTTCACCCAAAAATGAAAATTCCGTCAGTAATTACTCACCTTCATGTTGTTCCAACCCCGTAAGACTTTCGTTCATCTTCGGAACACAAATTAAGATATTATTTATTAAATCTGAGAGCGGTCTCACTCCATAGGCTTCTCTGTAATTAAAACTTGCCGACCCAGAAAGTTAGTGAAGACAATGTTTAAAATAGTCCAAGTGACTACAGTGGCTCAACCACAAGTTTATCAAGCGACGAGAATACTTTTTGTGCCCACAAAACAAACAAAAATAACGACTTTATTCAACTATTCATTTTCTTCTGTGTGGGCCTCATGTAGTGTAACAGCACAGCGCTTCTGGGTTGTAGGCCTACATCAGAATATAGGCTCATTATCGCTTGATAAACTTTAGTTTGAGCCACTGTAGTCACTTGGATTATTTTAAGCATTGTCTGAACTAACTTTATGGGCCAGCAAGTTTTAATTACAGAGAAGCCTATGGAGGAGTGAAAGAGCTCTCAGATTTAATAAAAAATATCTTAATTTGTGTTCTGAAGATGAACGAAAGTCTTTCGGGTTGGAACAACATGAGGGTGAGTGATTACTGACAGAATTTTCATCTTTGGGTGAACTATCCCGTTAACATCATCCAAATGAACCAAACACTGATGACAATCGAACCCGGATGTGCACCAAAAGTGCTAGTGTAAAAGCACCCTTAAATGTACATAAATTGCTCCAACATTCATTATGAAAAACAAAATGCATTTTTATCGTCACAGTAAAGCGGCTAGTGCTGGCAAAGATGATTTGAATGCAAAGAAAACGGCTCCACCTCCAACAGGTGCGCTTATTATTTCTTTCTTTCTTTATTTACATGTGCGTGTATTATTATTCGCAGTATTTATTAACAGTTAGACAAATTACGGAATTTAGAATGTTTGTCATTGCTAAATTGTTATCATCCACTAAACTGGGATTTCATCAGTGCTTTTAATTAGAATGTATGTGGAACATAAATAATGTTATCATTATGTGTCTGTGTGTGCAATTAAATGTCTCAAATTTTTCAAAATGTTTACCTTTAGTTCAGCAAGTGAAGAAGAAATCGGTGAGCAAATACATAATGCTTCGATTATGACCCCAGCATACACATTTATGTTAATATATGTATATATTGCCTGCTTATTTGAGCATATTTTCACCAAGTGTCTTTAAATGCAGGGAGAGCAACTGGCTGCATATGATGTTGTGCCTTCCATGCGTCCTGTGGTGCTCATGGGGCCTTCGCTCAAGGGCTATGAGGTGAGGGCCGTTTGCCACTGTCTCCATATGTGCAGTGTTCAGTCATTCACTGTCCAAGATTTTCAACAGTACTGTTTTAAAGGACCCAGTGGCTCAGCAGACATATACAAATATTTTACTCTTATAACAAAGTATCATTCTCAATTTAAATTGTATATAATGTATCTTATAGCAGAGGATAATGTTCTGTTATGCCACACTTATTATGTCAAAATGTGCACTGCCCTCTACTGTACGTAACTGAACCTACACTTTAGTTTTTTTTTTTTTATGAAGTGTTATTAATGAATTGCATATTTATTACTCTCTTGTATTTGAATGTACAGGTTACGGACATGATGCAAAAAGCGCTCTTTGATTTTTTAAAACACAGATTTGAAGGAAGGTATGGTACACATGATTAAGGAGTTAATGGACTATTGACTCATCACAATGAATATTTGCTATTGTAATAATTGTGTGTAGGCATATAGAATGTTGTTTCTAATATGTTAATCCATCATTAGAATAACTATCACCCGGGTGACGGCAGATATTGCACTTGCCAAGCGGTCGATCCTCAACAACCCCAGCAAGCACGCCATAATGGATCGCTCCAACACCCGCTCTAGTTTAGGTAATCACTACTTGGTGTTTTATGTCATTCCATACCAAATACATAATATATTCTGAATGTATTGACTTGAGATATTAATTCAGTCTAAATCAGTATCAGAGAGAATCTAGAAAGAATTTAGTCATTGCACCCAAATAAATGCATATACTTCAGATCATGTATTGATAAAGCTGATTAATAATTACCAACTATTTAACACTAGGATAAAAGGACCAGAGCTTGATAGTTAAATGCAAAAAAAAGTATTTTTGTCTTAATTTTAAGTAATAATTTCATATTTTAAAACAAGATAAATGTACTTGATAAGCAAAACACAATATATTTAAATATTAAATATTTGGAAAACAAGACATAAATACTGATTAATAAAACTATTTTTGCAGTCATAAAAGATCCCACTTACAGATAAACTCCCACTGCTTTTAAATTCTTGCAATTCTCACAACACAAAAAAGTTGTATCTTGTCATTGTAATTATTAAAGGGATAGTTCAACTAAAAATGAAAAAATTGTCATCATTTACTCACCCTCAAGTTGTTCCCAACCTGAATGAGTTTCTTTCTTGTGCTGAACTTTATGGGTAACCAAACAGTTGATGGGCCCCATCAATGGGGTCCCATCAACTACTTGGTTACCAGCATTCTTCAAAATATCTTCTTTTGTGTTCAGCAGATGAAAGAAACTCATACAATTTTTTTTATTTTGGGGTAAACTTTAAGTAGCTGTTTAACATTAGTGGGTGTGGATCTGAGGTGTATAGCTAGCTTTGGTTAGCTGACAGGATCTGATTGGTTCTGGTTCTCTCCACTCTGTCCCTCATATTGCTCTCTTACCTCAGATGCCGCGGGTATGTATTACAGCAGTAGCCTGTCTATGTTCCCCAACTCATTCCTGTTGGTGTAAAACTGCTTTACCTCTTTTAGAGAACACTATAAGTGTCAAAGAACCCTGATACTTTTAGTGAAGGTCACTGCAACTAAAAGCTTCGGCTTGTGTTAGACACCACACAATTCCATAATTTGTGCATATTTTTTTTGGTCAAATAAATGCAAGCCAAAGTATTCAGTGTATGTGTAAGAGTACGTTTTGCGCTGCTTAAGAAGTATTTTTTTCTTGTTTTTCTGAAAAAATATCTAAACATCTTTAAAACAAGATATAAATCATGTAAGATAAGACTTAAAGATTTTTCCCCTCATGATTTACGTTTTAAAAAAGAAAGAAAACTATTTCCCAGTGGAGTAAGAAAAATCTTGTTTTAAGATTTTTTTTAATATTTTTACTGGAAAACAATATAAAACTACTGATTAAGAAAATTATTTTTGCAGTGTGGTTGTGAAAGATAATGTTGAGCACCATGTGAGCTGATTTTGAACTTGTGATGTTTTTTATCACTAAAGTTTGCTCAATTTGGAGCAAAGAGCAAGTTTTAAACCTTCATTGTTCTGTTACTTCCTGTGGACGAGGAACTGTTCTGTCAGCATATTTTGATCATCTCTATTTTCAAAAACATATTGCATGACCTGAGTATGGAATGTGTTTAGTTTTAAAGATGGGACTTTCACCGTACGCTTTTCATAAAGCATCAGTTCTAAAACTTAATGAAATGGTGCAAAAAGTCACCATGAAATGTTTTTTTTTTTTACTTGTATTAGTGGAATGGACATAAAAAAGCTTCCCATTCCATTCCATTCCATTTTAAGTCCTTTTGGCTGCAATTCAGCAGATTTGATTTTGTACTTTGATAGAATAATATTTTTTGAAGATATTATAAGGACTTTTTAGGTTGATGACTAGCCTCATTTATTTCTTTATCTGTCCCTACAGCCCAAATCCAAGGAGAGGTTGAGAGGATTTTTGAGTTAGCACGCAGCCTACAGCTTGTGGTTCTGGATGCCGACACCATTAACCACCCTATCCAACTAAGCAAGACCTCCTTGGCCCCTATCCTGGTGTATGTCAAGATTTCATCACCTAAGGTCTGAAATTATGTTCAAACATTCTCACAATAATCATTTGCTTACTGATGAAACAGATACTGCCGTTTAAAAACGTGGGGTCGGTAAGATTTTTTAAAATGTGTTTTTTTTTTAAAGAATTCTTGGTAACACTTTGCAATAAGGTCTCATTTGTTAACATTAGTTAGTGTATTAACTAACATTAACTTACAGTGATCAACATATTTCTTACAACATTCATTAATCTTAATATTAATAAAAATAGTTCATTGTTTGTTCATGTTAGTTCACAGTGCATTAACTGTTAACAAATAGAACTTTTTAATTTTATAAAATGTATTAATAAATGTTAAAATGAACATTAACTAAGATTAATAATGCTGTAGAAGTATTGTTCATTGTTAGTTCATGTTAACTAATGTAGTTAACTAATGTTAACAAATGAAACCTTATTGTAAAGTGTTACCGAATTCTCTCATGCTTATCCAGTCTGAATTTATTTGATGATAATTTATAATAATAATACTTTATTCAAAATGTTCCTCCAGTCGATTTGATGCTCAAAACCATCACTTATTATTATCAATGTTGAAAACAGATGCGCTGCTTAATATTTTTGGGAATCCGTGATATTTCATTTTAAATGATGTTTTTCCTATATTGTTCATTTAATTTGTATGAAATTAAATGAATATGTATTAATATGGTTGTATTGGTGATTAGTTCCCACTGCATGAAGATGCACTACATTCTGCAGTAATAATCTGTAAAACTATTTATTTTAGGTTTTAAAGGGTTAAATGGCAAAACAGGACTTATTCAGTGTGAAGTATTATGTTCAACTCTTATTATGAAATAAATAATGTTCAATACTTCCATCAAAGTCATCCATTAAATGCCTAGTCCTAGATAGTCATCAGAAAGCTTTAATTCAGTATACCAACCAGTTCCAGCTGGTTTCTGTCATTTCCCTAGTTTGAGAAAATGCTCAAAAATGCCATGAACATGTTCAAGGATTCAGTTAGTTTTACAATGGAATAAAAATGAATTTAAGCCACTAGGAGGCAGAAAGAAGATCATTCTGCCAGTACAGCGAGATCTGATCTGGTTCTATATATCAGCTTGTTTGATAATCCTGTCGTTTTTCTGATAACCACCTGTCTTTTTATTTATTTTCTTTCAAAGTGCACTACATAGTTCAAAATGATAAATATCTGTCATATGAATAAGATCTATCTGTCTGTCACTAGGCTACACAAGGCATGGTTTAATTCACCGTTTAAATGTGTAGCTAATACATTCACACAGGAAACGCTTCTTTGAGAGAAGACCAGTTGCACAAAAACACTAACCTTTCTCTTGTGACCCAATTTGACCTAACATCCAGTGTACTTTCACCCTCTATGCCTCCCACTCATCCTTCCTGTCCCTTTTTCCTTCCTCTTTTCATCTGCTGTTCAGGTTCTCACAAGACTGATAAAGACCAGGGGCAAATCTCAGACTAAACATTTGAATGTCCAGATGGTGGCCGCAGACAAACTGGCCCAGTGTCCTAATGTAAGTGTGCCATCCGTATACTTAAATACGATAGATACTCTTTGCTAAAATCCAGCCCTCTTAACTTTACACAATGTCCCATAGGGAGGATTTGGAAAATCTTCTTGATAAGCTCTATTTTCTTGTGGATAAGTTAACAACGTTTTAGGCGGAATAGTCGATTAACCGTGAAACAAAATGTCACCCTGTTATGCTCTTGATATATAACTTCTAACAAACTTAGAGTCTGTATTTTTTGAAAATCAATATGAACACCCAAATTTAACACTTTTAACACTGCCCTTATTTATAATTCAAGTCTAGCTGGAGGGCCTATTCACCTGATTATCAAGAGACTGTTATTTTTATGCTGCATCATGTTGGCAGTCGTTTACATAAATTAGCCTCCCTGCAGTGCTATTGGCTTCATTTCACTGTCACTTATTCTTGCGCTTGTTGTGACGTCACCATTGGTCTCTCTCACAGGAGCTGTTCGATGTCATCTTGGATGAGAACCAGCTGTCAGATGCCTGTGAACACATCGCTGATTACCTGGAGGCCTACTGGAGAGCCACACACCCTCCTGAAATGGAACCTCCCAACCCCATGCTGGAGAAACTGGCAGAAAACACACTCCCCACCAGCCCCACACCTGCTAAGGTACTGGACACACTCTGAGGAAAAACAGGAGATGAAGTACTGACATCGAACATTTACTGTACAGATAGAGCCTACGGATTTCTATAATGATGCTGAAAATGTTGCCATCACAGAAATACGTTACATTTTAAAATGTCTTCAGTGTCACATGATCCTTTAGAAATCATTCTAAATATGCTGATTTGGTGTTCAAGAAAAATTTCTTCTTATTATCGATGGTCAAACAGTTGTGCTGCTTGATATTTTTGTGGAATTGTTTTGATGAACAGAAAGTTCAAAAGAACATCATTTATTTGAAATAGAAATCTTTTGTAACATTACAAATGTCTTTATTGTCACTTTTGATCAATTTAATGACCTAGCTAAATTAAAAAGCATTAATTTTAAAGAAAAAAAGATACAGCTGACCCCAAACTTTAGAAAGATTGCGTACATATATTCATAAAATCATAAACAGTGTCATTTCTACCACATTTCCCATTATGTATTGTGTAGCGTTCTGTAATAAAATGTCCAACTTCTTTGTCTTATCTCATTTAAAGGCTTATCTCATTGCTAGCTTTTTATGTATCATAAATACACACAATTAAATCATATTTTCATCATTTTCACATAATTTTCCAAATACATGATTGAAACATTACAGACCATTTTCTTTATTTTCCTCACACATCACATATCTAATATTTCATCTCAAGTATGCTCCTCACTTACAATGTTGTATATTTTTGTATACTTAATTTTTAGTACTAATTTATATTACTATATGAATTAATGTCTCTCCGTTTTTATCCACATTCTAGCAGATTTTATTAGATTTTGTTTACTTGTGCTTTCTACTGTGCAAGTCCTAAATTATGACTGCTTGAAAACATCTACAGGCTTCATAGAGTCTGAAATTTTGCGTAGTGGTGTGTCATTCTGTGACATTTTCAATTTCCTCCCTACCTCTTACTAAACTCTCTTGGACATTTAAAGAAGACTTGAGCTTAAAGGACCTTCGGTGAGTGAGATGGTGGTCTCTGAGGTAAAATGCCTTAAGTGTCAGTACCTACTAGTTTGTTCTACTTTTTCGCATTAGTAATAGCTTTTTAGGTGTTGTAAGTCAACTTTATAGTAGGGCAGTTTAGTGCCATTTTTGTAGTTTAGTGTCTTTGCACAAGACTAAACAAGCAGTTGCTTACTTGTACTTTTAATTAGGCTATTATTTGTTTTTTTACATGAGGGTTTACCTAGGAATTTGTTAAACTACTAGTTGGTGGTGATGTCTGAATTTTTTTTTTACTTGTAGGCCTGTATGATTGCTTTTTTAGGGAGTAACACAATATTGTAACGCATTACTAATAGTAGCTTTCCCCAACACTGCTTGGTAGACACTTCTATCCTAAGTGACTTACACTGCTTTAAAGGTACACATTTGATCAGTTCTTGTATCCCCTGGGAATCAAACCCATGACTTTGGCATTGCTAGTTCCATGCTCTACTGTATTCTTTCCTGCTCGTTGCTTCAATTCTAGAAAGTATCTGATTGGAAAAAATCTGTGTAGTGAAGGATGAGTCATTAATCTAGAGTGCAGCAGTTAGTTAAAGATATATAAACCAGGAATCAAACCAACCAGCTACAGTACAAGATGAATCCCAACATTACAAACTTTGATTTGAAGCAAAAAAGTATTTGAGAATCAGACATTCTCAGTCCTTCATGGTAGTGGACGGGTGCTAAAATGGCACAATTTGCTAGTTTCGACTCTTTAATTGGTGGAGATTTCATTGTAGAATCAACGATAATGTCGTTTTTCAACAGGTCAACATGATTATTTTAAAATAATTTTAAATAATGCTGACTGGTGTACTTAGTACTTATTAAGTACTTAGTGAGGTACACAACCTTGTACCTCACAAAAGGTCTGTCAGTTTAATTGTTATCGTTAAAAATCTCCAAAGTTCCTCTATGGAGAAAATGAATGGTACAATGACTGTTTTGGTCTGTTTTTTTTCTTTTTCTAAATGGCCTCAAAGCTGTCTAAAATCCACAAAACTCTAATTTTCATTTGATGTATCCCATATACAGGACGAACAGAAAAGCAAGAAGACTGCCACCACCAAGAGAAAAGGATATCAAGAGAACCAGCAGGAGCATCTTCCCCAGGCTCAGGAGACAAGAGAGGAGGAGGAGGAGGAGGAGGAGGAGGAAGAAGAAGAGGAAGTGCTGGAGGAGGCTGAGGAGGAGGAGAGGCTCCTTCGTAGCGAGCCAAAGAGACGCAGCCATCACCATCACCACCACCATCATCATCACCACCGCTCCAGCACCAGCCGACCGACCGAGCCCCACAACAAACACCAGCACCACGTGCGCCAGCAGCAGCCCACCGACATGGATCAGCTTCCCACTAAAGACGCTTCGGAGTCCCGGAGCAGGCGCGCTCTCCCGGGTGAGGGCGACCCGGATCAAACCGAGGTCTACCATAACAGGACTACAATTCAAAAGGACCATAACCATCACCATCGACATCACCACCACCGCCGCGGCGGGACCACAGACATTCAGCCGGATTATTCCCACCACGGGCAGCAGGACTATGAGCTGGAGCACAACGAGCACAACAGGCAACAGAGACAGCCGATACAGCTGCGCTCGCACCAACAATCACACCACTACGCTCACCCACAACACAACCACTATCACTACCAGGGACGGGAGCGGGACAGGGACAGGGAGAGGGACAGGTGCGTGGAGGCGGAGGAGTGGACTGAAGACATGTACATTCATCACTGAGAAGGACGTTGTTTTAATGCTGCTATGTTAAATGCTGGCTACCGTGTACTCAGGACAACATGGTTTCTCTTTCTTTATCTGTTCTTCTGTGTTATTGCCTACTCTGGTCGAAATCTAACTTTCCTTGATTGTGAGCCTTTCATTCGTATAATTCTGTGTTTCCTTGGCTTTATGTGCCTCTTGCTATCGGGCCTGTGATTACCATATTTGTTTTAAATGATTTCGGCACGTTTGGTCCTTCCAGTCCCAAGTATGTGGTTACATCCTTGCTTGTTATTTCCCCTGTTGTTAACGGTCAGTCAGATACACCATTTTTTTCAAACAATTTTGTGAAACGCACATGCAAACTGATCATCTCTTATCATCCTCATTTTTCGACCCTGAGAAAGATAACATTTTTTTAGTTTATGTTTCTTTGTGTAAAATTGGTCTTTTAAGGGACGTGCTGCTACACTACTGACAGGTATGAAAATATTAAGAAAATAATTTGTTTTAAAATGGTAACAAGAATTAGCATTTACCCACAAATAATCTGTATGAAAACTAAGTATGTCCTGCTATTGGCTACATTAAAATTAGGCAAACTAAAGAACCCTTTTATGGTTGGCTTTTCACCTCAGTGATTGAAAGGTCAGTTTTTTTCAACTTCAAAACAAGTACAATATAGTCTAGTCATTTTTATTTATTTAATCCACCTCATTTTTTATGTGATATTGGGGCCATTTTTAACTTGAATGTGCAAGGCTTCCAATTTTTGATATTGCAAACTGGTATTTGTTATCATAATAATTTAATTTGATATATATTTAACTATAGGGGCTATTGAATCAGAAGTCTCACACATTTAGAGGAAATAGCTTCTGTTTTGAAAGATAAGATGATATTTTAAAAGTTATAGTACTTTCTTCTATCCTTACTTAAAACAGAAACAACAAGAAATTTTTAGGTTGATTTAACTGAAAAGTATAAACACTGTGGCACAATACAGTTGACCATCTCGACCAGCAACCGGGGTTCAACCAATGACATGGGTTTGGCGGCAGGACTATATATTTTTCTGACAAATGGCATAATGTTTCTGAAAAGTCATTATCTTTGCAATTCCATTTGCTGACACTAATGGGCCGTTTACACAACACTGTTTTCAACAAAAAACAGGAAACTTTTTGTGTGTTTTGGCCATTCATTTACGTGACAATGCCGTTTTGGGGGCCTGAAAATGCAAGCTTTTGAAAACAGGTTTCCAAGTGCAGGTTTTTTGAAGATGATACCGTTATCATCTCTGCTCTGTGTAAACTACAAAAACGCAAATTTGTGAAAACAGTGACGTCATGCGCATGCGTATTGCGTGTTCGGTCTATAGGCGTGTAGTGTTTCTTTACAAAGTAACATCGCCAACTATTGGCCTGCATGCATAAAACAGCGATTTGTTGTTGTTGTTGTTGTTGTTTTAATGGATCGATGTGAACAGGGATGATTTTGACAACGTTGTCGTCTGTACGCGAAAAACACAAAGGAAAAACTTTTCCGTTTTTAGTAGCTACATCGTTGTTGTGTAAACGTACCCGGAGAGCAATTACAATCTTAAACTTTAAAGTCAGCGTGAATTACCATTTGCAACCTATTTTATTTTGGCTTTGTGTTGGCTTTAATGTATACACTGTTCAGTGTTTAGTTTGGCCAGGTATAGGTTGTCATGACAAAAATTTATTCAGTAAATTTCATTCGTCATACGTTGTTTGTCTATACAAAAACCTTTAGCTGATAACGGAATCATGTTAAATCAACTCTCAAGCCATACAATGTGTTCTTTGCTCATGCAAAATTATTGCAAAAGAACACTGTTGATATTTAGGAACATGTTTGTTTTTCCATAATTATAATATATAAAATGTGATAATTCTAGCCAACCAGCTGCATGTATTTATGATTTTCTAAATATTTATTTAAATATATACAGTATGTATATTAAATGGATTTCATTTTTTTCTTAATCGTAACTATCATGTTCATAAATTAAAAAGGCACACTCAAATGTCTTTAGCGAAATATGTACAATGATTTAGAAAATACCTTTTGTACAACAGCATGGTAAAAGTTTTGATTCCAGTTATGCTAAAAATGGAATGAGAAAGATATATAAGCACTCAGATCTGTACATACTCTTAATGCACCTGGAACCATGACTTTTATTTACATTTTATACATGTTTCCTGAGTACTCTATGCATTAGTTTGTGACAACACACTATAGCTTGAAAATGATTTCTATGCATTTGTATATACCTCATAAATGCCTTTGTAGATATTGGATTGATAAAACTGAGTACAGATACTGCTGCACTGTAATATAGATGTACATCTGTATTCAGTTAAACTGACTGTATATTGTCTTTATTGAAATGTTCTCCTGAACCAATAATGCACACATCAAATTTATCACTTAATGTTTTTGTGCATTGTTTTCCCAAATGTGTCTCTCATCGTGTTTCCACCTTTGATTAGTCAGATAATAAGGATATTATGAAGGACTATTTTATATATATATACACACACACACACACACATATATATATATATATATATAAATGTGCCATTGAATTCAAAGAGGGCATACATTTCTGAAACAAAAAATTTAAAAGTTTAGGTCATTTGTTTTCCAACACTGTCCTCATACTCCAAATACTGCCAAGTCAGCTGACCTTACGTCATCTTATCCTGTTTTTCTTTGACACTGCACCCCAAAAGAAAAAAACCAATTTACACTGCGCAGTTGGAGTGTAACTGTGGTGGTTCGCTCAAAAACAAATATATATATATTACAGTGTAAAATGTAAGTTTATTTAGAGACAGTTCACAATTCAATTTGAAAAACTTGTACAAAAGCCTTGAAGTAGCATCACAGGAAACAGGACACTGGCAACGCCATATTAAATCAGTGGTTTCCTTTCATGTTGGTTGACTCTTTGAAGTATTTGATTCTGATTAGTCATTTGCACCATTCTGCAGTCAGATTTGTTTTTGCATAATGACTGCTAAACTGTATAACTGACAACTGATTCCTACATAGCTGCGTTTTTTTCGGACATAAAATACTTTCTACCCAAATCAATATTTATTTTCTGAGTAGCCATGTCCGAAACAGGATAAAGTACAGCCATTATCGCAAAATAAACCCGATGATCCCTGTCATTGTTTATTTTATGATAATGATTGGCTGAGTGTACAGTATCTCTTACATATATACAAGTACTGGGATATCATAAAACACAGGTCTATTCAGTGATATCAATGTGGCCAAGCAATGTTTTGTTATCTTTATAATCTGAATGAGCAGCCTCTGTGTTATTATACATGGGATTTTCAAATGTAGGCAATGACAGTCTATTTGAATTTCTGAAGTAAACGTACGCTAGAGCTCCCAATATGCCGACCACTGCAATGCTCAAGAACACAACCAAACCGGTTTTGACACTGTGAGGTTCAGGACCTGTGAAAACAGAGGAAAAAATAATAAGATAAACTATCTAGTCTGAAATTGTGATATACACATTATATCAAACTACAATTTCACTATTTTACATGTTAAACATCTGAGAGAGGCTGCTGAAAGCGTTTTTTGAATATTTCTTGACGGAAAATGCACAAGAAAAGGCATTATGAATAAATCATCATATTACCTGTATGTGAGGCCTCAGTGGTTGGATTCATTACTGCAGGAAAGAAAAGGATAAACAGATAATGTAATAAAATGTTGGAGTTTTACTACATTTCCCTTTTACTCTAAACAATCATAATAAGCATATCTATTCATAGGAATAAAATAGGAGGCTAGAGCTAGCCGTAACGATTTACTCCAGTGGCAAAAATGTTGTCTACTTTGTTAACTTCTGAATATACACATTCCTACATGTAATAGGCTATGGAACATTTCCACCTTTATTTTCCAGAGAAATATAAAGTGACCTTTTGTGACTGGAGCAGGTAATTCTGACAAAAACTGTCACAATATGTGGACATGTGGTTTATTGAAACTAATTTAAGAAAATAGTTTTATGAAATATTAACATCTAAAGTAAAAGGAAAAATGGCATCTTCCACAACATACTTGTATTTGAAATGTATTATAGTGTATTTAATGGCTTTTCAGGAAGATTAAAGCAGCAATATAATTATGAAATGAGAAATATCCAACCATTGTTTTGGCTAACAGAAATGACACAAATTCAGTCATTTGTGAATATAAAATTGTATCAAATGAAACTCCAAAAAAAAAAAAACCACCCTTGTATTTCTTATATCCTATAAGAACACAGTTTATCATTATTTACCTTTGTTGTATAGTATACCTTTTGTCTTAAGGTGGTCGGGTTTTATTGTGTTACCTAACAGTCACTGCACAAATATGATGATAATATATGATGAGTAAATTTAGTTTGGAGGACTGAATTCACAAGAGATTTTTGAAACCAACACAATTAAGCACTGCTAGAGAAAAGCAATCATGCCATTGGACATTTGACTCAAAGATACAGTACTGCATTTCTCTAAGTGACAACCACTCCTGTGTTACAACATGTTACGAAATATGCTGTTGTGAAAATGTATTTATTTACAATACATACCTTTGGGGGTTTTGCAGATAAACGGTAAGACTGTGTAATCACAATGCCGTTTCTTCCATTTTTTAGATTTGGTACAGAATAATGCGCAGTCAGGATTCCAAGAATGATCTCCATAGTCGTCTTCATAATCGTTTCCAGATGCCCAGTTAGTGTAATCTACCACGCTGTAGTCTGACCATAACCAGTGTCCTGTGTAGTTAGATAAAGGGTGAGTTCATTTGTAACCAACCCTTTTAGACCCATGAGTTCATTCACTATTTGTGTGAAGACTCTGGGGCACTGGAAAGGAGTTGAACAGAAGAGATTCCTTCATTTGAGAAGGTATATTTGGCACATTACCTTTCTGGGAGTGGAAAAGTCCAATCCAAAATTCTTTGTAGCTTTCAAGGAGCATGATGTTGTCCTCTATGAACTTCTCTTCCGCTACATCCCTAATGCTGACAAGAGATGCTCCTGACGAGAAAGAAAAATGAAGTACAAGCTTTGTTACTTTTTTGTTCTTTGCACCTGTCATGTAATTGGGTAAACAGCTTTTAAAATCAATCTGTAACCTTACCCCATGTCATACAGAGTCTAGCTGCTCTGCTCCATGGTTTGGTATCAGTCACAAAAGCATAGCAACTGTCTTTGTAGGGTATCCACCTTAAAGGACTGTCATCATCTTCTTGTGGGCAATGCCCAGGTTGCTGAGCTGGAAGAGTTGGGGGAATGTCTGGGGAGAATGTCACATGGAAAAGTGTGCTTAAGAGAAAGTGATGGATTACTGTAAGAAGCACTATCCATTCAGTGTGGAATGATTGGAGAGGCATTGTTCCAAGAGCACTGATGAACGGTGCTGTCACAGCCGGGAGCAGATTAATGACCGGTGCGATCAAATTTTACCTCTGAATTCTGGCACAGAATCATTCACTCATTAATTCACACACTTAGTTTAGTTTTTAATAAAAACCATATTTAATGCAAAAATCTGAATGGGTGTTTGAAAACATTTAAATACTGTTTGGATTCTTTTCTTCATGAAAAGTGGGTGTCAAATACAGAAACGCTTTGTGTACAGGGGTTGATGGAAACAGAGCTAATGTGCATTCTAAAACATTCAGACAATAAGGTATCCAGAATTATTCACAGTATTTTTAAGTGCCCACAATAACAATACCAAAAATACACACAAACACAACTCAATTTAAATTGCTGAAACCTGTGCATTGCTCCCGGCTTTAGAGCAAATAGAGAGAACAGAATTATTTTATTTTCCGATTCTAAATCTTGCCTCCAAGCACAGGAATCTTTTAAGACTGACCACCCAATTATTTGTTGTCGTCTAAAGGAAAAATATTTGAATCTCACCTGTTGATTGCTCACAGACACTGTAGAAGGTTTGATTGCAGAGACTTGTTCTCCATTCTCCTTCTATTCCCATGTATGCACAAGGGCGGTTGGGCCGTGGTTCAGAAGGTGCCCATTTCTCCATTTTCATGGGCCAGTTTTTCACCCATAGAAAATATCCATTTGACTGTTAATGAATACAAATATATAATGAGTAGGTTGGAGTCATAAATATCACACATACAGAGTATGATAAATGGTTCACTTTTCATTTAATAAAACCTAATTTAGAAAAACAGACATCCCATTTACACACACATTTTACATATAATGTTTGTTTATAATGACTAGCTTTTAAAATTTGTCCTTTTTGGAGCTTGACAGCCGAAGTAATCATTTACTTTCATTATATGGCTATGAGCAGCCTGAACATTCTTTTTTGTGTACCACACAATGAAAAACCCATAAAGGTGTCTTTACATTTTTGGGTGAATATTTTACAAAATGTAACGCTATGATTTTCCCTTTCTCACTCCAGTGCAGTACCTGCACACTGTTGAGACCAATCCACATGGGCTGTTGGGTTCTGAAGACCTGCAGCTCAAGGTAAGCTTGTGTTACCAAGTCCCGAATTCTGGCAAGATGAGCCCCATCCTCCTCACAGCGACTGTTTGCCTCACTCCATGTTAGGTTCTCTTGAATCACTTTGAAAGATGAATTTCCGAGCTTGAAAAAGGTTTTCGGAAGTTCAGTTGGCACTGGGGCAATACCAGGATCTGAACATGTGAAAAAAAGAGACGATGAAAACAAAAGTGGAATGGTAAAAGTCTGCAGAGGAGTCCACAGTGTTTGGCTAAACTCACCAACATCACGACTGCAGATAAAACCGTGAGTAGAATTACAGTCAGTTGCCACCCACTTGCCAAAAGAGTCTGAACCCATGCCCATAACAGCACATTCCTGTTTGAAAAAGAAACACTGCTACTGAAGCCTTTGTTATCACAAAAAAAAAAACCTTTTAGTCAGCTTATCACAGTACCTGTTCCTCTGAATAGTGATATTTTGACCAATAGTACGAATGCCACTGTAAGAGAAACAATACATGCATTTAAAAAAGAAAAAGACAATCCACAGTCACGCTAAAACATCTTCAGGTTAAATGTTACATTTATTAAGCTGCCTAAATTCATAATGTTCACTCATAAATGACAACAAAATGCACATACTCTATAGTTTTGAGGTTCCCCTTTGGCCCAGTCTGTGAATGCAACCTTACTCCCATCTGTCCACTTGAACCTCCCGTTTGCCAAATTGCTGAATCCAATCCAGAAGTCTGTGGTTTTATCTCTAATCATCATGGTTAAAAAGGCTGCAGCAGATGGATAAATATGATGTAATACATTAAACATGCAATATATGATAATGATCAAGTCAATCAAAGTGCACTGCTAAAAAAAAAAACAGCAAAAATTTAGAGAATCAATACTTTAGAATAATGTCACATTTTCCATGCACAGAATATGACAAGATATTTATACATTCATCATTTTGAGCAGTGCTGAAATCTCTCACAGAGCTTTTACCTTGTTGTGTTCTACTCATAACAGATGACAGATCTCCACCAAGCTCTCTGCAGTGTTCTCTTGCTTCTGTCCATGTTTTCATGTCTTCCTTCATGTTATAACACTATAATGTTTTATATAAATGACCATTATTTATTTTCTTCTATCATTTATTGTCATGAATATGAATCAAGATATTTCACAAATATTGTACTGGAAAACGTGTTACAGCAGTGCAATTTTTTTGTAACTTTTCATAAGCAAGGCTTTATTCCGTGTGAGATTTTGCACAAAAACATTTTCATTTCATTGAGCTGATGCAGAACTGTTTAGACTGAAGTCACTAAAACTATATTAACACTGTAAAATGTTTAAATATAAAATGAAGGTTATAATTTACTTCTAATATACAGCATTACAATATTTGTTATCATTTTAGAATATGTTTATAATTACTTTTCCATCGAAGTTTTTCCACTCAGGAGCACAGCCTCCTTTTGGCTTTTGTGTAGGGGCCACCGTGGCATTAACTGGAGGAGACTGACTTCGCTTACAAAAAAAATTGAATTCATCACCACAGTTGACAGTTTGCCAGAGTCCTGTAACAGTCAAAATGCTTTTTTTAATTGGTTTATTTAATGTACTGTACAAAATGAATCAACAGTGATTTAATCATACATAAAGAAACATTTCCTTCCCCAAATGTATCAGTGGTCAATAAAACATTCCACATATACCTAATGTCTTCATAGATCAGAAGATATGATGTACCTTGAGACGAGGTCATCGTCACACATCTTTCCTCATTGTTTTTAAAGGCCGGTTGATTTGCTTCCCAAGCATGAAATACTACAGGGGAACCATCCATCCACCTTTAAAGAGCAAACATTTATTTGTTTATTTGTTCTTTTCGTATATTTCGTATTGTTCACCTGTTTAAATAGACCCATTTACATTATTTAAACTTACTGGTAAGACTCATCCAGATCAACTGTCAAACCAATGATAAAATCACCGTGCATCCATTTAGTCTGCAACAGGAAAAAAGCACAGCAGTTGTGAGGATGTCAGTAAATTAAATGCAATATAAAGCATACTCAAAATAACACACTGATACAAGTTTTGTGTGATATGCACCACAAATATGCTACTGAAAATGTCACTCAGCCATCATACCTTATGCCAGAGGAACACCCGCTCTTCTTCATCATTGATAACCACAAGATCGCCATGTGATTTCTTACAGAATGTCCGTGCATCGTGCACAGACATTGCTGAGTATTGAGACGCATAATACTGGTTACCTCTGAATTCAGTCCAGCCATCCTCTGTTTGATTATAAACTAAAATAAAAAATAAATAAATGTTTTAAAATCAAGTTACTCGTTTACCTCATCAGTGTGATCAAAATATAATGTTTGAGTCTGGAGTTCTTGAAGTAAAAGACTTACCTGGACTTGTAATATTTACTTCCTTTGGGGTCTTTCCTAAAGAGAAGGCACAGCAGTTAGCTGTCAATTAAACATAGAAAATATATATTTTCTTTCCAATCTAGTGATGGCAGAACTAGATTTTTGCCAGGTTGGCATTTTGTACCTTTTCGAATCTGACAGATCCAGTCCTTTTTGTCAAGACAGGTCACGTCATTCCACATTCCATCAGTCTGCCAGATTGAAACACTCATTTCGACACAATTTTCAATGTTGTTCAAATTGTTTGGTTCATCACTGGACCAGCTTTGATAGGATGACTAAAAGATAAATAAATAAATAAATAAATAAAAAATCTAAATGACATCAAATGCGAATTCTATCTAGCATTAATTGTCTTTTAACATATTCTTTGTGAACTCACCGAAGAACCATCACTCCAAACATAACCCACCGAGGGATCATACATTCTATAACCAATCCATGCTGGATACCCTCTAAAAGCAAAACCATGTAGTTTCTTTACTTTTTGATCATACATTTATGTCTGTTTCAGTGATAAGACTTGCTGCACATTCACAGTATTTACAACCATCAGTGGTGTACACAGCTGGCGATGAATATAAAAACACATGAACAGAGATACAAGTTGGCAGAGAACCAGCCATATATATATATATATGTGTGTAGATTATATACATGCATTTATATGTATTCAGTAGATTATATTATATACAGATCCTTTACACATATTTATATGAATACGCAAGAATGTGGAGATGGATTGTGGCTTAATTGTGGATAATTTATTGCAGATTATGACTGCTGATGGTGGAAAATGTTCATGTCTAAAACAGATTAATAGAGCCTGTTATAGATAATCTGATTTGAGCAAGTTTGAAACAAGTTTGTCCATTTGCAAAAGGAATGCTAGAGATTACCCTCCATGTTTCCAAGGAATATCAGAATCATGATGGACGCTCAGAAGATCACCACCAAGCTCTCGGCAGAAGTCAAGAGCTTCATCCCAAGTCTTCATTAGATATGTTGATACACTAAAAAACTGCCAAAAAGAGAAGGAAATAATATCATGAAATGTTATACAATCTGTCTATGATTTTGTTTAAATAGCAAATTTCTCCAAAATTCAACATGAAAATGGCTAAAAAGTCCATTTTACCTTGACACAAAAGTCTCTAGTCGCCATTGGCGCCCAGTCTTCAGAACAGCCCAGGGGAGGATGGGTTGACGGGGCTGGAGTAGTAACTAGTCCATCAGCTCTCTGCTTGCAGATGTATTTTTCCTTATTTGAGCAGCTGAGCACATCCCAAAGCCCAGCAATAATTCCAGTCGTCATGGCAACACAGCCTTGTTTTCTTCCTAAAATATATATTTTTTAAAAGTAATTCTAAAATGAAATACTGTAATTATGAGAAATCAGAAACATTATAATTTCATTGACATCAAACATTTCATGTTTTTGGCATAATACCTGGCATCCCAGCGTTGAAATGAGTAAATGGGACTTGCTTGGTGTTGGTCCATTCAAATGTGTGCAGATCCTTCTGATTAGACAATCCAGTCCAAAAGTACTTTTCTGGTCGTGCTCCCACTAGACTAACCAGAAATGCATTTTCTATGCTAATGGGGGAAAAACGAGCAGATTAAGTATTAACTGCTCTTGATAGCTGTCCTAATTTTATGGACTTTTATTCTTTTATGAGGCAGAAGCTGACATTAAAATCTGTTCATAGATTTTAAAATATTATTTAGAACAACACATAATTATACATTTAGAAAAGTCATTTTATTCCAGAATTTGCTTAAAACTTTTAGTTAATGTAGAGCAAATTCAGTGTCAGATGTAGAAAGGACAGAAAGCATGTAATTGAAGAAGTGATCCAACCTGGAGGAAATATCAACCAGTTGAGACTCAGCTTTTTCACACATATGTTTTGCTTCTTCAAAGGTCTTTGTCTCAGATCCGGCCAGGTAGCAGTAGTACCCATACCTGGTCCAACCCTTTTCAAAAAATAAGACAGTTGTCAGTAGGTACATTTCACCACCTGATGTCTAAGAACATAGAAGACAATTCTACATTTTTAGGTCATTTTCTTATTATACAAATATACATACTGTTTTGCATCCTGGGCTTGTGACAACCGTGTCATTATTCGAGGCTTTAGAGCTGGCCTTCTTCTTGCAGATGAATCCATACTTGTTCTCACAAATATCATCGGCCCACTTTCCCTCCTAAAGTAGAATCAGTCATTATGCAAATGTTTAGTTTAGCAACAGATAATTCTATGAGAAAAACTATGCAACTAGAATTTAAGATCACTTCTCAAATAATTTTCGCATATGAAGTTCTTACCTCTCCTCTCATTAACACACAGTCCTCTGCATGAACAGCATTGTGACTCGGCTCCCCCACCTCCCATGAGGCAAACGGGACGCTAGACTGGTCACTCCACTCAAACAGCATCTGAGTTTTGCGATCATTGAAACCAGTCCACAGCTTGTCTGTCCTCACTGAGAATAGTGATGCAGATTATTATCTAGCAACCTTATATAGGGGTGACTTCTGTCTTTTCTACAACAACACTATTAAAAATGCATTCCAGTTAAAAGCCAATAATCGAAACGTACAGTATCCAAGCTGTGTGATGGCAAAGCTTTGCTCTTCTGTGTTGAGGATACTCAGCAGGTCTCCTCCTTCCCGCAGACATGCATCTCGCGCCTCCATCCATGTTCGCTTGTTGCGATGAAGCAGATAACAGTTGCCTGAATATGGAATCCAAGGGCTTTGGCAAAATCCAGTGTTAACCACTGTCCAAAAAAACAAAAACAAGGATAATCTGTTATTAACACTAATATTGCTTCCATTATTCTATATAGATGAGGTTCCAAAACTTTTCATGCATCTTGAGAGGTTTAATCAATATCATGATGTGCCAAGAACATTTTAAAGTGAAATACAGTATGAGATATAAATGCATTTAAAAACATTTGAACAATATTTTACTTATCAAATTGTTATCGCCTGCCCTGGAGTAGACTAATGAAGCAATGACATGCAGTCAAATGTATTGCTGCATCCCAATTCACCTACTTATACTATGCCCAAAAAGTATGTACTCTTTTTGGGAAGAAAAAGTACATACAGTACTTTTGAGTGTGTAGCAGAATAGTATGCAAGCTTTGAGGCATACTCCTTCATTATAATTGGGACTTTAATGGACCGCTCTGCCACTTAGTTATGTGCACCCAGTCACTGTTTAAACTGCCCTGTCACTGTTTTAACTGTGACAAGATGATTGTTGGCAGTTGAAACAGTGACTGGGTGCACATAACTAAGTGCCATTAAAGTCCCAATTATAATGACACAGTTAAAATCCTCCACATCCATGAACCAGCACTGCCAGTCATGGGTCTTTCATGTGGAGAACTCCTCATGTGTTTGCATAATGATGCATTTAAAAGTTAATGACCAAACGACCTAAATGACCAAACCTTTATCAATGTTCACAATGCTGTTTCAGATTAAATATAATGTGGATAACATCTTTTCGTCAGGTTAGATAATGATTATTAATCTCTCAAACCCTTTTATCTAAAGCTCTCTACACATCCGACATGTTTGTAGTTTTTTTCTTACATGTTTTATTCGTGTTTGTAGTTCTATTCGAATCTGCGTGCAATGCGGAATGGGTTGTTGGGTAATATTAGCCATTAAGTTCATGGGTCTTTGTATCCTAACTAGAAAAAAAATACACCATCTGGGTATCTATATATGATATACTCATTTCAACATACTATGATTTGGGACACACTAACACCAATTTCGAATACTTTTTAGGACAGATAGTAGCATATACAAATTGGGACACAGCATATGAGAGCCACTCCTTGTGGGCCTTTATGAATAAATATTTAAAAGAAAGACACATAAAAATCATTTGTTTGTCCATCGCACTACACAGATCACGCTATATGTTTGCACCATTGCACCATTCTTGACACTGCAGTTTAAGAATCGCTGCTTGCTTTATGGAATAAAAAGTGGTTGGAAAGCCTACCTGGTGGAATAGTAGCAACAGAATGGCCTTTTTGGCAGATGTACCCATGTTTTTCCGAACAAGGTTTGTTTGACCATTCAGAACCAACACCGTTTTTTAGGACACCACAACTGTAGTCTGGTTGTGTGGTTGGGAATCCTTCAACAAAGACAGAAATGATCATTTCAGTCCATTAATATGCTCAGTTAGCTAGTGAGAGCTGGTTTTGTTTTGTTCGTTCAACTATTCAACACAGGCCAAAAACATCTAGTATATGATGAATCAAGGCATAGTGAACTTTTCTCAATTCATGCAACACTTTTATTTATCAAAATACATATTTCTTGTTATCTGTTTGTTTGTTCCCCAGGAATCAACAGGGATTCAACAAGACTGAATCCTTTGATTGAAAGAGAGTCTTACCACTGAGCCATTTCAGATAACGTAAAGGTTGTCCATTGCTCCACTGCCATCCACTGGACACATCTAATTTGTTTAGTCCTGTCCATAGTGAGACTTGTGTCTTCTGAACCATTCCTAGACAAAGCGAGAAAAAGCACTTTTTCTTAGCATTTTGTTCTTTCATTAGTATTTCATTAGTGCATGTAATGATGAACAGGTCTATTTAGACTATTTCTTTGATGGGACTGTACCTGCTATAAAGCTGTGTTCATGAGGTTCAGAGACACTCAGCAGCTCTGCACCTTGCTGCTGGCAGCTCTTTCTAGCCTGGTACCATGTCAGGGCCGACTTATCATTCACTTGGTAATAGACATTTGTCAGAGGATGTTTGGACCACAATGTACCTGCAAATAACATAACTACCCATCAATAAATGCAAGCCAATGTTTTATTGTTAGAATATATATGTTATTAGTTTAGTTTTTGATGGTGGACAGGTAACAACTGCAGTCTTAATGATTTATTAATTATTGTGCAGGTAACACTTGAAACATAAACCTACTTTCATGCGTTGGGCAGTAGCCCCACAGCTGATTAACATTGTAGTCAGCCTCAATGGAACACCATAGACGTTGATGCTGCTCATCAACTTTGGTACAGTCTGCATACCATTTTTTCTCATAAAGAAAAGGAAAGTGACATGGCCGTCCAAATGCATTTCCATCAAGAGTGTATATTTCTGTTAAAATAATGTAAGAGTTGGTCAGTAGTTTACACCATGTTTTATAGTGCTGGTGAAAAAAAACACATTGAATTCGCAATAAAAATGATTAACTAATTTTAAGCAAATATATAACTTTATTTAAATCATTCAGTTAAATATTAAATAACATATCCTGATAAAATAAGATTGGCAAAATGCAATTGAATTGATGCTTTTTGCATAACAAGGTACATTATCCTGCTTATTACAAGGCTACTTACCACATGGAACTGTTGGAAAAATTGTGAAAGACAAACAAGCTCGACTGTCTCATTAAAGGGAGAAGCAACTAGAGTCTTCACCAGGATTCTAATTTTTTTAGAAGTGATAATAATGGTGATTTGAATAAATGAAATTTATCTAGCAAAATATTAGTTAGGGGGAACACATACTAATAAGGACAAAAAAGGTTAGGAATTGTTGTTCTATTTCACAGCATGCAGTATTTTGATCCCTGAGGGAATAGCACACATTTGCATAGAAAGGAAAACAGCATTGTCACTTTATGACAATAATGTTCAATAGAGACCCATAGAGGCACAAACCTTCATAAGGCAGAGAGCAAATGCTGTTCACTGTTCCATGAATTGTCCATTTGCTCTTTATTCCAGTGTCTGCAGAGATCACTGGCACACCGTTGTCATTTACAGCCAGGTACAGAGACTCATTCTTTAGGCGAAGCAATGTATCACCGTGGCATTCCCACTTCTGCAAATCACTGTCATCTTCACATTTCAGCCACTGCAATTTTTTGCCCACTGCTTTACTTCCTACTCCAAGGCATTTCTTTGTGATAGTGTTCAAAATGCGATTCTTTGAAGTCCAACGGAACTGTTGCTGGGTACTATATGGGTCACAGGTGGTAAGTCGTTCCAGGAAGCTTGCCATGCATTTGTTATAATCCACATTATATATTAAAAAGTTTCCTCCTGCACAAAAATAGGTTGAGATAATGCAGTGTTGAGCAATTCACACTCAGTTAAGCATAAATGAAAAATAAAAAAATAAAAATAAAGTGTAAGTGGCTTTTTTCACAATACTTTTTGCAACAAGAAAAAGAATGATTATTATTGTCTTTCATTTTTTCAGTTTGATTATAGAAAACAATACATACCTGACTGTGCAAAGCAGTTTGATAGCTCTAATACAAGCAAAATAACTACTGTTATTGTTTTCATCTTGATCCCAAATATATTCTGTGCTGCTCATGTGTTCATTCCAGTGTCATTCTGTGTCTTTGGCTGAGCTTCTGCAGTCTTAGATTTGCTCATGTAGACCTGCCCTTTAAATGGGTCCGATTGTGCCAATCAGAATTACATCCTGTCACGTCTCTTTCTTCAGAACTGTTGAAACACTAATGTCACAAGGCTTCATTGGAAAAGCAGAAGGAATCTTATTAATTATCGAAAATGATCTTAGTCAGTTTGATTTTGGTCAGTTTTGGTTTGGGTATTTGAGGAACATTCACTACATAATTCACTACAGAACATCTAGATGAAGTCAAACCTATCACTCCTAAATCATTGAGACATTCCCTCTTCCCAGCAATGGTTCTGCCCTGTCAGCATACACAACAATAGAGGTAAAAAAAAAACACATTTACACTTAAAATTTATGATCTGAATGTTCCCCTTTCCTGTTATGCCTTGTACTCATGTTCCTGCGCATCCTGTGCAAAAACTTGTGATGACAGCAATTTATTTACCACATAAGAAAATTTTGTTCTGCTTGTAGGCATACAGTATATGTTAACATTTACTGCAGTCTCATAAGAACTGTCACTGTCTGTGAACCCACCTGTTACTTTATAAATAATAAATCTATATAAAAATATATTTTTCACAGATTTGCCTCCCATCAATCATTATTTTGCATACATTTATACTTAACCCTTTATGACATCAGTATCTTTCATGAGAACTGGCTGTCCTATGCCTGTGAGCACATCACTCCTGAAAAGGAGCCTTCCAAATTCCATGCCTTGAAACTGTCGGAAAACACACTCCCCACCAGCCCCACACCTGCTACAGACACCGAAAGATCTCAGACACAAAGATATTAATTTATAGAAGAAAACTACTCAGAACAGTGTGATAAATCTGGATACTTAAGTATAGCCTACTCTTAAAATATATGCATTTTATAATAAAATATTAAATCTAGTGGAATTTATTTGAAAGAAATATGGCACAAACACACTTTTCAAGTCTCCTGTCTGTCTACATTGGTTCTAGTAGATGAATTTATTGTTAACCTTCTGTTAACCTTTAGGCCTATGCTAAAGTAAAAATCAATGTCCAGTTGAGGGTCTTGTGTGAGCTGGTCCAAGCTGTAGTGTAAAAGTTTGTGATGTTTAAAACACTGGTGTTATAAAATTTGGTTCAAAATTTGAAGGGGGTCTCAAATTTTGTAAAAAAAAAAAAAAAAAAAAAAAAAAAAAAGTATTGTCACCAGTGTCATAGTTAAAAACTATGACGAAAAATGTACTTACCTTTTTACCCCTGACTAAGACGATGAACACCCACGTCATTAAACATAACTGTGACTATATCAACACGTGCAATATCCTTGACAAAAAAAAAGATGAGACTGAAATGAGTAAAAAAAAAACTTGATCAAAACCACTTATTTTTATCGAATAAAGGAGGAGACAACACATTTCGAGCAACTGTTTTTGCTGTCATTTGCAAGTGCACTGATTGCGTGCCAGTCTCCGATATTTACTCAGTTGATTGCTCTTGTAACGTTAAGAGCGCCAGATTGGTGCCAATTATTGTCATGTCTGCATTGTAATGCACAACTTTGCCTGTCCTTGTTATAAAACAACGTGCATCCAAACAACTTTATCCAATGCAACGTCCTATGTCAGTGTTGCTGTTATCTGCAGTTGTTACCCCCGATAAGCATCAATTAAGGGTCCCCTGGTTTTTCATTAAAACTAAAATAATAGAAACATAATTTATTAGGTAATATTATTCTTTTAATCAAAGTATTTCGCTGCCGCTCCTATTAGAAAGTAATTCAAATTAGATTTGCGTCTGAAAAGACGCTCAAATTTATAAACAGATACATTTTATTGATCGTGCCATTTATATGGCAAAAATTGTTTTTTTTTTTGTTTTTTTTTGTAAATGATACACACTGCAAACCCCTTGGGTAGGATTAGGGGTGTGGAGTACGTGCGTATTACACGCCATAAAGTGCGTATCATATGCACGCAAAAAATATTTTTGGCGAATAAATGGTAGGCTATACGAGAAATAAATTTCATGCTATAGATAAGCACTTTCACGAGAGTCTGGCAGAGTGGATCCTCATTTTCACCTCACGATGACAGTAAGATAATATTTCTTTATTTTATGATTGTTTGGTAATTTACTGATCTGAATAGAATTTCGACATTAACAGTTGTCCGGGACACGTGCGTGTGTTTTTTAAGGGACAAATGAAAGAGAATTGTAGCCTACTTGCCCAACCGGACAAATGCCCTGATTAAAACTATTTTCAATATCCAAAAAAAAAAATAACGTAGGCCTACTCGGTTAGGCTACTACCGTAACCTCAGTTCCCTGAGAGTAGGGAAAGAGTATAGAGAGTACAAATTAGGGAAAGAAATGCCCTTTATAAAGCTAAAAAAATTATTCTGATAAGAGTGTTTTCCAACAGTGATGTAATGATTGACAATTTAAGTTTGAAGGGAGTAAAGCCTCTGTTTAGGCTGGAAATGTAATTTTGACAAAAGAAGAACTTTTATTTGAAATAAATCTTAATTTTAAATCAGCCTACAGTGTGATATTTCATCATATTATCATGCTTAACACTGAGAATTTGAATAATTGAAATGATCAGATGCAGATATCTAAATCAGAGAATATCATAGGTTCGGGAGGTTGGCGGGTGGATTATTTATTTTTAACAGCAGATTCGGGGGACTCAAAGTGCACCAGATTAATGAATTTATCTTTAAAATGTACAACATTTTCTAAAAAATACAGTGGGAAACTCAGTAGGCTATATGATGGTCTACGAAAAATACACATTTAATTATCTTATTAAAATACATGATCGGGATTTTAGCACCCAGGAAAAACCCGGATTATTGCATAGATTTTGGGTGGAGAAAAGCCTTTGTTCATCAATTATGCACAGAGTTAATGCTCAACTGCAAAAACATGTTCTGAAACACTAAAAGTTAAGTAAATGAAATTATAGTATTATATGAAATAAATAAATGAAAATATGTAGCCAATATTATTAAGGTTTTTTTTTTTTTTTTTTTTTTTTTTTGAGGGGACACCCCAAGAGCTTTGACACAATTCGAACACTGGGCCTACTGCATATTGAGAAAATTTAGATCGGTATTGCGCAACAATCGGGAAAGGTAATGTGGCAAATAGGTAGGCTAAATAAGAGTAGAAGGAAACGCGGGATGCCTGTCTATTTGATCATGTGCATCAGTCGGAGTGTCTGGTACCTGTAAAGGCAGGTGAAAAGTGTTTGGTTAATGGTGAATATCCTATTGTGCGTACCGTTCTGGCTCCCGCTGGCTATAGGGGTCGCGAGGCAGGCGCGTATAACGGTGACTGGTCGAGTGGCAGGTGCATATATCCGTGACTGGTCGAGTGGCAGGCGCGTATAACGGTGACTGGTCGAGTGGCAGGCGCATATATCCGTGACTGGTCGAGTGGCAGGCGCGTATAACGGTGACTGGTCGAGTGGCAGGCGCATATATCCGTGACTGGTCGAGTGGCAGGCGCGTATAACGGTGACTGGTCGAGTGGCAGGCGCATATTATCCGTGACTGGTCGAGTGGCAGGCGCATAGCGTATAACGATGACTGACCGAGTGGCAGGCGCATATAACCGTGACTGGTTAAGTGCAGGCGAGTATAACGGTGACGGGTCGAATGGTAGGTAGCTGCCCCTAGCGGTGACGGGTCGAGTGACAGGTCGAGCGGCAGAGCTCCCCCTGCCACGCAAAGATTTTAGCCTATTTTATGTGCAGCTGTACATCCCAAAGCTCAGCAACAATTCTAGTCTTCAGACGTTTTATTTATTTAAGAACAAGCAACAAAAAAACAAACAATTAATTAATTACTCAGTCCTTCTTATAGCACAATACAGTTCTTGGCATCCCAGAATGGTGTTTAGTGTTGGTCCATTCAAAAGTGGCAGATCCTGACATTAGATTAGAAAAATAGGTTCAGATGCTTGTTTGCCATAACTGAAAAAGTATGCTCAAATTTACAGCATACAGTGTTAAATGCAAGTGCTTCTAGAAATTATAAAGAACATTTTTAGTACCAATTATAGTCCAGAAACTCATTATGGTACAATATGTTTATTGTATATGCAAGCAAGATTTCGTCATGTCCTTGAAATGATTTTCTAATAGCAGTTCTCTCTTTTTTGCCATTTTTGCTGTTTTTCCTGATCACGTCATAGGTCAAAGTGATAGTCAGCCTTTGTGGATCCTTGTGTTTGGATTTGTGGAGTTGACTCATAAAGTGTAAGGAAGGTTTCACTTCCATTTCGCCTGTTGTTACATAATCATTCATTTCCCTCTCTTGCTTTCCACAGTGATTCCAAACGCATCTGTTTTGATGTCTTCTGTGCTGAGTTTGCAGAGTGGGGGACAGTCAGAGGACAGTGAGTAAGAAAAGAAGTGATCAGAAAAGACCTGTCTGAATACTGGCATCTATGGTTAGTGCATAATGTCAGAAGGAGGTATATTGGCAAATTGTTGTGAACGTTACAATAAGGCACTTCAAAAGAGACATACTAACTCTATTTCTTGTGCATGATTTGCATTCCAGGATCTGATTTAATTTTGCATGATTAAGGAAGTAAATTACAACGTGTACTGTTTTTACCTATTTTAAATCATCTTTTTCATCTTCATAGTTAGATATTATCTGGGAACTTTTCCCCGCCGGTACTACTGGTCGTGGTTTACATCCTTTACCCTTTTGCTGTATGTATGTCTACACATGGAGAAAGCTATCTATTAGTCTCCTAAATTTTACCTTTTAATGTGCTAAGTAGCTTGAGACTGTTCAAAGTTTGCAATTAATTATGTTGATTATTAAAGATTCATTCAATGTATTGCTTCTTGGAACTAGTGTCTTTTTCTGAGTGTCCCTCCAGACACACTATTGCTTAATGGAGGTAAGACTTCCAAGCAGTTCTGCTTGCTCAATACATCTATAGTGTCTGTTGAAATGATGGTTGTGCTTTACAAGGACCCAAACCAGGGCACATTTTTACACCTGTTCTTATGGACCTGTTCTGAGCATTTTTGTATAATATATTCAACTGTATTTAATGCTACTTAATCATTTTTAAGCATCTTAGAGAAAAGGGTAACACTTTAGAATACTGTTCCTTCATTAATGAATAACTACACAGGAACAAATGAGTAATGCACTATTAACATTGTAGTAACTACTATTAAAGAAACTCTGATTAACGAATTAGTAAGTCATAGCGTTCAGTCGAATGTGGTAGTTCACTATTAGCTAATCAGTAACTACTATTTTTCATACCGCACTGAAGACTACTAAGAACTACTATATACAGGTTCATAATTAATATTAATAATGCATAATATATAATAAGGTAATGGTAACTCATTAGTAATTAATCAAGTGTTACTTCATCCTTCTAATGGAACTACTAATAATTTGGATCAGTATTCTAAAGTGAAAAACATGATAAATACCTAATATTGACTGAAGTCATTGTAAGTTTTAAGGCTTTTGTAAGGTTTTTGATAGTAATGACTCAAGTGTTACTACATCTTTCTAAAGGAACTATTAATTATTTGGATCAGTATTCTAAAGTGAAGATCATGGGAACACACTAGTAATGACTAAAGTGTTACCAAATCCATTGGAAGGAATTACTATTCAAAATCTTACAAAAATCTCAAAAGCTTACAATGACTTCAGTCAATATTAGGTAGTTATCATGTTTTTCACTTTAGAATACTGATCCAAATAATTAGTTGTTCCTTTAGAATGATGTAGTAATACTTGAGTCATTACTAGTGGGTTACCATTACCTTTTATTATAAATTATGCATTATTCATGTTAATTATGAACCTGTAGATAGTAGTTCTCTGGGAGGTATGAAAAAAATAGGAGTTATTGATTAGCTAATAATGAACTACTACATTCATCTGAGCGCTATTACTTACTAATTTGTTAATCAAAGTTTCTTGTTAGTTAATAGTAGTTACTAGAATGTTAATAATGCGTTACTCGTTTGTTCCTGTGTAATTATTCATTAATGAAGGAACAGTATTCTAAAGTGTTACCGAGAAAAGTTCACTCAGATCTTGCAGTTTAGCATGGACAGTACAGTAAAAAATGATGTCATGGATTATGGCAGTAACCACAGTTAGGGAAGTCTTTGTGAGGCTGTTTTTATTGCCATTGTAACAAAAGAATTTTTTTTTTGCTTTGCAGGGTTTATCTTAATTTCTTAAATCTTTGGTATAACTTCAGTATTGAAGTACCATGAATTAAGAATTATTCTCACCAAATGATTACTCGAAGGAAACCGTGAGGAGCAATTCTGCAACAACTGTAAGAATGCCAGTACTGACTATATACAGCAGACTGTATGCTTTTTATCTTGCCACGTGGAGTTGTAAAAAGCAGGCAGGTTAAAAGTAACAATTGAGGTCCACTGAACTTTAACATGCACTGATAAACATACCATATTACAAATTATCTACAAAAAGAATGATCTATAGTCTCTGAAGTTTCATTGGCTTCACATTCATGCATTGCCAAGCAAGAGACATTGGAGGAACGGACTAGTTCACTGAGGAACTCTTCATCCATGTTCTCGCCAAAATGAAGGGACTGTTTCTACTGCTACTTGGTGAGGCCATGTTTTTTCTTTTTGTATCAGTTCAAATACAATAAACAAGGGTACATTTAACTGTGTGAACCTATGAGACGGTTAAATGTAAAGGTCAGCAAGGTCATCAGAACCAGCTGCTTATGTCCTTCGATGATTGTTTTGCATGCATAATGTAACGTTTTATTAAATTATTTCCTTAATATGATCAGTTGAAATCTGTTTGAATTTGTGTTTCATTTATGTATCTTCATTTGATCTAAATGTTTATGCTTAAAATTTGAAATTTGTATGTGGATATGCATGGATTTCTGTACAAAACTACAAAAAGAAATGGATTAGGCTAGAGACTGCAGTAATAGCAGTCAAAATTGCCCAGAATTGATAGAATATCCCAAGTGGCATAGCATTGAGATTGAGAAATACCAAGAGTGTGCATAGCTGCTATTAGGGCAAAGGTCGCTGCATATTTCCCACACTGTTATTATTTCATGCTTTTGATTACTTCACTAGTAATCTATGTGGAATATATTTCACGAGTTTGAATGCCCATTCAGTAGTTAATAGTTAACTTAATAGTTAATGGTAAACAAACTTGACTTGCTGTCCTCGAAGGAGGCTCTAGCATTGCCCACCTCCAGAACAGTACTGCACAGAGGAAGAATAGGAGAAATAGAGGAGATGAGGAGGAGGAGGAGGGACGCTGGAAGAATTGTCGCTGGGATTCAAAGTTTGCAATTAATTATGTTGATCATTAAGGACTCATTCAATGTATTGCTTCTTGGAACTAGTGTCTTTTTCTGAGTGTCCCTCTAGACACACTATTGCTTAACGGAGGTGAGACTTCCTTCAGAGAGGGTCTTATAAGTAGCTTATATACACTCGTAATGATGATTGACAGGACTTAATGTTTGGAGCTACATTAAAATAAACAGAGCAATTCCAATAGGGTCCTCACACCATTGATGCTTAAAGAATGACATTTTTGACTGAGACCTGATACTAATACTCTCAAAATTTGAATAAAATAAACTGCATTCTTATTCTTTTGAAGATGTAAATCTATATATAACAAAAAACAAATGTAACCACTTATTAGTTTGCGTTTTATATGCAGTTTCGATGGGCTTGGCCTCCTGCCCTGATGGGCAGTTCCAGTGTATTCACTCCCAAGACTGTCTTTCCATGGAGCAAGTGTGTGATTTCCACCCCAACTGTGCAGATGGATCAGATGAGTTGTTCTGTGGTAGTTACAGCATTATCATCTTAATCAAATTATGTTTTCCCTTGCTGATGACACATCTTTGTCATGTAGTAATATTTACTCATTTGTATTGTAAAGCTATTATTTTCCATTTATTTGCATGCAACACCACAGAACAGATATCACAAATGTATAGGACTACAGCTATACAATTGTGATATCTGTTCTGTGCAACACCTGCATGCAAATACATGGAAAATAATAGCTTTACAATACAATGCTAGGTTCACAATATAAGAAATTGCCTATCTTTCGTCACAGGCTCTTGTAACTTTGAGGAACATGCTTGCGGATGGATTGACTCCAGTAAGGATGAATTTAAATGGCGTAGAGAGATGGCAAACATCAGTGCTGTCCCTGGTGTGGACCACACCACAGGATCACCTTGGGGTAGGCCTTTGGACTAGGACAATCAACTTGGATTTGATTTGATATCATGTGAACTTTTGATAATTAGACTTCTGTATTATTCATAGGTAAAGTTATGCATGCAGAAGGTGATATTGTAAATATTTTTTCGGAAGCAATTTTGGAGCACACACTTCCCAGGGCCACTGCACTCGGATGCAAGATAAGGTGGAGAAGCAGCACATCAAACACTCACTTTTAAATAGTTATTTTCTAATCACTCAGATTCTCATTATTTTATTATTATTATTATTATTATTTTAATGCTTAGTAGTGTGAGCACAGTTTTGTAATCGTTTAATTTCAGCTTTTGGTATCATCTCCATGATCCTGCGAATATCTCTTCCTACTTTTCCCTGAGTTTGATTGGTGACACTTCATCTGTAAAGTTATGGTCGATTAAAAAGGGCCAGACTAATGGTTGGGAAAATGCTTGTTTGTTAATTGGAAATCTTCCTCTGGGCTTGAAGGTAATGCACTGCATTCACAGTCATCTCAATCGCACCAAGTTATTTTTGGACACTGTAATTGGAAGAGCTTTACTGATTTTGTGTTAATGCTTTCTTATTCCATTTCAAAAACACAGCTTGTATTTTCCGTGGATCCTACATACATCGGAGAGCAGGATATCATGCTGGATGACATTACACTGATAGACTGTGCAGAGGGAGACATCCCTGCAGCTTCAGACCAGCTCAGCTGTGACTTTGAGAAAGACACCTGTTCCTGGTACCATGACCAGTCAACTGAAATCAAATGGAGGAGAGAAGATGGACAGAACCCTTCTTTTGGTTATGAGGGACCTGGACATGATCACACCACTGGTTCGGGTCAGTAAGGTTTTTTAAAGTTTTTTAAAGAAGCCCCTGATGCTCAACAAAGCTGCATTAATTTGAACAAAAATACAGTAAAAAGACAGTTGTATTGTGAAATATTTTTACAATTTAAAATTATAACTTTTCTATTTTAATATATTTCAAAATGTAGTTTATTCCTGCGATGGCAATGCTGATTTTTCAGCATCATTACTCCAGTCTTCAGTGTCACATGATCCTTCAGAAATCATTTCAATATGCTGATTTGGTGCTCAAAAACATTCCTTGTCAATGTTGAAAATGGTTTTGCTGCTTAATATTTTTGTGGAAATCAGGACACATTTATTTCAGGATTCTTTGATGCATAGAAAGTTCAAAAGAACAGCATTATTATTATTTTTGAGTTTTTTTTATTCTTAACTGTCTTTTTAAAATCAATTTGGTAAAGGTTTAGTAAAACTTTAGTTGCTAAAAATGTAATAAATATATAAACCTCAAACTTAAACCTAAAAATATAAAACTTCACTTTAAAGTAAACAAATATTATTTATTTTGTGCAGGCTATTTTATGTACATAGCACCACAACGGTCCTTCAAACCACCTGAGACAGCCAGACTGGCCAGCTTTCCACAGCAGGGAAAATGTGTCAGCTTCTGGTATTTAATCTACGGTGGAAACATTGGTGAGTTAAGAACATGCTCTCATCATGCTCTTGATAAAGAAAGTATGGAGTCAGAATTGATGAATTTTTTCATCTGGAATTGACTGGATTGTAAAAAGTGGACGTTTCATGAAAGAATATTTTTCATGTAATAATTTGCACCAACAAATTCTGCATAATGAGACCAGGAATGAGTAAGAACTTGTATAAGGTCAATTTTGAGTTCATGTTTATGGTACGTAGTACATATTAATTTTGCAATAATAGACATTCTGACAAAAAAATCTACACATTTGCACAAATCAGGGTCTGTGCATCCTTTTCATTTATCTACCTCTAAACCTCACAAAAACATATGGGTGATTTTTAAGTTGGTCAGAGATATGTTTGTCTAAGCTCTTTATGTGAACAGTCAAAAACTAACCAAACACATATTTATGTTACAGCATATGTTATTACTTATTTGCATGTACATATTTACATGTGGTTATAATAATCCTGGGTGTCTGTGGTTGTTGAAGGCTCTCTCAGACTCATCACCAAGCATGCTAATGGAAATCTGACGCTTATATGGATGAGGACAGGGACTCAAGGCAACAAGTGGCGTTTTGTGGACCTTAGTTTCGCAGACAGTGAAGAACCAATTCAGGTACTGAATCATACACACTATACCCAGGTGGATATATGCGTACATGTTTGTTCTCATGCATTGCATCCAATAGATTATATTTGAGGGCATCCTGGAAGGCTCTAAAGGCTACATCGCCATAGATGACGTGCAGGTGTCAAACAGTATAAATGGGTCCTGCCCAGCTGAGCGGGAATGCACCTTCCAAGGCTCTCTATGCGGCCTGTCGTCCGACCCTACAGCTGATTTTACCTGGATCAGAACTAATGGAGAACTGGCAACTGGCACCCCCAGCCCTGCAACGGACCATACTTTAGAGACTGATAAGGGTCTGAATATCCACCTTAGCTACAGCATACCAGACTTCATAGTAATAGCAACAATGTGATGATAATTCATATTTTTTGTATCCATAGGCTTTTACCTGAGTGCACAGCTGTGGAAGAACCCCAGTGGCAGCAGAGGCAGCATGCTGATGGATGTCAATCACCCTTCCTCTGAGCACGGAGAGTGCTTGATGTTCTGGTACCACATGAATGGAAGAGACGTGGGTTCTCTTAACATCTATGTCCAGGAGCTGCACAGTGCCAGATCTCAAATGCCCGTGTGGAGTGCGAGTGGAGATCAAGGAGAACAGTGGAGACATGGCAGAGCAACAGTCATAAGTCCTCACAGCCCATATAAGGTGCATGTATAAGAGTTTAAAAGGTACACTCAGTAATTTTGTATATGTTGTACTGTGCTTACAGTATGTTATCATCTGGGACTTAAACTGACTAATGGTGGCGTGAAAGTAAAAGAAAAGGTTTCAGTTACTGATTCTAGATTGACTGTAGAAACACATTACTAACAGCCAAACATGATTAATTTATTTTAGGAGTGAAAGTGTCCAACAATATGGTGGTTATAACATAAATAGTGTAGTATTTGAATGGTCAGGTGATCTCAACATGTAATCCTACATGTGGCGACCAGCTCCATGTAAAATGAAAACGTTTTATAGGGTTACTGATATAATGTTTTCTGTAATTATTTTATTTATTTTGTAAAACGTGTCTAAGTATTCTTCTCTTATGTAATTTAATTTCACATATTTTATGCTCGTACTGGGAGGTTTTGGCTCATTGTGGATGGCACAGCTTCTGATTATGTTCTCTGCTTGCTTTTAATAACATGTGCAGTATGAATGTGAAGCGTGTCTGCACACACACACTCATACAGCCATCCATTTATAAAAAAATTTAAGTAGAGCCATAAACAGGTTCAATGTCAGTACCTGTAAAACATTAACTGGGAACATTAAAGATGGTCAGTATAATAATTTGGTAGGAAGTACTGACTGTCCAATAATGTTTATTGCCCAATAAATATGACCTGCATGTGCAGTGGTGTGCGGCCAGGTAAGTATTTCTTTATTATACAAGGTGATATTAAAAATCATATTGGTATTATAAGTTCTAACAATGAGGCTTATAATTCCTGGAAAAAAGCCATCCATTAGTATTCCCTTTCATCTCAATGGCAGTTGCACTGACTGGTCATCTTTGCTTCAGGCCACATGCATACTTTTGAATACCTGTCAATGGAGAAAGAGGCCTTTTGCTTATGAAATGATGTAGTTATGACACATACTAACTGCTAAAGCTAACCAGCCAAACCCTGACCTCTGGAATTCTGCACATTTATGCAATCTAGTTATGTTTCAGCCTCTGGTTTACTGCTTGAATAACAGATCATATTTGAAGCAGTGGTTGGAAATGAGCAGGAACATGATATTGCCATTGATGACCTAACAGTTCTAAATGACCCTTGCCCTCCTCATGGTAAGTCCTTGAACTTCATAATCACAAGATTATAATTTCATTGCTGCTGATCTTGAATAAATTAAAGGGATAGTTCACCCAAAAATGAAAATTCTGTCAGTAATTACTCACCCTCATGTTGTTCCAACCGCGTAAGACCTTCGTTCATCTTCGGAACACAAATTAAGATATTTTTGATGAAATCTGAGCCTTGTCTCACTCCTCCATAGGCTGCTAGGTGGCCCAAACTTGCTGGCCCAGAAAAGTTATTAAAGAGATCGTTAATATAGTCCAAGTGACTCCAGTGGCTCAATCTTAAGTATATCAAGCGACGAGAATACTTTTTGTGCGCAAAAACAAACAAAAATAATGACTTTATTCTACTATTCATTTCCTTCTCTCTCGACCTCTAGTTGGTTCGCGTAGTGTTTTAGCGCAGCGCGTCTGTGTTACACGTCACCACGTAGGCTCACTATTGGCCGACGCTGGTCATGTGTGTGATGCGTAATGACGTGCAACACAGACGCGCAGCGCAAAAACACTACGAGGGCCAGAGAGAAGGAAATGAATAGTGGAATAAAGTGGTTTTTTTTTTTTTTTTCACACAAAAAGTATTCTCGTCGCTTGATATACTTAAGATTGAGCCACTGTAGTCACTTGGACTATATTAACGATCTCTTTAATAACTTTTCTGGGCCAGCAAGTTTGGGCCACCTAGCAGCCTACGGAGGAGTGAGACAAGGCTCAGATTTCATCAAAAATATCTTAATTTGTGTTCCGAAGATGAACGAAGGTCTTACACGGTTGGAACAACATGAGGGTGAGTAATTACTGACAGAATTTTCATTTTTGGGTGAACTATCCCTTTAAGTAATTAATTAACGTCTATTCACCTCACAAAGCACTTAAAATATTTTCAAAACAAATGTTTTATACTAAAAACTGCTCTACCATCTAAATAAAGCTGTGCACATGATTCTCTTCAGGGTTTTGTGATTTTGAGATGGACATGTGCGGATGGGTGAATACTCATGTCAACGACTCCAGTGTAGACTGGAGCTGGACCTCTGGAACCAGTAATGGTGGATTTTACCCTGAGGTCGACCACACCACAAACACTGCCATGGGTAAATATCAACACATTACGTAATGCTGTATGTACACCGGGTAATAGAGTGCTCCTTTTTATGTAATTATTGACTCTTGGAATCAAACCCATGCGCACAAGTGCAGCAAACTGTGTTTTGACAACCACTCATTCTCTTCTATCCAGGACACTACATGGCCTTTGACACATATGGCAAACCAGATCCGATTGCTCATTTTGAGAGTGAGATGATGGATACTGAATCTCAAGGCTGTTTGGAGTTCTGGTACCACATGCATATGTGGAGCTTTGGTGAGCATCTACGTAGAGAACCTTAATTGTGTTTTAGACTTCGAAATATTATTAGAAGAGAGACTTGATTGTTTGGAATGATCTAAAACAGTGGCTGCATCCAAAATCGCATACTCTCTTGAGTAGGTACTTATTACCTTAACGACCGTAATTAATTCACGACCGCTAAAAAGTATGTTCTATATAGTATGAATGTGTGTAGTATGAATATAATCTGGACGTACTACATTCGCCATGTTGTCATTATCATGTGACCTACTAGCGTCAGTTACGTTGCTTCACTGCCATTCATAAATCCTCTCCCGTGGCCTCATGGGATAGTAAAGTGTTCATCGTATGCACACTTCAATTCACACTTCTTGCCGAAAGAAGTAGGTCATCCGGGTACTTTTTGCCTACTCTTTTATGAGTACTATGAATTCGGACATACTACTTTTGTCTCATACTGTTTTTCACCTACTATATAGTAGGGAAGTATGCGATTTGGGAAAAAAATTCCAAAGGGGGCTGCAGTATGACTTATAGTCGGCATAAAACAGAAGTATTTTCTTACCTATTGTGACGTACTGTATATGTGACGAGGGAAACGGCTTCTCGAACAAGAAAAAATGTAGGACAGAACTTGATTTTGTCCATTGGGAATTGATTGGATTGTTGTGGTTTGCCATTGCTGCAATCTCATGTGAGTGACAGGTTGTCCCGCCCTCATGCCAATAAATACGTCATCAGAGAAAAAAGAGATGTCGCTGCAAGTGGGAGGAAGTTATTTTGTTGAAAGATTAATACTTCATTTATTTTGATGAATAAATACTGCAATATACTATAAGAAAAACAAGAATTGTCATAGATTTTTGTGGTGACTTCAAAAGTATTTCAATTAATCAATTATTATTAGTATATTAAAATAATCAAACTGTAATCCTAATTTAAAATGCTAAAAAGCACTTTTATTTTCCCTGTTTTTATTGAAGTACACACAGTTTTTGAAACTTCTGGAGTCACAAAATGAATTGTGATCAATTAATTGAATTCATGAATACTACTAGTTTCTGTTAATATATAAAAGTTTGAAAACAAGCAGCTATTTAATGTCATAACTACACCAGAAATACCAGAAATATCTTAGCCTTTCGAAAATTGTATTGGACAACAGGGGGCCTTTGAGTCAAAAAGTCTAAAATCTAAAATGATTTATTGGTTGCACTTTATTTTACATTACGTGCACTTGCGTGTACTTACATTGTACTTACCTAAGCAAGTACTGGGTAATATAGGGTAACTACATGGGTTAGGTTAGGTTTAGGGGTAGGTTCAGGGTACCTAGTTATTATCCAGTTATTGCAATTAGAAGTACATAGTATATACATGGGGAACAGGACTGTAAAATAAAGTGCTACTGATTTGTTAATGCCTCAGTTCATTCATTAGGACTGTAAGTGAGATCTATTCCTACAACTAGTTGAGGCAGTATGAACACCATGATTTTTCTTCCATTGTATATTTTGTGTTTATTATTGTAGATAAGATCAAACTAACAATTTATGTAAATGAGTCCGGTTCTCTGCGTGGTCTGTGGAGTCGAACTGGCGATCATAAGAATGTGTGGCATCATGTCACTGTAGACTACCAATCATCTGAACGACACCAGGTGAGAGACTGATGCACAAACACATGCCACACCATACTTGACAATAGCTGACTTAAACTTCACTGTTTGCAGATTGTGTTTGTCGCAGCCGTGAGTCGATACTCAGACACAGGTGTTATTGCTTTGGATGACATCTATATCAGGAGGAATACGCGCTGCTCTGACCTGATCCCAACAACACCAGCACCCACAACCGAGCCAACCTCTCCACCTGCGTCCGCCTTGGACTGCAACTTTCAGGAGGGTAAGAGATGAATGAGCAAATCATGAATGTGTATGTGTATATGTATGTATTTGTACAGTGGAGATAAAACTTCTACACACCTGTTAAAAAAGCCTGATTTTATGGTGTAAAAAATTGAATAATAATAATAAATTATAATTAGATCTTTTGCACTTTTAATGTACAAATTATAGCCTATGCAATGCCACTGAAAACCAAAATGACACCTTTCAGAGAAAAAGATAAGAAACAAATATTAAGATCAAAATAACTGCAAATGCATAAGTGTACACACCCCTGAATACTAGCTGAAGCACCCTTTCATTTTTATTAAAGCACTCAGTCTGTTTGGATAGGAGTCTATCAGCTTGGCACATCTTGACTGGAATATTTTCCCTTTCTTCTTTTCCTTTCTTCTTTCTTCTTTGCAAATTTCGAGATCTGTTCAATTGCGTGGGCATCTCCTGTGCACTCTGTGTGTTTTGACTTATTGTCCTGATTATATATGTATGTATGTACTGTATCTATGTGTGTGTTTATATATATATATATATATATATATATATAATATATATATATTTATATTCTATAGTGTGTCTGTGTGTGTGTGTATATATGTATATATATATATATATATATATATATATATTCTATAGTGTGTCTGTGTGTGTATAAATACATATATACATATACATACATACATACATACATATACATACATTTGTGGTCCTCATGAGGAAAACAGCTTATAAATCATGCTTAATGATGTTATTTAAATGAAGTTATTTATATTGAAGAAGGTTTTCTGTGAGGGTTTTGTTTAGGGTTAGGGCATAGAATATACATTTTGTACAGAATAAAAATCATTGTGTATGGAAAGTCCCCAAAACATAGAAACCTGTGTGTGTGTGTGTGTGTGTGTGTGTGTGTTGTGAGCTGTCTGCTAATTATTCCAGATTTTTGCTTTCAGGACTATGTGACTGGATCCAGGAGACAGATGATGGATTTGATTGGATCCATCAAGTGGGTGGAAAGGTGAATGAACCATGGCTAGGACCTTTATATGACCACACCTTAAAAAATTACAATGGTAAGATTCATTATTTTACCCTTTAGTGGGCAGATCAGGTCAGTCTATGATAATTTGTCATACATTTTCATATTTTGTCTTATAGGGTTTTATCTCATTGTAAATATGTCTGGAGAACATGAAACCAGTGAGACAGCAGTCATTTCAGCGCCGATGATAATTCAGAGCACTGATGTCTGTATTGGATTCTGGTACTACATGTTAGGACCATCTCTTGGAAACTTAGATCTGCTTATTGAGACGGTACTTTCAACATGGCATTTGTAATTGCAGTCATGATATTTGGTGATATGATTTCTGATATGTAAGAATTCATGTGCAGTCAGACGTTCTTTGTCACAAAATGTATTGCTATTTATGCGTAAGTAAATCAGTCAGTTTTTTTCAACAATTTTACATTGTTTATCTTAGTAGCATGAAAAATAATCTGTTATTTAAATATGTGATTAAATGATATACAGAAACTTAGAAAGGAAGATCAAATAACCCTCTCTTTATAATCGCTGGTGCTGTCAATCACACAGCAAGAGTTTATCAATGACTGGACTCTTGCCAAAACTCCCATTATAATCAATGGTGATGTCTACACTGCACAATCTCTTATTTACATTGCATTTGTACTGTTAGTTATGATTAAAGCATTCCTAAGAGTGCAGAAGTCAAGTTGCAATAAGGAGATCACTGCATTCATGCGCTCAACAGACTTTTCTGTCATCGGCCACAATGCTGCAACCTTTCATGCGGTGGGAATAGATCTAAATATAATGCTATAAACACTTTTCACGATTAGTTAATCTCGACAGCTGTAATAGTAAAAAGTAACATTGTAAAAGTTTTCGAGAGAGTTCTACATGTAATACTTATTTCATTAGCCAATCACAGTAGTGGCCGTTTCCATTGAAGTCTCACAGCAGACACACCACTTCCAACTGAGCGTCAAATCAGAGGTCTAAAATCAGGGTAGAAAATGCCATTTTTCTATGTAAAAGTCATACTAGCATTATAAGTGCACCTCAGGAAAAATTATGTACAAAAGATGCAGTTCATGACCCCTTTAAAGGATTTTTTTTTTTTTTTTTTTTTTTTGTCATTTAAAAACATTAGTATTGTTGGTTTCAGAAAACAATGGAAACCATCACATGGACAAGAAGAGGCACCCAGACCTCTGAGTGGCTGAACGCGCAAGTCTCTGTTAGTACTGCAGATGTTGATCGAGTAAGGCCCCCTGACATATTTTCTACTGTAAATCTCAATCCACATGTATGCTACCAACAAAGCAACAGGTAGAGCATGACTATCACCTTGTACAGGTAAAGTTCTCAGGGAGCAGAACAGCAGGAGGCAGTGGCTTCATAGCCATTGATGACTTCAGAGTGACTGCAGGAGCCTGTGTGGAACACAGTGAGTCAAAGCGTTCAAAGCATCTTATCTAATTACCAGACATTCTCAGCTATTAAAGTGATCTCTTTACCAAAGACCCGTGTGGATTTGAGTCTCCCTTGCTGTGTGGCTTTGAACCCGATAAGACTGCCAGCAATATCTGGCTCCACGTGAACGGCAGCAGTGGCCATACTGACCATACGTACAGAACTGAACTTGGTGAGGGAACAATCGCTTTTGTTGTGAAAGATTTTTTTTTTTTTTTTATGTACTGACCCATGTCATGTGTTTGTCATATGACAGGCCATTCAATGGCTGTGCTTGGGTCCAATCTTCAGAAACCAGAGGTTTCAAATCTTCTGACACCAGAGTATAGCCCATCTACAGAGTCCTGCGTACAGTTCTGGTATGCTTGTGTCAATATAATCTTAAATTGGTCCATTATGGATCCAGTTTTTGTATTTAAGCTCTGTTCTAACCCAGTTGAGAGTAATGTTTTGATAAAGGCTGTTTTTTTGTAGGTATTGGCTGTCTGCAGGCTCAGGTGATTCACTCTCAGTGCATGTTCTTCTGAATGGGGAGCTGGGTCCAGCACTCTGGTCTCTTTCTGGAGCGACTTCTGATAGTTGGGAGGTAGCAGAGGTCACCGTGTCATCTCCTTCCAAATTCAGAGTGAGTTCTATCAAAGACTATAGATATAGAAAAACGGTTCACTCCTATTACCAATGAACGGATTAATCTGAAATACGCAATAGGGTAGAATATATCCCTCCTTCTAAGTAAAAGAGCCAATCGCTGATTGGTAAAGTCATTGATTTACAGCAGGTGCCATTAGAAGCTCTTTTTCCTATAGAAACCTGAGACTCCCGCTTAGGACTGCACATACGCATTGGTCTAGCCTGAAAAATAAGCTTTTTTTTTATGCTGTTTGAGCATAAGACAACATATTTTGTTTCTGATTTGAAATATGTTATTTAATTGTGAGTTCAGCAAGCAGTTTTTGAGATTTCGGGATTCCCCCATTCAAATAGATAGAACCCGAAATAGCTGCCCGGAGGCATTGCAAATATGGCCGCAGAGTGAACAGACTTTCCTTGAAAGGGACTTTGGTTCTATTTCTTAGTAAAATGAAACCTGTCATTTACTCATCCCCATGGTGTTATCAAACTTGTATGACTTTGTCTTCTGTGAAACTATAAGGTATCTTTTGGTGAGAAACGAAACAAAATTGAAGTTGGTTTTCTGTGATCATCCTAACTAAGTAGGAATTTGTGAATGAATCATTCTTTTGAGTCAGAGTTTTTCAATGAATCAGTTGATTTGTTTTACAGAACTAGTCTGACTCATCACTGCTTCTCGTCTGTTCTTATTTTGACTGTAGGGTCATAAAGTTTTTCTTTACCTGATTCTATTCTACATCCTTTGGTAACTTTCATTTGCTTTTTAAAAATGTTATGTTGAAAGTAAGAAACAAAATTGCAAAATACCTGCAGTTCCTGTGTTGAAGTATCCTCAATTATGGAAATAAGTATACTGTATGTCATGTGGTTTGTTTTGCAGTTATTCATCTAATTTTGCATGTGCACACAGGTGGCGTTCAGAGCACAGCTCAGTCAAAACTCTGAGTCATTTGTTCTTCTGGATGATGTCTCTGTTAAAACTGGAGCTTGTTCCCAAGCAGGAAGTTGTGATTTTGAGTCAGGAAAGTGTACATGGGTGAATGTTGCTAATGGATTCACAGATGAACATGACTGGATTCATGCAGACGGTCACTATAGCGGTCCTCCTTTCGATTACACTACTCACACTGCAGATGGTGAGGACTAGAGGAAAAATGTCAGACTAACCTCCCTGATCTCCTGATCTCCTGTAGTAGTTATGTTTGTGGATAATGCCAAAATGAGATAGCAGGACAGCTGATGAGACACAACACATGACGTTTTTTTTCTGATCCTTTTTCAGGCAAATTTCTTTTGAGCCCATCTCAGAGGAACAGGCAAGGCCAAAAAAGTAGTTCAGTGCTGACCTCTGAAAGGATCCGGCTGACCAATGACTCCTGTTTGGAGTTCTGGTACCAAATAAATGGAAGGTCTGTTCTTAATTGCTTTCTGCACTCTCTTCCACTGTTTGACTGTCAGGCGTGATAATGCAGTTTTTATTGTGCACTTTTCTATTGGCAGTGACCCTGGGATCCTTAGACTGCTATTAGATTCAGGTGCAACAGAGCAAGAACTGTTGTTTGAAACACAGGTCACTGCGAACAGTTGGGAAAATGTCTCTATCACTGTGGCTGAGACCAAACCCTTTCAGGTGTGAAATACCTATCTATTTCTTTAACTTTCACCATTATATTGTATCCATTTGTGTGTAATCATATCATATAACCTGTGTAAACCTGTTATCAGATTCGCATAGAGGCTCAAACAGGCAGTGAAGGATACATTGCAGTGGATGACATTAGATTGACAAATGAGCCATGCAAAGGTAAACTGTCTTTTTAATCAGTGAACAATAATTGTTTTGAATGATTGATGTAGCTGATGTGGTGAAAATAAGCATTATTTGAGGGATGTTTGCTGTCAGTGTCTTTTCATTGACTAACATTCAGACATCAGCGTGGAAAGTGGAGTGTTTGTTGGGTGCGACTTTGAGACAGACACTTGTGAATGGAAAGATATCAGTGTCGGGCAGTTTGTTTGGGAGCGGGACCAGAATGGTACAACCAGCGCCAACACTGGCCCATCAGTGGACCACACTACTGGCACAGAGCTGGGTAAGATATTTTGGAGAACAACTAACCTGGAATGTACTATATAATGTGTATGTTTGGGGTTGGTGTGAATTTTTTTTTTTTTTTTTTTTTTTTTTTTTAAGAGGTCTCTTATGCTCATTAATTTAAATACAGTAAAACATATATATTATTAATATATTCATTATATTATTAATTAATTATATATTATATTACATCTTAAACTAACTGTTTTCTATTTTAATATATTGTAAAATGTTATTTATTCCTGCTATGGCAAAGCAAAATTTTTACTCCATCATTACTTCAGTCTTCCTTTATAAATAATTATAATATGCTGATTTTGTGCTCAAGAAACATATGTAATTATCAATATTGAAAACATTTGTGCTGCATATTATACGTGTATAAATGGTGATGCAGTTTTTTGTGATTCTTTACTAAATAGAAAGTAAAAAAGAACAGCATTTATTTAAATAGAAATATTTTGTAATATTATAAACATCTTGTTTGACCCTTTTGATCAATTTAGTGCAACCTTGCTGAGAATTTTAGACCGTGTGATATGCCAGTCAGGGATTTCATGGACCACATAATGACGTGAAGAATTGCTGAGTTTCAAGAACTGGTTTTTTTTAACCAGTTCTTGAAACAAACTATTTGAATGAGTCAGAATTCCCATAACTAATATATAATGCAAAAACAGAATGCTATCAGTGTAATTTAATAATAAAAACATATACATGAATTTGTTGTAGGCTGGTACATGGCAGTAGAAGCCAGCCATGATGACCAGAACAGCTATGCTGCTCTTCAGAGTCTTGATCAATTTATTGCAACCTTGCTGAATAAAAGTATACATTTCTTTTTTTTTTTCTTTTTTTTTTCTTTTTTTTTCTTGTAAACGCAAACAAGTTTTAGGTTTGAAATGGCATTGAATCATAACATGAATGGAGCAGAATCATGACAGCAACCAACTGAACTGGAATAAATTAAATTACAATAAACACCCTTATAGTACAACTTAATAGAAAAAAACCTGCACGTACTGTACGTATATGGCTGTTCTTGAGAATTTTAGACTGTGTGATATGCCAGTCAGCGATTTCATGGACCACATAATGACGTGAAGAATTGCTGAATCTTTTTTTTTTTTTTTACCAGTTCTTGAAACAAACTATTTGAATGAGTCAGAATTCCCATAACTAATATATAATGCAAAAACAGAATGCTATCAGTGTAATTTAATAATAAAAACATATACATGAATTTGTCGTAGGCTGGTACATGGCAGTAGAAGCCAGCCATGATGACCAGAACAGCTATGCTGCTCTTCAGAGTCTTGATCAATTTATTGCAACCTTGCTGAATAAAAGTATACATTTCTTATTATTTTTTTGTTTGTTTTATTGTTTTTTTATTGTAAACGCCAAAAATTTTTAGGTTTGAAATGGCAATGAATCATAACATGAATGGAGCTGAATCATGACAGCAACCAACTGAACTGGAATAAATTAAATTACAATTAACACCCTTATAGTACAACTTAATAGAAAAAAAACCCTGCACATACTGTACGTATATGGCTGTTCTTGAGAATTTTAGACTGTGTGATATGCCAGTCAGCGATTTCATGGACCACATAATGACTTGAAACAAACTATTTGAATGAGTCAGAATTCCCATAACTAATATATAATGCAAAAACAGAATGCTATCAGTGTAATTTAATAATAAAAACATATATTTGTCATAGGATGGTACATGGCAGTAGAAGCCAGCCATGGTGACCAGAACAGCTATGCTGCTCTTCAGAGTCCTGCCATGAAAGAGGCCAGCAATGAGTGTCTGCTTGAATTCTACTACCACATGTTTGGAGAGGGTAAGACTAGACATCTTTATGTGTTAAATTACTTCAGGTAATACTAAAAGATTTATACTGTAGTTAATGCAATCTCGTCTTTGCCAGGCATTGGGGAACTGAAAGTGTACCTCCAAGAAGGTCCAAGGAGAACGCCCTTGTGGTGGATGTCTAGTAACCATGGAGATGAGTGGCATCGGGCAGAGTTGAGTGTGGGTCGCACCCATCAGGTTTTCACTCTCCTCTTTGAAGCTACCAGAACCTTCAGCGAGCTCGGGGACATTGCTATAGACGACATTACCTTTTTCAACTGCACTCTTCCAGGCAGGTTACAAACACATCAACTTATTCTTACTGATAAATCCATTTTAAAGCTCTCAGATCACTTTAACCTTTAACACAGCATTATTTAATGGGCCAAGATGTTAGTCCATCATCCATTATTTCTCCTTCAGAGCCTCATGAATCTTGTCAAGAGGGCATGTTCAAATGTTCCAATCATGTGTGTGTGGAGCTGAACAGAGTGTGTGACTACAGCGATGACTGCGGTGATGGGACTGATGAAGAGCTCTGTGGTATGACTTTCTAAAGCTAAAGCTGTCAAAAACGTGGTTCTGTCAAGGCCTCATAGTGTCAAAGTTTTAAAGGCACTGATGAACTCTGCAGGACAGTAACATTGTATGAGGAACTGTACGATCTCTTGTCTTTTGTCGGTCTAGATGTAAAGGGTTATAAGCATCGCTGCAGTTTCGAGCAGGGCATGTGCTCGTGGGAGAAGAGTGACTTGGAAGCTGGCTGGATTTTGCAGAATGGAGAACAAGCCTGGCCTAAGCATGGACCACCAAGAGACCACACCCGCAACACTGCAGCAGGTGCTCAAAATAATACACATACTGTACACCAACATTCAAAGGTTTTGTGTCACTATGGTCAAGGATGCATTTAACTGATCAAAAGTGACAGTCAAGGAATTTTAAGGCACCAAATGAGCGTGTTAGAATGATTTCTGAAGGACATGTGGCATGTTCTAGGTCATTTCATCACTCCAGCACATGAACTGACTGCAGAGATCATCTCCAGCACCCTGCTGCCCAGCTCTGATTGCACCGTGAGTCATGTGTCGATCAAATAATGTAATGCAAAGTCTCTTTCATATGTACTGATGCACCTTGTTCTTGCAGGTGAGGTTCTACCACTATTCTCATGGTGACAGCGCTGGTTCCAGGCTAGTCGTCATGCTGAGGACGCTAAGTAATGGAGATGATGACAATATACTTTGGGACAAGACTGTGACACAGAGCTTCCTCTGGCACAGAGCAGAAGTCACCTTTTCTACCGCAGTTAAGAGCAAGGTCAGAGTTGTTTTTTTTTTTTGTTTTTTTTTACAGTATATGTGTCATTTAAATAACACTTTAAATAATGTATAACATCAGTTAGAAATAAAACTGCCTTTATTTTCAGATTGTTTTCCAGCATGTGGGAAATGGTGAGGCTCATGCATCGCAAACAGCGGTGGATGATATTTCCTTCTCTGTGACATGTGCTCATGATCCTGACAACAGCGAGCTTCCAGTCACACCTGAGCCAACGATGACACCAGCTACAGCAACTACACCAGTGACTGATGCTTCTTCAGCTTCACCAACAGTCAACCCTTGTAAGGTCAGGAAATTTCAGTTGTAAATATTGCATACACTGACTATACTACTGTATGTACAAAGATGAAGAGTGAATATTGTCTCTCATTTTTGCTACTCTTATCATTTTTTGATAAAAATAATTGTGAAAGCTGTATCTTTTTATTAATAAATTGACATGGTTTGTCAAATTCAGGAGAATGAATTTCACTGCTGGCGGTCAGATGGTGTAACATGCATTGCAGCTGGTGCTCAGTGTAATTATGACCTAGACTGCCCTCTAGGGGAGGATGAAGAAATCTGCGGTGAGTCATTTTCTTGCTATTTTCTTTCTTCAGGATTAATATGTATAAAAATAAAATATAATAGTCAAAATTCTAATTTTCTAAAATCTATCTATCTATCTATCTATCTATCTATCTATCTATCTATCTATCTATCTATCTATCTATCTATCTATCTATCTATCGATTGGTATGAATGTATATGTATATATATGTATATCTGTCTGTCTGTCTGTCTAGGTCCATGCAATTTTGAGAATGGACTGTGCCAATGGAGTGATATAAGTGTAGGTCCTAACAAGTGGCAATGGGTTAAGGCCACAGACAACACAGACTTGCCTACTGACCACACCACTGGAACAGGTAATTAAATGCTATATCAATCCACGACAAAAACATATCAAAGTAAATATGATTCATATTTCTTTTTACCCTTTACCTATCCTCAGGGCACTACATGCAGACGTTTATAATGGATCCGTCTAAGAACGAGGCTGTGTTTCAGAGCCCATCCTTGCCTATCAGCTCTGCATACTGTCAGCTTCTGTGAGTTCACTCATCATTATGTTGTACAAAACTGGGGTCAAGACCACATGTTAATTTGGAGTAAATTAAAGGGAAGTAAAAAATTGTTTTTGTGAAACAGACAAATACTGTTACACAACACTTGCCATGTTCCTTGTACCCAATTGTCCTTACTATTTCTTGCGCACTAGGTTTCACTTCCACATGGATGCTGGAAGTGCAGGCAATCTCAGCGTGATTCTGCAGAAGGGAGAGGACAGGAAGCTGCTCTGGTCACGATCCAGCAGCACTTCAGTTGAGTGGGTCCCAGAACACTTACCACTGGGCAAACAAGACCAGCCTTACAGGGTATGTCACAGTGAATGTGTATGGAACACAAAGCACCCATCATGAGTCTGATCTTTTGGGATTCATTCTCTAGGATCCCTTGCTCAAATTATACACCTATTAGGCAAGTGTTCTGCATGAATATGCACATATTTTCTTTGTGTCCCATTTAAGTTAATTTTTAGCAGCCAGACCTCACTCAAACAGGAAGGTTCCCTGCCCACAACTCAGACAACTGCCCTGGATGATGTCTCCTTCCACAACTGTGAGAAGGACTTCCAACCTCCAGGTGGGGAATCTGCTGAGAATTTAGTTGAGATGGAAATGTATACAAATCTGAACTGCATAATGATCCTGTTTCTTCTACAAGCTTATCCTATTTTACCTGGCCATGGCATTAGTCTAGAAATGATTAAAGTGAAATATTGTGACTATTTATTTACACTACCATTCAAAAGTTTTGGGTCAGTAAGATTAAATTTTTTTTTTGATAAAGTGACAGTAAAGACATTTATAATGTACAAAAGAATGTCATCACAAAAATTGTAACCATCACAACTGTTTTCAACTGATAGTTATAAGAAATTTGTACTGAGCAGCAAATAAGTATGTTAGAATGATTTCTAAAGGATCATGAGACAATGAAAACTGAAGTAATGACTGTTGAAAGCTTTGCCATCACAGAAATAAATTACATTTTAAAATAAATTAAAATAGAAAACAATTATTTTAAATTGAAGTAATATTTCACGATATTACTGTTTTTACTGTATTTTTGATCAATCAAATCAAGGCCTTGGTTCTTTCTAAATCATAAAAAATTCTCACCAGCCCCAAACTTTTGAACAGTAGTTTACATTTTTACATTTTGAGAAAGTTTTGCTCAGTGACCTGAGCCCACATTATGATGATGAGATCATGTCTCACTTCTCCTCTGTACTCTAGACTTTTCCTTGGTCACATGCTCCTTTGAGAAGGACTTGTGTGGGTGGATCCAGGGAGCTGCAGAGGACCTAGACTGGGAGAGATGGAACGGACCGACTGAGACTCCAAATACAGGTCCTTTGGGTGACCACACCAGTGGAAAGGGTGAGCCAGCAACCATTTCCACCTTATCCGTGTCAGGTCAATCATCATGTATGTCCTAATGTGTCTTTTGTTATTTTACAGGGTATTATTTGTACATCAAGAGCTCAAGTCATGGCAGAACTGGGGAAATGGCTCATTTGAAGTCTCCTCTGTCGCCCCCTATTGGACCTGATGGATATTGCTTCACGTTCTGGTATCACATGTTTGGAGCAACAGTGGGATCATTAAGAATGTCTATATATGACATTTCATCCAACCACATCACATTAGTAAGACTCAAAAGAAAAACATTTTCTGGGCATTTTCTAATGTCACATGTAAGGAATGCAAAATGTTTTATACTAACTCCAAAAAAAAAAATTGTCTCTAAAACTGTAGATGTGGCTGAGGGAAGGGTCTCAGAGGAATGAATGGCAGTTGGCTCAGAGTCATGTAAAACTGACAGATGTTCATCAGATTTTAATTGAGGCTTCAGTTGGAGGACAGTCTGGGCACATTGCTATAGATGATTTATCCGTCACTAAGGGTGCCTGTGCTCCCACAGGTAATTAATAACGTAGCTTAGTATTTGGTCTGTTGTTTTTCACATTACCCTGTTGAATTGTCCTCCATGCTTATTAGAGCACCACAAGCATTTGGCACAGCTGTAACATAATGTTGTATTCATCCATCTAGTTACTGTCTTTCAGTATCAAACTGTCAGCTAAGTGACCAAATTTAACATTTGATTCATGTCAAAGACAATTTGATTATATATACCATAAAATAACCAAAAATGTGAGCCTGGAAGAGGGGTGATTTGATTAAGGAGATCTTGACCATAAAACTTTATTGTATAACTTTAAATGAAAATTCTTTATAGAACTAGGTTTGATGAGTAGTGATTTAAAACAACATATTTTTTAACATTTACAGTTTATTAAATACTTTTTCTAAAGATGCATGACATATTCGTTATCAGCTGATATTTTCGTAACAGCCAAAATGGAATATTTAATCACGCAAACTAATTTCTCCTATTTTTACATTTGTATTGCCTTTGCAGTAATCTACGGATCAATTAAATTTCATCTTTAAAAACACAAAACATTGTTTAATATACAAGTAGCCTATATAAAAATAGTTAAATAACTCTGTTAAATTAAATCTTTAGCAATTCTCAAAATGAATATCTAATTTACATATTACACATTACAATGTAATGCCTAAATTCAATTCACTAGAATAAAAGTCTTTTTTTTTTTTTTTTTTTTAAATATTGGACAGAAGCTTATTATCAGCGCATCTTTACATATTGAAAAAATAAATGTTTATGAATATCACATTCACCAGCTAATATTTGTTTCAGAGGGTCTTTGTGACTTTGAAGAGGGGGATTGTGGCTGGATACAACAGGCCGATGATGACCTGGACTGGATCCGAGTGTCAGGAAATAATGTAAAATCTAAATCTGGACCTGGTTTCGACCATACAACCAACACAGCGAGTGGATCCTACTTCTATATGGAAAGTGCACCTACCCATGTGCAAGGACATAGAGCTATAATGACATCTCCTCTGCTTCAAACAGGTGAGAGAAAACTCTGTATCTTTCTGTTAACTGTGATATATGTAAACTATTAACTTCAGGGTAGAAAACTCTCATGAGAAGACATAATCTTCTTTCCAGGTGATGCCAAGTGTCTCCAGCTATGGTATTACATGGATGGACAGGGCACTGGGACCCTAAATGTGTATCAACAGTTCTCAGACAAAGATCGGCCCCTGCTGGTGACCAAGTCTGGAGAGCAGGGAGGACTGTGGAGGTTTGCCCAGACCCCTCTAACCCTCTCAGGGTCAGACTACAGAGTGAGTCAGCGTTGCATCTGGTGACTGATTGAAACGTCCAGCACATTATTTCAGAATTACAATCACATATTATTGCAAATAATGCCACAAGTTATACTACAGTTTGTACCCTTGAGTTTAATGATGTGGAACTGCAGGAGTGTCCTCATTAATACAGCTGTCTTTTCAGATTGTGGTGGAGGGAATTGCAGGCCAGACTGAACAGGGAGTCATAGCGCTTGATGATGTTCAGGTTTCAAACTATCCCTGCACTCCTTCAGGACAATGTGACTTCGAGGCAAACTTCTGCAGCTGGATGAATCTGATAGAGGTGGATGATGCAGACTGGCTCAGAGCCCAGGCACGTACTGGAAATCACACACGACCCAGTGTGGACCACACCACCAACACTTCCACAGGTGGGCTGAAGGAGTTCACTGAGCTTTATTAAAATGTCATGAAGAAGTTTATGAAGGAAGTATATAGATAGATCTGATATGTGCCCGAAGCTGAATACCACGTTCGGAAAGATAATGACGCATTCTATGGAGCACCTGAAGGGAAATGAGATGGGAGGAAAAATATATTTCAATAGTTTTGCATACTCTTGCAATTATATAGTTGGGTAATTATATTGTATATATAATTTGTGGGCATCAGGGAGCATTATCAATATGCGGGTTGTGAAATCACTTTTGAATGCACGCTTGCTTTTACTTTTGCTTTCCAATTCGCAATCTCGCATTCTCTGCGTAGAGGGAGCACAGTACCGTAGAATGCGTTATTCATTTTCCGTGCCTTTCTGAATTTGGAATTATGTCTCGGGCACATTCTAAACTGTGACCCTGTTTACTTGTTGTATTAAGATCTGTTTCGGGTGATCCAATCACAGCGTTAAAGCTACACAATGAGAGTGTAAAACAAATCCATCTTCTTCAAGTCTTTATTTTACCCAACCATTCTTTGAAAAACTTGGCTGTTGGGATGCATTTTTGTGGGATTGCATATGTAGTTCACATATCTATACACATAATCTGTCATTGTTGTCACATTGAAACAAAATAATGTTATTTCGCAAAACGCATTGCAATTTTATTTTTCAGCTACTAGATAGTGTAGCTTTTAATATTGGTTACAATGGGTTCCAAATTTTGTGATTTAGTCATTCCAACTATATTTAGAGATCATCAAATACACTTAACCTCATTGCTTTTGTGGTGTAAATTGCAAATACGGACAAGAGTTAAGGGAAGCCTAGTCATCTGTCACCTGTCAGTCAAGATAATTGGGCTTGAAAAACAATATATTTGTAGCCTGGATATTTGTGCATTAAAATTTGTTTAGTTATGAACAATTTGGAAAACACATACGTCTTTCTGGAGTCTCTTCGTAAATTTGAAGCACACAACCTTCAATTCAGGATAGTAAGACTTGTTTTGGATGTAAATAATTAGGTGTTTTTAATGAATCAGTTGAGTAAATAATTGAATGAGTGATTCATTTGTTGTGACCTACATACTGGCAACAATGTAAAAAAAGAAAAGGTCACTGAACGAATTAAAGGTGCAGTAAGCGTTTTCCGAGAAACGCTATTGAAAGTGGATCAGAACGTGCACCAAAACAGACTTGAAGCCAATCAGCAGTAAGGGGCGTGTCCACTCATGAGGGGGGAGGTGCCTGTGCTGCATAACCTGTTTGTGAATTTGTGGGCGGAGCTATCAAGATAGAGGTGTGATCCTTTTTGGTTGGGGCGTGTTTGTTTTGGTGATTTCAAATATCAACAGCGTTTCTCAGAAATCGCTTACTGCACCTTTAATGAACAAATTAGTCTTTTTAGTAAATGATTCAGCAGATTTGATTCCCAGGGATTAATCAAAATCTGATAAAAAAACAGGCTTTTATCAACACACAGTAACACACTAAAGAAGTGAGTAATGAAAGGTGTTTTCATTTAAGGTGTAAACAGGTTCTGTGATGCTCTTGTGCATGTAGGTTATTACCTTTATATGGACAGTTCTGTGGGGATCTGGGGAGACACTGCTATGATCCTGAGTGAGATATTCACACCTGACAGCAGGGGGCACTGCTTCACATTCTGGTATCATATGTATGGATACAAAGTTGGGACGCTCATATTATACGTCAATAACAGGTACAGAACCATGACCAACAACAAAAAAAAAAAACTTTTATGTGTATGTACTTGCATCACAATTCATTGAGACGCTTTCTTTCCTAGGACCATCCATAACAGCGGAAATAAGCGTGGCCAGATAGTATGGGTGGAGTCAGGAGATCAGGGCGACGTGTGGAGGACAAGCAACATCTATGTGTCATACCGAGAGCCTTTCTGGGTATCGAACTCTATCATGCAGAATTCACAGGATCAATGGGAATCATTTTAAGATTTACTCAAAGCAAAACCACAAAACATTTGTACATCATTGTCTTCTCCTCTCTCCACAGTTTATATTTGAATTCCTGAAGGGAGAAGGTCCGGAAGGAAGTATAGCTATTGATGATGTTCACATTATTCCTGGGCCTTGTGACTCAGATCCCACCTCACAACTTCCACACTCTAGTGACAGTAAGAGATATATTAATGCCTGCCAGTCTTAAATACATCTCTCACTCAAGATCCAAACTCTTTGTTACACCTGCATATAGAGGGTGAATTGAGAATGATTCTCATTTCTGGTCATACTGGCCAAGGAATGATTTTTTTAACTTATTTTCATAGCATTATCTCATCAGCTCATCTCATCACCTGCACTCATCACAAAAATGTAGAGACCCATCATGATTTCAGTTCCTCATATTTCCTCATAAATAGAAACAAGGCATTTTGGATCAAAAAGTTGTGATATTTGTATTTCAAACAAGACATTTTGATAAAAAAATCTCTCAAAACAGCGGCTTGAATGATAAATCAAATGCTCAAATGATCAAATAATAAATCAAACTCTCAAAATGGCTGCTCAATTGAGAACTCAAATGCTCAAATGCAATTTAATTTCCTCATTCAGGGAAGCATGAACTGGTCCAAAAATAAAAATGATTTGTATTTGATGTTTAATTTTCATTATACAAAAACATTTGTTGGTTTGTTCAGCTGTAGGTATTGGTGTTGGAGTGGGAGTGACACTTGTGGTGATCTTTACTGTTGGTGTTGTCCTTTTTGTGCTGAATAAAAAAAGAAAAAGGTATGTACTACTCAACTCATTAGAATGACAAAAAAAGAAAAGAGGACAGACATGTTTTGTATCTTTACAGGGAGTCTATACTTGAAGATGACGTGCCTAGCAACTCTACTTACAGCCGCTTTGACTGCAACATGAGTGTGAGTATTTTTTCTAATTTACATGCATATAATGTTGTAAGAATTTATCTTTAAGGTTTTTTATTCCTGTTTTTGCCAGGGTTTAACATCCACAGCAGAGAACGACAGCTCCAATGACAATATTTCACTTTCAACAAATGAAAATGATGAATATTTCACATAAAATGAGCAATCCCAAACTCACATAGAAACAAATATATCGCATGTCATCTTTATGCCTTCCATATTCCTATTATATTGAAAAATAATCTGGAATCCTCCACACTAAATGCAGTTATTCACATTTGGAATAACAGTAGCCGAATGCCTGGCTGACTGAATCATTGCCAAACACAGCACCATGTACTGGAAATTATGTGTTTCTTACGATCTCTAGTACTATATAATAACTTTTATATCGTATAAATGTAAAACATTTATATACTTCTAGATTATGTAATTTATATTGTCTGTCATGCAAATTCAGGCCTAGCATGTGGCACTTGCATGCCACAGTGCCATTTCAAAGGTGTTTTCATTTATTTTTAACACTATTTTTTTAATTTACATATTCACATACTACTTAGATAACAACATTGCACTGAAATATGTTGAAGAGATGTACTACTTATGTGCGACTAACATTATTTAGAGTGTCAGGAACCCAACCTTTGCTCTTTTTTTTATTCACTTTATAAGGCTGAAAATATTATCAGTTAACACTATTGCTTTTCCTACTGCAGCTTTGTATTATATGACACCACATCGTATGACTGCTTTCTTCATTTAGTTTAGGCAAATTACAAGAACTTTATGATGCACTGGAAATGGGGTTTGACCCATGAAACCAGACAATTTCGACTTCACCAAAAAGAAATCTTAGCAAGTAGAGGTTTGGATGGAAAAGGCTATGTCTGATATTTCACTTTTTTTAAACCCTTGAATCTTGAGTTGACCTAACATCATTCAGGACAGGGGTGTTTGACTTTTCCAAACCTATGGGCCAGAGAATCCTCTCAGCCCTATGAGACATGTCACACTCGACTAATCCACTCATTTCTCATAGGAACCAGTTTCCTCACAGTAAGCCAATACTCTCTCTTACTGTCTGCCTTTCAAACAAGCACACACACTCTCACATAACCACATTCATCCATACACTTACAAGTAGGCCCACAAGGAAGGGTGCAATACATCAGTTTTAAGTGCCCAGATAAATGAAAGTAAAAGGTGGAAGCTGATTTTTATGCCGGTGATGTCTGTGTTTATCCACTGCTTATTATGGCTCTGTTTATGCTGACACAAAGTCTGCTGTTCACATTTAGGAGACATTGTTGACTCCAGAGTGATATGCTCAATGTGGTTGAATACTATATTGACAAAAGTGTTCTGTGCTTTGTTGTACCACATTCACTTTGTGCAGCTCATACACACGCACACACACACACACACACACACACACACACACACACACACACACACACACACACACACACACACACACACACACACACACACACACACACACACACACACACACACACACACACAAAAACTGGTGTGGCAGTGTTCCCTTCAAGTTCAAATACATTTAGGAGTATACTATAATAAAGATTTCATAATATATTTTCATTGACAGTGGTGGCTAATATTACAGATTTATTTAAATAGCTTAAAGTAGCCTATATATGGGCCATTCTTTGTTTGCTTTTCTGATCAACATTTTATTATAGGCTTCAGCTGTGTCAGAAATTAACAGATGCCATGAAATTAACCAGACCAAAATAAAATAATTATATAAAACAAGTACACATAATTAGGAAGTCAAGGTTTTAGCTTTGTAACAATATCTCTGTGGCTATTGACCAGCTTTGACTATATGGGCCATTCTACAGAATTGGTGCAAACTGCTTTCCCACAACCAAAAAACACATTAAATAACATTTAAGTATTCAAATCTTAGATGTTTACTAAGATCCTTTTATTATCAATGGAAACCCTCAATAATATTTAAAATATCAGTAAGCTTATATAAAACCATCATTTCTTGGGTAATTTGCATTGGATGGGGGCTGTCCCGAACCCTAACCCCTAAATTTTAACTCGTGAAAATATTTAAATAATTTTAGCATTTTTCCATTGTTGTTTTTAAAAATATATATTTTTGATTATTTTTTTTTTAAGGTGAAGTTAAAAAAATGTATTTTATATTTTCTTTGTAAAAAATGTCCCGTGTAAAATGTCACTACCGAAATAGTGTTTTAGTCCACTGGCTGAGACTGATTTTAACCACACCCTTATATATTCCTGTGTCCCTCTCTCTCACAGCTACATAGTGAGTAGATAGGTCCCATAATCTTAGGTAAATGTGTTCAAAATCTGAAAATCTGTGTGTAACATTAATGACCCTCATTACCAAACACCTTTTTTTCTGCAATTAAGCAGACTTTTTTTGGGGTGTTTTTCCATAAAATGTAGTAAAAAAAAAAAAAGTATGTGTGTACAACTGTTCAGAACTGTGCTAGCTAACATGCTGTTTAGCATCTTTGAGCTAGGCTCAAAAGTATCTAAAATTGTCACTATCGAAACAGTCAAAACAGACATTGTTTTGGTAGTGACAAAAGGGAACACATAATCCTTTATTTGGTGGGAATAAACAACATTTTTGTTTAGTTATGCAAATCATTAGTATTTTAGTATATTTTAGTATGCAAGTTAAAATTCTGTAATGTGATGTGGTCGCTACCAAAACATTACTCTCACTCGTTACCGAAAATGTGCATTCACGACTGAAACTGGATGATGTTTTGTCAAAAATAAAGTATATTGAATGATCAACTATGATGTTATGATGGTGTTTGATTCAATATTCAAACTAATCCTTAACTTTGAAATCAGTATGATTAACTGTATGGCTTTTACAAAGAAAATACAACAAATCTCATAAATTACACTTGTAATATTGTTAAAATTGTAATTGTTATTGATTTACCTGTGATTTTTTTTAAAAAAATTTTTTTACAAGGTAGATGTAAACAAAATATTAATAGGTCAATTTAACCCTTGTTATTAAATTATATATTATAGTTTTTCGGTTATGACAAATTTGGGGAGAGGCAACATATTTCAAAACCTTCTGAAAATACATCAATACGAGAATTAACTGTCCAATTAAAATTGTGTACTTGGATAATACAATATGCTGCAAATTATTTGCATACATTAAAAATTGTGGAAAAATACACATTTTTTAAAGATGTTGCCCAGATGTTTGAACCAATTCTGTAGAATGGCCCATAATGAACTTCTCATACGTCACTGGACAGTCTCGCGTGGGTGTGTTCGGAGCTGAACGTGCCACCGGATTATGCGCGTTGCTCGCGTGCAGTTCAACGTCGTACTTGGCTTCTTCTCCCTCGATATTAATGTGCAAAGACAATTTAAATGTAATTGGTTATGGCACTACCGGCAAGACCACATATTTTCTTAGGAATATTCGCCTTTATTCAGGTTAAATTTGCCATTCAGGAATTGCCATCCAATGGTAAGTCATTCATTTATTTTGCATGTTTTCGTTCAGTCGTCTAAAATATCACATATAGTGACGAAAAGTAATTATGCTTTACTACTGCTTTTTTTTTTTTTTTTTTACTCGCTGGCAAACTAGAAAGATTAATTTTCATGTGTTAAATCTGCACTTAAAAATATTATTATCTGGCTTTTAATACTGATTAGCCCTCTGATTTCATTAATGGGTTGGGCTTTATTTTATTTTATGTTACGGCTCAATTTGTACAGCGCTTTGGATCAACGTGTCTTTAAATGTGCTTTAAAAATACATGAATTGAAATGTAATCGAAACGTTAGAGTACATTGTATTCCTAATTCTATTAATAAAACTACAATGATTTAGCCTAGAAGATCAAAAGTATCTTCTCCATAAAGACCACCTAGATACTTTGTTTAGCACCATAAAAACATTTTTGTTTTTATCATAGAACAAGCATATTCTAATCATTGACTGTATTGGATTTTCAATATATTTTTGAGATCCAAAAAAAAAAAAAAAAAAATGAATTGGCCCAAATCATCTAAGAAGCATTGGCACCCATTATTCTCAAGTAGAAGTAAAACAGAAAGATTAAGGCCTGGTTTCACAGACAGGGTTTAGATTAAGCCACAGTTCAATTGGGACATTTAAATAACATTTATAAATGTGCCTTATAAAACATTACTGGTGTGCATCTAGAGGCAAAGCAATGGCAGAAACTTATCTAATATGTCAGTGCAAGTTTCTTTCAGATAAAACAGCTCAAACATGCATTTTAGTCTGGGACTAGGTTTAAGCCTTGTCTGTGAAAACAGGGGTAAAAGAGTAATATTGCCCGGCTTAGTCATTAAGCAGTGTGACTGTATAATAATTTATCTTTTTATCATCATATCTTTACTCATCAAGTAGCTACTGGTCATGCAGACCATTTTTGGCACATGCCTGCTCACTGTACCCTGCGATCTGTCAGCGTGTGATAAACCAGAGGACATGTCACAATGCCAAACAGAAAAAGAAGAAACGCACCTTTGTGCTTGAGGTATAGAAATAATGTTGGCAGAATTCAAATGAGAAGGACACTGGAAACGAACTGTGTGTTACCCCAGTCAAAACACTGCCCTGCCCTCACACTCCACCCGTCCAGCACTGAGGAATTCGGAGCATGTTTCACCCTCTTCTGTGAAAGAAGTACTTTGGACACACTCCTGTCACTGCAGGATGTGAGGAACTGTGTTTATTTGCATTACAGGTCATTTGCAGTCCCACGGCTGCTAAAAATCCTTGTCAATGTTACATTCTTCAGTTATCAAAACAGCTGAAAGTATGTTATCCTGTTACATTCTGTTCATTTTGATTCAGAGAACAATTAGCATGCATTTAGTTTATTAATGAATCTCGTTGCGTAGCAACACAGACAATGCAGCTTGTAAAATGTCAATAATCTTAATTCATCAGGTGTCTCTAACTTCACCTTTGAGAGGCTCTCCAAGCAAGAGAGTGCTGGTGTAAACCTCAAGCTTTACAATAAAAGATGGAAGAGATGGATGCTCTCATCCAAACCTGTGGGTGAGATCAGTCTGGAGCGCTATGAAGAGCACGGCAGATTAGATTCAGAGCGCTTTCCTGAAGTTGTGACAAATGACAGTCATGGCAACTTATCCATTAAGGTGAACATCCAGGAATATCTCTTATATATCTTCTCATATATTCATTCATCTGAGAGAACGTGTGTATTTGCTCATCAGAGAGATATGGATCATGTCTACTACACATCCAAATTCTATGGGCCCACAGACAGTGCAGGCAAGGATTTGTGGGTAAATATTGAGCAAATGAACATGGGAAGAGTTCATGAAATTCTCTCCAACACACATCGACAAACTTTGGTACGTCAGCTACAAAGTTTTCTTAAAGGTAATTTTTGTAACTGTTACACATTTTTGTGCACATAATGAAATTTAGTTGAGTTGTTTTTTTGTTTTTGTTTTTATAGAGAGTGAATTTGACCTTCAATTTCCCTTTCTATGGACATTCATTAAGGCAAATACATGTAGCGACAGGGGGTAAGTGCAAAACAAATGAGTGATTTATTTTTTATTTTAATATTATTAATATTATTCACAAATATTTTTTTTTTACATAGATCATTTTTCAAATAAGTTTTTTTTTATGCTCACCAAGGCTACATTTATTTAATTAAAAATAAAACAATATTGCAACAGTAAAACATTATTGCTCTATAATGTTTTAATATATTTTAAAATGTAATTTATTCCTGTGAAGGCAAAGTCTTCAGAAATCATTCTAATATGCTGATTTGGTGCACAAGAAACATTTCATATTATTTTTAATGTTGAAAACAGTTGTGCTGCTTAATATTTTGGAGGAAACCTTGATACATCATTCTTAGTTGAATGGAAAGTTTATTTGAAATATAAATCTTTTGTAACATAATAAATGTATTTACTGTCACATCAATCCTTGCTGAATGAAAGTATTGCTTTCTTGAAAAAATGAATAAATAATAATCTTATTGACCCCAAAACCTTTGAATGTTATTATATATTTATACATTTTTTATTCAGGTTTCATCTACACTGGAGATGTTATCCACAAAATGCTGACTGCTACTCAGTACATCGCTCCTCTCATGGCTAATTTTGACCTCAGCATCTCACAGAATTCAACAGTCATGTACTGTGATAATGGTAAAATGGAACAGATAATATTTTTTTGTCCTGATTTGCATTGTTGAATGTGATATATGTAAATGGCTGTATTATTAATCTACTTCCTATCTGTTAGCCACAGCTCTTGTTGTGCAGTGGGACCATGTGTATCTCCAGGATGCATCACATCTCGGCAGTTTCACCTTCCAGGCAGCTTTATACAACGATGGAAGAATCACCTTTGCATATAAAGAGGTTGATGTTTTTGAGATACTTCTTAAATGCAGCTGCCATCACTGTAATGGTGTTGATGATGCAATATCTGATTGTCGGCTTTCATCTGCTTTTAGGTTCCCATTGACATTAATAAGATCAGCTCAGTGAATCATCCAGTGAAAGTCGGGCTTTCTGATGCATTTGTGGTTCTTCATAAGATCGAACAGCTTCCCAGTAAGAAACTCTTCTTGAATGGGAAAATTATCCTTCTCTTTGCAGATTTTTTTTTTAATTGACCTGTTAATTCTAAATTCACTAGTTTTATTTTAGTATTATTTTTATACAATCACAGTATTTATTAATATTTTGAATTAGCTTTTATTTTTTATATTTTCAGGTTTTATTTGAATTTTGTTTTTTATTTTAGGTGCTTTTATCATTTTTATTTGTTTTCAATATTTCGTTTTAGCTTTGATTTATTTTATTTTATTTGAATGTCATTTTTATTTTTAGCAATTGTAGTACTTCATCTTAATGGACCTGAGCTATAACATGAACTAACAATGAAGAGTTGTATTTTTTTAATACAAAGTTCTGTCATGAAACTCTAGATGGCGCAGGCTAGTAGGTCTATAACCAGAGCCTGGCCACTCCCTATTAAGTCCTATTGAACCGAATTTTGGTTGTAGTTCCACCAGAGTTCCACTGGGGGCGATCGCCCATGAGTGCAAAATGAATGGGAGTCTATGGGGCTAGACGGCTAAATTTGTCTCTTTCACCCGATTGCCGTTGAGAAATCTCAGATTTGATTGTAGGTTTTGCAAGTTCAACATGGGTTATAGGTCGAAAGTTGAATGAACGAGTACTTATGTCCTTTCGATTTCTTACAGGTTGAGTTGTTGTTGCCCATAGCACGCTAGCACGCTAATGAACGCTGATTGGTCAGTGAAGGAGTGATTACGACCAGAGATACCGCTTGATGGCATTGTGTGTGTGTATTTTCGGCGTGGTCTTTTAAAACAACAAAACAAAAACTGTATTTACCTGTGTCAGCTGTGTTGTCAATGCCTTGAGAGAAAAGAAAGTGCAGTGCGCGAAAGCACCAAAGTGACTGAAGGATTGCCGTAAAGCAGTATCTCTGGTCGTACGATGTGTATGAAGTCATTGACATTTTAAAAGACTTTTTAAAGCAAATAAGTGACTCTAAAAAATCTAACACCCAGCAATGTGTCATTTCTTTGCATCTCCTTTCGATTACAACATTCAAATAGCCAACTAGACTTTAGACTAAAATTATATCCTGAGAAAAGTGGATTTTGAGGGGTATAGCTCCATAGACCTCCATTCATTCTGCACTCGTCCTGTGAGCGCCCTCATGTGGAACCAGAGTGGAACTGCAACCAGTTCAGAAGCCGGAAGTTTACTGAGAGTGGAAGTTCTCCCCTTATTAGACATTCTCTGCTATAACTCAATCCACTTGCAATCACATTATTCTCTATTCACCTTATTTTCGAACGCGGAAGTAAATATGGGTCCAGTTTCCGGTTTTTGTGCGACACTTCCGTTTCTTCGCTTCACTGGGCTAACTAACGATATCGATCGCGAAGGATTATGCAGAGTTGACAGAAAAATGTTACACATGCCATAGCAGATGAATACACGTTAGAGGTCGTAGGGCGCCTCGCAATTACATTCAGCTCTCGTTACGCGTTCGATGATTAAAACACTTCTCCAAGTAAATCTTTCTTTTGTACCAGTTATTATGACAACCTCTAACTGCACAAACAATCCGGTCTTCCTCGAAGCCATAACGAGGAATTAGTTGTTACGAATACTTGTTTGATTAACCGCTACGGTGAAAAGTGAGTGACTGGAAGTGCCTGACCGGAAGTCTCGCACAAAAAAAACCGTCAACTGGCTGTGTCCGTATTTCCGTTAAAAATAAGGTGAATAAGGCACAGCTGATTGGTTCCTGCTGTATCAGTAGCCAATGAGCTCGCATGCTCAACCTTAAAATATTTGGTTAGCATTTGCCTTAGCAGTGCAGTGCGCTTACAGAAACCCTCCACCTTCCCCAGCTCCACCTGTATTGATCTACTCTGGGTAATTCATGTACGCTATATTGTACAGCAGCAGCATGTCTTACTTGCTCACAGCTGAGTGTCGTGTATGTATTGGCAATAGCAAGTCTCGTACTTGCTCTGCAGCAGCAGCAGCAATAACAGCAGCAGCAGCATAGCAGATCTATTCAAGACTGTCAAGACCAAATATATCAAAATTGTCAAATCCATTACCATGACAAACACTCTGAGAGTTGTCAGGACTGAAATGAACTAACATAAAGATTAATTAATGAATAATGTAACAAATGCATTGCTCACTGTCAGTTAATGCACTAACTAATGTTAACTAATGGGACCTTATTGTAGTGTTACCAAGTTATTCATGAAATATTTATATTTGATTTTAGCTTACATTTACACATTTGGCAGACACTTTTATCCAAAGTGACTTTCATTGCATTTCAGGGTACACATTTTACATTCTTATCGGTTCTTGCTGTCCCTGGGAATCGAACCCACGACCTTGGCGTTGCAAGCGCCAACGCTCTACTGTTTGAGCTACAGGAAAAGATTTTTAATAGTTTCAGTTAACAATAACGATACTGGCCTTCCATTTGTCTTTTGTTTCATGACAGATGTTAGAAGGAGAACAATATATGAATATCATCGGGTAGAGCTCTTAAAATCCAAGATCATGGCCGTCACTGCTGTTGAGATGCTTCCTCTACCGAGTGAGTCTGAACTGCTGACACAACTAGATTCAGCTTAGACCAAATACATCACATCCACAGAAAACAGCGGTGCTTAGAAATTTTTATTAATATTTTTCCCTAGAACGAAGACCGATTCTATGTTTGACTTCAGTACAGTTAATCACATATTGTGAGAAAACAGAAAGTAGTACCCACGTCTTTGTTAAAATGTTGCTCTGTTGCTCCTCCTGCTGTCAGCCTGCCTTCAGTTCTCCAGCTGTGAGATGTGTGTTACGGCTCAGATCGGTTTCAACTGTAGCTGGTGTAGTCGCCTACAGAGGTATACACTTGGTTCACTTGTATTTTTGATGTGAATAGCCAGATAAAGTGCGGTGTGCTTCAACTCTACATTTACTCAACAGCTGCAAATAATGCTTGTTCTGCAGATGTTCCAGTGGTTTTGACCAGTATCGTCAAGACTGGGTTGACAGTGGGTGCTTAAGTGAGGTGAATAGATCCTCTTTCGTTCCCCTTTTACAGTCCACCATCTCTCATTTTAACTGACTTGTCGTGGATGTATTTTAAGATAAAAAACCAGAGCTGTGACAGAAAGCGTCCCTTCATTAAAAGCAGCACTCCAGCTGTGCAGACAGGAGTGACAGCTGTATCTATAACTACAACAACTACAACATCGACCACGTCAGCCTCCTCGCTCACCACCAAAATCACCAGCACACCCTTATTCATAAGAAACCTTCCTACCAGCTTCCTCACTGATGGTATGTATCAGTTTTGTCATGTACTGCAGATCATTTTGCCAAGTGCCACTCACATTTCTTTCTGAAAATGTAAATATGTAATTGTTGTTCTTTACAAGCAGGTGTAAATATCCTCTTCTCTCTCAGACTCTCAGATGGAAATTACAGAGAAACGGAGAGAGGAGAAGAAGCAGACTGGTCTGCTCATTGGCATCCTCGTAACCATGGTCCTCATGGTGGTCGCTGTGTTGGCCACTATATACATGTACTACCATCCCACCTCCAGCGCCAGTCTCTTCTTCATAGAGGTGAGCTTTAAGTAACTAAAGCATATTCAGCTAATGGAAATTTATAATGTTCTTTTGACCTCTTTTTATAAATCTTACCAACCCCAAGCCTTTGAATGGTAGTGTATGTATATAAACCAAGCCTTCAAATTGAATTATATGTAGGTGCTTTGAAAATGTTGTAATTTTGTTCTTGATATCTAGAGACGACCAACACACTGGCCTGCCATGACATTTCGACGTGGTTCAGGACATCCGTCATATGCCGAGGTAGAGGCAATGGGACAAGACAAAGAAGGATTCATCATGATGAACCCTAGAGACAGTTTTCTTGTGTCGGACAGGAGAGAGAGCTTGTTTCTGACGGACCAGAGGGAAGGATTTATTGTAGCTGACCAAAGAGAACGTTTTCTCATCGTGGAACGCCGCTAACGTGAATTCAATGGTTTATGAATTAGTTCCTCTGTTTTTGAGAGGAAGTTGCACTGGCTGCTGGGATAAATGTGGTATTTGTTTGACCTCATAGCAGGGAGTGCTACAAATGTGAGAGATCTATTGTACCATCACACCAAAGTGCAATATAAACAATGTGGACACATAAACGTTTTTCCAACCCAGTGACGCCAGTGGAGTTGCAGTGCTCAGGAAAAACCTTCGCATTTGAGCTTTTCATTTCTCTCTAAAGGGCCACTTCTTTACCAGGGCCCGATAATGTTCCTGGGATTTGTGTATTGCAAACACCTCATAGAAGCCTGAAGGATATACAGTATGTATTTTTGCAACATAATACCTTTGTACTCTTGTGTAACTGATCCAATAAATCTAAATTCATGTGGATAACTCTCGATAATCTAGTTGTAAAGAAGAATCCTTACTTTGTTAGATCTATGAAATTTTCTTGATGAATTTTTTTTTTGCAGTGTATGAGAGAAACACTGAGATACAATAATGATCAAACACAGAAAACACAAATAGCACTCATAGTAATCGTGCACATCAAAGGTATTGGATCATCAACATCCCTCAGTCCTCCTCATAATATCTGTGTGCTTTGAAATATGTATTTTGACTGGTATATTTTACTCTGAACAACTGAAATATAGATCCAGATAGATAGATTTCAATATATGAACACCATCAAATTGTTCAGGTTATGTAATCGGAATGTCACCGACAAAAATCTGTTAACAAAAATAATATTTACTACAATTGAAATATAATCAAACTAAAAAAATTCCATTTATTAATTTACACATATACAATAAATCAATGTTTTTACAATAGCTCGTAAATCTCTATTATCAAATCTAACACCATAAATTTACAGTATGAGCAAATATAAAGTTTTCATGTTCTACATGACAGTGATTCATATAGCTGACACATGGCTAGAATAATCTATAAATCTGACAGAGAAATCATGTAAAAAAAAAAATGAATGCAGGAAATATTTGGTCAGATGTGCAAAACATTGGCTGCATCCAAAATTGCATACTCCCCTGCTATATAGTAGGTGAAAAACAGTATTCAGGCAAAGAGTACCCAGATGACATACTTCTTCTGAAGTGTGCATACGGTGGACACTTTACTATCCCATGAGGGGTAGGTCACATGATAATGACAACATGGTGAATGTAGTACATCCAGATTACATTCATACTACATAGAATGTACTTTGTTAGAGGTCATTACATAATTACTTATTCAAAATAAGTACCTACTCAAGAGAGTATGCAATTTCAGACGCAGCTATTATATATATCTATATATTGACAGTGAGAAATGAAAGGAATAGTTATTTCTTTCATCTGTGGAACATAAAGATATTTTGAGAAATCGTCCATAAAATGGAAGTCAATGTAAAACTATTTCTTAGATTTTAGCATACTTTCTGTAACAGGATTTTTTTATTATTATTATTAAAAGTTTAATTGAATGATGAGTTTGATTCACAGTAATGGTCAAAATGCCAAAACAAAGCTCCACATCATAATTTTACATCTTACATTTACTTATTACATTTTAGTAACTATTTCGAAATAATTCAGATACTAGTATGGAGGAGAGAGAAGTAATAAAGCAACCTGATCTAAGAGTTATGTGTTTGTGTAATACTGCATCACTGCATGAGCGATACATCAGTCATTTGAATCTATCCCACCACAGCTTGAGTTCATAAAATCTTTTCTATGACCCATGAGCTTCAAGGCACATGTGATCAGTGGCTTTTTAGGTTTTTAGTTATTCAACTTTGCGATGATGCTTGCTGATGTCTCCTTCTATCCTCTTTATGCTTCTTTATCTGAAATGTACAGATAAAATGGGAGATTCAAATCATTGCCAACATCAGATGTCTGCTTTGAATCCTCAGAATATAATGAAATGGAAATAGATGGAAGTACATTTAAAGATGACATTTCTGCAGAATGTTAAAAAAAGAATTACACATTTCTCCATTAATTACACAGGCAACATCTTTAAAATATTTCAATGATCAGTATTGGTTATGATTAGCTCTTACCTTGTGTTGGAGGTGCTGGCAGTCGCCTCCTCAGTTTCCGAGATGAGCTGATGGTTTGTGTCTGAAACAAAAGTATTATGACAGTGTAAGACAAACAGAACCTCAGATACTGTGATCTCCTGAGATATGGACAGCATAAACACATACTGCCATTTGTCTTCACACCTCACAGAGTGAAGCTTCTTTCCCTCCTGTCCTCCCTTCACATTTGATCCTTCTTCCCTCACTTCCTTCCCTTTACACATCCTTCTCTTCACTCAATTCACTTAGAAAGATTATATAAAAATGATAATGTTCTATGTCAATACAAGTGAATTCACGAAAGTCATGTTTGGTAATATTTAAAATGTCTCAGTGTGACTCAGTCTCGTCTCCACAGAAGTAATGTGGAGCATTATGTATATTTCTAATGTCAGGAATGCATCTTTTACCATTTGATGTTATTGTATTGATTATCTTTGAATTGATTATGTAATTGGCATGATACATTTACCCAACTAATAATAAATTGTTACAATTGCATTTATTCTGACTTACTCTGAAATTATTAACTCTAGTAGATTACGTTAAAGGGATAGTTCACCCAAAAATGAAAATTCTGTCATCATTTACTCACCCTCAAGTTGTTCCAAACCTGTATGAGTTTCTTTGTTCTGCTGAACACAAAGGAAGATATTTGGAAGAATGTTTGTAATCAACAGATCTCGGTCCCCATTGACTTCCATAGTAGGAAAAAAATATACTATGGTAGTCAATGGGGACCGAGATCTGTTTGGTTACAAACATTCTTCCAAATATCTTCCTTTGTGTTCAGCAGAACAAAGAAACTCATACAGGTTTGGAACAACTTCAGGGTGAGTAAACAATGATAGAATTTTCATTTTTGGGTGAACTATCCCTTTAAGTCCATAACACCACAATTCTACACTCACGTTAGTACCGGACTAACATCCAGCTTAGGTGGAGAAGAGGAGCACACCGACTGAAGTTTTAGAGATCCGACTAACACAATGGCATTAGTCATGTATGCTTAGACTGTAGAGGCTAATAATAGGTTTTCCAATCTAAATAGGGTGAGCCTCAACCTTTGATTATTTTATAGTATTATTCTAACTAAGTGTACATGGGAAAGCACTGCATGATTATACAAAGTTACCATTAAAAGTAGTTAAAGGTATTGCGGAGGATTTTCTTTTTCCGGGTGGATCATCAAGACTATTGGTCCTCCTAGTTGTCAATCATTCTGGTGATATGTTTACGTAAGGCTGTCGTACGTGCTCGTCCCTAGGTAGTTTTTGCTTTCGGGTGCTTTCGGGTGTATGTGTGTGGTGAGCTATGGTTTCAGCCATTCATTGAAGCTTGCCCGTTCTCACCGGGTTTTTTCAAAATGTCTGAGGGTCGCAAGAGAAAAAGTGTCTACGAATTGTATGACAAGAATAGAAAGGCCTCTGAAGAAAGAAACAAGACCAGAGTGTTTTTGGGAGAATATTTCACACGTTGGCGTGCGCTAAAAGCACAGGTTGGGCTTCCCACTGATGCCTCAGTCGCGAAGTTTCTACTCGACAGGTAAAGTTTGGCATGCTATTTGGAGAAATCCATTTAAAATCACTGCTAGTAAAAGTTAATGTAAGCTATGATTAGCGATGCTAGCCCTGGCACAAGTCACGCACCGCACAGACACGGTAAACATCTCAATTTGTCTAAAGTAATTATGACCAAATGGTAAAAGGTATCACGCTGAAATGTTCTAAAACCTTGTGTGTTCATTTTTGATAATTCCAATGTGTTCACATAGTATTTATTACACAAATGCAACAAGCTACTTCTCCATTGCAGATCATGTCTTGAGTCCTCACTCAATCGATCAGTATAATAAGTAAATAAAACACGGAAGGGCATTTGACATTTTGTCTTGCATGAATGTTTTTGAGTTAGAGTGTTTTTGGGAGAATATTTCACACGCTGGCGTGCGCTAAAAGCACAAGTTGGGCTTCCCACTGATTCCTCAGTCGCGAAGTTTCTACTCGACAGGTAAAGGAAAGTAGGCTTGTATGAGCCATGCCAACAGCAACTTGTAAACAGAGCGTGCACGAGGAGAACTAGGCTCGTGCATGCTCTCTCATGCACACGTTTAATAGGCGTTCCCTCTCGGGAGCAGGTAGAGTGTTGCGCATGTGCATTTTTTCAAAAAGTGGAGAGGGCGGTTCTTTTCGAAAATTCGGGAAAATCCTCCGCTATACCTTTAAGTTGGTCAGCTTGGTTTTATGGTAATGGTCGTGACCTCTGGTTAGATATAGTCTTACCTTAATTAAGTGTGTTCAGATCTATGGGGAATAAATAATATATTCTAGAATGAGCAAAGTGGAGTACGGCCGTCTAGGATATTAGTCAATCGTCTCTGTCTAATGACCGAGACTGACAAGCTTGCGGTTGTGAGATTGTGTACCCAACCGGTGCGAGACTCAAAGTGTTATAGGATTCCGGATGAACGGGTGTTATTTCAATAAAGAGTTAAATATAATAATCAAACATTCACCTAAATGTAATGATTGACAAACATCAATTAAACCTCTTTAATTTTTGGAGTCAAATGAAACAAAGAGGTAATTAAATTACTTTGCCACGCTGAAAAGACAGTAATGCAGTAAACCTTCACCCGCTTATCGGAAACTGATGTTGGACCGATTGGGCGGCCCTTACAACATTTATAGCCATAATTAGTCATAATGAGCATGTAGGATTTTGTATCTAAATATATTACTTAACTATGAAGACAATACCTTGGTAAATTGTGTCTGTGGAGTTACATTAAGACCTGCATTTTTCAGAGCCGCAATTCTTGAGGAAATGTCTGAAACCTGGGGGAGAAAAGCAGATTAAGGCAGGCAGATATAAAATGACAGAATGTGTACAGTAACAGTAAGAATGTGTACAGTAAGGCTTTTCAGAAGACTGCTATGTAAAATGCTATTGCCAGATTTGGGACACTATGGTTTGTATGTTTGCTTAATTCTATACAGTATTTATAGAGTTAAAAACCTCTGGAAAGCTGTTTTTGGCATTATTTTTATATTCTTATTCATGTTTATTAATATTTTAAAGGGTTCATATAATGCCATTTTTGTACAAGCTAATATGATTCTTTAGGGTCTAAATTAAAAGTTTGTAATATACTTTAATTAAAAATTCTCATTAGTATTGTAAGAAAACACTCATTTTACCTGGTCAAACACAGCTCTGTTTTCAGCACGCCGTTTAAGTGCATGTGTCTTTAAATGATAATGAGCTTTGCTCACCCCACCCCTCTGTTCTGTGCGTACACCGTAACACAATAACACAATAACCATAACGCGTTGTTCATTATAAATGTGGGATTATGAATTATATTGAGAACGTCATATATAGAAAACATGCCGTAATGTACCCTGAGTGTAAACAGCCGCATTCATCGTGAAGCGTGCAGCAAGCGATTTGCAAAGATTAATATAAATATTAATATAAAGGTTAATAAAACGTTACACTCACTTCAGTTATTCTGGAGGTGCAGCAGGAACACGAATAGTTGGTACCGATCCTTTTTTCAGGAGCAGCTTCTTAGCAAAACCAGCTTTATATTGACCTGGTTTGTAAAGCAGTCTGGTGTGTGAAATGATTCACGCAAACATGAAAGCATTGACGTTGATCGTGGGGAATATTCCCTTCGAAAACAAACTCAGCCACTGCGTCTTCAGCGGTTCGGATTTAGGAACATCAAAATGACTGCTGTGTTCCTTATTACACCCAAGAACAGAACACCACAATCGCTTAGACGCCATTCTGCTCATAGACACAGTGCTCCAGCGTATCAACAATGACCGCGCCAGTCCGTGCGGACTATGATTGACAGCTCGCTCACGAGCGAGGGCGAGTCTGTGTTGAAACGCTGCTGTCAATCAACAATCGTGGGAGGGGTGTCGATTTTGTGACATCACTAGGTCGAACGGCTTGATTTGAGAGAGGGGAAAACATATAAGAAGATTTAAATAACCACTGGATGGATTTTTATAATTGTATGATGGTTGTGTACAGGCACTGCCAACACACATTTCAGTACAATCAACTTGTAAAAGTGCATGTACCATTATATGACCCCTTTAATAATAATTCGTTTTATAATTTCAGTTAATTTAATTTATTTTATTTTATATTTAGCTTTATTTTTATTACAGGTTTAGTTAGTAATTGTAGTGCTTCAACTTATTTTATTTCAGTTAGTTTCCAAGGCAAACATTCTAATTTTCATTTAAGTTATTTTTATCTCATATATATATATATATATATATATATATATATATATATATACAGTATATGTATGTGTATTTTTGTTTTATTTCAGCTTTGTTTCAATTAACGAAAACTAGAGAGAGAGAGAGAGAGAGAGAGCACAGCGTCCAGGCCGAACACACCTGGAGCTCAGACTGCTGCACCTGGGCTGCTGCAGAGGCCACCTGGTCCTCCAGATGAGCCAGCTCTCTTTCGGTGGTGGATCCACCGATGCTGCGCGCACACTCTTCCAGATCTCCCAGTTCAGCCTCAAGCCCGTACACTGTCCCTGCCGCCACATACACCTGCGCACGGTGGAATCAATCAGAACAAACTGAGAAGCAGCTCATAATTCCCAGTGGCGTGACAAATGTTCATCTCAGAAAGAATGCATACGTTCTCCTCCAGTCTGCTGAGCTGCTCGTCCAGTCTTCTGGCCTCGGCAGGGGGAATGCTTGAGACGTCACTGTGGTCTGTTTGGCTTTGTCCGTCTCCCATTGATCCGTGAATCAGATCCTCAGTGGCGTTCAGTACTTTCAGCACCTCGGAGGTGATGCTGCGCAGTGATACAGCCGAGTACTTCTGTTCAAGATAAATACATAAGAGGAAGGTACTGTAAACTTTACACACTAACATTCAGATGCATATGAATGGAAATGAATGGGGCATAAAGTCACACCTGCAGCAGCACAATGTAGGGCTGCGCAATTTTCACTAAACCATAACTGTAAATTATTTCACTTTATATTGTAATCACAGTTATTAATATTGATTAATAAAATTAACAATAAAATATGTTTTTTTTGTATGGGCCAACTGCAGGCCATATTCTTTATGTGGGCTACACATCTAAAACTGAGACATTTAATTGTTTGTATTTTATTGTTGTTACATGCAGTAAATCTAGACAGCAACTAAACGGCTAAATATTGTTCTACCTAGCAGCATGAAAGCATCTGTTATTTAAATAATAAATAAATTATATACAGAATAGCGAGCTAAAAGCTGTGACTTTAGTTTGGCATGAGCTCACTATGTTTTGCACTATCGAAAAAAAACATTATAACCAACTAACCTATGAACACTGCACAGTGAATCAATTACCAACATTTAGGAAAAAAGATGCTTTGGTAAAAAAAAATTGAGAATTTAAAATTCTCACAATTATGAGATTAAAAGACCTAATATAACATAATTATGACAAACTCCTAATTATGATCATCTCATAATATGACTTAGTATGTCATGATTTAGTATGTCATGATTTTCTTTTTATCTCATAATTATGACTTAGCATGTTATAGTTTTAACATTTTATGCTTTGTATGTCATTATTATGATTTACCAAAGCATAATTTTTTTTCTTATCTGGCAGAAATGAGTTTCCATACTTACAGTATTTACATAAATATAATGATTTATAATGAGAGAAATTCTAAGTATGACGTTTGAAATTCTAAGTTCAAAGCAGATTTAAACACCTCAGGGACACATACAATAGCTTAGTAAATTATGAGTGCGTAAATGAGAGCATCCTATCCATATTAGCATACAGTCATCACCTGCTGTAGTATATTGGAGATAAAATTTAGGTTTTTCTCTTTGTCCAGCACGTGTGCATCCTAATAAAGATCAAAAAGAGGCAGAAGAAGACATAGAATGAAATGAGAAGAGCTTCAGAGATTAATTAGCAGATGAAATAAAGAATGTTAGATACAAGCAGGTTACTGTAGTATAGTTATAGTTTACTGTAATACGGTTATGGTATAGTTGTTACCTTGTAGATCTCCTCTGGTGACAGATATTCCTCCTGACCAGATGGGGCGCTGTGCTGAATTCTGGGGTCTTTGTCCCTCTTCTCCTTCATTTTAACCACGTCACCTTGACCGTTGCCATCGTTCCCTTGAACGCTCTCTTCTGATGATGTGATGCATTGTTTGTCTTCTGTCTCAGTATATTCACTGCGGTTCTTTAGTGCCACCAATTCGTCCTTAATTTCTTTTTTCTGTACCTTCTTCGATTGTCCACCAACAAAGCATACCTTCTCTTCCATCATCTCTAGTTTCTCTTCCTCACTTCCCTCCCTGTCTAAAAATACCACCTCACTAGTGTAAGCTTCTATGTTACCTTCCATGTCATCCAAAGCCTTCACTACAGAATCGATGATCTTATCAAATTCCATGTTTCCATCTTCACTTATAAATCTATTCAAAGCCAGTTCAGAGGATAAGGCCTGTCCCCGCTTCTCAATATGATCGATCATCTCTGTATTCTCAGCTCTGCTCTGCTGACCTTCAACGACATTTCCACCATCTTTTATTTCTGCTTTTCTCTCTTCAGTCTGAACTTCTCCCTTGTTCTTTGTCTCTTTATTTCTCTCACTAGTGATCTCATTTTTTGCATCTGTCTCTGCGGGTGTCTGTTTTTGCCTCCCAGAGCTCATTTCTTTTGACATTTGCGTCTCCTTCGTGTCCTTTTGCTTACTAATGTCCTGCTCTGCCACAGTGTCCTTTTGCTTTTTCTCTGATGTCTCTTCTTCTGCTTTTTCAACCATCTTCTCTACATGATTTTGTTTTATTTTGTAACGTTGTATCATTTTGTCTCCATCTGTTCTGTCATCCACCACCAGCATCCCAGTTATCATTGATTGATTTATGCCTCCATTTACAGTTTGATGCTTAAACCTGTCCAGTTCATCATCAGTGGAGGAAAGTAGTGTCTCACTGACCTGACTGGTCAACTCTCTGAGTTTGGAAGTCAGATCATCTTTTTTCAACATCTCAGTTCTCCTTACTTGATTTGTGGCTTCAATTTCATCTGATCTTTCTTTTGCAACAGCCTCAATCTTCAATAAAGCATCTCCCATGACTTCATCTCCCACTTTTGCTTTTGTTTCATCATCTTCATCCCACATTTGATACTCCAACCTGTCCAATTCATCCTCAGTGGAGGAAAGTTGTGTTTCTCTGACTTGACTGGTCAGCTCTTTTAGCTTGGAAGTCAACTGTTGATCTAAAGATCCAACCAGACCAAGGGCTCTATGATTTGAATTGCTAGGAGAACTGAGATCAGGTCCAAATGGATCAGGGGTCACAGCTCCAGAGCTCAAGATGTCAGGGGTAGCAGTGTCTGAAGTGTCATCTTCCAGAGCATGATCACATGGTCTTTTTCCATGCAAGTCTTGTTTTACATGACGACTCTTCACCAGAGAATCTGAGAGTTGGCTATTGGAATCCTGCCAAGAAAGAATTTAACAAGGGATGTTAAAGCTTCCATATTACCTTAAAATATTAATATTTTTAATATATATTTATAATTGTAAGGATGAATTGAATTGCTGAAAAATCACAGTAAATACTTTTACATTGTTGCAAAAAAATTATATTTCATCAAAGAATATATTAAATTAGAAAACAGTTATTTTAAATTGTAATAATGTTTCACAATACTTTTATTTTTGTTAAGCATAAGAGACTTCTTTCAAAAAGTTTTTTTTTTTTTTAAAGACCGACCTCAAATGTTTAAACAGTAGTGTGTATATATAATGTCTTTATGAAATACACAAAATTAATTAATTCTGCATTCTATAGAATGGCCAGAAATCATTAAATGAATTGCAAATTTTTGATTATTTTATTCTACTGACAGTTTTTTATAGTAAGAAATGTAATTTATTATTTATTTTATAGGCTCATAAATCGTATATTATAGTAGTAGTGAGATATTATTTGTTTTGGTTCGGTACCAATTATTTAATTTTGGAAACAACAAAGTATAAATGTATGGAAATATATAGCAGTCTTTATATTTTTATATTATATGTACTTGATATTAAAAGGTTTAAAACCCCTGCTCTAAATCAAAGCCAACACATGTTGTACAACAAACAATCATTCTCACCGGTACAGCCAAAGACAATACTGACTGTCCTTTCCACTCTGCCTCCTCTCTCTTATTTTTCCTCCTTCGTCGTGATCTCTTGACCCTGCTGTCCTCTAGACCATCCTCACTGCTTTCAGCCCCTCCTGGGTTGGAATTAACATCCATGATGTTCGAGAGGCGGGCGGATGAGAGTCGCCTATGTTCTAGTGACACTTTTCTCTTCAGGAAGGGCAGCATATTTTTGTGGGACTTGGGTATTGGTCCATCCGGTCCTGAGGAGTTCTCAGTGTCAGCATTCAAGGTGTGTGCAGTGATATTTTGTGCTTGTGCATCCAAAGGCAAGTAGGATTCTGTGTAACTCAACTGCTTATTGGCAGACATTTTACGACGAAACTCTACTAGTGCAGCGCCATAGCCCCCATTAGCTTCGGGCTCTGTTTCGGAGCCCATTTCGTCATAAGCTGACCCCACGCCAGACTCCCTTTCTAAGACGCTGTAGACAAGACTTTTGCGCTTAGTTAAAAGGCTCGGTCGAGAGAGCAAGTTGCTCTGATAAGCAATCCAGTTCCCATCAGGACTCTGTAACACTGAAGACATATACACAGCATTTAGACATGTATATAAATGGAGGTGATCAACAGTTTAAACAAGTATAAATTGCTTTAAAATCTCTCTGTTGTAAGCAAGAAGCATTAATTAACTGATTAAGAATCATATGGATTAAGTCAAGGATCTAACTGGAATTGTCCAGTCGGTCAACACTCCTCCAGCTAGGCATGGCCTGGACAGGCATCGTTTCTTCTTTCTTCATTTCCAGAGCATGACTTTTCGAAGCTGAAGGCCTTGACCCAGTGTTAGCATGCTGGTCTGTTTTCTCATCAGTCAAGAGACAGAAAGCTGAGTAAGACCTCTGGGGGGAAAGGAGAAGCAAAAGAGCAATACAAAAGCATTACAGAGTCAGTGCATTCAATAGTGCATCTAAAAAGTGGCCAAAATTGCAAGTGATTGAGTCTTTGAAAAAAAATAAAAGGCCAGTGTACCCAGAGATAAGCATCGAAGGCACTCTGGGTTTGATCAGGAGAGGTCTCATCATTGTTCTGGCTGGGCAACAGGTCCAGATTACATCCAGACTGAATCTCAGACGGATCCATCCTCTGGTGGACAATCTGTTGTTTAAATATTCCAATATAATCAGTGTATACAAACATTGTCATCACTGATAAATAATAATATGATCATTTAAAATGAACGCAAATGGAAACGGGACAGGCAACTTGTCTCATTACAAATGTTCAAAGACTCTCTAACAGCATACCAGAATGCTGCTAAGTCTGCGAAAGCTGCTTATTTTTCTAACTTAATTGAATCCAATCACTCTAACCCAAAGGTTCTGTTTTCAGTCATTCAGTCTGTTGTAAATCCATCTGTTAACACATTGTCTGTTGCCTCAGATGCTCTATGTGAAGACTTCCAAAGATTTTTTATTAACTTTTTATTTTTTAGTTAACTAAATCACTAACTTAAGACTTAGTGTCTGCCCTAATTTAACTGTCCCCCCAATCTTGACACCTGCTTCTGCTTTTTGGGAGGTTTTTGATCCTATCAACCTCCAGACACTGAAGGACGTGACTGTGAAGCTCAAACCTTCATTTTGTCCTAATGATATCATTCACCAGAGATTAAAAAAATTAATCATTGATTCGGTTGGGCAAGGTATGGTATCTCTTATCAACAAGTGTCTCAAAACGGGCTCTGTCCCTGCCAATCTTAAAGTGGCTACAGTCACTCCTCTGCTCAAGAAGCCTTAACTAGATCCTTCTGTTTTAAAAATACTTCGGCCTATCTCTGTCTTACCTTTCATTTCTAAGCTATTGGAGAAAATTGTGCTGGATCAACTCCAACACTTTTTGTCAAATAATTGTATCTATGAGGTTTTTCAATCTGGTTTTAGGTCTGCTCACAGCACTGAGTCGTCCGCCCTCCTGAGAGTGTCAAACGATATTTATCTCTCCACTGATTCCGGAGATACTGTGATTCTTGTTCCCTTAGATCTTTCGGCAGCTTTTGATACCATTGACCACCCTACTCTTTTATCTAGACTAGAGTCTTGGGTGGGTCTAAAAGCTTCTGTTCTACCATGGTTTCAGTCATACCTGTCTGACAGAAAGTTTTTAGTAAAGATGGGTAATTTCTCCAGCTCCATGGCACCTCTGACCTGTGGTCTTCCACAGGACACTATTTTGGCTCCCTCTCTTTTTTCTCTCTACATGCTCTGGGCGCTATTCTAAGGAAACATGGTGTATCATTTCATTTTTACGCAGACGACTCCCAAATTTTTATTCCAATCAAGAGAAACAACCCTGCAGCGATGAATTCTCTTCTGCAATGCTTAGAGGAGGTTAAAGCATGGCTAGCCCAAAATTTCCTCTTTCTAAATGAAGACAAGACTGAGGTCATTGTTTTCGGCCCAAATGAAAATTCTCAGTGTATAAGCCCTGATTTAGAGAGTCTATCGGCTTTTAAATCCCCAGGGGTGCGGAACTTAGGTGTTCTTGTTGACCAGCCTTTAAAATTTGACAAACACATTTCATCCGTAATCAGTTCCAGTTTCTACTAACTTCGTCTACTGTCTAAAATCAAAGGCTTTCTCACTCCGAAAACTCTGGAAATGGCTGTTAATGCATTTATAACGTCTCGGCTAGATTACTGCTCCTTACTGACTCCTTATATTGCTCAAATTGCTCGTCTTCAGTTAGTCCAAAATACTGTGGCCAGACATATTCATAAGTGTCGCAAATATGACCACATCTCTCTGATTCTCAAATCTCTACACTGGCTACCAGTTTGACAGCGAATAGTTTTTAAAATTCTACTCTTTGTTTTTAAATCTCTACATAACTTAGCTCCTGCCCATCTCTCTGAACTTGGTCATCCTTACACTCCGTCCAGAAGCCTAAGATCCTACGACCATGCTCTGTTGGTAGTCCCTCGCGTTTGACTCAAGCGTAGAGGGGAGCGTGCATTTGCGGTGGCAGGGCCACCACTCTGAAACACCCTGCCTCTAGAGATTAGAATAGCCCCTACTCTGTCTGTCTTCAAGTCTCTGTTAAAAACCTACCTGTTTTCTTTATTCATTTTGATCTCTATTCTTAGGTTGGTTTTACTATTTTATATTTGAGTCTGATACTGTTTTGCCACTCCTGTGTTTCCATTCTATATTTGAGTCTGATACTGCTTTGCCCTTCTGTTTGACTATTTTATATTTGAGTCTGATACTGCTTTGCCACTTCTGTTTTACTATTTTAAATTTGAGTCTGATACTGTTTTGCTACTCCGGTTTTAAGGTTGCTCTTAGCTTTGCTGCTTTTATTTGTGTTTTATGTGTTGTTATGCAGGTATTATTTTCATATGATTTATCTGGTTGTTCTGTAAAGCACTTTGGTGTTACATAAATAAAGTGAACTTGAACTTGAACTATTGGCAATAGCAAGTCCAGTACTTTCTCTGCAGCAGCAGCAGCAATTACAGCAGCATATCAGATCTATTCAAGACCGCCAAGACCAAATATATCAAAATTGTCATACCCATTACCATAACAAACACTCCGAGAGTTGTCAGGACAGAACTGCATTTATTTGAAATGCATTCATTATAAATGTCTTTACTGTCGCTTTTGATCAATTTGATACGTCCTTGCTGAAGTATTAATTTCATTAATTAATCACTGCACAATGAATTGTGGACAATGTAAAACTCTACCCTCATGAAAGGTCATTGCTCACATGTGTTACTCACTTTCTGTACTATTGTTTTGGCCAATTCCTCTATCAGCTCTGCTCTGTTCTCTCGCAGATAATGAGCTTCGTTCTGCTTCTCCTACAAAATAAAATGTCAAACAGTTGCCATGTCAAACTTGCCAATTTATCAAGAATGAATGAATGAAAGAATGAATAAATGATCTTATATAGGGAAAGTCTTACTTGACTGTTAGTCTGGCTCTCAGCCTTGGCAATGGCTTCATCTATGGCCTCTTCTGCCACACGCATTGCCACGCTAATAGTCTCCTCCATGCTGTGCTCTGGAGAGAGATATAATAATTAAAGCCTTTATAGATAGAAAATATAGTTGCAGTGAAGTGTTTTCAAATATTCACTGAATGAAACTAATAAAAACAAAACGATTGATATAGCAAACCATTCATATCTAAATAGGATATATTTGATCACAAACCTTCACTTTGTCTGTAGAATGTGGAGTCACTCTCATACACGCTACTTTCATTGCAGATGCTCTCCTCACAAGTGCTCCCCTCTGTTGGTGCAAAACAAAATTACAGCTCATTTCATCAAAAAACTTTAATAACTCTTTAGAATTTATCAATTTTCAGTTGGAGAGGATGTATAAATTTAGAAAATATATGTTGCATTCCATGAGGAAACACTTAAAGCCTGGAGCCTCAATTTCTGAAGGCATCAATCTTTAATGAAATAGACCATCCGCAAAATAAAATCTGTCGGTTTCTAGTTTTTCCTAATATACTTTTTTTCCATAAGTAAAATAATATTCTCAATATTGATAAGCTAGGACAAAAGTGGAATATAGAGATTGGCTCAATGTGAAAAAATATATTTTTTAATAAATGGTGTAACCATTTGCATCACACATTTCTGTTGTTGTTGTTCTTGTTGTTGACAAGCGCTTCCTGAGAGATTCGACAGCACTTCCAGCTGCGACACATGATTTAATCACTGTCTCAGTCTCAGAGAGCAGTCGGATGACAAATCATTTGATGGGTAACTACTGACATATCAATATGGCCTCAGCTCCACATAGAGCCCTTTAAAGTGTTTCCCTTGATCCGGTGAAGGTCAAACTGCCTCTGAAGTCACCTGCTACCCCTTTACAATGAGCCAATGTTTACGCCTACTCTCTACTGCGGAGAGCAAATCAAAGTAATGTTATAAATCTAGCTTTTTCAATGAGATAAAGCTGAAGACTGATGTTGCAGCTTAAAAACCTATCCTATAATGCTATAAGCTTATTGCTCCATTCTTAGCACTTGTCCGACATTAAACTCAAACAGATTATCTTTCTAGCTTTTCTCTGCATCAAATTTTCAAGGCCTGACCACATAGTGCAGAGAGTTTTGTGGCCGAAGCTCTTTATTTTTCACTGTCACTGCAATGCTTTTTTCTCTCTTCCACAGAGAGCTATTCTTCCTCAGAAGTTACAGGGGTCTGCTGAGGTGACAAACAACCACAGTCATGGTCATCCATTGTTAATGTGCCATTGGCCTTGCGTTTAACTGCCTTTCTCTTAATGGAGAAGACATTTTTTGTTCACAGACCACAGCAAAACTGAAACGGAGGCTGAGCACAGATCATAACTCTTTGTGCCCACAAATACAAGCAAAGGAGCCTTCGAGCTGGTGTGGAAGAGGAAAATAACCTTTGAGATTTTTTTTATACTTCCAAACAAAGGTGTACTGTAGTATATTTCTGGCTGTTAGTTGCTGTACATTTTCCAGTAGAATATTTTTTCTACCACTTTAAAAATGACAACTGTGTATTGTAGATAACTATATATTGTGCAGGTTCAGAAGGATGGATGGGCCTAATATTTTTACAGTGTGTTTTACTATTATTAAAATAATAGTCACGTCTGTAGCATTGATTTTTCAATAAAATTAATGTTTAATTTCTGATTAATTTCTTTCTGTGCTCCAGATATTTTAATTTAGGAAAGTGATTAAATGATTTATCTGATTAAGTAAGTACTAAATAATGTAATATGCATATGCAATTTTATTCACTATTTAAATGTTAGGAATACAATTGGGCAGGAATCCATCAGGTCATATCAAACTGTACAGTGACCTTTCCTCCGTAAACAGATTTTTTATTTTTTTTTATCCTGCTGCTGCTAAATCAGAGACAGAGGAGGTAAATCAGATTATAGTATCCCTGCCTGCTCTATCCTTAGCCCTTATGAATTAGTGCTATAATAGATGCAAAAATGAACAGTGTAAAAGACAGTGCTAGAGCTGGAAGGACAATCCAAAACTGAAATATCCTCCGGATGCAGATGGTATTTGAAATGAAGAAACTCTTACAAATATGCAACATGTAAACAGCTCTTTTAACTCCAAAACATAGCAAATATATACCAAAATACATTATAAAATGTCATAGTGTAAAAACATCCTTTATTTTAAAGGAAGGTCACACAAAAGTCCAGATGGCGAGTACCTGTAGGGTCTGCTAGCACTCCATGCTCGGCCGCATGCCTCCTGTAGAGGTTCTTTAACACTTTAGCACTGCCAAACCTTTTAAAACGCCTTCTCACATTATTGTAGAACCATTCCAGTGACTGGGTCTTCAGTAGCCTGAAAATACACAAACAAGGCCACATTATCGTGCTTATTTAAGGGCATTCTTGAGATTTAGTTTACTTTACACTGATTAAAACCTTTGACAATATAAGTACAGTATGTTGTGATTATGCAGAGAATGACATTTGTCCTATAATCACAGACACAAGGTCCTATAATCAACAAGCGCATACAAATAATACATAGACAGAAAGGTCAGAGTAAACATGCACTTTTGAGCATGCTCAACATCAAAGACCTTGTTTGCTGTTAAGACAGTGATTATACTAGTATACAAAGTACAGACTGCCCGAAAGACAAATAGCTCAATGTTGCCATGCCACTGATAGAAGAAGTCCAGGAATAATCTGAATTAAAATTTGTATTTTTAGAGGAATTGCCTGCTGGGGACATATAAGATTATTGTTTAGTTGGTATACACAGTAAGAAATGTTGTTAAAAAGACAAGAAAAAAGACTGCTTCAGAGTTTAAAATAAAAAAATTAATTGTACACTAAAAGCAGGAAATTAAAAAAATCAGAAGAATCTTTATTCTTATGGTCCAGGGACCAAGCCAAAATTGTGTATCAATCAACAATTACGTTGGCATTATTACATTGACAACCATGTTGTTATCATCTGTTTTTTTTTTAAAATATGCAGAGAAATATGAGAGGTTAGTAAAGACAACACGGTGTTGTTTTCATGCTTAAAATAGCATTCTGCGTCCTTTCACCATTATGTACAGACTCCAGATACCCCTTGAGGACAAATTATATTTTTCCCACAAAAAAAGAAAAAGGCATTTTATTCTGTTAATGGAAATTACTGGTTCATGCATTTATGTAATTGACTAGACAAAATAAGCAACATATACTGTACATAGGATACTGCATACTGTATATACCTGTCTGTCTATAAACATAGCAAAAATCGGAATTGTCTGCTTCCATTCAGTAATGTTCAAATACACTGATATTTGAAATGAAACCTGGAATAAGCATCAGTTTTATTACGTGACAACGGAGGAGATAAATCTAGAGCGGATGTGTGTAGTATCAAAATACTGAACCCCTTAATGGAAGTGCCCTGTTATAAACAGTTATGGCACTGTCTTTCATTAAACCATGAGTATAAACACGCCCGAACAGATGCTCAATATGATTTGACATATACGAGAGTCACAGCAGAAAAGCATGCGCATTTTCACATTAAAACTATCCGTTCACAGAACTAGTCCTGAACTCTTAAGGATGTTGTTTAATTGAGCTCTTTTCAATTACAATAGATTTAGTTTAGATTGATTTAGAATAACTGTGCACTTTACTACATCATGCAAATTAGTATATATTAAATGCGTATATTGTATAAGGGAAACAGATTTCGGTCTTCAGTGTTTACTAGGAATACATAAACATCAATCTGGCCGATATGCTATATTATTTTGTCTAAATATTAAAAATTAAATAAAATTAAACTAAACTAAAATTGTACTGTAATTAAACTTGAAGTGTACTTACTGTAAATGTTACAAGTGAATTTAGGCATCACAGCATTATAAAGATTAAGATAAATATATAAAGATCTTTAAAATATAAAGATTATATTTAGCTGTGTTATTAAATTGTTAGTGTTTTTAAAGATTTGCTTTAAGTGAGCATTAGATGATGGCAAAGGTAATATAAATGTAAAATGTATAAATACTGTAGAAATGAGCATGCACAATTAAATATCCAATACTGGCTAGAAATAAAACAATCTCTTATATCAACCAATAACCAATACGTTTCACTATAACATTCACCCCTAGTTTTAACCCCTAATACTCTAACAGAAGCATCATGAGCCTTTAACCTGCAGGTGTTTCCCACTTAAGCCCCCTGACAGAGCTTGCTCTCACTCTATTTCCAAACCACAACAGCTCTTGTTAGCACGACAATACTGACCTGGTCTTCTGGCAGGCGGAGCACAGCCAGCCTTTGTCCTTCTTACTGTAGGTGCAGCATCCCTTGCAGACGTTGTAGCAACAGTCCAGGCAGGAACGCTTGGGGTTGAGCAGGAAGGTGAAGGGAGAACAGCAGCGGATGCAGCAGCGCTCATTAAACTGGTGCTGCCGTGACAGCAGAACAGACCGACTGCCCTCCTCAACCAGCACCTTCTTCATTCCACTGGACAGAGAGAGAGAGGAGAGAGAGAGAGGAGAGAGAGAGAGGAGAGAGAGAGAGGAGAGAGAGAGAGGAGAGAGAGAGAGAGAGAGAGAGAGAGAGAGAGAGAGAGAGAGAGAGACAGAGACAGAGAGACAGAGAGACAGAGACAGAGAGACAGAGAGAGAGAGAGAGAGAGAGAGACAGAGACAGAGACAGAGAGACAGAGAGAGCGAGAGACAGAGAGACAGAGAGAGAGAGAGACAGAGAGAGAGAGAGAGAGAGAGAGAGAGAGAGAGAGAGAGAGAGAGAGAGAGAGAGAGGAGTATAAAAAAGAAAAACATGTAATATAAAGCATGCGACTATAAAAATGATACATAAGCTGATGTATATTTGTCTGAGTTTAAGCAGGACACATTAAAAACCATTCATAATTAATCTCTATGTAAAGCGGGCTGTAGTGCCCCATAAGTGGATCATGTTCACATGACATCTGCGTGTTGACAGATGCACTACATTTGCCCTTCAACGTCTTAAATCTGTCAGGATTTCCAGCCGTACTGCAGCCTCCAGAGATGAGAGCAATTCTGCAAAATTGCTCTGACATTTAGCAAAGAGACAAGACACCCAATACTATGTAGTAGAACACTATTTGCAGCCAACCAGCACATACACACTTTGTTTGGATTAGGTCCATTAGATTTATGATGCTCAATTAAACATACGTATTCATCATATGTATTTATCATACAGTATTATACATACATTACAGTATATTCAGCTTATATATATAAACATACACACATACATACATATGAGGTCTGTCTGTATATTAGGAGCTTACATCGATTCATTCAGCAACTGTCTTTATGAATGAGTCATTGAATCATTCACTCATCAGATTCATTCAGTGCTGCTCAAAGATGTGCAACAGTTAATTCTGCTTTGACTTTGGTTGGAGAGGTACTGCAAAATTACACAAAGTAACTGGCAATACTGTGTCTAAATTTCTAAGTTACTTAGTATTACTATTAACAAAGTTCATCAAAGTGTTTTCTAACAGCAATATCACACTGGCCTGAATATCATCATGACTGTATGGCTGATCTGAATATCATCATGGCATTTCCTGCGGTTCACAAGTGTGAATACAGAAAAAAAGTCATACAAAATATACTGCAATAATAATATTATTGTCAACTTTTATGAAAATTGTTCATTTTTATTTACCTTATTCATCTGTATAGTTAATACAGATGTGAACAAAAGGGAAAATATTACAAATGTAATATTAAACTAAAATTAAATAATGAAATTTAAATCATTTTAAATAATGTGCCATGATGATACAAATTATTCTAAAAGCAAACCTATGACTCACAGAGAGAGGAGCTGACAGGAGGAGCAGAGGGATGAAAAATTAGAAAGGATGCATTGTATTGAAAACCTCTGCTTGAGGTGTGGCATTTACTTGTCTCTCCAAACAATGCCAATGCATGAACAGATCGGCTCCAGTGAACACTAAGAGAGGGGAACTGAGGAAAATCTCAGCAGATTAAAAACAGACAGGCAGGAAATAAAACAAAATGGAAAAGAAAAAAACAAAACAAAAGGCTGTATGATTCACAAGCAAGTGTAATACTTCACAGGGATACTAGTCTTGAGACTGTGGGCTTGGCATACATTATGACAATGCATTTTTGAGTCTATGTGTGCACATAGCAATAGTTTGGAGACATATTTGTGCCAAAACCTCCCTTTGAGAACATTTTGTGCATGCATATGCCTGTAAAAAAAAAAAAAAAAACTCTTGCACTTAATCCAAGATGCATGTAGTTTGTAGATTAATCTCTAAATGTGACATTCAGACCCTACAGATGCAGACTAGAGATTACAAACAGCCTTCCACCAGTTTGTCTTGACTCAATCAGTGGCAAGATGAATTTAAAGTAACACAAAAAGTAGCACAAAAGATAAATAGCTGAAAAATTCTTACAGATGGAGCAGGATCTATTTCATGTTCCTACAATCATGTACTATGATGATACCCCATCAGGGGTCTTTCCACTGAACTTATAATTGGATACTCGGCAGGCCATTTCCACCGAGTTCTCAGAAACATGGTCTGTTGTTTACAAAGCAAACCGTTGGCAAAGAACAACAGAGGTGTCCTGTGCCAGTAGGTGCAGATCCAAGAGAATTTCTACTAAGTCACCAATGCCAGATAGCCAGCCTGGGCGCAGGTGTGACGAACAGGGGGAAACTGATTCCAATATGTTATACTAAGTCATCTGTCAGAGCAGCATCTATTATTAATGATAGGTTATACGTATATATACACACAATATATAATTTTTTTGTATACTGTACATTATATTGTTGTGATGTCTAAATTCACTTGTAGCATTTAAATGGACTGATTTTAGTTTTAAAAGTGTTTTTTAGTGAAGTGTTTTATTGTGAATTTATTTAGACAGGACATTTATAAATGTTTTGCCATAACATGGATTTCTTTTTTCAACATTTAAATGTATTTTTGTTGTTTTCTATGTTTTTTTTGAAAGGCTATGCTGAGATTACTGTTCAAATTAAATTTGACAAACATTTACAAAAATAAAATGAACTTTACTTCAGAGTATATTTATATGTACAGTAATTAAGTCTGAATTAAATCTCATAAAAATGTTGCATGAGGATTTAGAGCTTCTCTGTACACACACAAGAAAGATCAATCTCAATGAGCCAAATCTACTGCTGTGTTATGCAGCGCAAAGATTCCAGCAATGTAACAATTGCATGCCCTATTCCTGGAACATCTTGTTAACACAGATCAGCAGTGGTATTGTAACACAATAACACACAGCGGTTGATACAACAAGATGTGGTATGCTGGGAATAGCTCACTTCAGAGCAGTGCAAGAAAACATGTACTAATCTCATATGACAGGGCTTCAAATCTGTCAAATGCAGTTGTGGCTAGTCTTTTTTATGGAGATTTAGCATAGACAGAACTGAGACAAAACTAGTTCTCCAATTTAAATAAACTCTCAGGAATCACATCAGATTTGGATGCCAATAAAGAATGGCCAAAAACATAAGCCAAACAAATAGTCATATAGTTGTAGTATGCATTACATAATAAATGGATTAGCATGTAATAAAATTAAATGTCTTGTCATAATTGTTTGAAGATCAAAATGACCTAGCGTCCTACAAGCCAAACTGCCTGTGCAGAAACAGTATGTTCTGTGAGCAGTTCCATCACATGTAATCACAAAAATATCAGAATCTGCCATCTGTTTGAAATATTTGATTTAATGAACTGGAAAGTCACGGATGAGTGCATGGATAGATGGAGGACTCTGGGTCTCTCTAGATGGTTTACAAAAGCTGATTTAGATCTGTGGTTCCCAACCAGGACTTCACGTACCCCAGAGCCCATTTAAGATGGTCCCAAGGGGCTTTTGGAAAGTGTGTAAAATAGATATAAAATAAATATAAAATAGAAATTATGAAGAGGCAATACAGCGCATGATACACACATTCTCGGCTCATTCACTTTCATTCACGTTACATTCTCTTAGTCTTTATCACTATTAAACACAAACTAAAAATGAACAATTGTTCTTATCAAGGGTTATGTTTAATATTTTAAGAAAAGATATATGATGCCTCGTCAATGCATTTAATTGGTCTCCAGGTTTTTTTTTAACTACATTTCAAATCATGTTGCTCAGCAAATCTCTCTTTGTGAATTTTCCTCCCCCTACACAGAGGGTATTGTCTAATAATCTTGTTTTTGTGCTCTTCCATTCCCTGATAACTCACTCAGTCCTGTTTGAAATTCAGAGATGCTCACCAGGTGTCAGAGAAGATATTGAAAAGCTAGATGCATGCAAGCAGAACACACTAGGGAAAAGAAAAAATGCTGTCTGCATTAAATGAGATGGTTTAAGGGTTTTTGTAGAATTGTGGGTCTTAGTAAATAACTTTATTTTTAAATAAATTTCTCTCTATAGGCGCGTTCACTATTGCATCTGACACTGATACATTAACGCATCGCCAACTCATCAGCACCAAAAACATGTTTTGTTTTTTTTAGACAATAATCGCACAGCCTATTCGATATTCGACAATTAAATCAACTAATCGAATTTTCGAAATTCGTGACTCATCCCTAGTCACAACTGCTTTATTAATTTATCTAGTGTAAAACCCGGACACCGGCACACAAATGTGGCTTTTTGTTAATGACTGTTCTACTACAAGATTTAACAAAGAGTAACAGCTCACTACCAGTTACAAAAGACACTGTAATTCTAGTTGCATTTTTCATCAATTAATTTCTTAAATTATCCTTTGACTACGTTCTAAGATTTTTTTTGGGCCCGATGCCAAACTTACTTGCCGACCCCTGTTGTAGGCTAACCAAACCCAATCCTCTTAATTGGATAAATAAATTACTGGAGCTCTGAAAGAACTAATGCATACTGTACTAAACATTATAACATTATAATTATAGAGGATCTGTGTACATCTGATTAACATCCATCTCAAGCGATCCAAATACAAGTGGACAGCCAAGACAGATCTTCACACTGGCCATTAATAACACGCATCTCAAATGTGTCTCCTGTGTGCACTTGTGATCAGAATTTGAGGAGTCTTTATTTGTGACAACACAACTGCCAGTGCGTTTCTGCTTTTCTTATCTAAACTGACTAAAAGCATGAAATCAACTACACTGAGGAATTGTTTGTTTTTTTCCAAATTATTCCTTCCTTTTCCAGCAAACAAGCATTTCCAACAACAGAGTGAGAGATTAGCCAGAGTGCTTGTCTGCAAGTCAGATAAAATCCTGGTACCAAACAAAGTCATTAACCAAAGTGTTTTTATCACCCCAAAGTACAGTGATGAGGAATGTGCTTCTCTGTGCCAATGTGCCATACTTTTTGAAAGAAAGACAAAACAATGGAGGAAAGAGGGGAAGAGAGAAGGTCAAACTACAGGCTAAATACATTAAACACACTAAATAAAGATAATGGGCTATGTTCCATTGTTTGGGACACTATACTGAACGTATAGCTAGTATAATATGCATCTAAACTTATACTTACAAAAAATGTAAGTATGAAAGTAAGCATGCCTAGCAAAAGCAGTGAAAATAGCAACTGACTTTTCATATTTCCATATATAACCAGCAATTTCATTCATACTTCATTCAGACTATATAGAACATACTTTTTAATGGTCACAAAGCAAGTTTTAAACCAAATGTACCTATTATAACAGTAAGCGATTTTGGACGCAGCAAGCGCCTGAAAATACCTGTGAAGGTAGAAATATTGGTCTCATACGACCAAGACACAACATGAATCTGTCTCTCCTGATTGATAAAACCTCTATACTGTATCTGTATCTAAAGGTCAGAATCAGATTCCCTTTAAGGCTGAAAGAAACCATATTCATGGTGGGCTCAGGGAAGTGAGTCACGGATAAAGTGGGAAGGGAGGGCGCTTCCTGTCATTTTGTTTTAAAGTATGACAAAGAATGATGGGAACTTCCTCATGCTCTCTATCGATGACTGGAATGTCATTTGGGTGACATCATGAGGGAGACAATGCTAAAATAGATTGTTTAAAATAGATTTTGAAAAATGTTTGAAAAGTATTTTTTTCTGAAAGAAGTCTCTTATGCTCACCAAGGCTGCATTTGTTGGATCAAAAATACAGTAAAAACGGTAATACTGTGAAATATTATTACAATTTTAAAATGGTTTTCTAATTTATTCCTGTGATGGCAAAGCTGAATTTTCAGCAGCCATAACTCCAGTCTTCAGTGTAACATGATCCTTTAGAAATAATTCTAATATGCTGATTTGGTCCATTTCTTATTGTTATAAATGTTGAAAATATTTATGCTGAAAGCACATTATTATATTTTTGGTAACAATCTAAAAGTTTTTACTGACACTTTTGATTAATTTAATGCATCCTTGCTGAATTAAGGTGGTCATTTCTTTATTTTTATTTTTTTGAAAAGTAGTGTACTATTATTTTATATACACATTATACACACATTATTATGTAACCAACGTAGTTCTGAGCAGTAGGGTGCATGAGACTCACATGAGGCGCGTCTCCTCCGTCTTGCGCAGCTGCATGTCCCGTTGCACCACCTGCATCACATGCTCAGCCTCCACATCCGTCAGACCAGAGAGATCCAGTTTACGCCCCATCTTTCACCTCTACAGAGCTAATAAGATACCAGCCCTGTCCCCACTGTTAGCTGAGGACAGTAATGGAAGCAAAAAAATTGTAATTTAATTAATAATACAAAATAATAATAAAAAAAAAGCAGCTGCGTCACTGGCTTTATAATGTGTTTGAACTTACAGATGTCGGATATTGTTTTAAGTATGATATTTTTTATTTCATACTTTGACGTGGATTGGTTAATGCTTCATAGTGGCAGCTAATTGCAGCTGGGAAGTAAATCTGAAGACAAAACCATTTTAATTCTAAAATTGTTTCATTATGAAATCAACATAATACAGTCTATTGTAAAAGTCCAAAGTAAAAGCTCTTGCATAAGGTTGTTAAATCAGCCTGCAGCTGAAATAAGGCACACACTTTGTGAGGGCCCTGAGATTCCAGAGCCCAACAATGCCATTTTTATGCACTGCTGTGGATGTGTTCTTATATTATATCTGACGCCACTGTTATAATTCTGCCATTTCATAAAAAAAAGACAATAACTTTTCAATTGTAACACATGCCTGTGTTTAAGAAAATCTAAATGGAAGCTATTTTTAGGAAGCTAGTGTTTCCCAGTGTTGTTACTGTTGTTAACTAAAACTAAAACTATTACAAATTGTTTTCGCTAATTGAAATAAAGCTGAAATAAATATAAATATTGAATGCAAACCCAGAACTTAAAAATTAGAAAAGTTGCCTTGAACTTAAATAAAAGATGTTTAAGTTCAAGTACTAAAATGAAACCTAAATAGAAATATTTAAATAAAAATAATAAAAAAGTTTCAAATAATGAAAACTGAAAATACAGAAATAAATGCTCATTCAAAATATGAATAAATATGATAATAGTGTGTAAATAATATTAAAATAACACAGGTGTCCCCAACACAACCATTTAAAAAACACAAACAAACCCTTTTTGTAGGCGCACTGTAAAACTAACAGATCTTTCATAGCAACCTCGAAACCATCTGCTGAGCCAACAGTGAAAGCAAACACAAAGCTTTTGCCCATGAGCTACAGTTTAACTACAATTCATCCGTCAGAAAGTGTCAATGCATTAAAGGGACAGTTTGTCATCATTTACCCTCAGCCTCAGTCACCATGAAAGTGAATCGTGACTGAACTTGTCATTCTGCTTTATCATCTCCTTTTGTGCTCCACAGAAGAAGAAAATACAACGTGCTGAACAACATGAGGGTGAGTATGATGACAGAATTTTAATTTCTGAGTAAACTGTCCCTTTAAACCAGACTTTGAGACTGTTTAAGTCGACGTCGAGCTCTCAGAAAGAAACACTACAGTATGATCACAACAAGCTGTTCCTGCTGAGTTTGGATCATAGCAAACCACTTTTCTACAAGATGCAGGTCTATTCCTACACGAGACAGCTTAAGTTATTACAGGCTTTATTTGCTGTAATACGACTAATCATGCAGGCACATTTATATAAAATCTGCCTATAATAATAAAAAATAAAAAAATTAAACTTACTGGAGTGGATACATGGAATTGTTAGGCTATACTGGGAAGAACTAGTTTAAATGCGAAACTTACCGTCGCGTCTCTTCACCTCAGTCTCTCACGTCAGCTTTCTTCGACCAGCGATTGCCAAGCTGTCAACATGTGAAGACCAAATCATTATAAATGTCCGCAGACCGCTTCAAATCAATACGGTCGGCTTTCAGTGTCTTTCGGACATGTTCGAAGTTAACCTTTTGACAAGTTTGAAAAAAGAAATTCAAGAGTGTCTGAAGTGAAAAGGCACAGCGTGCGTAGCGGGCGCGTGTACCTGCTGTGGTCTCATGCCATTTACGACCACGAGACCTCAAATCTGCCAACCTCCGGTTAACCAGGAGACTGCGATGCTGCAACAGTGCTGCTAATCCTTTTTTTTGGACGTGTTGAAGCCGCTGATACCATATTGAGAATAGTTTGTTAGTTTTTTTAAGAAAATTAGTAACATTAATTAAAAATAGGTCTGATTTGAATTCATCCAAATAACCTAAAATTTTACCATAAACAATAATGATGATATGATACGATTGATTGATGTATTTATTTTTTTTGTTTGTATACGTAATTTGATTTACAGATTTTTCATATATTATAGTGCATGATTTATATTATTTAAATTGTTTGACTGTTTGCATATGTTGCCTTGTGCTCTTTGCTGCCAATTTTTTTTTTTTTTTTTTTTTTTTGATTTTATCTCAAACAGATGCTATCCTGGTAATATAAAGGTTACAAACAACACCCAGGCAGTCAAACACATATCAGTTATCACACAGTTATTCAGTTTAAACCAGTCTAAAATCTACCTAAGCTCATTTTCTGGTCTTAATCAGTTGGTTAATTCATCAGTTGGATGTTGTTGTAATACTTTTATATGAGTTTTGGTCACTTGGTCAGAGGAGACCATGCTTAAACCAGCTAAAACCAACAAACCATCTTAGACTGGTTTCAGCAGAGAAGTAGGCTATAGCCTGTCCTGTTTTGCTGTTGCTACAGTCCATGCCAGGGTGTGGGAAGTGGGGGTGCTGTTTTCACAGAATTGTAAATGCAACGCATATGTTTGTTATTCATTTTTAGCATTTAGTCATTTATTTGTAATAAACACTTTAAGTGGGCTATTTAAAAAGTGTTATTTATATGTTAAATTAGGCTATGTTTTTAAAACATACGCGCATTGTGTTACATATTGTGTGTGCGTCGAAAGAATTTATCTGCAGCTGCTCAAAAAAAAAACCCAGAGCTACTCCTGAGCGCAAGTGTTGTGTAAGGTTAGCACTAGACAGGTTTTTTGTGTTCATTTCTATATACATCTTCACAGTTATTCAATGTTTAAACCAGTCTAAAATCTACCTAAGCTCATTTTCTGGTCTTAATCAGTTGGTTAATTCATCAGTTGGATGTTGTTGTAATACTTTTATATGAGTTTTGGTCACTTGGTCAGAGGAGACCATGCTTAAACCAGCTAAAACCAACAAACCATCTTAGACTGGTTTCAGCAGAGAAGTAGGTTATAGCCTATGGTCCTGTTTTGCTGTTCCTAAAACATTAGCATTAACATTTAGTTCCATTACTAAAAATCAACACTGAGCTCATCATAAGCAAGTATGTGATAAAAAAATATAGATTCTGTGACTATGACATCACTTCCAGGGGTGTGGCACACCATATTCAACAACCTTACAGTGAACCGTGATGGTAAAGTAAAATGACATAGCATTCTGAGGTGAATAATGTTAAGATTATAAAAATTAAAACACTCATGGATCATTTGTAATTGTTACATATTTTGTTGTAGGATGTAATGGTGAATCAGAATTTGTAAAAATCACATTCATATATGAATTTATGTTATTTTTTTTATGTGATTTTGACACTGTCCCAGTTTGCCAACAGCGTATTGTTAAACTGGGACAGGGTATTACTGGCAAACTGGGACAGCCATTTAAGTCATTCTAATGGGGGAATTGAGTTCCCGTTTTGTATGCCCCTCATAAATTTAGTTAGCTAGCTAGATATTTCAACAAAGATTGTAAACTGATTTAAAAAAACAATGCCAATTCCAAAAAAAACAAAAAAACAAGAAAGATGGGGGATACAAGCTTGGATGGCTGGGACATTTGCAATATTTGCAAAAAACTTTTCAACAAAAAGAAATGAAACTTAGCCTGTGTGGAATAAAATTAGCCTATAAGAAGAAATATTTATGAAGATTTCTGTTTTTTAAATTTATATGAAATAAACTAAACCCAATACAAAATATTGTGGACAGGCGAGGGAGGGAGGGAGGGAGGGAGGGAGGGAGGGGTGGAAAGAATCTGCTGTACCTGCACCCCTCCTTAAAAAAAGTGATTTTTATTATTTTTGTTGTAGTTGTTTATATTGTTATTGTGTATTTAATTCATTGGGACTACATTTGAATAACAATTTAATGTGTTTGAAGTGTCCCAGTTTGCCACTAAAGGTGTCCCAGTTTGACAGTAGTGCCTGGAAAAATGTGGTTTGGGGTCCATGTGTGTTTCAGGAAGAGTCATCCATCCTGTGTTTAATGTTTCTTTCTTTTTTATTCTGTATAGTAGAGTATAGCTCTTAAGCTATTTAGAATAGTATCATATGAGGGGCTAAGACATTTGGATCATAATAAAACATTATGCAGAAGGTACATTATCAGAAAGTGTCCCACTTTACCAGTATTCACCCTACATAATATTTTTAATGATCACCTCAATTTTTTTTATGAAAATTACAAGACTCATGATTCATTTTTTACAGTGTAATATTGTGTGTGCGTTGAAAGAATTTGTCCACAGCTGCTCAAAAAAAAAAAAAAACAGAGCTCCTCCTGAGCGCAAGTCCACTGTCAGTGTTGTGTAAGGTTAGCACTAGGCAGGTTTTTTGTGTTCATTTCTATATTTCTATTACCAGTTTAATATCAGACAATATTTTCACGGACCGGCCTTCAAGGTGTGGCGGATAGATAGCCTACAACAAAATAAAATGATACGACCGGCATAAAAACTGGGGTATTTTAATAAACGTGAATCCAATGTGTAGGCCTACTCGCAACTTTATTAGCAGCGTCCTCATAACATCGCGCCTAAAGACAACTGAGAAAGCCTGAACACAAACAAAATGCCCCCCAAAAGAAAAAAATCTCCATGTTTTCGGTGCTGATGCGTTCATGTAACATATAAGGGTGGCGCTGCCAAAAAAGCACCTAAAAGCTGTCACAACGAACCGGCAAAATGAATGATTATGAATATGTAAAATATAGCAGGAGACATTTTAATTGTTTACTAATAAACCAGTTTTTTTTATGTCAGTGTCGGCTGGAAAGATGAAGTTGACGATGCTGACTCACGATCTTCGCAGTAGTGAACGCACCAGAGAGAAATGCACATTTCATACGAATTACATAAGCAGAGAGCAGTCTGTTTTCTTTCGTTTTGAATTGTTCTGTTTAAAAGTAGACATTTCAAGCTTTCTATATGTCTCAGGTCTGTGAGGCCTACACTGAGTTTCAGTTAATTTATGAGAAGAGCTCCAGTTCACGCGCCGGCGCCTCCATGTCGTGATTATCTATTTTCTAATATATTTACTTCTTATTTATTAAATCCAGACAATTGGTTGATGAAACATAGATTCAAATTAAGATACAATTAATACAAAACGAAATTAAATTTAAAGACAGGCTTGTGCTTTCTGTTTGAGGTCTCTGTGAAAGTTTTAAAGCAGTCTTTTAGTGCCGCTTTCAGAGCGCTCACATCCATAACAGAGAACTGTCCCGTCTGTAACATTGTTTTTTTTGTGTGAATTAAATTTCGAAATAAATGCGACTTATAGTCCAGTGCGACTTAGGCTATATATGTTTTTTCTTCTTCATGGCGCATTTTTTGACTGATGCGAGTGCGACTTATACTTATATATAGGCCTACTTATATATTTATAGTCCGGAAAATACGGTAAGTTATTTATTCATTCTGTGCGACCCGGTACCAAATGTCCCACGGACCGGTACCGGTCCGCGGCCCGGGGGTTGGGAACCCCTGCTTTAAAGGATTAATTTATGTCCCGTTGACCGCTCCATTGCATTACGAATAAAAGCAGAATCAATAAAGTCAAAAATGTGATGCGCAGTCAGGTTTGAGTGTGTGCAATGTTTGAACGAGTGTTCTCACTGATTGTGATTCGCAGAGTTTTGACGAGTTTTATAGTCTTGATATTGTTTCTTATTCAAAAGTGGTGACGCCAACCCCCAACCTAAAACCTCTTCCCGCGCCCTCCATGTCACTGATCTGCAAATTCAGACTGTAAGGCAAGTTAATATTCCAGCATTTTCAGACTTAAGCTTGGTCACATGTAGGCTACTGTAGATCCAGTCTGCTGGATTAAAAACAATGGCACAGAAAGGGCTAAGTACCCTGAGTGAAAAACTCCTCCTTGCTCTTTCTCACCACCCATTCTGAGACTTACTTCTTTTCAAGATCACTTTTTACTTTATTGTTTTCCTTCGTTTCAGGAACAAATTGTATTCCGTCATCTATTTTCCTGTAATGAAGTTATAAATCAATATCAAGACCGAAAGTTGGATGACAAAACACAGCCTTAAGAGATATATAGCCCCTCAGCCACACAAATCACTCATAATAAATCATCTTGTGTGCCAGTATTAGACAGCAGAATGCAGATCATTACATGCCTAAGTAGGGTGTTTTGTTGTTCAAACCTGCAAGTGTATTTCAAAACATTTTCGTCAGGGAAAATGTTACTGCCCCTTTTTTAGACATCTGGTAGTGATTGTGAGAGTATAAAGCAGAGATGAAGTGCACTTGGACTGCAGAAATCAGCAGGATGAAGGGTAGTGTGCAGCTAGGGCTGTTGTGTCTCAGCCTGCTCATCTCCAGTCTTCATGGGGAAGTCGAGACAGATAACAGCATGTATGTCCCTCTTCAAATGGAAGAGCCGGATCTTCATCAGCCTGAGGTGAGGGATAAACTTTGCTGGCAGTACTTTACTGAGGTCAATCACTGGGCTTATAAGGAAGTTTAAAAGGGATAGTTCACCCAAAAAAAAATTCTGTCATCATTTACTCACCCTCAAGTTGTTCCAAAGCTGTATGAGTTTCTTTCTTCTGCAGAACACAAAAGAAGATATTTTGAAGAATGGACCACATTGACTTTCATAGTATGGAAAACAAATACTATGGAAGTCAATGGGGTCCCATCAACTGGTAACCGACATTCTTCAAAATATCTTCTTTTTTGTTAAGCAGAAGAAAGAAACTCATACTGGTTTTGAACAACTTAGCGAGTAAATAATGGCAGAATAAAAAATTTTGTGCGAGCTATCCCTTTAAGGGGCATTTTTTCTTGTGGCATGATTTTTTCTAAATATAGTTCATGATTTTTTTTTTTTGCAAAGTGATAGAATGCATCAATGGCTTATGTGTAACCTAATAGCAATTATGCTTAAAATACTGCCATTATTAAGCAGTTTAACAATACTGACAGGTATGATAGACAATAACCATGCTGACTGTTTTGAATGGTTTTGAATAGATTCATATGTCCTCGCACAACTCTGACACCAAGATCATGCGTCACTGAAACCATTCTGCAGATATTTTGGAAGCTCTATTAGTGCTTAGACTGAAGGATCATTTGTCTGAGTGTGTGTATCAAATAAAAAATATATTAGATTTTGTTTTTCATAATTACTCTTTTAACAATGATTGTTTAAAGATGAACAGAGTACGACGACAGACTGTGGAAGATTCAGCAAAGGAAGTTGTTGATACATCAAGTGTAAGTACACATCTAATAAAGTAGCTTGTGCTATTGCACAACTTGTGAGATGATTTTTCCAGCTGCAGCTGTTTCACAATGAAATAACCCTACAGGGTTTGGATGATAATCAAGCCATAATCAAGCTCTCTCTTGTCTTAGATGACTACTAAAATGCCAGTAGTACATTACAAAATAACCATTTAAAGATTTCACCTGCAGCTAGATCTGCCCCCATACTGTACATGCTCCACAATGCAGAGAGGGTCACCAGAAAATTTATATTTTCATTCTTTTTAATGATCTAAAGGAGGACGGAGAAGGACCTCGTCCAGGAGCTTGGACCCTTTTAGAAGACGATAAATATTCGGAGGTATTCACTCTCCTCTCTCATGCCACTTAAATATAAATAGTGAAATATTATAAAGACTAGGTAAATGGAGAAAAAGGTTGAGTTATAAAGCATTATCAACACAAGCTTCAACAGTTTCATGATTTTATATTCTAAAAACATATTGACTTTACACTGAACTCACCATTTGGTTATCTCATTTAAAGGTTAATCGCACCAAGAGGCAGAACAAAAGCAAGAACAAAAAGATAAAACCCCGCCCGGCATATAACAGCCTTTTAGGAAAGGTTCCTCCTCAACTTCCCATGGTATTCTCTATCCTCTGATCACCCTGTCAACGAGCCATTTTAACACATTATATTAAAGATATACACTGAATTGCTTTACGCTGAACTTATCATTTGCCTAACTCAGGAGACTGCCCGTGCCAAAAGGGATGAAGGTCCCAGAGGAAAAAGACCCTGACCAGGAAATTAAAGCATTATACGCATTCAAGGCTCCTTCCCAGGTAACACATTGTAACATATTTACATAATATGAAAAAATGCTACTAGGCTTAACAGATGTTCTCTCCTTACAGGTTCCCGGAATCAGGAAAAAATAGGGATTGCATATATAGAGCAACACCATGTTTCATAAAGAGCATTTCAGCCTCAGGTTATGCTTGTGAAAGTAATCATTTATAGCTTTCTTCTTTTTCTCCAATTATATGTAGTTGAGTAATAATCTGAAATGGAGTCTCCAATTTGTGCAAGTCTAAAAGGCATCACTAGGCGGCAGTATTTACCCAAGAGATGAGCACTCAAGCCAGTTTGGCTTTTCACAATGTTTATATGATGTCTGTTGATTTATCTCTTAATTAAAATAAAGAATTTGTGTTTAAATGTCACTCTTTATTGTACACAACTTCCCATAGAGGTTTGGCTGTATTGTGGGGTTTAAGGGAGTAGTGAAGAATGAAAAGAATGACATGTTGATATTGTTAAGCATAAATAGTCTGAGAAGCTATGTGTGTGTTAATGGATTCTGTGAGATGTAAACTGCATAACTATCACTCCTCTTTGTATTTGAGTGGTTCTGCCAGTTAAATGTGCCAGACAAGTTGTTAGCTTGAAGAAGCATGCAAAATAATATGTTTCTTGCCAGGAACTTGTCAAAACACATTGGCGGTCCAAATTAAACAGAAAAGCAACACCCCTCTCTTCCTTATCTGCATTATCCTTTATAATAACACCAAACTATTTCCTGTGCATTTCACTTTGTTGCTATTTAGGCATCTAAAATGCGCTGAACAAAAAAAAAAATTGTATGCAATCACAATGAGGCAAGTATGCAGTGCCACTGCCTTCACACTAAACCCAAAGAAGCAACCACACGCAACCATGCAAAAGCAACAACTTGCTCTTACACAGGTATATACAATGAACAGATGTTAGACTACAAAAAAAGTCAACAGCACTTTTTTCTCAACAAAAAAGAAAAAGCAGTTCTGACCAAGCAGAATACTTTTATTAGAATAAATGTAATAAGAATATCCAAAATGACCATATTCATAGAAACAAGGTTTCAAATGAATATGCTGTGGCTGTGCATTACATTTATGTCATATGCGCTCTGATGTTCTTGTTAAAACGAATTTAAAGGCATTTCTGTGGACAGCTGCTGGAGATGCACATTAGAACAGATACGTTTGCACAGTATGGTGAGGTGGGAGTAAAGCTCTGCATGCATGAGTCATAGTAAACACACTCTGTTCTCACAGGAAGAGCAGACAGAAAAAATCTACTAAGCCTTCAGGCAAAACCTAGAATCCTACAAGGTAAGAGAAACATTGTATTATACGTTTCAGAGAATTGTTTTGTTTTTAGATAGAAGTTTAATATGATCCAGATGTTGGCTGCTGAAATTGCACACTGTTTGTGAGGTAAGTCTTGAACAGAGAGTATGCAATTGAGCGAACATTAAGATAAACTGCCATGACCTGTATTAAAATGTGCAAATCTGCTATTTGAAAATAATTATAGCACTTATTCGCATAATTATAGCATTTATCAGATCAGAGTTGTTTAATGTTCCAAATTACTGAAAATAACATGTTTGGGTTCAAGCCTCATTGAAATAACACTCATTTACGGTATAGCCTTTGACTAGTTTACAGTATGATGTCAAAAATTTGTGAAACCATTTGTTTCCAGAACTTCTGCTTAATAAAATTTGAAAATATAAAGAATCAAAGATGTTACGATTTCCACTTTTTCATATATATATATATTTAAAAACACACTTTCTATGGAAGGGTGGATCTTTAAACAGAAACTAACTTGTTTTGAGCACATGTTGGATTACTCAGGAAATCTGGAAAGGATTTCCAAAGCTTAACTGATATGCATCTCTAGTTTCAGTTTATCTGTCATTTTACACATGCATAGAAAAAGGGCACTTGATAAAAGCAGAGTAGGAATGTTCGGAATGAAGGTGCTGTTACACGCCTGCAGCAATACAACTGTCTGGTAGCCATATGCTTTTTCTCTGCTTTTCTGGAAGAAAGATACATCTGCTTGATAATTGCTATGTCTTTTTGAACATAAAAACTAAAAACTTTCAAACGAATCATTTTTTTAAATTTCAGAGCTTTAAAGGAAGAATGGAGATCTCAGAGGATCATTATTTTGACTACCCCGAGTACGAAAACAACAGCTCCAACTTCAGCTACGATGATTATCAGACCATCTGTGAGAAGGGCGACGTGCGCTCCTTCGCGAGGATCTTCCTCCCAGCTGTTTTCGGGTTATCTCTAGTGCTAGGTTTAGCAGGGAACGCTCTGGTTGTGGCGGTGTACGCGTACTGCAAACAACTGAAAACGATGACTGACACATTTATACTTCACCTGGCTGTGGCAGACCTTTTGCTGCTCCTAACGTTGCCCTTCTGGGCTGTAGATGCCGTCCACGGCTGGAAGCTCGGGGTCACCGTCTGTAAACTCGTATCTGCCCTGTACACCATCAACTTCACCTGTAGCATGATGCTCCTGGCCCACATCAGCATGGATCAGTACCTGGCTTTGACGCCGGGAGTCAGAAACAGAGGCCTTGCGTGCGCTTTTCAAAAGAAGCATTGTGGAAAACTCTGTTTGGTGGTCTGGACCGTTGCATTTTTTCTTGGAGTCCCTGATTTGGTGTTTTCAACGGTCAGGGAGCTTCCTCATAAAAAAAGCTGCATTGCAATGTATCCGTCAGACATGGCGCTCAGGGCTAAAGCTAGTTTGGAGGTGGTGGAGGTCATGATAGGCTTCTTACTACCTTTGTTAGTGATGTTGTTCTGCTATACCTGTGTAGGCCGAACCCTACTGAAGCTCCCTCAGGAGAGGAGGTGGAGGAAGTGGAGGTCCATCCGTGTGCTGCTGGCGATGGTGGGAGTCTTTGTGGTCACGCAGCTGCCCTACAATGTGGTGAAGTTTTGCCGGGCCGTTGACATCATGTATACGTTTGTTACTCACTGTGGGGTTAGTAAAGAGCTGGATAGGGCTACTCAGATCACAGAGAGCCTGGCATTGACACACTGCTGTCTAAATCCTGTTCTGTACACCTTCGTTGGTTCCTCCTTCAGACAGCATGTATTGAAGTGTGCCAAAGACTTTGGAGACAGGGGGAGAAGGTTGGCACACGCAAGAGAGCAACAAGAAGTGAATATCTCCTTGAATTCTCATTCACAGTCCCAAGACACTAGTACTTTTTCCATCTGAGCATAGTGAAGGAGATGGTGTAGAATGTTTACCAGCCTGTTGAGGCTTTGCACCATCTGCCCCCTTGGCAAATATGTAAATAAAGTGGCTTTGTTTTTAGTAAAAGAAGGCAGTATTTTGAGCAGAAGAGTAGGCAAATTTTTCATTGAAGTAAAAAGCGAGATGAAACATGTTGCTAGCTGCGTTTGTATGAAAAAGAACAAAAAAAGAACAAGTCGGCGGAGTGAAACGAGAGACACGAAAGTAGCACGCGTACTAGTAGCTGACTGATGGTGATTATTTGAATTATCACAATCATAAACACACTGGCTTTTTGTGAAAATAGTTCTACCGGCATTTACTGACCTTTGTTGTTCTTCTAGTTATATATCTATAGCGACAAATGAATCGTAGGTCTTGTACATTAATCGATCACTTCCGCATTACCAGATGTGGATTGCTTCCAGCGTCCGCCATATTGTTCACTGACACGCCCTCAACTCAAGTCGGAAACTTTGAGTTCAGAGTTTCCCATTTTATAATGTGGTAGCATTCATGTGCATTCAACTCGTAAATATGATTAATATAACTCTTTCCCTGCAATTGACGGAATTTTCCGTAATTTATGAGACAACGCTTCCCCGCCATTGAAGCAATTCGGACTTTCCGTGTTTTTACTGTTATAGGGGCGCTAAATTACTTCTTACTTACTTAGATATTCAAACAACAAAATATTCTGGGGGTCATGACAGTTTTGTGAAAAATTGTCAGAAATGCTGGCGGTGGCTGGCAGCTTTTTAAAAAATCGCTGGTGAGGAAAAAGTTAAATAAGACCACTATGTAAGGGATAATGTCCACTTTGCGCCAGGGTCCTGCTCACCCTGCCGGGGTTTATTCTGCGATAACAACCGGCTGGATGTAGCCTACATTATCCTGCTTATTACACGGCTAACGTTACTTGCCACATAAGAAAATAATTAGACATGAAATATTGATCTGAGTTGAAATATTTTATTAGCTCGTTAAATGCAAAGCTTCCAATATTAACCAACTGCAGAACTGCAGAACCATACGTCATAGCAGTGTTAGGATGACAGCGCCAGCCTAACAGTCTGATGCCGGAAGTGGGCGGGGTAAAAGCATCTAAGGGGTGGAGATGGGTAGGTTTAGGGATCAGGGGGTGGAGATGGGTAGGTTTAGGGGTCAGGGGGTGGATATGGGTAGGTTTAGGTATGGTATATGTAAGGTGGATATGTATGGTATGCGGTTCCGGCATCAGACTGTTAGGCTGGTGCTGTCGTTCTCACACTGCTATGACATATGGTTCTGCGGTTCTGCAGTCAGACCTATCTCAAAGCTTCTGTCGAAAAAGCAGTTGCTAGATTTAAAGGATATATGGCACAGTCATACCACTTATCACACATAAATAATTATGAGGAGACATTGATTTGAGATTAAACTGTTTTAAAATTTTACCTGTTTGTTAAATTATAACCCATTACAGTACAGTGTACAAAACAATAGTCGCGTTTTTATGAAACAGGAGCGAGTCCGCGATAGGCTACAGGATGACATAGGGCTAATTAAATAAATCTAGGCCTACACAACATATTGACTTTACTGACTTTTAATATTTAGCTCACCAAACGCAAAACTTCCGCCGACTTCAGTAATGATAGAAACCCTGCATGACGAGCCTGTGTTATTAGTTTTTAGTGGTTGTTATCGGGGTATAACCGATGGCGCGATTGACCAATCAGAATCAAGTCTTCCACAGAATCGTGTAATAAATGCCACTATTTATCAATCAGAATCGAGTATTTCAGTTCAGATATCCTTTATTTTTTCTGAAATAAATGATCTGTGGATGAATATCAGAACAAGATTAGGACTTAGGATTTATGTTCTTAACCACCAAAATGTATTATTTATAAAGAATATGATTTTTCATAAGACTTCATAACTATATAATGCTTTGGACGTAACTTCTCTGTACAAAATAATATCGTTTTCAATCTTTAAATTTATCATAGTGTTTTTCATTTGGCAGTTTAACGTTAACATTGCATTTAGCACATTTTCACCTTTTCCATTTTAAATGTTTCCATGCAGTTTGATCTTCAATCCTACAGAAATGTCTAATTTTAAAATGTTCAAAAATGCTTTAAAGAATTTGAGGAGAAACAGAGCAGCAATCAAGAGCAATCTTGGCCAATCCCTATGGGTCACAGGGGTGACATAGCATCTGTATAACTCCAGCTGCACAATCCAAACAAACCTAAACAGTAAACACATGTTTTTGGGAGGATCTTTCCCCATACTCACAGGATCCCAAAAATCACTGAAATTCGTTTTTTAAAGACACTCCGGCAAGGAATACAAGTTGATTGAACAGTTTATTGAACTTTTAGACATAATTTAGAAAACTTTTTTTTCCTGATATTCGATATGGGCATTTATGGCCCATACTTTTATTTTTTGAGAAAATGGCGCACACGAGAGAAGGAAAAAACATCATTTTATTCAGAGGTCCTAACTGAGCAGTAAACTAAGTTTGGCGCAGATGTTGTTATTTATATGGCCAAAAAGTAAGATGTAATTCTGACAGCTTGTAAAGTAACTCAATGAGATTTTTTATAACATTATAACAGACAGTCAATCATATGTCTAAATTAGATCAATGCTCTAATTGTGCCTGCTGTATATTTCAGTAACGTGCGGTGAAATCTTGTCATGGGTAGGCTGTGACCTATCAATGTGGCATATATGTTTATATATTCATTCGGTTAATGTAGCAACCCAAGTTCATATCAGGCATCATCACGCTGCCTGCATACAGCAAAGTCAGTCATATGTGAGGCTAATGCACAAACAAATCTAATAATCAAATTAATGGACACATCTATCTTATGACTTCTTATACAACAAACAAATGTTTTGTGCGGGAACCCAGTAACGTTAAGAGAGGGAGGCGGCGCGGTGTCAGCGAACTGACAAGCAGCCTAGTCACTATTGTAGTTTGTATTAATGCCATGGTTCAACAAATAATGTAAAGGTTAAATAATAATTCACTTAGACTTTATAAGAAGCAATTGCGACTTTATTTCACACAATTCTGACTTTATATCTTGCAATTCTGACTTTATAACATGCAATTGCGACTTTATTTCACGCAATTCTGACTTTATATCTCGCAATTCTGACTTTATAACACGCAATTGCGACTTTATTTCACGCAATTCTGAGAAATAATGACAAGATTGCGAGATGTAAACTCGCAATTGTGAGATAAAAAGTCGCAATTATCTTTTAAAATGTTTTATTCTGTAGCGGAAACAAGCTTCCATACCTCCTGGCCTCTTCCTCCCATCCATCCTCCCTGACGCGTTAGTAGGGCCGGCCCAGCTATCGGTAGGCGCCGGCGGTGCCGCGGTAGCCTACTCCTGAGAAAACGTTTTGGAAAAGACGGGCTATGGACCCAACCAACTCTATAGGAGGGGAGGGGAGAACTCCCTCACATGGTACAACCCATGCAGAGGCTGCGCGCTGCGGTGTCAGAATGCGGAACGTCCGAACGTGTGTAGCCTAATGTAACTAACGTGACAAATGTGAAAAAAGAAAATTTAAAAGTGAAGCGGTTCTCCCGATTACCCACCTCGGGCCTGTTGACAGCCAACGCTAGGCGCTGCTAGATCGGGAAGCGCGGATTGAGTGAGAGCGAGTGGATCACGTGACATGAAGCAAGCTCGGTCTCTGCCTCAATGTTGATAATTCAAGACAGCATGAGAACTGACTGCGCATGCGCAAACCTACATAAACTACGTTCTATGGACCAAAGAGGCACTGCTAACCTCTGCCTCAATGGCCATTGCCTTGCATTTCCTGCATGAAACAATGGTTTTAGGAGCAAACAATGGCAAAATGAGTATATTATATGTGTATTCCTGAAAATTTTTGTTACAAAAATTAATATTTGGAATAAAATAAATGCAATTAATAATGTGGTGAATTAATAAAGTTCTTGGAATTAATAAATGTAATGTCAACATTTCCTTTGGTGAGGCACTGCCTACCCTGCCTACCCTGACCGCACGTCCCTGGTATATTTGATACATTAAACAATGATGGATAAGCAAAGTCCAGTAAATGTTTATCTTGAAATATTAAATATATTATATAATACAATACACTGTCAACATAGTTTTTTTTTTTTTTTTATGTTTTCTTTAAAGATTTGATACAGTTGGCTTTAAAGGGTTAAACTGTTCTTTACACTTTTTTTTTTTTTGAGGTATGTTTTTGTTACCCCTACTGGTTCGTTATGGCCACAATCTTTGGTCGATTTAAAGAGCATTACATTTTCTGTAAGTTGAGTCTTCATTTTAAAAACTGTTGATAAAATTTTCAATGCTGTATGTGAAAATTTTAGCAAAAGAAAGAGACGGGGGGAAAGATTGAGAGATGTACTGAAAATAAGGGAAAATAGGAGTTGATGGATAGATTTTGACAACCCAACAGAATGCTTTATGTGTGTTATATTGCAGTGTTACAAACAAATACATTTCTTCTCCAAGACAAGATTCCACACAGAACATAAATGATCACAATACTTGAGCAAAAGCAAGTGTTTTTTTATATATATATTTTTTTACATATATAAAACTTTGGTTAAAAAAGTGCAACAGAACAAAAACCTTGCTCTTGATTAGAAAAACTATACAGAGAAAATAAAGTTACTTACAATAATAGAAAAAAAAACTGCATAAGGCACAATCTTGTGGAATGTATAAACAAAGATTATCCACGGCAGCTTAACATCTTTATGTCCTCTAAACCAAGAACACTACAATTATATTAATTCCCCTTTTAAATTAGGTAGGATTGCAATTTGCAATAGGATCACAATATATATATATATATAAAAAAAAATCTAATTAGCATTTCACAACAAGGTGAACATAGTAATATTCCAACATGACAGTCAGTTCCAAAGACAAACAAAAAAAAACTCCGGTATAAGTAAACTCCAATATAAATATGCACAGTTGAGTGTCAGTGTTTCTATCAATACTAGACTACAAAACTAACCAACATACAAATAATTAGTGTTGTGATTAAATAGTTAGACGAATAATCAAGCCACTCAAATGTCTTTGTGTGAGCTGTTAAATTATATCATACACTTTCATGTCACATTGTAGAGCTCCTGCTTACAATATGTGCTAAGAAGATAAAGTTAGAACCCTTCATAAAGTATCATGAACAATAAAACAGGGTGGAACAGAAAGAGCAAAAACAAAGAACAAAAAGATGATCTTAAGGCACATGTTCCAACAACGTGTCATGTTTGGGTGGTTTTCATTTCTCAGATTACATTTAAACTGCCCTCCATTTGCCTTTATGAATTACACCATCACTCATCAGGAACAATGAGTGAAGTCACAAAACTGAAAACAAACTAACGACTGTATCAAACAAAATGACAATAGACGCACAAGTGTCTAAAGTTTAGGTGGGAGGAGTTTATCTTTTCTTCTCTCTTCCTCTTAAATATTAGTCATGGTTGAAGGCAGACAGGATGAACGCCGTTAAAGACTTGCAAACCTAAGCTAAGGATGAAATGTAAATGAATGTGAAACTGAGTGCAAGCCAAGGTTCAAGGAGCAGGCGCTGAGGCAGGAATGCAGCTGTTGGCAGTGGGGTGGGGTGACTCATTACCTTTGCTTTTGTCATATGAAAGCAAGTGTCGACCGGTGTGGCATTAATCGTGCTTTAATAATTAAGAATCTGCACATCAAAAAGGTCACAGACTCCCTCGTTGTCATCAAGGTTGAAATTGTAATCCACACCAGGGTTAGGTGAAAGTCTTAGCAAGGGGAAAACTAGTGGTAAACGCACACAAAAAAAGTTATCACAGAGCACAGGTTGAGTTCATCCAATATGCATTTACACACACACACACACAAAAAAAAAAAAAAACCCTCACAAGAAGTATCAATCCATACATTACTGTTCAAAAATTTGAGGTTGTTAATGTTTTTGAAAGAACTATCGTATGCCCACCAAGGCTGCATTTATTGATATACATTATAAACGGTCATGTAGTGAAATATTATAAAAAAATTTAAATGCAATTTATTCCTGTGATGGCAAAGCTGAATTTCCAGCATCATTACTCCAGTCTCCAGTGTCACATGATCCTTCAGAAATAATTTTTATATGCTAACTTAGTGCTTAAGTATTTCTTATTATAGATGTCGAAAAAGGTTGCGCATAACAGCAGATCTCATGACTGCATAACAGGGATCGATGCCATAACACAACAAGCCAAAGGCAAAAGTGATAGAGAAAAACTGGCAAGCATAGGAGAAAGAAGCCTTGAGAAGAACCATCACTCAGCTGTTTTGTCAGGAGTCAGGACGTATTAAAAAAGATTTATATGCACTGCTAGCTATATGATTAATTGATAAGGTCAGCAGTGAACTGCTTCTAGTCAGAACAAATATAACCAAAGGTGTTCTGTGTGGCCACAAGAGGGCTGCGCAGAAGGCCAACACTGACACAAATAAATGGCTGGAAAATATTTTGAAAGAACTTACCATCTGAAGACATCAATTCATCAATGAGATTAGAAACACCTGGAGGAAAAGGAAAAAAGGCAAGTGTAAAATAAGAGATGCATCTCCTTGAGGTTCAATTAAAATTACAAAAATATCACACTATCTTTTTTTTTGGTATAATGGAATTCATGTCACCTCCTCTCTCATCCCTCATTTCTTCCAGCATGGACTGCAGATCCTGACCACCCATGTCCCTCTGCTGTTCTTCAGGTCCACCTAGAGAGCCCTGCATCAGCAAACACTGACTGGCAGGAGACTCAGGGTGGCATTCTTTATATAAAAAAATAATTATAATTATTATAATATAAAGAGGTAGAAATTGTAACTAAAATCAATCATTAAAATACGGTATAAAAAAAATATCATATACACTACAATTCAAAAGATTTTTTTTTTTTTTTTAAGAAATGAATTTATTATTCAGTTCAAAGTGTTCTTTTGAACTTCCTATTCATCAGAGAATCCTGAAAATATATATCAGTTAAAGTTCAACATTGATACATTTTCTGGATCATCAAATCAGCATATTAGAATAATTTCTGAAGGATCATGTGACACTGAAGACTGGGGTAATGATGCTGAAAATTCAGCTTTGCCATCACAGGAATAAATTACATTTTAAAACATATTAAAATAGAAATCGTAAATAAATTGTAATATTTCACAAATTACTGTTTTTAATGTATATTTGATCAATAAATGCGGCCTTAGCAAGCATAAGAGATTTTTCACCAAATTAACCACCAAACTTTTGAATGGAAATATATTTATATAATGTTCATTAATACATCTCCTCATATATATTTAAAGGTGATGCATGTCATTTTTTCATTGTTAAATATATGTTTTTTTTTGACAATCCAATGACTGGTGCTATAAATATCAATCAGGAATATCAATCAATAAGGAATGGGGCCAGTATGAAAGCAGTACCCATGTGCATATCGGGGGACGTGGAGGACGGAGTGAGTTGGTGCTCTGCAGCGGGGCTTTTGAGCGGCCCACGCTTCAGATCACAGAGATCGGCTGAGGAGATGGGGAATCTCTGCAGCGCTGCTGGAGTACTAGGAGGAGTCGGCATGGCAGAAATGTCATCTAGAGGCGGGACGGAGACAACAACAGGCTTGGAGCAGCTCGTCTCTCTGTTTATCAGCATCACCTGGATGGGAGCCGTGTGACTTCGCAAGTTCACCTGGTATTTCTTCTGACCATTGTGGCCCTGAGTCAACAAAAAAGGCATGGAGATTATATACAGACAAAAATCACACACAAAAAAGCAAATGAACACCTTTTACATATAAACGTACAAAACGAAAATGTTTTAAAAAATTTCCGCTTTCACACTCAAACTGTTTCCAATAAAGATAAATTATGCACAATCTCAAGGTTGGTGTAACATACCATCTCGGGCACTGGGACCTCCAGTTGTGTCCCTGATGGTGCCATGACAGCTAGAAGAGTATCCCCACCAAACGCATCACATATGTCCTCATGTGTCACATAGCTGTATGTATACAATGCTAAGGAACATATACCAAGGGCTAATGCATTTTTTATCTCCAAAAATTCTCTGACACAGATTTTCTCAGAGGAAGGCAATATTTCTGAGAGAACACAAAAGTTTTGAAAGCAAACGTAAAATAAATTAATATATAAAAATATTCCTCCTGTATTTTTTCCATAATCATGCCCCCTTTAGGGGCTTCGCACCATGACAATGCCCGTTTTGAGATGGCTGAACTGTACATAAACCACTTCAAGTTTAATCCAAAGAGGAATAACTGGTGGGGTGAGGGTTGTGAAACTCTAGCATGAACTGCAGTATACTAGAGACTGGAAAGACTGGACTAGGGCGACTCAAATACCCAACAAGGACCAGGAAGGATAGCATTCAACATGTAATTATGTGCACTCCTCCGACAATGGCGTTTTCTGGGACTGTTAATTACCTGGGGAACCACCCAAAAATGGAAGAATATCAGACGAGAATAAGGAAAAAGAAAAACGCAACTATTTCTGGCTCATACACTGACAGTAAGGATATCTGCAGCTGGAGGAGTCTTCATTCAAGTGCTTGATGCTTTGTTGCAGACACGCTTTCTGCATGTCCAGCTCTCTCTCTTGAATCTCCAGATCAGCAATATTAGCCTTGAGAACTTCCACCTGCTCGAGAACTTCCTGAGGCTGGCAGCCTGAACTCTCCCCCCTAATTGAGATAAAGCAACTGCATTAGAGAATTACGCAACAGAAGTATATCACACTGAGCATGCATGGTGCAAAGAACGCACACATTACAAATTACATATACAGTATAATCACATAAGGAAAGTAATTTAGATAAATATAGTGTCAGGTAGCACATGGATAACTTTCTTAATCTTTGTACTCACTTCCACTGAATGGTGTTTTTGGTCTTTTTTTCAATGAGCCCAATACCTTCCAGAACATTGGTGATGTCGTAGATTCTCCTCTTCTGTTTGACTGCCAAACTGTCTGCCGCCTATGAAAATCACAATGTCATTATCAGAGACTGACCAATCAGAAGAGAGGAACTGGCTATTTAGGGGACCAAACTTCATTTACAGCTTGTAACAACAAATAACAACAGCTCGGGTTGTTGGGGTATCACAGTAGCTCTCAACTGTTATCAGAGGAGTACGAGTTGCCATCATGATAAAAATGGGCAGGTGTGCTAGAGCTGGTCAAACTGACCCCATCTGTCCTTGTATGATGGTTGATGGGAATATAATGGAAAGTAACAAAATGTACATGCACATTATGAACACTATAACTTTGGTGTCCCATTATATTTTTAAAAGCAGAGACAGAAATGCTCATATATTTAAAAAATAACTGAACAAATAAAAAAACTGGGCTAAATTAATGACCAAATAATAAAAACAACAATACACTGTTACCAAAAAAAAAAAAAAAAAAAAAGACAAAAAAAGGAAAATTCTTTAAACCTGTGACCCCAGAAATAACTAATTTGAATTATTTTTTTACATAATTTTGCATTCAAGCAGCCCTGTTACTTAAATGTATAAAAATAAAAATAAAATAAAAATAAATCTATTCTATCAATATCAACACACTAACATCTGATCCCAAACTAGTTAAGTTAACTTAGCCTCTACTAGATTTTAACAATAAATAGTTTTTTCTTTTTTAATCATTATTAAGCACCTCCCATTTGTTGAATTTTTTTTTTTTTTTTTTAAGAGATTAGGCCCTATTTTCTACCTTTTCAGCGGAAAGTAGCAGGAGATTAAACTAAAAATATATATATAATGTTATGTCTCCATAGAATTCACACGCAGTGCGTCTCTGCTGCCTCAAGCGTCAGGTAACAAACACCTGCTGCGAGAATCCCACGGGGTTCTTGTTCAAAAGTCCCTCTGACAATAACACGCCATTTCTGCTCGCTCTTTAACACTTTTAATTAACTACGAGCCAAACACTTAGTAATTCTGTATATAAGAGCCTCAAAACTCGGCGAAGGTCCACTCAGGTAAAAGTTTCTTTGTGTAATTCCTGACAGACGTCCTCACTGAACAGCCTGCCGACTTTCATTCATTTACTTCGTTCATTCATTCCGCCACTCGTAATTGTATTTTAACCCACCACTTTGAGATCGAGCACTCCATCTTTGGCCTCTTGAAGCAGAGAAACGAACTTGACTGTGAGGAGACCCAAACTCTTCTCATGGCGACTGGACCCGTTCGGTGTCGTGTGAGAAAAACCCGCGCTGTTCGACTCAGCCATACCATCCAAACAACCGGTGTAATTCGAAAACACCCTCTTTGTCCCGTATAGAGGTCGACCTCAGTTTAGCTGTGACGGTGAGGGGGAGCAACAATCATCTCTTGCACTTATTTACCTCAGGCTACACTTCTACTACTGATGGCTCGGGGGTTTTTAAATGAGAGGAAATGACGTAGGATTACTGTTACTATGACAACGTCTCCACTTGAGCGTTCCAGAGGTCTGTGCCAATAAAATGTTTCAAAATGTAATTTAATTCTCCAAAAAAGAAAGCACACCGAATACGGAATAACAACGAGTTTAGAATTTAATAACAATTTAAACAGAAAAGTAAATAAAAAGGCGATATTATATTAAAAGTGCATTTTATGATGCTGTATGTTGAAGGTACAACCGTTTTACAAAAAAAGGTATATATGCACACCAAAATATATAAAATATAATATTATTAATGTTTTATCATTAAAAAAATAAAAATAAATCACAGTTACAGTCAGTTCACATCCATTTAGTATTTATGTAATGTGAAACAAAGCCAAAAAGGCTGGACTCTCATAAGTACAATAATTTCAGGATATGTTCATGTTGGCAGGCAAACATAGGGACATACGTGACATAAGTCTTCTTATATAAGACATAAGGCATCTTCAAGTATTTTGTCTTTTGGTTTGTAATGGTACGAGGTCAGAAGTCTTTCAGCACTTGTGTGAGGCGTCTCATTTTCTCCTCCATTACCCTTTTATTACTCTCAGTTTCCTCAAGCAGCTGGCGCATTTCCTCCTCCACCTGGAGCACCTGTGGTTACAGAAAAAGAAATTTGGACTAAAGAAAGAGTGCTGTTCAAGCATCAGTCATTCATTAGGACATAATTAAAAACAACTCACTGCTCATTTTAGACAAGCAGTTTGTCTGAAAGTGACAACACTAGCCATATGAATGCAAATACGATGAATCAATACATAAATCAATACTGAAATGATAACTTGTTACAGTGGTACCTTCTGATTGGCCTTTTCTATCTGTTTCTGTTTGTCATTCGCAAGATGAAGTAGTTCCGCCTGATGGGAAGCTTGTAGAGTCTCCAGTTGTCTACGGAAGGCATCGTCCACAGAGTGAAGCTTCTCCACTGCCGCTCTAATAAATCAATAAATCAGTTTTAAACGTATCGAATCTATACTACATTGGCCAAATTAGGACCTGCTGCCCATCTCATACCTCTGTGATTGTGATGCTTTGTCCCTTTCCTCCAACAGCGTTCTCTCTTTGGAATCAAAACCGTCCTTCATTCGCTTCACCTGGCTCTCGAGCCTGTTCAACAGTTCAGCCTTTTCCTGCCATTTCTTACTTGAGGCCCTGCAAAAGTTGAATACATTAGTGTATTTTGGATAGCTGTTGAATTTAAAGGATTATATCCGTGTGATGGAGTGCAGCAGACATCAGCCTTTAAAACAACAACAACAACAACAACACACTGTATTGCGCAGCTTGGAATCATAACATATTGGTGATTACGATAAAACCTATTATTTCATACCTGTATGTCTCTTTAACCTCATCAAGCTCCACCTCCTTATCAAGGAGCTGTTGTTTCAGCTCCTCCTTCCTGAGACTGAGCTGCTCCACTGTGTCTCTGAGCTCCACTGCAGAGGCCATCTCCTCCTCCAGCTGCTGCTTCAGCTTTCGCTGGTCCTGCACACTCTCGTCACGGAGTCTACGGATCTGCTCATCTCGTTCCAGCAATGCCTAGAAGCAATATGTCAGAACAAAATGAGTCAGGTGATGAAAACTGGCAATATAACACATTAGATTTTGCTCATCAGACTATTTTTTTGTATTTAATTCATTAAATTAGCACTAAATTACCCTCTTGTCGTTACAAACCCGTATGCCCATTCATCTTTGGAAACAAATTAAGATCTTTTTGATGAAATCTGAGCGATTTCTGTCCCTCCTTAGACAGCTATGCAACTGACACTTCAAAAAGCTTCAAAAAGTTCATAAAGAGATCGTAAAACTAATCCATATTAATTAAGCGGTTTAGTCAAAATTTTCTGAAGGGACACGATCACTTTACATGATGAACAGATTGAATTTTTGCTTTTATTCACATATAAACATTTATCAACTCACACATCAGTTGTGGTAAACGGAAGATCAAGCATGTTTGCTTGAAGTGCAAGAACCAAATTAGGTTCATTCTCGTGTTACCCAGCACATATGAGCTTCTGCAAGAGGTTTGTTCTCGCATGTCAAGCAGGTTTGGTTGAGTTTTCTTCTGTTTATGTTCGCTGATCAATGTTTATAAAAGCCTAAATTCAATCTGTTCATCATATAATGCGATTGAGTCTCTTCAGAAAATTTAGACTGAACCGCTCCATTCATATGGAAAAAAGATCTTCATTTGTGTTCAACAAAAGAAAAACTCAAACAGCTGTGGAACAACATGAGGGTGAGTAACTGATGACAATTTTCGGGTGAACTATCCCTTTAAGCCTAGTCCCTGACTAAAATGCATTATTGAGATTTTTTTAACTCAAAACATCTTGCACTGACATATCTTGAAATAGAGACTGCTTTCAAAAACATTCAGAAAAAAGTACAGACCCTAAACTTTTAAACGGTAGTGTAGATTTTGTGATAAAAGGAATGTCTTACCACAGGATCGATTAAAGATGTATTGAGAAGCATTTTGAAAAGTTGTACAGTTTAACTTCAAATGTTGTCTTATAAAAATGGCACTCATGGCATATTGGTGGTTAATATGATTACTTAATAGACACATCATGCAATTGTAATAATTCATTATTCAAAACAATTATAATCAATTGACAGCCTTAATTTAGATCTTAAATTATAGTTTTGTGAGTGAGTAGGACTTCACCTCTTTTAGTTTACGAATTGTTTCTGTCTGGTCATCAACAATCTTAGCTTTAATCCTGAGTGCATCATTGTCTCTCTCATTCTGCTTCTTCTGTGATTCCAGTTCGGTTAACAAAACCTCAATTCTGGCCTCCAGTCGACCACGGTCCTGTGCTAAGGATGCACCTAAGCAAAAGGACAAACAAAAAAACTTAGTTCAAATACAAAAGACTCTATCTGCATCATCTTTTCTTTAAGTTTTCTTAAAGTTACGGATGTACCTTGCTGTGCAAGTTCCTGGCCCCAGATCTTCCTCTCTGCCCGTAGTCCATCTATGACAGACTCTTGAGCAGTTAGCTGGGAGATCAGCTTGGATTTGTCCTTCTTCAGTAGCTCCACCTGTAGGTTAAGTCGTTTATCATCCTCTAATCTGGATTCCAATGACTGCACACGGGCCTAACATGCAAAAACAGAGCATAATGTAATTTATGAGGCACTTCCTAAGAACTGATTAAAATCACAACCATACGATAATAAAAAAAGAACATCTGGCTAGACATGTATGCGTACATGATAATGATGTCGATTTCTATGAAGAACAACAAAATCAAGAACTTGTATATTTTTTTGTAAGTAAAATATTTGGTCTTACCTTGAATTCAATGGCAGCTTCTTTTTTGGCTTTGAGTATCTCAGTAATTCGTGTTTTCTGCTCTTTTACCATAGCTGTGAGTTCCTGCACCAGAGAGGCTGACTGCTTCTCCTTCTGCTGAGACTGGCTGAGGCTTGACTTTACTTCTAAGAGTTCAGCAGACACCTGATCAAACCCCTCCTTGACCTAGAAATCACACACACACACACACACACACACACACACACACACACACACACACACACACACGTTGGAATTCCATGTTTTATGGGGACTTTCCATAGACATAATGATTTTTATACTGTATATTAAAAAACTGTATATTCTATCCCCTGACTCTAAACCTATCCATTACAAAACTTTCTGCATTTTTACATTTTCAAAAATGTTCCAAAATGTTTGTCCCCATTACACACACACAAAATATATATATTTTTTTTATTCTAATAAGACTATTCAGACTAAATATGTTACCTCAGATTTTGATTTACCTCTGAGAAACGCTTTGACTCAATGGTGAGAGCAATGCGAAATTCATCCTCTAGAGCAGCATACTGTCTTCTAGAATCAGTGATCTTCTGTTCCAAATCAGCCTGTTTCTGGGCAAATCTCTGTTCTGTCGCCGCCACCTCTTTGTCTACCGCCTCCTTAAACTCAGTCCCACCAGGAAGCAGTCGGGTTGCAAGCTCTTTCCTGTCCCACAAAGTTAAACAGTCAAACAGGTGCAAGATGAAACAGTTGAAATTTCCTGTTTTGTAAACGAATTTTTTTTTCAGACAGTTACTCTTACTACGACTAGGAAAATGATCATAGACACGATTCCATGTGGTGCTTGTGTACCTGTGCATCTCCTCTCTGGAGGCCAAAAGTTCATGCAAATGCTGCAGCTTCTCTTTGTGCTGTCGTGCTGATGCGCGGAGTATTTCAACTTCCCTTTTTAAGGCGGATGCTTTATTCCCTAACTCCTGAGTCCTCTTCATCTGAAATAATAATAATATTATTTAAAAATTATTCTGAAATAGAAATAATATTTAGCAGGTTTTGAAGACTGTTTTTCTGCTACAAGTGACACTTCAAGCAGTTTTCCAATGGTAGCCATTCAAACACATGCAAAAGGTCATGTGTAAAATATTCCTCTCAATTGAAAGGATTCAAAATGGCAAAAAGAAATTGGAACGTCTGCAATTCAGCCAAATGCCTATATATATTTATTTATTGGAAGCTGCTTCTTTAACCATCCCACAAAAATTGCTCTTTACATGGCTAGTATTTCAGTGTCATTCTAGTAAGTAGGGACAGTTCTTGTTAGGTCAATGAAGACCTGAATTCATGGTTCAGACATGAACCAAGTTAACTCTTGAACCTTGTAGATCATACACTATATTGGAGCACTCAGTTCATGCTATGGATCCGTCATTACTGAAGATATGAGCTGTGTTCGAAATTGCCCCCTGTACCCTCATTCACTATTCTCTACATTAGCCTACTAATATGGTCTACTTGAAGGACTGAATGAAAACGAGCGAGAGAATTCGGACACTGACTGTGCTGGAAGGGCTGATGCTTTTGCATAGTTTGTGCTCCCTGTTTAACAATCATTTGAAACTTAATGAAAACATTTATCTTGATCTCTTGTCATGGAAAACCCTTAATTAAACAATGTAATAATCAATTCAAAAGCAATGTATACCTGTATGATATTACGCTGTACCCACATTGGACCAGCGGTTTGGAAAATGGAAGGATGATGCGGGAATTCATTCGGCATGACCTTCACAGTACATTATGGGTATTCTCTAGCCGTTGAGTGTACATCGGTTGTATATGGGGGGGATTTTGGACACAGCCATGGGCTGCAAATGTTACTCTACCTCTTCTGCATGCTGTTGTTCCCTAAGAGCCTCAGCTTGGGTCATGCTGTTCTTCAGACTGTGCAGCGCCCTCTTGTGTTGATCTTCCCGGTTGTGCACTTGCTCCAGCTGTTCTAACGTTGACCTGTACCTCTCCTCCAACTCCTGCAAACGAGTCTGCGATCCTGCCCGATCAGAGCGCTCTTTTAACAACAACTCCTTCAGCCTAAAGGAAAAAGACAGATCTCATTTCTCACAATTTTTTTGAATAATCATTATTTTTTACCATGCATTCGTGTACACCACCATTCATAAGTTTGGGGTTGGTAAGATTTTTTTTATGTTTTTGAAAGAAGTCTCTAATGCTCACTGAGACTGCATTTATTTGATGTATGTTTTGTAATTTACACTGCCCGGCCAAAAAAAAATGGATTTAAATAGGCAAATGCTTAAGAGTCTATGATTGGATTATTATTGCAGAGATTATCATGTTTCTAGTATGTTGTATGTATGGTATGGTATGAACTGTGTGAAAATTATTCTTCATACTCCCTCCCAACCATTCTTTCACAATTTGAGCCTGATGAATCTTGACATTGTCATCCTGGAATATGGCCATAATGTGTCTTCCTACATGGTTGTTTAAGAAATGAAAAGCTACTGTCTCCATCAGTTAGGGTTAAAAGAGCTGTTCCCAAACATATAACATGCTAGAAACATAATACTCACTGCAATAATGATCCAATCATAGACTTTTAACCATTTGCCTATTTAAATCCAAACAGTGACTTTTTTTTTTTTTTGGCCAGGCAAAACAAAATGTATTTTAAAATGTAATTTATTCCTGTGATGCAAAGCTGAATTTTCAGCATCATTACTCCAGTCTTCAGTGTCACGTGATCCTTCAGAAATCATTCTAATATGTTGATGTGTTGCTCAAACATTTCTTATTATAATCCATGTTAAAAACGTATATATTTATTCTTAATATATATTCGAAGCATTTATTTGAAATAGTAGCATAAGATTTTTTAATGTGTCCTTGCCAAATAAAAGTATTCATTATATTAATACCAATTTTTAATATTGACATGTATTTAATAACGATGTATCAAAGTGTATTAAATGATGTAGGCTATCAAAGTGTATCAAATTTTAATTACAATTCTATTAAATTAATTAAATGGATTTATTGGCAAAGTTTATTGATAGGACATTACAGAGATGACTGAAAGTGATCTGGAAAAGAATGGGCAACAGGATTGGGAAATTAGTCAAAAATCGATTTCAATCGGATTCAAACACACAATCTGCATTAGCACCAAGGCCCAACATGTCGCCATTACCCACTAGGCCACAGCTCCGACACACTGCATTATAGCAAAAAGTGAATTACACATTAAAACTTCTGTTTGATGACATTTCAGATATGACACTGTCATATTCACTGTCATTTACACACACACAGCAGATAAAGAGTTAACAAAACAGATACTGGACAGTGAGGTGAGAATCATTAGCAGCAGAAAGCTACAGGGCTGGTAATTAGGATTGATTGATGATCTGCAGCAGACATGTGCCTGTCACCATGACTTTAATCTCCATTATAATTACGATTTATCACCAGGGGGAGTGCGTGGGCTATAATACTGGAGCACAATATCAGGGCCATCATCATGCCACAGAAACTGTTGTGCAGGTGGGATGGCAGAGATTCATACATCAAGGGCCTGCAGTGGTGTCTCTGGAAACTTCTAATAAAATTTAATTATACTCAAGTGTATTCAGATCCAACATTTCAGCTGGAGCTGACACCAATTAGGGGCAATACGTCAAGCCAAACATTCTCTACAAACACTTGGACGGCTGGAGATTGTTAAGATGTCCTTGATGGGAGAGAATGTTTAAATGAGTGAGATAATAGGTGTTGCAGCTAACTGTGCTCATCCGTAAAAGAAAAAAATTAATAAATAAATAACTTTGTCCGCAGTAAAACTCTTAATTGAGCTGCTTAATTTGCATTCACATTTCATTCACATTCAAAGGCATAAACATAAAGAGACAAAGTGAAACTATCCATTTTAACAGAGAACTGTTTGTCCTCACCTGTCTGTGGTGTGTAATGCCAAACTCTGCAGGTCCTTTTCCTCGCTGGCTTGAGTCTGCAGGTTCTTGAGCTGTTCGGTAAGTCTCTTTGCAGCCTGCTCTGCCTTCCAGCGCCGCTCCCGCTCCTGGTCTCGCTCTTCCACTATTGTCTGCATGTAAAAACACAAGCGCTTTACTCTTTTTACATCTACAGTAGCTTAATAAAAAAAACATATGCTGGACCTGAACAGTGCAGTTTGCATACCCTGTAGGTTTCCTCTTGAGGTTGAGTTGAGCTTTTGCTAGGACTTGCCTTGATGTTTTTGGGGCCCTTTTTTACAGACTCTATGGTTTCAACAGACCCAGAGCTCTGGACTGATGTCCTCCTACGGGCACCAACAGCCAGCTTCGTCGACTTCTGCTTCTGTGTATTTGTCACACTGCAATGGAAACAAAATCCATTTTGGACTAATGAGAGATAGTAGAACTTATGGAAAATATTAAATATGTAAAAAAATATATAACTATATAAATATAAATAATTTAAATGAACATAAGGATGCATTATTGTATGTATTCAAATATTATTGCTGTAACTCATCAATAGTAGCTTTCTCTAGTTCTGTGCTAATTGAAGTTTCAGTTTTGATGAAGCTAAATTAACTTTGTGACAGTGTAATCATTCTTGTGTACAAGCAATTTTAAGTGGGAGGAGCTAGGACAATTTATAAACTGCCCCGATTACTGGACTACTGCAAAGCCTTCGTTAGATGCACCATCCAGTCTTTCTGAATTGGGTAAAGAATGCAGCAAGTAAATATTTTGAACAGCCTCTCAAAACACAATTCAAGGCCTGTGCTGAAGTAAACATTATTACATTATTAATCAAATCCAGTAAACTGTAATGAGAAGTCTTTGTGCAACTGAAGTCTAAATTCTCAAAAAAACACTCGAAATTCAGTTTGAGACCAAGTGCACATATACAGTGTATATATATGTGTACAAGTTACTTCACCTTTCAGATTGTTTGGGTTTGGTGTCCTGAGACAGTTTTTTCCCTGCAGAACCTCTGGGATGAGATGGGATTCTGGAATGCCGTTGGTTCTCTTTTCCACTGTCACATTCGCTCTCTGATGTCTGATCGGTGTCTCTTTTAGCTTTATGTACCACAGAAGGTACAGAACTGTTGGTGTTAAAGCCAGCCCCTGTAGGGATCTAAGTACAAATGCAGAATATTAGTACTTTTTGCTACATTTTGAAATGTTAAATTATCAATTATCATCATATGAAAATACTGATAATAATGATAACTGAAATGTAATAATCAATTTTTACATAATGTACCTTCTGAATTAGATGGGAAACCTGCTGCTCTAGTTTTTTAATTCGCTGCTCATTTTCTTGATTTTCTGCAGCTGGTTTTCCGCCTCGTTTCCGAAACTGGGTCAGGACTTCATCAATCCGTGGAGTAGTGAGAGGAGCATCTGACTTTGCCTTCATAATAAAGAAACACTCTGAACATAAGCATGTGTCTCACCTACCACCTTAGATAAATATATGTTATGGTTAGCTAATTAAAAAGCTAATCAAAAAGTATAGTAAAAATATTTTACCAGTTCTCCATTAACACTAGTGTCTGATGAAATTAGAAACTCAAGAAAGTCCTCAAGACCAGGAACATCCATGGGACTGTCCTCTGCTAAAGGAGATGTGTTTCCAAGGCGATCTACTCCATCTAGTGTGGTGACTTGATGCAGAGATTGAAGAACCATTTCCCTGTAGCCTAAAACATACGAAGAACATTTACCAGATTTACAAAACAGGGCAAATTAACATGAGAGCGCAATTCCAAAAAAGCACTGATGGGAGTGTAAAGTTCTGCCTCTCCTCATGTAAATGTTGTGTGTGAAAGGGAAACTCCTACAAATGCATATGCAATAAGGCCTAACCCTGTCTGTAGTAAATCCTGACAGTAATTTTTTAACACCAAAAGAGGGTTTGCACTGGCACAAGCTGTTAGTAAAATTATAAATTTTTTCTCACTATTTCAAACCTTTCACCACATTTCATTACATGTCAGGAGGACTTTTTCCAACAAACCTGGCAGCGAGCAGATTGGATTCTGTGCACCTTCCTTGCTAAGAGTAACATCTTTCAGATTCTGCAGTCCCACCATGCACTGCAGCAGGTGGTTCATACTCTCCAAACGATTGCTGTGGAGCTGCAGGTACTTTAGTTTGTATTCCGCTCCATGGAGATACAAAAGACCTAAAACCACAGAGCAGAAAATGAATACACAGTTGTCTAATTGTGATCTACACTAATGTTGTTCAAAAATTTAGGATCAGAATTTTTTTTCTTATTAAGGTACTTTTATTCAGCAGGGATGCATTAAGTTGTTCAAAAGTGACTTTAACATTGTTAAAAAAGATTTCTACTTAAAATAAATTCTGAAAAAAATCCTGAAAAAATGCTTTTACTAGAATATTAAGCAGAACAACTGTTTTCAACATTATTAGTATAAAACATTTAAATGAGCACAAATTCAACATATTAGAAGGATTTTAGAAGGATCATGTGAGACTGAGTACTATACAGGCTGTTGAAAATAAAGCTTTGCCATCACAAGAATAAATTACACTGTGAAATATATATAAAAATCATATTAGAAAAGTATAGCCTATTCACTTTTTTTTTATTGCAATGATAAAGTATTTCACCGTTTTATTGTATATTGGATAGTAAAAAAAAATATATGAGCATAACGGTAAGCATAAGAGACTTCTTTCAAAAACATTTAAAAAAATCTTACCAACCCAACCAAACTTCTGAATGGCAGTGTGCATTTCTTATCTTGAGAGATCAGAGAGCTAAAAGAAACTACTCAGGAATTAACATATTTGATGGAAATGCAATCTAACCTACCAGTTAGGTCATTTATTTGATTGTAGGCCAAATTCAGTCTTGTGAGGTTCGTTAGTCCATTAAGTCCTGAAATAAATCCATGTATTGACAAATCAGACACAATTTCATTTGACCATTTTTCAAACATTGTTTTACAGCAAAAAAATTATACTACAATGCTAAAAAAACATTCTTAATATTTTCTGCCTCAAAAAGTGTGAGCTTTACCTTCTACTTTAGAAATTAAGTTGCAGGACAGGTTTAGGGTGCGCAGAGAGGACAGGGAAGCTAATCCTTCAATACAACAGATGTGATTGGATGACAGGTCTAGATGTCTTATGTACCAAGCTGTCGTCAAGCCCTCAATCTTAGTGAGGCGATTGCAGTGAAGATTCAAGGATGAAATGCTGGGATTCAGATGGACCTCTAGTAGACTACAAATAAATATCTTCAGTGAAGTCACCATCACACACTACTGTACTTAACATACAATCCAGTATTGATAGTCTAAATCTGAAGTAGAATGAGTTAAACTCACCTTGAAATATCCTTATCAATTAGACAGAGCTCTCCAACAGCCATAACGAAGCTAAAGACTGACTGAGAACAAGCTTGTCTTTATCAACCTGTCAAATATAATATGCAATAAACCCACAATAACTGGGGTGTCACATGATCGAATAGGTCACAACAAATTCGATGACAGTGACGGAGCACATTAACCACAGCATAGTGTGTTATTGTTTCATATTTATGTACAATGGCGCAACAAAATGTCCCTTCATCGAAATAAATGTTAAATCATGGGAAAATGATTCAGATCACGAGGATTAAGACGAAGAACTGCGGTACGTTTAAGTTAACGTTTCTTAAGTTTTAAACTCTTAAAGTCCGACAGTTCAGCACTTGACAACACAACAACACAATGTAAACAAAGCCCAGCCTGATCGTTTACAGACTTGATTGTGCTAATAACAGACATATTATACTATTAAAAGGCATGTATAGTTGCCAGGGTCAAATAAAAGTACAAAATTGTTAGGTAACTTAAAGCTTTAATTTCAAATGCAAAGTGCTGTGACGTTAGTTAACGTTAGTTTTAACGTCCGTTCTTCTTCTGCTAGCCTCGGTTTTTTTTGTGTGTGTTTTTTTTCGTCTCCATTATGCTATAATTAATATGTATAGAAGGCAACGTATTACTATCACCTACCCGACTTGTGGAAAACTTTAACTGCATGGGTAGGATTCAAAGCTTTCAATTATATTTTACCGCTGCAAAAATTAAAAGTCCCGCTTAGTCTTAATTCCCACTTCCGGCCTTGTACGTAGTCACTTCCGTGAAAGTCAAAAAGCTGCTACAATTGATGTCTGGTTGATTTTATTTCACAAATGTGTGACAATATTACATTAAACACATAAAAATAAACACTTTTCAGATGATGGATAAACCACAATTAAACAGAAAAGAAATAGATAGAGATGTAAAAGGTAGCTTTTCAAATGTGTGAGACATCAATCATTTTATGACATAAATGTGCATTCAATAAATATGATTAAACTATATGCATAATCATTTGATGCCAAAAAATAAAATGCACATAGGCTACAGCAATAATGTTTTCCATTTATTTGTAAACCTTTATAACAATGACTCTTAAGTTTATCACTTGTTTTGCTAGACAAAATACATGAATTATTTTACATTTAGTTGAATAGCCGAAAACCAAAGTTAACGTTTTCACCCTTTTGTTTTGTCTATTTACACATATATCATGTATGCAGATATCAGAATAACTTCATAGATATTATTACTTTCAAATTTCTTACAAAAAAGAATGATTGAAAGAAAGAAATACATAAATATACATACATTTATACATTCATTCATTCATACATACATTAATTAATACATAAAGAGTTTGACATGGAAAGGTCAACAATTCTAGCTAGATATCTTCCAAACATGATGCGCTGGTCTCAGTCCTAAAAAAAAGAAGGAAAAAAAGTCAACAACAAAAATCATCAATAAAAGATTGAAATATTTTTATAATAAAAAGATTTATCACAAAAATATTTTTCTGTTGTATTATTACTTTTTAGACAGTAGTATCAGAAATTTCCAGTATCAATAGGCTAAGTGTTTTCCAAGAAACTGTTGGTTGTACACTGAATGAAGCAAATAAGAACTTTTTGCTTGCCTGATACTGAAGATCAAATGACGAGACATTTCAGAGACATTAGTACTCATAAATGAATGGCTTAAATAATTTTAGTTTACATGGCATTGCTTCTAAATGCTGAGGTCTGTCTGAAAATGATGAGTGCAGTAAACTGCACAATACAATGACATTTGTTGCCATCAAAGATGCAATCTACTTTTTGATGATGTCAAATAAAATAGAGTATTTCAAACATAATGTGACATAAATTTGTGGTACAAACCTTGTTCAGTTGTCTACATCTGATATGTGGTTTTCTATCTGGGATTTAGCACACATACACACAATTTTATCGGGTCTTATTCATATATCAAATTAAAATAAATGACATTTCACATGTATATGAGTTTAATGACCACTCACCAGTTCTTTGTTTACCCTGTCAAAATATCCATTATCACCTTCATCTGTCACGTCCCAGGACCCCCCTTCCTGATCCACATCTTCTCCAGAATTTTCTTCGGTCTCACTATAGAGAGATTGATAGGCCTTCTCGCGCTTCCAGTGGGTTTCTACACCATATAAATGGCAGACAAAGAGGTGACTGAGATTAAAGTGCGGCAAATGGCTACAGTGAATATTTACAGAATTAAAAGGTAGCAAACTTTCAAGTAAGTAAAACTAACACAGGTATGTAGATGGCCCTCTGCCAGGCCAATTTTTTGTGTGTGTGTGTGTGTAGGAACAGAGTGCTGCTGTTTTCGATTTCCTGCACTGACATTGAAAGTGATGAAGACAAGTGTTTTTAATCTACCTCCTGCCAACATGGCCTCTACCCTGATAGCAATGTTCATTCCATCCTCTTACCTGCTTCTGCTAACTGCTTCCGTTCAATCTTCTCTAGCCTTCCCAGTAAGGAGTCAATCTTAATCTTGATCTGAGACAGTTCTTTCTTGATTGTCAGGAGCTGATCGGATTTCACTTAGATAAAAAACACACCCCAAAAATGTTTAATTATGAGGATGAATATATAATTTTATCAGCTCATTGCATTACTTTTAGTTTTAAAATAGTTATGGTTGGCAGTAGATTATGGTTGGCATGATGGGCATGCTATGTCAAAGTCCAGGTTGGGACACGTTGTCCTTGGGGCTAAAACATGATAATGGAAATTGAAATGAACTGACAAAAATGTACTTGGAATGATACAAACCCATAGAGCATAAGGAACCTGAGGACAGCCTTCTTAGAGAAGAGCAGGTGGACATATTTGGCTGGAAAGAGTTTTTCGTCCTGCGTGTTGAGAGTGCAACCAAGCGGGAATGCTTGATAGGTATCATAGCCCGAGGGGATGGTGCTAATCGCCCACGAATGTCAAAAATCCTGCAAAAAAGATATTATACAAAATATTTTATAGTTCATTATTATTATTATTATTTAATCACTTTCAATCCTGGAAAAATGTATTATGATTTCCACAAAAATATTAAGCAGCACAACTGTTTCAACACTGATAATAATTTGACCACCAAATCATCATATTAAAATTATATTAACTTAAAGAGAAACAACATTTAAAAGATTGTGCCGACTGCAAACTATTTGAATGGTACATTGAAGAATTTTTTTCGTTAAACGTGTCACTAAAATTGCTATTCTACAAAATATAATTTATTATGCTTTTTTTTTTTTATTATTAATGGAACAAAATGTAACTTTTGGCCATGCATCTAGCAGTTAAAAAATGCATTTGGTTGTGCTTCGGTTATGTGTGACTGGGTGGATGAATTTGTCCCTTTACAATAGATAATGCTTTACAGTGAACTCTGTTAGAGAGCTACATATGGCAATTTATCTGTTCAATAAAATACCTTAATCACCTGTTGAGTAATAAAAATGCAATCTCTGCATCACTTTTACAACATTTCAAATCCCTAATTTCTCGCCATCTCCGAAAAGCCAAGCCAATGTTGATTATTGTTTTATTACAACCTTTCTCGCTCATTGTGACAACTACATGCCACTCCCACTCCATACACACGTGATAGTAGCCGGAGGAATTTTTCTCTATTTAGAGATATGACAATGATATGACAAGCAAAGCCGAGTGTTCGCAATTTCCAGCTAATAAACGGTCCTGTCAGGTCTAAAATATAAACATAGTGAATCAGGGTAAGAGAAAAACACGTTTTGGAAGAAGGATTTATGATATATTGACTAATTATTTATATTTTGTTAATATTTGGGGGGGGGGAAGTTACAGTCACAATGTCAGTGTACCTTTAATAATTTACAAAAATAGATGTTCACTAATGATCTAAGTCTTCTGGACCCCACTGGACCCCATTTAAAATGACCAGCTGTAATCCAATAATTCTGTTGTACCAATATGGAAACTGACATATCATGGCATGTATGGAATTTCATTAAGTTATAATACAGAGATGAGAGAATATCTTAATTAGTCTACATGCAAAAGAGCAAGATCACTTCTTAGTCCCCGTCCCCTGAGATAACATTTGATGAGCATAATTAGGTTTTTCACTAACTGCACAGAAGGGATTTTGTTCGTTAGCACACATATATTTTCCGTGGAGAAGTATAAAACTCAGCTCTGCCAAATGAGGAGTGAAAGCAAACACATGAAAATGTCAGAGGAAAGATGACCGGCGTGTCTCGCGTTGCTCGGTTAACGACCCAGCAGCTTTCTGACATTCAGCTAATGTCTCACAGGAGAGGAGTGCTCATCATTAGCCTGAGCAAAGGATTGAAGTCAAAACAATAAAATGACATTAATTATGGACATTAGGGGAAGCTCTTCCTCTACTTTTTCTACTGCTTTTATTTTTCTCTTCACCTTACCTCACTTTTTCATAGCATAGAAAAGGTTAAACGAGACAAGGTGGATCTTAACTAAAAATTTAATGACCAAAAACATATTACAAATCTCCTGTAGTAAAGACATTACCAAATCTACAACTGAAATACAACCTAAATTTTTGGTATCTTTGAATTAATGCATTTTCATAAGTAATTGCGTGTACATACCTGGTATAGAAATCATTCCTGTAGAAATCATAATCAAATTCATAGCCACTTAAAAAAAGAAAAAAGAAAAGATGATTAAAATGTTATTTCAATCTTTCCATGTCTACTAATTACAATGGGGGGGGGGGGGGGGGGGGGGGGGGGGGGACTATAATTAATTTTAGGTGGCTCACCTGTATAAGGAGAAGGGACGCTTGGACCCCACTTTTGGCCTGTAAGGACGAGGCTCTCCAGCCATGTTAATGTCTGTGGGAAGAGCAAAGGACATTGTGAAGAAGAAGAAAAAAAAACAGCATACGCTTCCTTTTTTAAATATAGTCTCCTTCAAATAAGTGTCTAAAAATGGCCGGGGAATATAATGGACAGAAAAGCCTCTGCGCCCTCTGAAAGAGCATAGGCATTATGCCACAGAATAAATAACTGATGGCTCTCATCTGTCTCATCAGAAAGAGAGATGCTATCAGAGCAACAGCCTCACTCAACATACACACACACACACACACAATGCACAATCACTCCTGAGTGCCTTTCAAGGTCATCCGGCACGTTATCCAGAAGGACGGGCTGCCTGAGTGCCTGACTAAATCACAATTCGGGGCTTTAAGACATTTACAAGCAATTTAAGCCTTCACTCTGATGAAGCACAAAACAAAGCACTAAATCTGTGAGGAAAAGTAGTGCACTGTCAGAGTTTAGATAAGTCTTTGCCTGACTGAGCCAAATTCATTATGGAAGCATACAGCCCTTTTAAATGGTCACGCTCAGAATATGTGAGATTGAAGTTTCAAAACATTTGAAAGAGAGTGTTACTAGGAGGAATACAGTATATTGGAAAATACACTCAACCATTTTGGAGAACATATAGCAACAGAAAAGCCTGAGGAAAAAAACAGTTGACTGAGAAGATCAGGTTTGTTTCATCCTCTTTAATTAGTAGTTACTAATTACAGCTAACCTTCTGCGATGAGAGCAGAGCTTTTCCCAAAGTTAGTTTGAAGTAAACACAAAAGTTTTACATAAAAAGTATGTTAAAAAAAACATTACGTTGACTTAAAGTGTTTGAGGTTCAAAGGATAGCATTGTGAGTTTGATGTCAGTTTCTAAAATGTTAGAGAAACTTAAAGGGTATTTCATCCAAAAATTCAAATTCTGTCATCATTTATTCACACTCATGGGACAAAAGTGTGGGAGATTTAGTTTTTTTACGATTTCTGAAAAAGAAACAGTAGTCATAGTTTTGGAACAACATGATGTTGAATAATTGATGACAGAATTTTTTTTTTCTTCAATTTTCAGATCCTATTTCTGACTCATGCTAACTTGTATACATGTTAAAAACAAATGTATTTATTAATTTGTTTATTTTAAATAATATTAATTGTATTATTTTTGTTAGATTTAAAAAAAAAGTTTGACATTTCAAGTTATTTAACAATAAAATATTCACGCAAATATCAGAAGGTTGCCTGATAACATGATATGATATTTTGCTGTAGTATTTTTAGGTTCTCGTATACTTTTGTGGTGAAGTAATCTGCATTGAAAGTTCATGAATTGAATGGGGTGAAAAGTTCATTTGCGATTGACGTTCAAAAGGAAGTCATCATGAGTTTGATCATAATGCACCTGGCATTTTATACTAATAATCACTGATGTGGCTGCTGTTCATTTCTTTTGATTTACATGAATCCATTTGGCAGATACTTTTTGCATTTAGGCCTTTTTTGCATTAGTCATTCCCTGGGAAATCGAACCCCTGACACTAGTGCCATCCTTTACTGTTTGAGTGAACGACCTCATTGAGCCTCTTTGACTGCTTTAATGTGGAAGCAAGTGATTCAAGTGCCTTTAAATTCACGATAATGATTTTGTGAGATCTTAATAATGGTTTCCTGGGAGACATTATGAACGGGCTGACTCATCCTATTGCACCAATAATCCCACAAAACGCCAGACATTTCACTCGATATGTGCCGACCATCTAAAATACCACCATATTTCAGACATGGAGCCATATCAATACTTTAATCTCAGTTTACCAATGGGCCTCTTCTACTCGGTATGCTTTTCTCTCCCAAAAGTCTGTCAGGCTTAGCGTCGTAGAGAGAAGATTGGCGTTTCTCTTAGTGATGACCTTGGCTTAATGTCAATGTGTCCACCTGTCAGCTTAAAGAAGTTTTTTGAGTGATTCATTTGACAAGGCATAACTGAAGACTTGAGTCTAAACTTGTCTAAATGCCAAACTCTAAATGAAAAATCTGTTTTGATAAATCTCAGTAAACAAAGTCACTCAGGATATACCACCTGACTAAGCAAGAAAGAACTTCAAGGACTTTATTTATTTCCAAAGAAAAGCCTTTTGCAAACATTATAAACGCATAACTATTTTTTCTCTTTAGCTAGCCTATATGAATATTATTCAGACACCTCTAGCATTTGTTGCATCTCTTTGACTAATGAGTGTTTTCCATACATGACCTACTTATCAAACATTTCTTTCACTTCCTTTATTCATTCCTTTGTGGTCGTGATGTAATTCAGTGACTGATGTACGCAATTGTCTGGGACGGTTTGTACACTTCAGGACATCACATCCATTTTCAGTGCCGCTCATTATCCCTGGAGTCTTGTGTGTGCACAGATACAAAACTTTGCTTTGTAACTTTGATGTGCCGACTTTGATTAGACACATGCAAAACATGGATGCTCATCATGAACAGATGCAACTTGAATGCAAATTTAACAGCTTTTGGGATTTTGTGTCTTTCTGACAACATCTAATTTTTGACTACTTTTGCCTGGTCAAGCCTGCAATTCAAATTTGCTTGAGTTATGTGTATGAACAAGTTAAAGCAGAACAAAAATCTGTAGTAAAAGGAGAAAAACTTAAGACCAAAATCATGCTCAGCTACTAAAGTAGATGTGCTATACTTCAGTATGGACTATGGAGAACACATATCGAACCCTTAGAAAGAATAAAGACAGGTTATCATTTCAAACAGGTCACAACATTTTTTAACAGACGCAATTTAGTTTTTATGTATTTCCCCCTTTAAGAGCTTTCAGAATAGTTGAACAAAAGGTTGTAAAAATTATTTTTTTAACCTTAAAGTATGTTGAAATTAACTGTTTTTAAAAATACTAATTTTATTTTAAATAATATTATTTTGTAATATTATTAAAATACTATTATATTTAAAAAAAATTAAGTTTAATAACTATACTAGGTTGCAACAAATAAAGTATTTCTTACAAATCATTATACAAGTCATTTCAGATCAAGTAGAAATAGCTCCTTATGGAAACAACTGCACATTCTCAGTTTATACAGCATATATGAAAGTGCATTTATTTGGTTACTTGTCATTTAGCAGATTTATGTTTAGTTTTATGTCCACAGCAACTGTCCCTGCAGTGCAAGGACAATTCACAGGAGTTCTCCAGGGATTGATTACAAACTAATGATTTTAATTGTATTTATTTAATGCATTTATTAATAATTAAACAGATTTGATACACTGTAAAAAATGTCTAACCTTCCCAACTCAAAATTTTCTAGTGACTGATCACATCTAAATTTTTCAATTGGCCCAAGTGAAATTTCACTTGCGCCAATTGAAAAATTTAGATGAGTTGGGGAGGTTAGAAATTTTTTACAGTGTATGTCTAACAAGAAAAAACGATAATATTATTGAATACAATGTAATACATAATGTAATTATCACCATTTCGGTGAACTTTTAATGAACACAACTGAAAAAGTCTTATTATTATGAATTATGAATATAATTATTATTTTGTTACAAATCAAGTATTAAAAACAGAAATAAGATGCATCTTATTTGTCTGTAAAATACTCACATCTCCGATTGTGGCGCTTCCCTTTTTGCATTGTTCTTCTGTACATGTCCATTAGGTTGTGCATACTATATTTTGATAAATAAATGATTCCTTTCCCTTGAACTCACTTCACTGTAGTATCACTGTGAGAGACTGACTGAATAGAGTTCAGCACACAGGCATGCACCATTCCAGACCGTACCACTGATGCATAATGGGGGTGTTGATAAATATATTTCAAAAATTCTAAACAATTATTAATTAGTAATAATCAGGACCCATTAAATAGTGCCGAAATCATGCTGTTTTGCATCAATATAAAAAAAAATTACAACAAATACTTAAGGCATTATTTAAGTAAACACATTTTGTATTTATCTACCATATGTATTGTATAAGAAAATAAGCTTTTACAAAATGTATAAATGTATGGCTAGTATAAATATATACATGTATATCAACGATTGATGCAGTTTATAGTCTTGTCTCAGATTGTTTATCTGATCTTGGATCATATTGTACATCAAAAGAACAGCATCACACAGCTGCTGTCAGTCATTTGAAAATGCTATTGACATTATAAGCCCCGGGGCTATATTCATGTAGGAATATGCTTTTATCCTTTGAATTAAAGACAGGCTCTGAAATTGAAGACATTGTGATGCCTTCATATCTGTCAGAAGGTTTCAGATACAGAAAAACTAATTATAGTGACATGAGTACACACACATACACTCATTGTGACACTGATATAATAAAAGCTTTTATTTAAGGCAAGCTTAAATAAAATAATTTTGAAGAATGGGGTATGTTGAGGTATGGGAGTTTCTAATATTGTTAAAGAAACTAATAGGTCCTATTTCTGACTCATTTTGAAGCTTATATAAATCTTAAGTTTTACACTATATGGTTTATAAATGGTAGTGTTCTTTAAATATGCAGACAAATAGATGATTCAATTTAAGAGGTTTTAGTATTCTTCTATCTAGAGTATGTTTAGTGTCTGATTTGTCTTTGCCACTGCAGTTCCATAGATGGCTATGGTGCACACACACACACACACACACACACACACATATACATATACATATACATATACATATACATATATATATATATGCTATATATATATTCTGATAGATATATATTGCCATCTAGTGGCTGACATTGGCCTATTTTTTTATTCTGTAAAGTGACTTTTTTTATTCTTCTTACCAGTACTTCCTCTTGCCAACAAAGGGGGGCAATAAAACACTGTAAAAAAATCACATGTACAATTTCTTTTTTTACTTACTTTCTACACCCCACAAAAATAGTTAGGATAGATTCTTGAAACTATTCAAATTGTTTCAATTCAATTTCATTGTAAAGACCTATGTTTATTTTTAAAGATACTATGCTGCTCTGGTTAAAATAAACAAAAAAATAGCACTATCTATATTTTTTTAAATAACCTTATTAGCAATGTGCATTAAAAGGAGGCACATTGATCTCCCAAACTGACCCTCTGAAAAGTGCCCAAAACCCTAATTAATTTGAATAATTAAACTTCATTAATTTACTTATTTATCATCATCATTAGTAGTATTTTTTTTTTTTTTTTTTTTTTTGATGTTTAGATGATATTATTTGAATTATTTGCTTAGATATTGTGGTTATAAGAGCCTGATGTCTGTGGGGGTTTTTTTGTTTTGTTTTTTAAGATGTAAAGTATCTATTTATGTACTATGGAAAGCAGGATGTGGTTTAGAGTGCGGGAGAGTTGATTGTTAAGGAAAAAGCGTCTCGCACTCATTCTCCATCTGCAGCGACCTCTAAACCATGCTTTCCACATGTACTTATTGGTTATTGTTTTTATTTATGTGCTTTTTTATGTGTTGGTGAGGTATTATTATCACAAAAGAAAAAAATTAATAAATGAAAAGAAAGCAGAAGAAGGAAAAGTGAACAATTACTTTTATTTGTATAATGTATTAAATAATTTGAATGGAAAGACTATAATAAATTATATTTTATAATATACTATAATAAAGCATATTTTAAACAAACAAACAAACATCCAAACCCATTTTAATCTTTCGTCAAAATACTCCTGAAATTAAACAAAAGCTTTGCTGGCTATAGATGCCCAGCTCTGGACTGAGGTCAAATCAAGCAACTCATATTTTTTCACAAGGAAAGATCAAGTGGTCTGAAGAGGGGGGAAAATAACTTGTAGCAGTTAGAAAAGAAAAAAAAGACTTAATAGTCTTAAGGAAAATCATTCCAGCACAAGAGACCCATTGGAGTTCAACTCAAGCCACAGCCCCAACAGTGACAGCAGCAGTTTCATTTTTAATAAAGGATGATGAATATTTATCAGGTAGCCACGGGAAAGACCATAACCTAAGATCAACTGTCTCTGTGCCTGCAGATCCTCATTCTCATTCAAATAAGTGTCATTTGTTTCATTCCAAATCATTTACATAAATAAAAAAGGGAAATAAATATCACTTACCCAAAGTCTGTCCAGCAAGCACTCTGGTGTTCTCACCAACCACAGCTGAGCGAGCGTTCCTCTCGCAGGCATACTGGACGAAAGCAAACCCCTTGTGCACAGAGCAGCCGGTGATCTTGCCATACTTGGCAAAAATTTGCTCAATGTCAGTTTTCTTGACCACAGCGGTGTTGAGGTTACCAATGAACACTCTTGAATTCAGAGAGCGAGGATCTGTCTTGTTTGTTATATTGCTGGTTTGAGTTTTCCCAGTCATCCTTCTCAGGATGTCCTGAAACACACACACACATAAACAAATATTAAAGTGCCCCTATTATGCTTTTTCAGATAAAGCTGTTTGTGAATGTAAGAGGCCTGCAAAGTTTCATAGATCAAAGTGCACAATAAAGGGAGGTTTTTGTCTCCCAAAAAGAAAGGACAGATAGTAATTATTGTCAGTAATGAGGCACTTGGCATGCACTTTAAAAGAATGAGAGAGGTTTAGAGAACTGCATCCTTGATCAAACAGTTTCAGACACAGTGAGACCAGAGGTGATCCTGCAAGAAAATTTAAGTGTTTTTAAATGAGAGTGTATATGAACGGATAGTCTAGACCAGTGGAAGAAACAACCAGGGTGGAGCAGGCAGAGCTGGAGACCCCCAGGAGCCAGCCAGGACAATAGTGAAACATGGCAGAACTGATGGAGGGAGGAGCCAGGGTGGAGTCATGAGCCCAACCAACAGAGGCAACACCTAGAGAGGTGAAGACCCAGGCGGAGTCCGATGGGTGGAGAGAGCAGGCAACACCGAAGTACCAGGAGGCCAAGGTAGAGCCGCAGTGACGAGCAGCTGAGGTGGAGCCAGGATGCCGGAGGACTGAGGCATAGCCGTGGGAGTGAGGAATGAGGCAGAGCCAAAGAGGTTGAGAAACTAGGCACAGGTGAAGGCCCCGAAGTTTGAGTTGGAGGTAGAGCAACGACTGACCAAGGTGTAGCCGGAGGGACGCGGGAGCCCAGTGGAGCCAGAAGGACAATGGTTCCCGGTGGAGCTGAGGGAGGGTAGAACCAAGGTGGGGCTGACTGGTCAACGTGCCAAGGTAAAGTAATGGGCTCGGAGGCCCGAGGCAGAGCCAGGGGATCATTACACAAAGGTGGAGCTGAAGACCGGGCTTGAAGACCGGGCTCGAGGCGTAACAGCATTGTTAAGCAAAGTCAATGGAGGACGAGCCGAGGAGCTGAATGGGACCAGCAGAGCCAAAGCCGAAGAACTGGATAGCTACTTGAAGGAAGAGGGAATGGAAGGCTGGGTGGGATCGTCAGCGGCAACAAAGACTTGGAGCTGGGTGGAACCAGCGGCGATGAAGAAGACTTGGAGCCGGGCGGGACTGGTAGAGATTAAAGGGAACACGAAGAAGACTTGAGCCTGGGTGGAACCAGAAAAGGAGGAAAGGCCTCATCCTCTAGCTCCACTAAAACTTCCACTGGCACAGATGTATAAACTGGCTTACACATCTGGTCAGACTGGACAGCAGGCTTGGTCTCCGGGACAGACGAGGCTATAGGCTCTGGCACTGGTTCCATGGCGGGCATAAACTCTGGCTCTGGGTCTGTGGTGGGCTCAGGCTCCATATCCCCAGGGGGGTGGTTTCTGGATCTACTGAGGTCATGAGCGACAATATCAATATGGGATAAAAACTCTCAAGAAACCGGAAAACGGCTTTTCTCCATGTTCCGTCTTTCATATCTGGTCCAGGGGGCTACAATAATTTGCTCCTTCCCAGTAGATGGATTTTAAAGTCTTGTCATCCAACAACGAGCAAGCTGGGCAAACTGGCAGAAGCGGGCTGAATAATCCAATAGATGTAGCCCCTCACGGGTGAGGGCGACAAACGCTGCTGTTAGATTCATAAATCCTTTCTGTAGTCTGGTGTTCTGCCACAGCTGGGCTGAGGATGAAGACAAGGCGAGGTGAAGCAGAACTAAAATGCAGAGTAGTCCTTATTAAACAAAACATTAAGAGCATAATCCAACACAAAAGTAAACCAAAACAAGCGAGAAGGCAACGTTAATGTCCTTGCACCCTGAGTCCGAAATTTTCGTATGCGTTTTTTAGTATTGGTGATTCGGTGGCTCTGAATTGTCAAAACGGCATTCAAAATGTTTGCTACGGATGCAAAAAACGCAGAAAATCGAACCCGATCCGAATTTTTTTATGACGGATGAAAGTTTCGGAGGCAGTGTGTAAGCGTGATTGACAAAACATGAGGTCGTATTTATTTTTTAACGTGCGAAAATTTCAGACGTGAATTTCGGACTGGGTGGGCAAGGACCTTTACAGTGTGCACAGGCAACACCAGTCAATGAGTAACTGAAACTGAGGGTATTATATGAACTAAAGATAGCCTACATTGAACTAACGAGGAACAGATGTGCGAGTATGAATCTGTTATGATCCTCTGTATTTGTTTTGTGTGTTTTTTTTATTTTTATATGTGTGCAGGGATTGGTTGCCAACTGAGGAACCTGATTGGCGGATCTACTGATGTGCCGCTTTAAAAGGGTGCCGCTAATCGTCGAGCTCATTCTGGCGTTGGCATTGTGGCATGAAGAGCTCCGGATTCCTCCTCCCGTCACAGATTCCAAAACCTTCTGTTGATCATGTTCGTTTGTTTGTGATGATTTAATTAGGTTCTTTCTTATGTTTTAGGAGCGTAGGGGTGTCCTGCAATTTATTTTGACTTTGTTTGTGATTTGTTTATTTATAGGGAGTTAGGGATGTTTCTTTGTGATTTGGTTTATTCCCTGATTAGGTAATTTATACATGTTTTTTTTTTTTTTACAAGTCTATTTTGTTTATTATTTTGGCCTTGGGGCACCCTGAAGCCATTGCTCCTCAACTTAATTACTTTTTCCACCTTAATAATTATACTTTTTGTGGAACTTAGAATTGTGTCTTTGGTAATCTGTCGGCTGGGGCTGGTTTCCTTCAAACCAACTGGAAAAGTTCACAAAGTCCGTCTTTATTGCGGGTCGTAACAAAATCAATGAAACAATGAGAAACAGAAAAAAACAGAAAGGAAACACAGGAAATGATGAAAGCAAACTAAATGTCCAGAAACACAACAGAAACACAACAGAAACAGAAACATGAAACAGAAACACAACAGAAACACAACAGAAACAGAAACATGAAACAGAAACACAACAGATTTGCAACAATAACACTATATAAAATAACACTCATTTATATTTTAATTATAAAGGTAGACTGGCTGATTCAAAGTACACGTATTGGTGAAATGAGTTTTCAGTGTGGTTTAAACAGATACTGACTCATTCATTACCTGGCCATTTCCTATCTCCATGGCAACAGACATAAAAGTTTATTATCAAGAAAGAAAGTTATTTTCAGATATTGTATCTACTCAACTCCATCCATTCACAAACCTTCCCGAAACCTTAACACACAAGCACTAATACAGCCGCATCAAACACCACACCAAAATCAAGCTGTCTAATTTCTTCATGTGCATTTTCAAATCTTCCTCACCATTGCTAATAGTCTGCAGTTGCTATAAATGGACCAAGAATAAATTAGATCTTATGCTGAGCTATTTAAACATCTTCTGAGCCTATGATCCTGTCAGATTTTTTTAAACACTCTTTTCTTGTACACAGAGACTATACATCTGGCTGGATGTGGCAGCACTAGGGTTGACACCAGAGAAGACACTATTCAGGATTAGCTGTGAGGATCACTACAGAGTGTGAATGCGGAGAAGTGTGAAGTTCACACTAAAAAAAAAAGTTTCACATATAAGGCTTCTCCTGTCTTTTGCTGATAACAAAGTGTTTCTTCAGGATTCCCAAAAGCATTCCCTCACATGCATTAAAGGTAAATATAACCAATAGTGCAAAATCAGGTTGTCAAGGGTTCAGCTACTCTTGTGTTCCCAGACCTTCAGACTGACGGCAGACTGACTGACTCCATAGCAGCTTTCATTGGCCAAAGGGATGTCTGACCGACATGTAAAGCAACCAATCACAGTTAATTTGTTTAGCGTCATGTTTAGAGGCGTGAAAATGTAAAGTCAATGTCTTGCAAAGGCTTGCAATTGCAACGTTGTGATAGTTCCGACTACTTCTGACTACTAGCAAATCAAGTTCATGACTGTGACATAAACTAAAGTCTAGATATTAAAAAAAAAATTTGCCCCAACTTCAATCGAAATTTAAGTCTTTAAAAAAAAAAAAACATTAAGGAGAATAAATGTGGTCTTTAAATGTTAAAACAAATGTTTAAAACATGATATATATTTTTAGAAGGAATACTACAACTTCAGATTCCTTTTCATATAATCTACCATTCACACACTAGAAACAAAAAGGCTGGAAATCAGCAGACCGACACAGAATCCATTTCATCTGTGAGACAGTGAGTCAACCCTCTGACTGATCCTCAGCAACACCAGCATCCTCTTCTCAATACACACCATCATTTCTACCGAATCACTGATGCATGAAAACCTTTTGCTTCCCTGTGTTAACAATAACCTCACCTCATTCTCTCAGGTTGACGGGCATGGCAGAGCTCGGGCATTGTGACTGGACATGACATTTCTATTCCCATTCAAACCCTTTTACTTCACCAGCTCCATGCACAGTCTGTTATTCTATTATACAATCCCCATTCAAACACTCTCGACTCCTCACACAGTACAGTACTTCACACTTCTCCTATTTGTTGGTCAGTGCTAAAATTACATTACCAAACGATCTAATAAAGGTGGCATCAAGCCATCTCTGCTCTCTATCAGCATTAGAAACATCTAACTAATGTATACACATTTTAATTGTTTAAATTTAGTGATGAATGTCACAGTCAACTCTCAACTCTCATGTCAAATTTCATGCTGACGCAATTATCCTTAAGACTGAAATATTATAGCTTAAAATTGTCTACACTGTAAATATTTGTATTACATGGGCTCCTTATAACTGTCAGTTAAAAGCATTGTTTGTTTTTAATTTATAACCTCAGTTGTCAGTTGCATTGAAAATGACTTTTTATTCATATTTCTGTAATATTGCAGTGTTCATCTTGTTGCTAGTTGATTGTTTTGTACACTGCAATGGACTACTTTTTTGATAGTGGAATATAGGTAAAATCAAATCAATATTTCACGTCCACATATTGGTGAGTAGCCTTGTAATAAGTGGGATAATATTAGTGTAATTATCTCAAACAACTTCTGATTCTAAACTTGGTGTGTTTTATATCTCTGTATTGCTGTATAACCACAGTAGCTGTTGCTGATGCTGTGCTAGTCCAGATTACAGTTTCTGCATGAAAGTGAAAAAAACAATGTAAGAAAACATCACAACAGATCCTACCAATCCACTATACAGCACACTTCTCCAGCACTGAGTATAATTCACATCTACATTTATGAGATAATGATGTTTATAATGTTCTTATGCAAAAGCAATAAAAGGCGCATAATGTTTTTTGTTGTTGTTTTTTTTATAAATCTATACCTCTGGCATTAAGGAGACTTATTCATTCCTTTCTCCCTCTGTTGGGTGATCCGAAATATAGAGTAAGCATGTGTAAGTGGGTCACTAGAGCAGTGACTAATTACAATCACAATGAGCTGCAGCTGACATGACAGGTGCACTGCAAACAATACAAGGTCAATTCAAGGTAGAAATACATTCACTTTTACATGAAAAGTGAGGATGACGCCATCTAGGGTGCTAAAATAGATCCGAAACTTCTCCCTGAAGTCATATTTGTGTCATCAGATTTTTTTAAATATTTATTTTCACTGTAGTTTACTCCTGTTTTTTTCCCTCAAAACATCCAAAGACAAACTCATACATGATAATATCAACAAAATATTTTGAACAGGCCAGAAACTTCTACAAATTGGCTACTATATGCAAAGATTCATGGGAGACAATTTTAAACTGTCATGGTGTGGTGCTGGCAGAAGAAGAATCAGAAGTTCCAAAGCAAACTTTTACTCAAAATAAAAATCTTACAGGTACATAGAAGGTTCTCACACACACACTAAATACAACATAGATCAAACAATGAACAAGGAAACACACAGGGCTTAAATACATAGGGAAACAGATCAGGGAAACGAGACACAGCTGACAAAACTAAAGAGGAAACAGGTGTGACAGATGAACTAATGAGGGTTACCGTGGAAACAAAGGAGTGGCGGGAAAGTAGAACAAAGGAAGATATGTGACTAATGAAAACAAGACTCAGACAGAACACAACTGTGACATAAATGGGTTATAGTCTGTTGTTACAATTACTGCAGTACTTTTGAATAAGTAGTTCTTTCAAATAAAAAGTCAATAAAATCTGAGGATGGCATTTTCTGCACACAAGCATTTGAACATTTATTATCATTGTCTATCAACAATGAACTTCTAAACAAACTGGAGGAATTAAATCAAAATTGTGCATTGTGAAGACAGAAAATCAAACAGTAAAGTTGATTCGGTGTAAAGTTGTTTATGCAATCGTCTTCATCCCACTCACTTTTTTATTCTCAATTAAACTAGAGAGAATGAGTCTAGGTAGGTGTAATATAAAACTTTGCTGGGAGAGACATGGGATACCTCAGATAGAGTTATTTTGATCTAGAAGCATATGACAATACTTTGTGACAACTTATCCTGCCATTAAAACTGCAGTGACTTTTATCTTCATTATCTCATCTGTATTCATTTGTGTATGCAGAATGTGGGGCTCTGAGGAAGACTCAGGAATTCTGTCCAGGTATCATATGCTTGAAACTCCCATCCCTCCTAGAATTCCCAATGAGAGATAAGCCTTACTTGGGGAAAGGATATTTCACGGCTGGCTTCCCCCACCTGTCCCTTGACTGACACAGTCTGAATAGCAAATAATTCTTTTTCAGAATAACATACTTCTTCAGCACTATCATTCGCGTCTCTAAAAGAACAATATTGATTAAAGAAAATGGTTTTGCAGGAAGACTGTGAGTATTGTATCTAGTTGAGAGCTGGTTGACATAGACTGATTGTCATGCTTTGGGCTCTGCGCTTGTACGAAACGAATGTAAGAAATATTCCAATTGGCTGGATAAAATGAAAGCCAACTTAGATTATGCTGATAACATAAAATATTCCTATTACAAAGTCATGTGATAAAATATTTTCTTCGTGTGTGTCAAACTTTATTGGAAGTTTAGTCTTTTTAAGTCTTATTTTCAGCATCCCCTCATAGACAAACCACTTCATATTATTTTAATAATGTCAAGACCAGTCATAGCAAGCAATCTGCATGCAATGAAAAGACTGCTCCAACTATGAAATGCAGCACATTTACATATGAAAATGACAAAGGCAGCCATTATTATACATTTCAAATGCAAAAAGTTTTTCATCTCACAATAAAGATTCTTTAAATAAGTGTATTGGTTTTTAAAGAGAGAACATAGTTCTTAACGGAACTTAAAAGGTTCTCATTTAGCATCAGACTGAAAACCCCTTTTTATTCCAGTTGGAACCTTTAATTAAAGTCTAGGCTATATCAATAAAAATAAAACAAGAAAGAGGTAGATCTGCAAACTTCGGAACGAACTCAAGAGTCATTAGGCTAATAATGTATGCATTGAAAACAATGTTTATATAGGCCTAGGCATTGCTAATCGAATAGCCTAAATAATTATTAGTTTGAAATTAACGCGACGTCAAATTTATATTTTTAAGACATCAAACGGAATTAAAAGTAGTCTAGCACGCATCTCTTTTAAAAAACCTCAGGAAACAGTTTACACGAGTAAAAGCATTTCAACATTTGACCAACGATGAGAAGAATCGAGAAATACAGGTAAAACGGAGCTACTTACCAATCACAAAGTAGAGCATCAGATGAGATGGAGAGCGAGTGCAGAGCGTTTCGCTTCTGGATCGTTCAGATCGCAGCCTCACTGGATCATGTGACAGCTCTGCTGCCCGCTTCATCATCCACATATCCATACTGCATCCATTCACCCACAGCTGGCTTACTGTCTGGAAGAACCTCCCCCCCCCCCCCCCCCCCTTCTTTTTCCCAACAGGGGTTGTTTTTGTGTATTTTAAGTATGATACAGCTATGATTCAGTAAAAAATTACAACGTGTTGCAGTGATTGACTTTTTCAAATGCCTTTTATGTAGGCTATAGATTTTGTTTTACTGTTTTTGTTTTACTCTTGTACCAGACCCAGACTTTTAAGGTGCTGTATGTAACTTTTTGACTCCTAAAGCACAAAAATACCATAATATATTAGATATTTAAGAAACATTCTAAGTTCACATACTTGTTTCGCTGAAAAACAATGCGTAACAGCCAGTTATTCTACATGAAATATGCGCTCCGTGTCGGAATGTTCGTTTTTGTATTGGTCTGTGTGTCTGCATCAGGTCAGTAAGTTGGCATGTCTGTTCTTCCTATGTAGAGTAGGGTATCAAATTAATGAAAGTATAAACCCTTAGTTTAAACATGCTCATGTGAATACAGAAGTTCTGTTGTGTTTGTTTTATTTTTGTTCAGAGAATAGACATGATGACTTTGTTTTCCTCACTGGAATTCCTAACTTGCAATATTCTAAAACAACATTTGGACACAATAAATACATTAAAGAGTTAGTTCACCCAAAAATGAAAATTCTGTCAGTAATTACTCACCGTCATGTTGTTCCAACCCCGTAAGACCTTCGTTCATCTTCGGAACACAAATTGAGATATTTTTGATTAAATCTGAGAGCTGGCTCACTCCTCCATAGGCTTCTAAGTGACTGAAACTTGCTGGCCCAGAAAAGTTATTAAAGACATCGTTAATATAGTCCAAGTGACTACAGTGGCTCAATCTTAAGTGTATCAAGCGACGAGAATACTTTTTGTGCGCAAAAAAACAACAAAAATAACGACTTTATTCCACAATTCATTTCCTTCTGTCTGGGCCTCGAGTTAGTTCACGTAATGTTTTAGCGCAGCGCTTCTGTGTTGTACGTCACACGCATCACACACATGACCAGCGTCGGCCAATAGTTAGCCTACGTAGTGACGTGCAACACAGACGCGCTGCGCTAAAACACTACGTGAACTCACTCGAGGCCCACAGAGAAGGAAATGAATAGTGGAATAAAGTCGTTATTTTTGTTGTTTTTTACGCACAAAAAGTATTCTCGTCGCTTGATAAACTTAAGATTGAGCCACTGTAGTCACTCAAACTGGCAACCCGCGTGAGCGTCGAGTCTGAGGAGGAGGAGGTGGGAAAACAACCCTGTCCAATATTTTGAATTTGGACTGCAGTACCGATTTCAACTGCTAGCTGTCAATATTACATACTGCACCTTTAATGTTAAATGTAAATCCATCATACAAATATGAATAATTGCATGTTTAAAACTATAATGATCAAAACAAAGTGTGGAATAAAATAAACATGTATCTATCTCAGGCTCATTTGACCAAAGAAATTTGCCAATAAAGTTTTTTCAAAAGTTAGTGTAGGCTACTATAGTAGATTCAACTAATATTTTAAAGTCAGTTTAATGTCATTTAAGTTGAAATTACTTAAACATCCAAGTTGATTGTACTTGAAAATTTAAGGCAGCAATGTTTTTACAGTAGGCCTATCGAAAGAGCGTGAAGTGAAATCAAGGTAAATGTTATAAAATATTATTTAAAATAGTGTATATTTAGGTAAGTTAATGCTAATTAATCATGCTAACTGATTAAATTAGCCTTAGCAAGACAACAATGTTTAAAATCCTATTTCCATCACAGAACACTATCAAACACAATATATTATTCGAAATGTGGTGTACACTGGTGTAAAAAAAATAAAATAATTATGACACAAAAATGACAGCTCTGACCCGTGTAGATTAGACCACTGTTAAGGCCGGGCCACACCAAGCCGACAGTCGGTCGTGTTCCACACAGTTGGCTCTAGTCGGACGTCGACAGGGTTTTTTTGGGCCGATTTAGCATGTAGAATCGCAGTCTGGCCGTCGGTGAGAGAGAGAACTCTGATTGGCTGTTCAGCTTAGCGAACAAGTCAGTGCATGAGAATAAAAGCGAAAGCAGAGCCCGTCTACGGAGAGCCTGTCCACTCCCTATTAAGTCCTATTGTACCGATTTTTGGTTGTAGTTCCACCAGAGTTCCACTGGGGGCGATCACCCATGAGTGCAGAATGAATGGGAGTCTATGGGGCTAGACGGCTAAATTTGTCTCTTTCACCCGATTGCCGTTGAGAAATCTCAGATTCGATAGTAGGTTTTGCAAGTTCAACATGGGTTATAGGTCGAAAGTTGAATGAATGAGTACTTATGTCCTTTCGATTTCTTACAGGTTGAGTTGTTGTTGCCCATAACACACTAGCATTCTGCTAATGAACGCTGATTGGTCAGTGAAGGACTGATTACGACCAGAGATACCGCTTGATTGACCAGAAACAAACAAAACAAAAACTCTTCTAGCACGTGTATTTACCTGTGTCAGCTGTGTTGTCGATGCCTCGAGAGAAAAGAAAGTGCAGAGCGCGAAAGCACCAAAGTGACTGAACGATTGCCGTAAAGCAGTATCTCTGGTCGTACGATGTGTATGACGTCATTGACACTTTAAAATACTTTTTAAAGCAAATAAGTGACTCTAAAAAATCTAACACCCAGCAATGTGTAATTTCTTTGCATCTCCTTTCGAATACAATATTCAAATTACTAGACAAAATATTATATCCTGAGAAAAGTGGATTTTGAGGGGTATACTGCCATAGACCTCCATTCATTCTGCACTCGTCCTGTGAGCGCCCTCATATGGAATCAAAGTGGAACTGCAACCATTTCAGAAGCCGGAAGTGTACTGAGAGTGAAACTTCTCGCCTTATTAGACATTCTCTGGCGAAAGTGATGAAAGCGAACAAAGAAGTCAAGACGGTAAAGAAGGCTGTTATAATTTTACCTCATCTTACCTGAGCATTTGAATGCGCAAATATTTTCAGAATAACATAAGCTGACTGGAATGAAGAAAGTGACTGATATTCAAAATGGTATGAAATCACTGCTTTGTTTACGGTTTGTATATCTGCAGTCCTAGTTTCATTATCTCTTTTTGAATGATGAAAAGAGAGCCTACCTGCTGATATTTAGCCTACTTACACGCACGGAACGCACGTGCTAGTTGACGGTGGCCTTTAGTCCTTTTGGTGTGTTCAAGCGCAGCTAGTTCTTTGATGTCGGCTTGGTGTGTCCCGGGCTTTACACTTCACCGGTGTGAAAACATTTCATGAGTGTAAAAAGTGTGCTTTAAAAGCCCACAGGGTCAAAAATGCATAGTTCGAAACATCACAATATGTAAACTAAGTATATCTGTCTGATATCATTGGAATGCATCTTTTCATAACATTCCCCATTTTTTAAATGCATAATAAAAGTGCATAGTTTAAAGCTTATTTATTAATTGATAATTTACTGTTCCACTAGTCCCAGTAAGAAATGAAATTTAGGAATTCAGAAAATCAGGATGTAGTTTTGTTGGTCGTGTTACAGTCATTCAGACTGTCAAACTTATATTCTAGAGGAGCAACAAAACTACAACTAGGCCCATATCTTAAATTAAATCTTTGAGAATAACCTGAAGCGTACCAGACAACTCCATCTGAGCCAACAGTTGAAAATGTCCCTCATGGGTTGTTAAGCCTTTGCACCATGTCATCACATGCTTCAGAGTCTGTATGAGGATAATGTTGGACGTGGTGTATATCTTATGCACGACAGTGCTGACCATCTTCTCTTCTTCTCTCTCCTCAGTGAGCACAAGGCTTGATCACACTAAAATGCAACTTTATCAATTTAGCCATAAATACATTTTTTAAGATACATTTATAAATGCATAAATATACTGAAGTCTTTGATATTTATGCTTTTTTTGCCAGCAGGTTTGCCTGCATGGCACAGACACTTTTTCATTTGAAGCTCTGTACAAAGAAACTGTCAACAGAGTTCTGTACTGTAAGTATGTCATCCAGAGAGATTAACGTAGTTAAAACTGTTCATAAAACTAGGGCATCTCTCATTTTGGCAAAAGGTCACCTTCAGTACATGAGCCAACTTAAATTGGACAGTTTTAGGTAGATATATGACCTTCGTGTGATTTTAAGGTGCATGTAACATCTGGTTTGAAAATCGTTGTCAGACGCAGCTCCTTTAAGGCTAAACATTAGTCAAAGTCAAACTTTATTTGTCATATGTGCAATAGCACCAAACAGCAATACATGTCAGTGCTTTATTTTACAAGCTCATAGGGCATATATGAACTTTGTATAAATATATATATATAAAACACTTTTTTCTTTTTTCCAATTATATGTATGTGTGCATAAATATAAAAGTAACATTTTCTACTGTCAGTTTACAACACCACTAACATACAGACATTCATATGCATTCATAAATTTTTCAATGGCCACATTTCACTTTGCAGAAGTGACATCAAAATAATCAAAATCTCTGTTCAAGGCCAGATCTGTCACTTTCAAGAATACAGTATTTCAAACACAAACTCACTTACTAACCACATTGAAATGAGAAACTCTGCAGCACTTCTGAATACAGCACACAGAAGTACACTGCTAATTTCTGTTTGCTTATGCAGAGGACATATTTACCCTCATTACCATTCAGGGCTCTTTTCCATCCACTTAATGACATTCAGCTGGTCCCGCAGGTATGCAGGCCATGGAGAGGTGCAGTCAGCACAAACCGGACTCATGCTGACTGAGGCATTAAGCAACAGTTCAAAGCCTCATAGCCTTTGCTCAATCCCCTCTCAAAGCCCACCTAAGGCCAATTAGACAGTAAGGAAAGAACCACAACAGACGTGCCAGTGGTATGAACATGCAATGCTGCTGAGTCTGCATCTGGGTAATATATCCTCACTGATTTCTAGTACTTTTACACAAGTTGCCTGTCAGAATGAATTGTGTCAATAAAGTCTGTCATCAGCCTTGGAGAGCGTTGGATAATGCAGGGTATATTTTATGTTTTGTGTGCTTCATCAGTTCCCTTTTAGGTAACGTAGATTTGCCTGCTGAGGGACCTTCTAAGGGTGGCATATTTACAGTGCACTTGCAGTTTATGCACATTTCAACATGTTCACTGTCTGTGCGAGTAGTCATTAATGTTACTGTGCTGGCATGCCAAGCTCATTTAAAACAGTCATCAAGTGCACTCACTTTTCATTTGCCTCAGGGATCTTTTGGCCAAATGCTGTGATTTAAATCATGGTTGTACAATTAATTAAATTTCCACAATAATTCCACAAAGGCATTTTTTTACTGTCTACAGCAGGCCTATATATTGAAGCGAAAAAAAAGTTTATATTGTGAATGACTTATTTACCCTCAGGAGATATCTTTAATTTTTTTTCAAGTTGAGCTCTTTCATCGGTTTTCTTGCTCCCTTTTTAAAGCCTGACATTGCATAACATGTGTTGTCTTTACACGTGTTGATTCTGCAGGTGCATATTTCAAATAACATTAACAATTCAAAACTTTCATTTTTGTCATAAGAGATGTACCAATATATCATATCAGGTTGTGACTTTTGTATAAATCACACAGTGTGCAACATGAATTTAGTATCTTTTGTTTTTTTAAATGCAAATTTTTGAATGCATATATTGATATGAAGCCATATACTGATGTTACAGTATGTTTTTAATGCATACTCCAAGAAGATTTGAAAAACACCAATGTTTTATTTCAAGTAATTAATTTTTTATTGAAATAATGAGGCATAAAATGCTGAGGAGAAAGACATTATTTTCATCAAAGTGGTTGAAGCTACATTAAATATATATAAAAGGGATTTGATAACATATTTGATAACCCTAATCCTACACTATTTAATGCATAAATACATACTATTATCAATAACAAAACCCTCAAATCTATTGATTTGTTTCCCAGCATGACATTTCAGGAAAAAAAATCTAATGTTCATCTATAGTTTCTAAAACATAAATGCAAAAATGATTCTTGAGTGACCCTGAATTTCTTCTTTTGCATAAACCTAAACTTGTGCAAAATTTATAAAAGCATGATTTAATTTGTAAGTTCTGCTCCGTTTTTTCTTCTCATTTCTTGTAGCCACCCATATATCCTCTCAGGAAGTCCTCGAATCGTGGAACTGGATACTCAGGAGCCACATGTTCAGGGAGAGGGTTGCCGTGACCTTGTTCTTGCTGGGCCGGCTCATCTTTGTGTTCTTTACTTGTGGATTCTGCCCTGCGCAGGCGGCAGTTGTAATCGATTTCTGGGTCACAGTCCGGATGGGGCTCAATGACGCCATCTTTGACCGTCTTCGCTGCCTCTGCATGAGTGGACGGAGGAGCTGCAAACCTCCCACAGTTGGGGTCGTACGGGTGGCAAAATGGTTTAGAATTGGCAGCACTGGCCCTCAGCTCCTGGTTGTCCACCGGGGTGCAGTCTTTATCGTAGAACATGTAGCAGTCATGACCTTCCTTGGTCTTCCCACGGACGCCCAGATGGTGACGGGTCTGCAACTCTGGGAGAACTGGAGGGGGTTTCCTGAGAGCAGCGGCTCCACCCATCAGACAGTATGGATCGTAGCGAGGGTCGCAGGCCAGATTGAGAGGCGCAGGCTCATCTCTTGGAGCATACTCCAAGGCGGGCTTACTGAGTCCAGTTAGCTTGGCAGCTGTAAGGGGGTTGCAGCCCTCTTCAAACAAAGGATTGCAAAACTTCTCTTTTGGGGTTTCTGAATTCTCTCCAGTTTGGGCTGCAGGTGCAACTACATTGGTGACGCAAAGGGGGTCAGTGGCGGGGTTACAGGAGGGGTACAGGTGATACAAACCTGAGGGTGATCTGGCCACCAGCTTGGGCTGGCAGTAAGGATCTTTGGTAGGATCACATCCAAGGTGAGCGTACGAGGGCAGAGGGCCGATCGAGGGCCTGTAGCCATAAGCAGCACGCAGGTGGTACTGCAGACACTCAGTGTCCGAAGGGTTGCAGATACGCAACAGCTCTGCTCTTTGCTCAGCCGGCAGGAAAGGCTCCAGGACCGGAGCGTAGTAGTAGTGAGCCGGTGGGGTTTTCAGAGGCAGAGGGAGTAGATGGGACAGAATCGGAGCAGGGACCTTCACTGGAGCGGGTGAAGGCTCTTCTTCTGCAGCTTTTGGTCTAACAGCATAGAGGCAGTATGGGTCGAGGTAAGGGTTGCACACCGTCACAGAAGCTTGCCTCACAGGAACAGGCATGACAATCTTGGCTTTGGGTTTGCTGGTGGATTCTGCAATGCAGTCTGGGTCGTCGGATTTGGCGCAGGCTTTGTAAATTTCGCTCAGGTGCGTGAGGTAATGGTTGTAAGAGCGGCCCTCTTCTACTCTGTGTTTGTTTTGCAGGTAAACTAGGTACATGCGATCCATGTCCTCTACCTTTAGAGGTAATCACACAGAAACAAGATTGGGCTTATTGACTTATACTTGTCGCAATTTTTCTGAAAACATCTCTCAAGAAAGTTAACTTATTTAAAAGAAATATATTCCATAAAGTCTCAAAAAAGACTGTGACCATGACTTATAATCTCTGCTTTTGTTACTCACTCCCTCCTGGTTGTTGGTCTCCATGAAGTATTTATACCAGCCCCAGAAATCAGGCAGGCTTCTGTAATAGGCAACATTCCTCCTGTTGCGGACCAGCTTCTTCAGTGATGACATGCTGTCTGTCTTCACCTCAGAAACGCCCTCTATAATTGAACCAGCACATGACAAAAGCAAGTTTCAACATATAGACATCTCAGTATAATGTTTATTGTTTTGTGTGTGTTGTGAAGTTTTTTGTAAATGAAAGGGGTTTTTATGTATGTATACCTATTTTGAATTATAGATTATACTTTTTATGGGTGCTTCATTTTTAGGCAAAACTAATGTTGGTTTTACGTAATGGCACGATATAAACTTAAACTACCAGTTAAAAGTTTACACACTTGACTAAATGTACTTTTTCTCATGGTTTTAAAACACAGGATTTAAATTGCACCAACAAACGTATTTCTTCATACACTACCATTCAAAAGTTTGGGGTTAGTAAGAATGTTTTTGAAAGTCTATAAAAATACAGTAAAAACGTTAATATTTTGTGAAATATTATTATTTATTTTCTATTTTAATCAAATTTTTTCAGCATCATTACTTCAGTCTTTAGTGTCACATGATCCTTCAGAAATTATTTTAATATGCTGATTTGGTGCTAAAGAATCCTTTCTTATTATTATAGTTATATTCTGATTAATATTTTTGTGGCTGATGTCACACTCTTTTTCAGGAATCTTCAAAGTTTAGCATTATTATATTATTTTTAATATTTAAAAAAATTTTACATATATTTTCAGTGTTTACTGTAATGTTTGATTAATTTAATGTGTCCTTGCTTGGTAAAAATATTAATTTCTTAAAAAAATTATACTGACCCCAAACTTTTGAACGGTAGTGTATTTTATAAAATAAGAGTATTATGCTATAGAGAATATTATATCTTACATATAAGATAGTTTAGATTCATATATTTAAGACATGTATATACAGACATATGTCTGGACGTAATTCCCATAATTCCATTTTTGTTATTTTATAGTTTTGATGACTTCACTATTAATTTAAAATATGAAAAATATTGATAATAATTAATGAGCATAAAAACCTTTTGACTCGCATGTGTACAGGATGAGAAGTAGGCTATTCATGTGAAAGAGATGAAAATTCATTGTGGTGATTTGATTGTAATCCTTGGATTCTTTGCTTTGCCAGTGTATCACATGACGAATCCATGAAGTGGTAACATTTCTAAATTAATAACTTAAAATGATATATTTAGAAGAAGGATGTTCTAATTTAGAGCCAAGATGAAGATAAGCTATATATGAAACAATGAACCACTGCATATTTAAGTGTACAAACTTCATGATTCATGTTTAATGGCTTTATCTCACATGTATTGATATCGCTGCCATTTACAACACAGCTGATAAATAAAAAAACTCACCGTCTTTATTGCGCCCTACAGGACCAGCATTCAGAAAGTCTGTCACACAATGCAAAAGAAAAAACAGAATTGAACTGTTATGACACAAATGTCACACTTCTGAAAATAAGGAAAATGCCAACCGAGAACTGACTAATATGCTCCTGCAGGTGCACAGCAGGCACTTTTCCCGTCAGCGAAGGATTTGTCTTATTCTAGTGATTACTGCTCTGGCTTGGCTCTCTGAGAGCACTAAGTGCTTTAAAATGGGGCTTAAACTTCCGGGACCCCCTGCATGCGTACCTGTTAAACTACAAAGAGATTGGGGAACCAGCCCAGAGGCTGCTGTTATAATTACCACTGCTGTAAAATAAAATGAAGGATGTAAAATGTTCTGTACGTGCAACATTATTTGTGGCATATATCTGCACCTCCAGTGGGTCTCTTCTGATGTTTATAGCTCATGGAAAAAAGTATAGTTGGCTGTGATAATTGCAAGGCCAGACTTTTCCGCTATGGAAACTGTTTGTCTTCACGAAAGCGTAGGAATGAGAAAAGAGTAGGAATACACAATGCTCATTTGTTTTCTTAGAAATTATGTTTGTAAAATACTTTGAAGTTTCTGCAGTTACAGTAACCTAATGTGTTTCGTTTCAGAGCTTTCTAATTCATTTGGTTCATGCTTTCTAATGCTACACTGATTTACGTTTTGACATTATGTGAGACGTGAGCTGAAATTGAATTGTGCAAAATATTAAGGATAACAGAATATTTTATTTTGATCAAAATGGATTCTCACCTGACATAAAGACAGTTGCAAGAGCCATTCCACAGATCATTACAGATAGCGTAAGTCTGGCCATTTTTCTTGATTACCGAGTCCTGAAAACAAACAATTATCACTTGAGAGAGTGGCCATTTCAGGGACATTCCAATATTCAAAATAGTGTTTGACATTGGTTTTTCAATAGTTTACTCTTAAATGGTATTGAACTTTTTAACTATTTGAACTTTTAAGCCACGCATGATTTCTTTAAAATGACCAGATATAATTATTTTAAATATAAATCTTTATATTAATACAACACATATTGAATAATAAAACAGATACGACAATCCATATGAGATACTCCAGCAAAACATCTCTTACCAGTAAAATGCAATGCAATCTTAACTCGACCTAACATTAATTTAATAAGAGTATTTTGGAAACTCTCACTATCAGTCAACTGTTTGAGAAAAAGGAACTTGTCAAAAGCATTTACCTGTTCCAGAAGAAATGTTTGAAAATACTCATATGTTGCTGCTGGGCTCTGAAGGGGCGGACTGAGCTCTTCACACAAACCCCTGCACTCCCCTTCAAACCCTCGGTGGTGGATGGCAACGTTTTTAAGGAGCTCCATGATCATTAAAAACAAAAAGGTATGTCATATGTCAGGAGCTTGCTGTTAGCCTTATTGGGATTGGCTCTTGCAAAATCAGCTCATTGACCAATGAGAGTCCTGTAATTAGGAAGAAAAACAGCAAGATCCAGCTTGGAAGAAAGAGCCGGAGGGATGCAGAAATAATCAAAGATATACCTTTTTTACAGACATGTAAAAAAAAAAAAAAAAAATGTCCCCATTCTGCCATATACATAACCAGTTCATGTAGATAATTTAACATAGATCAGTTTATATTTATGTGGTAACATCTAAATTAGTTAGTTCTTGGCAAAAATATTATTTTTAATAATAGACTAATCTGTTACTACTATGTTGCAATAACAAAAATACATTTTGTGGACCAGAAATCAGCAGAATATGCAAATTCTACTTAATTGGTTTTATGTGTTTTGTTTTATTTTGTGGTGCATTACAATAAGAATAGATTATAAGACATGTTTGTCACATTAGTAATTTTGTCACCATAAAATTTTGACAAAGTCAGCACACTATTGCAAAAATATGTACCGGTGAGTTTAGTAGAAGAATTTCTTCTGAACATATATTATTTTTTTTTGCATTTTTTAGTAGAACCGTGTATACGATATTGTTAAAACACCTGCATCATCTTTCTCATTCAAGCGGAATGAAGACTTCTAAAGTCTAGATATTCATGGTGAAGAAACTGTGTAATGTAAGCTATTAAAAACCAGACCATTGCTGTTAAAAAAAACAACTCTCCCCGACAAGCAGATTCCTGTCAGCAGCTTTTTGAAGGTGTTATCTGGCAGTTTCTTCACACTCACTAAAGATTCCACAGGAAAAGCAGAAAGTGTTGACCACTGTCATAAGGAACCAATGGCAACTGAAGGCCAGAAGTTTAAAGAAAGCTATAAAAGATCAGAGATAACTGCTTTTTATGACCAGAACATCATAGATCAGAATGATGGCCTGTCAAATATAATTTCATCAGGTGATTCTTTCAATGCAACACAAAAATGTATAGTTGAAGCTACTGTATGTATGTGGCTGCTTTTGACGCAGAAATGACAACTCTGTGTAATATACTGTATGCAATTGAATGTTGAATGGTGTCCACTAAGATCCATTTATCATGATGAAGGGACAGCCGGATCAGCACGTCCAGTTACACATATATAATTACACTTCAGGCTTGCTCCAAACAGGTGTTTTACATAGCACATAAACCTGCAATCCAACCTGGAAGCAGCTGAGCACACAAACATGATATGGCCTCATAATTTTAACATACCACATGTAGAAGAATGCGACGTTCCCTCCGAATTTTAGAACAGCTGGCGCCAGAGAAAACTTTAAAATCACTTAGAAGACAAAAAAAAAAAAAAAAACTTGCCCTTTGCTGGCATTATCTACCAATATATACATTAAATATTGAACATCAAATCATCTACCAGTCCGATTTCACAAACTTTAGTGAAATAAGTTTTTCTGACAGGACGAGTGTGGCATGCAAGATGGGTCAAGGTGATAAAACTCTGAGGAGTTGTTTTTTTATTTCTTTTTCCCCCAGTTCACCTGCATGTCTCTGTAGAGTTTTACAAGACTTGAGACAAGCCAGTTTTCACTTCTTCCCAGGTAACTCACCTTTTTGCCTTGAAGGCCAGAGCACTACTCCCCTTTCCCTACACAAGTCACTCCTAAAAATGCACAATGTCACTGCATTAGATGCATTAAAAAAAAAAAAAAAAGCTCTTCAAGCTCAATTTCACATGCTAAAACAATAGATAATATCTTGTTCAAAACAGTGGGCAGTTTCTGGTTTTCAAACACAGGTCTGTAGTCAATGTGAGGAAATGCATGTTGTTTCTCTGACTGAGATGTAGCCATAATATGTAAAATAACTATATTTCTGCCTTGCATTTCCCAAGCAGCAACACGATTTACAGCAAACAGCATTTTATGGAAAACTAAAGACCTTTCTGAAAAGAATTCAGGCTTGTTTACATGAAAAAACTAAATAAAGGAAAAGAAAAGAAACAAATAGCCAAAAATTATATGTATGGTACCATATAATTTACATGCCAGAAATGTGTCATGTATAATTTCGTATTGTAAACCGCTTGTGGAAATTTTAATTGGATCCTGCTATAGTTATCGATTTAAATCGATTCAAATAATCAGTTTGTGCAACATATCTGTATTGATATAGATATTGTGATAAGAAAAGTACTAGGCCTGTCTGTACAGTCAGTCTTTTGTTATGTTTCTCTTTCTCACATTCAGAATAAATGAATATGTGTGTAGGGACTTTTTGTGGCTTGTTTGATTATTATTTTGGCCCTAAGACACAAATCACACCACATTAAGCGACTCACTTCATAAAGAAATGCAGTGGTAGTAAAAACATCTCCTGCTGGGCCTGAACCTTTAAAGGACCACCAGACACAAAATTATGGAAGAGGTTCTTTTTAATCGTTTCAGTATGTTTAGCTATAACCTATACAGTCACTCATATTGCATTCAGTCAGACACTGTGTTAGGCTACTCTAAATCATAAATGCAATTGAAAACATTGGTGTTGTTCATTTTATCAGCTTTAATCATGAAATGCTTTCATTTTGTGCTGTTCGTAGCGTGTACAGCTCATTATAAAATCCCACATAGTGATGTTAGTTACCAAGCATAAATCATTGAAACATTTCTTTATTTTGTACTGCTGACTTGAGGAAAGGGTGATGGGTGATGTATGGATGGCGTGCTTTACAGGTGGAGTATGAGTAAATCACCTGGTGTCAGATTTATGAGGACCGTGCCTCCCCTTTACCTGGTAAACCTGCAAACAGTGAAAATACCAGAGAGAATACATTTATTATCCGGTTAATCATGCATTTAGTGACATTAACCCATACACTGAGTTACAAAAGTCTGAGCTCATTAGTGTTTATTATTGTAATTTAATTATTATTATAGTTTTTCCAAAATATGAAGGGGGAAAAGTCCCAGATTATTAATGTGAAATTCGCACCCCATTGTATATGTTTTTGACTCAATTTAGAATCTTTTCTAAGTCACTTCAGATATTTTTCACTCCACCTCAGAGAAAAAAAAGAGAGAAACCACTATCTTTGAATCATATGGTTTTAATTACATTCTTGAGATTGTTTATATCTATATTTTGATTATTCTCCTCCGCTCTGACAGACAAACTTGCACAGGCATATAAGGCGATCATATGTGCGTGGCAGCTATCTAGTAGAGATATATAGGAATAAATAATATATTTAAATTTAAAAAATTGATCAAACTGACACCTGATTAGAGAAAATTTTGGATAGCAGTCATAGTGAGTGGCTAGAAATCAGCTACGTTATTATAGAAAGCGGTTGATACATCTCAAAACAAAATTCATAATACATCAGTAGTTTGTTAGAAACACTAAATTTAGATACACACCAAGCACCACACTGTGAACAGAAACAGTCTTGGTTATATGTGTCTCTGTACTTACATTGATGAAAAGGCAATTATGAATAATGGGTAAATTGACAAAAGACAACATTATTTTCAGCAAATAATGCAAATAATGATCCTCAAAGAGACAATTTGATTTATATGATTGACTAAAAGTGCAATTGTCTTCTCTCTACATTGTTCTTAGAGATTAAATACATGTCCCATGTTACTTTTGACTGAAAATTAATGTTAAGGTTCTTTGTATTAAAGATATTTTGAAGAATGTTTCAATTGATTTTATCTATAAAATGAAAGTCAACGGGGTCCAAAACAATATTAAACACCACTGATGACAGAATATAAATTTTTAGGTAAACCATCTCTTTAAGCACTATTTGATGAATATTTATATGAATATAAAACATAATCTGTTCAACTGTGATGACTAGGCCCATGTGCTCTAGTGCCTAGTTGGTTCACTCTAAAAAAAGGTGCAAATCGAAACAAACATGACTATCCATGCAAAGGATTACACTAAGACCACCGGCTTTTCAAAAATCCTTCATAAAAAAATACAATAAAAAAAGAAAATTAGAAAACAAAAGATTTCAAATAAAAAAAACATATTCACCACATGTGTACTTCACTTGAAGGTGTTTCTGTCATTTAAGGGCTGTCCTGATTGTCAGTTAGTGGGAGGCCCTTTCTTTTTGGCCATGAAGCTTTTAAAGTTGAATAGAGAAAAATATTTGGCAGCAAAATATGGAGTATCCTGCATCTGCCAGCCTTTTAACAGCTAAACTAATGACATTACTCTGGTCCATAACCCTCTGGTCATTGGCGGGTTGGAAGTTGACAGGAAACATTATGAAAATAATTTCCTCAAATGACCAACTGAGATGGAGCTACGCCAAAACCAGCCACTATCGCATTCCCCGTGAAATACACAATTAGCCTCCCTTCCAAAGATTGACTTTGTTTTTATAGCAAAACAACTGAATCACGCCAGCAAAGTTAAACAATGGAATACCTTCATCACTCTGGACCTTGCCCTGTAAACCCAACATTTATCCTCCCACCCACATCCCATCACAGAGGGAAGCGGACGCCCCTCTGAATAAGATCAGTGGCGCCCCAGTAGTTTGGACAGTAAGCCTGAAGAAGGTTGGCTAGGTTTAGACGGATCTGCACGGCTCGCCCGGTCCAGCCCCAGCTCGCCTTCCAGCTGTTCCAGCTCTGATTGGTCCAACAACTCAAAGTCCTCTGCCTCACTGTCTGACTCTTCCTCCAGGGCCTGGACCAGCGCAGGCGCTACCGCCGCCTCCAGGCGTTCCTGCATGGCCGCGGTGACAGCTGCCGTAATTACGTCTCCAGCCAGCCTCTGCACAACCTCCAGGGCCTGGACCACAGGTTCCTCCTCTGACCGTGTGGACCCAACCCTGCTGGGATGGGCTGGAGGGGTGGGCATTCCAATGCTCAGGTCTTCATCGTCCTCTCCGTTTGTCACCAAGCCATTGTCCAGGGAGGGAAACTCTGGTAGTCCACCGGCGAAGACTTCCTCGTCACTTCGCGGGTCTGAGTCTGTATGAAATACAGCAATAGAGAAAACAATCACATTTTTAAAAACTGAATGCTGAAATTGAAATTTGCATGTATTCACTGGAACATAATTTGTCTAATATCCAATATTCAATGTCTCGAAAACTCTACAAGAGTTAAATTTGATAGTTAATAGTTAAAAATTCAATTAAATTAGAACAGTATAATAGATAATACTTAAAGACCAGCTATAACACATGAAGAATGACTTTCTAAACTAGAGGTCTGGCATACATTTTATTAATAATTATTCATTACTAATTTAATGAGTTAAAATAACTGTCTTTATTTTATTATATTTAAAGGTAAACATCAAATTATGTAGGCGAAATACTCCAAGGCACTCCTGTGGTAAAGTTAACAGCCTTTAATGAACTTGGCTAAATCATTAAAACTAGAGCTACATGTTTTTCGGCAACACAGCCTTCTTCCGGACCCGTTTTTAAGACAAATGTCTTGAAATACATAATCTGAACAATGTTTTCAGGTGTAGTAACCGTAGTATAAGCGGAATAATTGACTCCAGGCCGTTTAATTATTGAAAAAGAATGCACATCCGAGGTGTAACGGCCACTACGCTTCACGCCGCATCACCACCTTGGGTGTGGAATATTTTTCTAATAATTTGACGGCCCGTCTTAAATTATTCCTTACTTCATACATTTCTGTAAAAGATAAGGGAGCTTACCCTCAGAGTTCTCTGTCTGAGGTGTGTTTCCCTCTGAAAGGTTGAAAGTGCCATTGTCTGTCCACGTTACTTCAGAGACCTCTGTGTCTGATATAGACAGCTCTTTGCACACAGTGGAGTCCATCTGTAATAGATCTCTCAATATCAGCTCACACATAAACAGGAAATGGACATAGTTATGTATAACATATTATTGCCATATCATGAAACCCTCAGAGTCTTCAGTGGCACATGATAAGCATGGGTGTGACAGTGCACTGACCTTGGGGAAAAGTGCGGACAGATCTGCTTCAATGTTCTCTCTCTCAGCTTGTGACTGGAGTATCCTTTTCTCTGGAGCAGGGAAGTAAAATGAAGAACGTAATTCATAAATTACTTTAAATTAGTGCTGACAAATCGATTAATCACGATTTATCACATATAACATAAAAGTTTGTAAATATACTACATATTTGTGTGTGTGTGTATGTGTATATATATATATAGATAGATAGATAGATAGATAGATATGTATATAAATCAGTTTGACAGCACAATTTAAATATTTCATTTAAACAGAAAAGAATCAATAAAATACTTCAGTGTAGTAAAAAAAAAAAAAAAAAAAAGTGTGCTATGTTTTATATGTTTATTAGTGTAACACTCTGTTAGCTTAGCAACATGCTAATGCCAAACTCCGTTGAACTCAATTATAACAAGTGCTATATTTGTGGTGCAAGGAGATGCTCCAAAACGATCAAAATCGGTTACTTATGAGTTTCCATGCAGTATATTAGTATTCCAATACTTATATTAGTATTATTTAAATACTATTATAGTATTTATTAATATTTTGTCATTTGAGTTTTTGTTCAATATTTATATGTAGCTTTAATTGGCTTACTTCAGTTTTAGGATTAATGATTTTAGAACTTCAACTTATTTTATTTCAGTTAGTTGCCAAGGGAACATTACCAATTTTATGATCAACTTATCGTCAAGTTTTTTAAAGATTTTAATCTTATATTTTATTTCAGCTTTATTTAAATGAATAATAATTAAATTATTTTTAATAGATTTTGATTTTAGTTAACAATAACAGTTTCCATGAAGGCCACCATGCCGCCTACATGGCTCATAGGTTTTGAAATAGATGAATAGAATAGTAGTAGTAGACTACTATTTTGTCTTAGTAGAAATAGTAGAAAAACAGAGCCTTTCTAGTCAAATAAAGTCTAGTTAAGATGCCTGTGAGGCAGCATATGCTGGTGGTGACAAGCTCTACTGGAAATAATGTAAAATTCAGAAATGTAAAAACATTTTGTGTGTGAATGTATTTGAGACTAACCATGATTCTCCTTGATTTTCTTAAGAAACTCGCCCACTCCAAAGTCCAGTTTCTGCAGAACTGGTTCCAACCACATCCCAAACTCATGTGACGACACCAAAGGCCAGAGAAAAATGCCCAGCACTGCAGCAAACAGATGTACAAACTATTAATGTAGGTGTCACACTTACCAGTGTTTCTGAACCTGCTGACTGCTAGGAAGAAAGAGAAACCAGAGACCGAGTGAGAATGTCGTCCTGGTTACATTACTAGGAATCCACTATCACATGACAAACGGACTGTTGGATGTTCTCCAGGTAAATGGAGGTTCTCGGGTGTTCTCGAGGTTCTCCGCTCTACTTAGCCATGACGCATGGTTACAATCACTTGAACATAAACTTAAATGAAAAGGTAGGACAAAAACTATTGGTTGTCTTTTTTGTGTATGTAGGCAGCTCTAACTTACCACTTACCTAAGATGTATGAAATAACAACCCCTGGAATGTAACGTCCAAGTATTGCCAGAAAAGTACACATACTGCACACCAGCAGACAGAACTGCAATGACACACAAATTCACAATGTCTCAGTTCACTGCAAATGGATAGACATGAAATAGGTATGGAAAGTTAATATAACCTGTGATGTGACATGCTATTCTACATGGAATACTTTGAAAAATTAAAGTATTATTTTTTTAAAAACGACAGGTACAAAAGCTGTCACTGAGGCGGTACCCTTTGTACCCAAAGAGTGCATATTAGTACCTAAATGGTACATATTGGAACCTTTTTAAAGGGTATTGTCCCAGTGACAGCTTTTGTAAAAAAACTTCTGAGTGTATATTTAAATATAAATATTAAATCAAATGAAATTTTATATTAAATCATAATATTATTATCTATTGATACTGATTAATATTAATTATTAATAATAATATTAATTTCTATAAGACCACTGTAACTAAGACCATTAAAATAAAGAAATTAAGACAAAAAGGGGAAAATGTAGAAGAAACTGAGACTTATTACATGATACCCAAGATACAGTTTTCCTTATACATTTATACAATCTTGATGTGGGTGTAAAAAAATAATGTGTTATGCGTCATCTACTCAAATCCATCCATACCTTGCCTGGATTCTGCTGCTTAAAAGAGGAAGTCTCCTCAATGAACAGCTTGAGGCTTGTCCAGAAGTCTGTGAATGGAGATTCTGATCCAGACTTGCCCTCCTGGACAGAATCAATGACCTCCCAGCTACAATTAAAAGACCAGTGACATAGATGATCATTAATGCTGAATTTACATTTCTTTTCATTATCACTGCATTTCTGTTAAACATATATACTACAATATACATATACACAAATATATATATATATATATATATATATATATATATTTGTAGTGGCCTCTCAACCTCTGAAACTATGTAATATGACATGCCTATACAGAATGTTTAAATCCATGTTTTGGAAGATGGAAATTATTAAATAATAATAATAATAATAAAGATTAATTTAGACCTTAGTCCTTAAGGCTTAGTCATGTCAATCAGATGAAAAATGTGTGATGCTGCACAATCTGAACATATAAAGGTGACATAAATAAGCTACAGTTTTTCCACACTGATTAGATCAGTCAATGTCTCAATTTTACAAAATCAGGTCTTTAATAAACAGATTACATTAGCTATTCAGTGCGTATGCTTTTGAAGACATAATCTAGCACTATTGTGTGTGAACGCTGCATGTGTGAAATAGTTCACAGTCTGAGTGATGATTGCAGACATGTACAAAAGGATTCTTCTCACTTTTAACTACAATGGGTTCATGAGATATCTGAAATGTAGTCGACCTAAAATAGATTTTTATATATTTTTTATATATTTATATATGATGATATAAATTGATTTATATATGAGATAATTATTGCACATTGAAATGCTTTTCGATTTGAGGGTTCACCTTATGTTGCCATATATAGATTCTGATTTGACATATTAATGGATTTATGGGTCCTTAACTGACAGATTACATTAACAAACATATCATTAATCACATAAAAATGACTATTTACACATTAATGATTCTTTGAGTCCGCTGGGGTCAAAGTTAAACTCTTTGATGACATTAAATCACATTTGACATTATATAGAAAGTTTACAGGTAGTTAGTTTAAATTATTTAAAGCTAATAATAACATCTGGTAAAAAGTCTAGCAAATATTTCTTTGGTCAAACATTTGGCTTTCAATGAATTAGTATGACTTTTAGAACGGGGCATCTGAGAATTTCTTGGCAGTAGATAAGCGTCTATTAACAGGCAGCCTGTTAATGCCTTTGATCTCTGGTTATGCACCCTTACTCTTGTCCCCTCACAGCTGACGTTCTATATTTCCCATGACCAAAACAAACCAAACAACGCCACCTAGAGTAGGTAAATGTGTTGAAAGGTTTTAAACTGATCGACCCCAAATGTTAGCAAAAATATGCTATAACCCAAGCAATTAGGCTGCCTCCTACAGATCAGCTCGAGCTGTGTTTCCTCCAAAAGGTCATAAACCTGTCACCTCCAACATTGCAGAGACATGTTTCCCCACCGGAGGTTTCCTATTAAACAGGGCGCATGGGGTGCATGTGACTATGAGGCAACAGAGCTCACATTAGCATTTCACCATCGACCATGTGGCAGATACAAGCCAATGTGCCAGAGAAAGTGCAGCTCAGGCTTGCCCAACCCAGAACAGAGCTGACGACTGGAGATCAATGAGGTCTAATACTCACATGACACTTGTAAAAGTGTGAAGACATTTCATAAGATAACATCTTTTGTTACATCTTTCGAGAAATCTGGTTGTTGACTGACGCCATGTGGTGTATGATAGTTAACACTATTTGAAATCATACTGCATGCATGGCATGTTTGCACCTTGGTAAATATGTTGCTAAATAGGCTATTATTATGTGAAAACCAAAAAAAGTGAACATTTGCTGTCTCAAGCGAGTCTTAAATCTTTTAAATCCAAAGAAAATGTGTAGAAAAGCCTCTAATGTCTCTGCAAATGCCAACAACAGGTGACTCTGGATTCTGAAAACCTAACTGCTGGACTAGCTGACTCCCATGCTAATCGCTAAAACAACACAGAAAGCTACTTGTCTGACACTCAAACAGGCCCGGTGACAGGGCACTAAAATAGCCCAAAACAAACAGCTGAGGAATGGCAGTTAAAATCCAGTGTCTCTTAATTTGTAAAATAAGGGCAGCAGAAACACAGGCATTTCCAACTGCAGTATTTTAACAATGCTATTAGCCTGTCTGTGGGTCTGTCCACTTAAACCTCATCACACATGACTGACAGGTTCCATTGCAGTGCAATACCTCTGCAGTCCTTGTGACAATCAACATGAAATTCCCCCTAGCAAATGTTCCAAAACAAGGGTCACCATGGAGACCGCACGACCCCTGATGCATCTGATACATGACTGACATTTATAAAAATTCAGAAGAAGCTCATATCAGAAACATGACACATCTAAATGCAATATAAGTAAGATTAAAGCAAAGTTCTTCAAAGACAAGTATTACTTGATTAATATAACACTTAAAAACACTTAAAAACAAGACAAGCTCTACATTCAAGTTATCAGAGATATAAGACTAGCCACTTGAAGGTATAACACACATAACACTAATGCTTAGTATTCAAAGTTAACAACCACTCTGTCTAGTTTGTACCAGTTTCTTCAATACAGTTTTAAATTTTACCTCAGTGCTGATCCATGGTCTTCAGCAGTCATCTCAAAAGCTCTAGGTTTCAACATAAAAAGCCTTCAGAAGGTAAGTCAGAAGGTGAGTGTGTCAGTGATAAGTTCCAGAGTTCAGACAGAGTCACAAATGAAGTGTCTCATGAAGCCACACAAGCTAGTGTTTATGTTGATCAAGGCCCGAGCTTCACTATTTCAACTAGTCAGGTCTAAAAATACCAGAGTCACATAGCATTCCACAAGCAGGCATCATACAGACAACGCTGGGGCATGAACACACACACGTACAAACACTGCATATAATACCCCCTTAATACCCCCTCTTCACAGAATGAGACCCTCTAAAGGGTATTTTGAATAACACTGAAAAATGATCTCCATACAGGTACTTACTTGGGTATCATTTTTACTGGAAAGCTACTTCTTGACGTCACAAAAATTATATGTTCTTCCCATTGATTTATGAGAATCTTATTTATGAATTAATTACATTGAAAATATAGCTACATTTTATGTAAATACTACATACTGGAATAAAATTATACAATTGATTAACTATTTATATTTTCCCACAAATATTCATTTGGGGCAGGTGGTCACACTTTTATTGTTTTTGTTCATTATTTACATGTTTTAAATGGTATAAAATGACATTTTCACAAATTTCCATTTGGGGCAAGTTGTCATGTTTTTTTTTTTTCTATTATTCACATGTGGTTTGAAAGGTATAGAATTTATTAATTAAAATATTTATTGGCCAAATTATTATAATTTTTTTCTGAAAAGCCTATAATAGGATGTGTTCCATCAGGCCAGCTTACCCCACAGCATGTGCCAGTACCATTTTCCCTGGTAAATAATGGTGGATATGTTCAAAAAGACTTCAAGATCTATGTACAGAAATTGACATTCAAAAATGAACATTCACAGAGAAATATTCAGTGGAATAAAGTGTGAAAACTTGCCCCGTCTCCCCTGTATATACAGATAGTAACAGTCTTTTTTATTATTTATATCACTTCTATATTTATCTTATTATTATTTGGTCATTTGACTGTGAAGAAAGCAACGTGACTGGTCAGTTGGTCAGCCAACAGCTAATAACAGTAATGTAACCGTCACTCAAGTCTTCCTCCAATGGGCAGCTGAGTCTCTAACCACACCCTTTGTTGTTTAGTATACTGTGATGTGATTGGCTGGTTAGGACATTCCCATTTCCTCCCAAAAAGAATGGTGAGGAAATGCAAGAAAGGATTACCATCACTCCTGGATGCACAACTGGCTGTGTCATTCTACTCAACTTGCCACGCACAGGCAGGCAAAAGTCTGAAACATAAACTCAAGTTTCACAACATGACATGCCTCCACTGGACAAAACAACCCACACTAGAGCATACGTCACAATACAGATAAACAAAGCTGAAGATGACAAATATTAGTACAAATTATTGCACTATGTGAATCTAGCAACAACAACAAAAAGTAACTAAATTCATATTACTAAACTTCTGTTGGAATATAAAAAGACTTTTCTTAAAGCTCTTAATGTGCAACTACACTAATCACACTTTAAATGTCATGTTAACATCTATGAAAATACATCACTGTAAAAAAATTGCTGCCTTTAATTTTTAAGTATGGTCAAATTACCTGTCATTTCAACTCACTTTAAAAAAAATCTTGCCTAGTTGCATTATGTAATGAGTTTGTAATTGGTTAAGTTATTTTGATGAGTTCAAGTAATTGAAAAACATTTTGCCATGACATATTTATCATATCAAATCTTACAGAAATACAAAAAGTAGAGCACAACATAAAGCGCTTTGATCCCACAGCTATTGGGGGGTGCAGGGGGCAAAGAGGTCAGTGTGAAGATCCGGGCGAAGACAACTGTTGAAACAGGACTCAGATCAACAGCAGCCGGCAGAAATGAACAAGCTGAGGCAATCCAGCAGCTGTTGGTCAAGTACTCGAGGTTTTAATGAGGCCCGCCTCACATAAACACCACACTGACGATTACTGCACTGGCATCTCACCCGCTGGAGCACAATGGTGCCATTGCATTTGTTTTCACCATAAGCATGCAAACAATGACAGAGCAAGTCCGGTCAGAGTACAGCATGGCGCAACCCGGATTAAAATAATGGAAAGCCGAAGGCCAATGATAAGCAGTATTGGATAAATTCATCAAGCCTTCCACTAATCCAATACTTTAACAAATTTAGTTTGAGTTTCAATGTTCTCATATGCAAAGATTTGATGAAAATATTGATCATATAATGTTTGTTGACTTGGACACTCTTCAAACTAACTCATGGTATATGAAAAAGGTCAACAGTGTCGAGCGTTGCTACGTTTCGAGTGGGTCAGGAGTACTTTGTTAGATTTCTTAATTAGTCTTGATCACACAACAGCGCTGATATCACTAAGCTCACATGACAGGCTTTATGGATTGCTGTATGTCATCAATAATGCCAATAAGAGTCATAGGACACCCTCTAGTGGTTACAGGCTGGACTGTAGCTGATGAATGGGACATTTTTAAAACACCTTATACATTTGTGCCATTTCAGAGTTCATTTTTTATTTAAAAATATCGTTAGCCTCATAGCATAATTTTTTTAAATGACTTAGGCAATTATGCTATGAGGCTAACGATATGTAAATTGCGGTTCAAAAGTTTAGGGTTAGTATAAAAAAAAAGAGGTAACACTTTAACTAATGTTAACAGATTAAACCTTATTGTAATGTATTAACTAACTTGAACTAACTATGATCTAAATATTTGTTACAGTATTTATTAATCTTTGTTCAAATTAGTCAATAAAAATTCAGCTGTTCTTTGTTCATGTTAGTTCACAATGCATTAACTAATGTTAACAAATACAACTTTTGATTTGAATAATGTACTAGTAAATGTTGAAATTAACAAAAATTAATAAATGCTGTAGAAGTACAGTTCATTAATAGTTCACGTTAACTCATCTAGTTAACTAATGTTAACTAATTAAACCTTATTGTAAAGTGTTACCAAAAAAATTAATTAATACTTATATTCAGGACACATTAAATTGATCAAAACTTATTTATAATGTTACAAAAGTAACTTAAAATAAAGGCTAATCTTTTGAACATTCTGTCCTGTACATATAACACATCCTGAAAATGTGTATCAGGTTTGCAGAAAAATATAAATATTACAGTTTTCAACATTGATCATAAATTTCAGCTCTGCCTTTACAGGAAAAAAAAAATTTAAATTGAAAACAGCAATTTGAACTTCTAATATTTCACAATATTTCTGTTTTTACTGTATTTTTGACCAAATAAATGCAGCCACGGTGAGTGTAGGAGACGTCTAAACAGTTGTGTATATTAGGTCATAATTTGAAACTCGTTCTTTAGCTGCATGATTGAAGTATAGGTGTGCATGCTCTAAATTTACCTGCTTGTCATACTCTTCCATAGAGCAGCTCCTATAAAGAGGGAAATAAACATCAGTCGAATTTTGCTTCCATTTATATGAGTAAAGTGACACATTAGAGCATTATGGGACGAAACAAACCCACACCTCTTGATCTGGAAAGAGCCACATCTCTCATTAGTTGTATCATCACTAAGAGAGCTACACACATGGAGATAAGGCTGAACACTCGACAGGGACTGAGGGAAACAAACCTGCATGGAAAAAATAAACAGAAACAGGTTTCCTATATATAAACACATGCAGTGTTATAGTCAACAGATAACTATCACGTAGGCTATGTACAGTGCTTGTTTAAGATAAATGCTGTGAGATTATTTAAATCTAATATCTGTCATCATACCTTTAAAATTAAACAATTATAATGTTAATCGAACATTAAACAATTATAGTACACACTCATGTTACTATTTATGTTTACAAGTTACCTCTTATGTAAAATCATGTGCTTTGAGGGTGAAACTAATTCCAAAAGGAACACCAAATTACTACTTAGTCGTTAACCCAGATACACTATTTATCCACATTCCACAACAAGATTTCTTTAAATCTAATGTAAGCAATGTATCCATTGACAGCCTTTGTAAATGCAAATACAATTTTGAATTGAAATTTTTTAAGTTTTTCTTCAAATATTTATTTATGTTAGCACAAAATATAGGCATACAATACTGGCACTGTGCGTATAGCAATGCAACTTAAGTAAAAATCATTGCAAACACAGATAAAGAGAAACTGGTCAAGGGAGAATGCCTTAAGCAAAAACATTGTTAGGCCTGCTGATTTAATTCGATTAAATGCAGTGCATTGGAAAGCAATAAAGACTGAGCCATATTAATTAATGCAACATTTTTTTTTAACTCCAACATCACGATGTCTCAAATGAGAATATGTGAAATTTGCATTCATGCATTCTGCATTCAAGTGATATAATAAAAATAGCCTGTGTGAATAAGGAAAATACGCTGCGTCATGTGTCTCACCAAAACGCTATATTTGTAGTTACGAAGAAAGCGGAAGTCCATAATGGTCTATTCCAGTTAATCAGCTTTGATATTCGACAGGGATAATTGCCTGCAGGGTATCGGGCTCTGGAAGGTTGCTCTTCCTCTTTCTCCGCCATCTCTCCTCCTCCACCTGAATTGAGTGGTCTGGAAGCTCTCTTGCCCACCGGCTCCACCTCTGAAGCATCCGGGCTGTCGCATCCACCCTGATTAGCCATAGCAAACGAACGCGAGCCCGCTCCCCGCTCCTCACGCGCACTGCCAGCTGATATTTATTTTGTTGTTGTTTAGTCGCTGACGTCACTCAGAGGCAGCCCCGGATTTCTGTTGGGAACTCTTACGTCATCGTTAAATCAGCTGCGTGACTTACACTTGCTCTAGGTTGCCTATGCATCCGGCTTATTGCTCGAAATTAAGCCAAATTAACGTTTTTCTTGATTTCATTCATAGTACATGGAAATTATGCATTGTCTTCTTCTTCTTCCTCCTCCTTCTAGTTCATCACCAGCCACCATTCTTGGAAAATATTTCTTCTTTATACCTGTGCAACTTTCAAGTCAACAACTGGGAAAAATATTTCTTCCAAAATACAAAATATGAATGAGCTCTATAAACCCTTTAACCACTAGGGCGCAGTGTACATTACTTTAAATTGCTTGTAGAAGGAGTTAGCCACTTAGGCTACAGTGGAAATATAAAAATAATAATAATCTAAAAATAGCCTATAAAATGCTATACAATTATTATTATTAATGTCTAAAAGTTGTTTCTGCAGTTTAAAGTTGTAATGCTTTTGTACACTGTAAAAAAAGGCTGCCTTAAATTCTTAAGATGTTTAAGTCATTTCAACGAAAGTTGAAAACTGCTAAACTTATTTTGACGAGTTAAAGCAATATAAAAACACAGGTTGTCAACTTATTGATTTTTTATTGATTTTTTACATATACTTAATCTGTCATTAAAAGTTAACATAATTGACAGCTGCTAACACTGATGACATTCATACAAGATTTTATCTTGGCTGTAAAGTGAGAGATATTTTTAACACTAGTGAAAATGTTTGACTGAAAGGTCTTTAAAATATGTTATTGATCATTATTGCACTATGTAGAACACAGATGAATACTGTTCTTGACTTGTCAGCTGATCAAATCTTAGTAAAAATTATTTTTACTTAAACATGTATTATTCCTGACAGCCTTAAGTACCATATTAAAGCACAAACTATATTAATAAGTAGCAGTTCTATTATTTTGAGCTGGGCACTTATTGGGCACTGAGTCCCTTTGTGACCTCGCTAGTCACATAAAGGGCTTGTGCTCTAGTCCAATCAATCAGAATATAGCAAATTATGTGTTTTTATTTATATTACACACAGACACACACACACATATATATGTGTGTGTGTGTGTGTGTGTGTGTGTGTGTGTGTGTGGAGAGAGAAAGAGAGAGAGAAATGTCAATCAAATGTCAGTGAGTTCTCATTGCACATGATCAATTCTCAGAAATACCTGACGTTGAGAGACAGGCTCAGTGAACAGCAATGACCTAATTTCATATGTTGCACAGTGAACTGTACTGCTGACCTGGCTGGTATTCAAAATTACAATTTGAAACAAGTTTAAAATAAGTTTAAAATGTTTAATATTTTTGTTTATTCTGAACATAATAGTAATTTCAGACATATAGCTTCCTTTTTGTTTTGGAATAGTGTTGCATTGAGCAAGCAAAATCAGCACTGTGTACCAGAAAGTGTGGAGCCACTAATTGGACTGAATTTCAGTGGCAACAAAAGCCCTGGCTAGAAAATTCCAGCCCTGGTTTTACAGGGCCTGCTTTGTTGCTGTAGTGTTTGTTCTCTACTGCTGTGTTAACAGTTATCTTTTCGGTAGTGGCCTCTCCCCACCCTTCCACACAGTGCATGAAAGGTTCCTCAGCACAAACCCGTCCAGAGCCTCTCTGGCACAGTGAAGGCAATGCCCCGTTCTGCATAGGACACCATCCAGACACCAGGACTGACCCAGCAGCTGCCTCGCAACCATGTTCCCACACAGCTTTGATTACAACCAGCCGATGAGAAAACGTTGAGAGGAAGGAGACATGATGGGACAGCTCCCAGAGGATGTGGAGGGTTGCTTCACCACAGAGGAACTGGAATGCAAGATCTGCTACTGTGCATACAGCCTGTCAAGTCGACGGCCCAAGGTTCTCGAGTGCTGCCATTGTCTGTGTGCCAAGTGCCTAGCAAAAATCCTTGATTTAGGCGAATCCTCTCCCAACGCAGTGGTCTGTCCGTTCTGCCGCTACATCACGGACCTTCCCAGAGAAGCCGTGGATAGTCTACCAGATGAGTATAACCTGGTGTCAGCGCTGCTGTCCGTCCAGGCACGGAAACATCAGAACCGGAATGAATCCCAAGGCGAGATTCTTCTCAGTCCCAGATGCCTCAACTCCCTGGTGGGACACTCTGCTTCAGCTTCCCCCACCTCGATTCGTTCCAATTACGTGGTGATCACCATTATGGAGCCTCGGCAGGAATCTGCTATTCCAGCTCCGGGGAGGGATTACCGCTCTTCTAGCCTGGACTCAATGGCCTCTGTTACCAATAGATGGACAGTGTGGAACTGTGCGGCCCTGTTGTGCCAGACCTCAGCGCGTGTCCTGGTCTGGCTGCTGGGGCTTCTGTACTTCAGCTCACTGCCTCTAGGGGTCTACCTGCTCATCATGCAGCATACCACAACAGGGGTGTTGATGGTCAGTCTGGTACCTGTCAGTCTTCTCATTGTTATGGTGTACGGCCTTTGCCAGTGCTTGTGTCGTGAGTTTTGGGACTGTGTGCCACCATAATGACCAAAGCAATAAGTGTAACTGTTATATTTGATGATTGGATGTGCTAATGGTCCTGTCGGTTTGTGGAAACTAGTGAATTCTCCTGCTCATGGATAAACAATTTAGGCTACAGTGAACTGAAAATACAAACAATAAAAGTGCACAGATTTAATTTAGCATCATACAAATCAAAGTCATATTAGAATACTTAATACTGGTATCCACATCAACAATATATTCACCATATATCTGTATATAATTGTTGAATGTGCCTTTTCCAGGAGTGGCTGAAATGGTAAGTTCAATAACTCCATAGGCTTACTGATGTAAGAATAATTAACATACAATAATTTTTTTAAATATGCAAGTCATTGGGTGTTTGCAATATAACACATCATATACTGAATCATGGGTAGGTCACATATTTTAATAGTGAATTAGTTTGATGTTGCCATTTTTCATTTGGAACAGAAATGCATGTGAAGAATGAAGAAACTAACATGCATGTTTTTACACTTTGTGACAAATGTATGAATGAAACATTAATGTATATCACAAGAATGTTGGAGAATGCACTTTATACAGTTTGTATAAAGTATTTTACATCCCAAATCAAATGGCAAAACCAAGACGTCAGATGCAGCTTTCATTACATGTGTGAGCTGGTAAAAACAACAACTGGAAAATCAAAACATCAGATCATGATAAATTATTACATTCCACTTTTTACACATGCATTTGTTTGGGAAAGACAATTAGTCACATATTTTGTATGTAAATATATTTTATATTCTGTTTTGTAAAACTTTTGATGCTGCCCCAACTAGATTAAATGCACTGACACCGTTTAACCACAAATCTTTTGGACTGTAAAATAAATAAATACAAAAATAAAAATATATTTTTTTTATTGTTAATTTATGTGGTATGGTCAATGAAGTAGCCTACTTTAAGACAAATAAAGAAGAACTGATGTTTTAATGAAAATCAAGTTGTGAGGTTATGTAGCCTATGTTTAGCGGCACATTAGGCTATAGTTAAAATAATACATTATTTAATGAAAAATAAAAAAGCAGGAATATGTGAGGGTTAGATTAATGGGTAGGGGATTTTAAATTTCATTAGCTGTGGAAATGGAAGTCACTGAAAAGTCCCAGCCTTAAATGAGATGTAAGGGGGTCCTAATCTGCACCACAACTGCATTGTCCCATGATATGAAAATGATTAAATAAACGAAACATTGTAATTGGTAAGTGTACGTATATTCTCATTGTCTCAGCCATCTCAACTAACGTCGATAACAAGTCAAGCGAAGTGAGAAAGAAGGACATGTTATTGGTAGCTTGTATCTAGTCATGTACCAAGTCCTCGAGGAAGTATGACTGGACCTTGAGAGAGCCAATCAGAACGCTGTATTTCACACTAACAACAAACAAAAGATCGGGGTTCCCTTCTGCTGCTGTCTTTCTGCTCCTTTTACCCGATTTAGTCTGTCCGATCGGCTGGATGTCGTCTTAAATAACAAGGATCAACTTTCTGGATGTCTGTTATGTTTTTGTAAGCTGCCGTGTCGCTGTATTGGCGTGATTAATTCTCTAGCGTCTCGCTAACTCGCATCAGAGAGGCTGTTTGCGGGCTAATCGCAGTTAGCTGGCTGGCTAGCCAGGCGTCAGAAGCGAATAAAACAACCCCGAAATCTCAGCGGCTCTTCTCCTGCGGTGTCTGACAGTGGTCGCTTTAGCCACTGGACACTGTTAGAAAGCTGTCCAGCTAAAGATAGCTGGCAAGCTGTTGGCATCGACGGCAGGAATCGGATCGCGATGTCAGGACCGTCATCGGGCTGTGGGTTTCTGATGTCGGTTGTCGTTCACGGAGACTTGGCTCTCAATGAGCAGGAAAAAGAGCTCAACCAGCGGCTTAGACGCCTTTACCCGGCCGTCAACGAGCAGGAGACCCCGCTGCCCAGATCCTGGAGCCCCAAAGACAAATTCAGCTACATCGGCCTGTCTCAAAACAACCTCCGGGTGCATTACAAAGGTAACCAAGGCTAACAGCAGCAGATGAACACAAACACCAAGTTGTTTACCAGCTAAATGTTTAAGGCATTAGCCATGTTAGCTCGTGTCAGGTTTCGTATCTGATCGGTGATATTAAAAAGACACTTGTATTAGCTTCTGCGTACTCGTATTGTGTGCAAATCAAACCCATTTTTATTCACAAAAGCTGCTAAAAAGATTTCAAAATAGGGATGATCTTGAGTGATCATCGAGCACATTAGTCGATATAATCATACGAGTGTTAACAAGAAACTTTGCTTGGTATTACTAACTGCTTAGACGACATGTTTGAATAAAAATAGCCTCCCTTTAGCATTATTTAGCACCATTCCTGAGCAGTCAGCATTATCTATTAATCGAACTGCTGCTTTTATATGATACTGTATGCATAACAGTGTGTATACAGATATGGCATATATAGCCTTTGAAAATGAATGATTAAGGTGTTAAGTTTGAAAGTGTAAAGTTCGTGTACTGTTATTAGCAATATGAGATGGTGGTGAGTTTCAGCAGCGAGCTATAAAGATGCTTCAGTCATTTCCGGAAGCTCCTACTCTATAGAGTTTCGCTACTGAAATGCAGTCATTGTTAACTCCTTTGACAACATGATCTGTGTATAATATGCCATGTCTTAATACGCTCATGCTGATGTAGGTACTGATCGAGCCTGTCGCATAAGCTCGAGCAAGGCCTTTGTGTGTGTGTTTATCTGCAGAGGCAGGATTTCTGCCATCGTGAGTGTACAAGAAATTCATCAGATAAAGAAAAGCTGTAATATATGTGTCATTTTATTAACACAATTAGTTATTAAAAAAAATCTTTTTTTTTAATCCAGTGAGGTGTCTGCCATTTCCCTCAGCTGAGTCATAAAGGTAGGCCACAGAATTAATTAGGCCAGCCAGAGTTGACGACAGGTAGGTTTCAGGAAGACTGCCTTAAATTACCAGTAGGCCAAGATGTCTTGAATGTACAAGCTACATAAGGTTATGAATCTTAATATCAGGGGTTCAAGACTGTTACCACAAGTGACAAAAATGCCCCATATTGACATATGATATAATAATCATAATCAAATATTTTGGAAATGTAAGTTAAGTGAATCTTTTGACAAAACCTAAAAGAAAAGAAAACATTTTTTGCACGTGTTTTATGTTTTGTATTATATTTGATTGATACATCAGGCTTTTTATGACCCATATAGTATGATATATCTAGTGAGAATTTAGAGCTAACACACTTTTTATTCAGAGGCCCAAACTGATCAAAAATATGCAGTTTGTTGCAGATGTTATTATTTAAAGGCCTATGGCCAGAAAGTAAAATGCTAACTTGTTCCAAAACATAAGAAATTCTGATAGAGATTTTTATAACAATAGCAGACTACTTGCATAAAATTATTATATATATATATATATATATATATATATATATATGTTGTCATACTATATGACCCAGGAATGTGTGTCAATAAGATGATATTTAAATGCTTAGTTTTATGATTAATACTCTGTCTGTAGAGGGGGCAAACAGATAATGAAATGCAGTACAAAGAGGATTGAGAGATGTACAAGTAAAATTCCCCAAAAGCATGTTGGTTCATATTTTATTCATATATATATATATATATACATACATTTTAACATGATTATTCTGAAAAAATGATGTACATGGATAATCAAGTAAACCTAAGTGGCTGAGTGGCTAGTTCTATTCTATTGAGTGCCTGTCTTGTTGTGCGTTAATCATGGGTTTAATGCCTCTTCAGGCACTTTAGGGACCTATAGCTTTTAAATATATTTATTTGCTGTCTCAGAGGTGAGTGTTGTTAAATATTGCAGCTAATATGAAGTGGTTTTGATTAAAACACTCCAAAACATCAAAATCTATATATATATATAGTAGCCCTATATCATACAATTATTTTGCTGTGTTCATGTTTTATTTTGAGCATTATTTACGACTAGGCTAGGTTTTAGAATTAACTTCCATGTTTGTTTGAGAATTTATTTCAATTAATAGCAACTGAAGTATGGGTGAATGAGGTGGCAATTTAAAGGGGCAATTGTTGACAATAATAAATGCAAATTCCCAAATGTAGAGAAATGCATATTCACATTAATTAAAAAAGCAATTGTGCAGTTTCTTTGCTGTTGCTAGACAAAATATCATCCGCCTGAAGCATACGGCTCTCACAGCAAAAACATTGATCACTTTGCTAAGTTTTTTTATTTTTATTTTTGCGCCATGATGACCTCTGGCGACGTTATAATATTACAAATGTTCCAGTTCTCCTTGTGAGTGCCACCATCCACTTGCAGTTGTAAATTATTGTGTTTATGTCACCCAGGTCATGGAAAGACCCCGAAAGATGCGGCTTCTGTCCGTGCAACACACCCTATTCCAGCTGCTTGCGGGGTCTATTACTTTGAGGTGAAAATTATCAGCAAAGGACGAGATGGGTATGTAAAGGATTCAGTATTCTGAGATCACTTTTTGCTGGGAAACGTTAAATGTGCACTCAGTGATTTTTGTTGATGTGGCAATGGGCTATATAACAGTTGTCTTGGATTTATATTGGCACCTATTGGCGTGGATTTAGCATTATGCAAAAGTCTTCATTTAATAATGCCTTTGTAGAAATGCTCTATTAGAAGTCAGCCATGATTCATTTATTCTGTGAGCGAAAATGTCAGATAATGAGAGGTTTACTGAGATAAAATTTGTATGGTCGTTCTGGTCATGTGATCTCAACATGGCAGCCCTCATGAGGTGACCTGCACCGTGTAAAATAAAACAGGTTTTATTCAGTCCAGGGTTATTATAGTTGATTTATATTATATATCAGCTAGTTGCCAAAGATCCCAACATTTCTCATGTCGTTTAACTAAAATAGATATTTAAAAAACGGACACTAATACAATTTTTTAAAAGCATGTAAAATGTACAAATAAAAAAACGGAACATTTTTATATAAATATTAAATCAAAAGAAAATATTAATAAAATGATACTAAAATAACAGATTCAGCCTCACATAAGTATGATTTTCAACATTTTTCAATCATACTGTTCATTTCCTTAGGGATAAAACTATTGTAATTAGGACAAAGTTACTGAGTGCACCTTAAGTTTTTAGGGTGAGCTATTTTAACTTCCTCTAATACAGACTTTTACATCAAATAAATGCTGTTTTTTGTGACCAGGTACATGGGGATTGGCCTGTCAGCTCAAGGTGTCAACATGAACAGACTTCCAGGTAAAATAACTATCAGATGTTGGGAAGTCACTGTACTTTTATTGCTAGTAACACATTAGCTATGTCATATTTTCAGGTTGTTTGTGCCTAAAGTGTCTAGGACTCCCATTCTGTTTCTGAATCGTTATAGACAGACAGGGTTTGAAGTTTAGATGCAATTAGTGGGCATGTTAACTTGATCCTCCACCTTCTTGACGCTCACAGACCCTGGGTGTTTCCTCTGTGAGTCTGCAGCTCGGCAGAGAGATAAGAGTTAGAACTCTTAGTGCTCTTTCCTTAGTATTTTTGCAGTACATACATTGTACAGTACATCATTCCCAAAAAAACAGGATGTACCCAATGTTTATACCCTTAGGTTGGGACAAGCACTCATATGGCTACCATGGCGACGACGGCCACTCCTTCTGCTCTTCTGGCACTGGACAGCCCTATGGTCCCACATTTACAACAGGCGATGTGATTGGCTGCTGTGTGAACCTCATCAACAATACCTGTTTCTACACGAAGAATGGCCACAGTCTAGGTAGTAAACATTTGTATTGCATATTAAGATTAAGGGTGTGTTCACACTTGGCATGTTTGGTTTGATTAAAACGAACACTGCTCTGTTAGTGTGGTTCATTTGAATAAGTGTGAACGCTGCCATCCGAACCCTGGCGCGCACCAAACAAGCAGACCGAGACCGTTGAAAAGGTGGGTCTCGGTCCGCTTCCAAATGAACTAAGTTTGGACCAAGTGAACCAAATTACACACCCTAAATGCCCATCTCAACTAAACTTTGGTTATTTGTTCTTTGTTTATTACTGATGTTTCAATAACAGTACAGTTTCCTCCATCAATTCAATGGGCACTTTAACATTACATGTACATTACTAGGAATAGAATATTTTTCATTTAGGATGATTAAGGAGTTTATGGGAGGTATAAAGCAATTTTGGCTATAAACACACCATGTATGCACACAGTTAAATATTGAACCTACATAGTTAAAAGTTAATTAACAATTCATTGTTTATCTTTTTTCTTTCTTTCAGGGATAGCTTTTACAGATTTACCGGTAAGGCTGTTTTTTCTTAATCACCTCTTATATTGAAGTTAAGATTGTTGCCATATTATATCATACCACATTATACTCTACCATTTAAAAGTTTGGTGTTGATGAGATTTTTTTTTTGAAAGAATCCAATTTTTATGCAATTATTTGATCAAAAATTATAGTTATATTGTGAAATATTATTATTACAATTTAAAATAACGTTTCTATTTTAATTCATTTTAAAATGTAATTTATTCCTAATGTCAAAGCTGTATTACAGCATCATTACAGTCTTCAGTGTCACATGATCCTTCAGAAATCAGTCTAATATGCTGATTTGAATTATTATCAATATTTTGTTGCTTTATATTTTTGTAGAAGCTGTGATCAATTTTTTCAGGATTCTTTGATGAATAGAAAGTTCAAAGGAACAGCATTTATTTGAAATGAAAATCTTTTGTAGCATTATAAAAATCTTTACTGTCACTTTTGATCAATTTAATGTGTCCGTACTGAATAAAAGTGCTATTTCTTTTATAACACAAACCCCTAACCATTACGGGCACCAAACTTTTGAAACGGTATTGTATATTTTGTGGTTTATAATATGTTTTATGTAGTTTCATCAGATAAATATATTTGGTTTACATTCCAATATATGTACGTATGCTTCATGAAAATATCAAGATACATCATTTGTAGCTTTACAGAGTTTTCTCTGCCTGAAGGTCATGTGGTTATTATTGATCACTTGTATATTTTTTCACTGTTGTAATAATCTTCCATTTTTAGATGTTGTAGAGGAAGCCTTTTGCTATTGTTTTGTCTTTCCTTCCTTTCTTCATCATTCAAGATGTTGGACTGACAGCCTCTAAGCATTTCTCTCGCTGACTGAACAGAGGCCTGTTTAGGGCTAAAACAATAATCCATTGAGCAGAAAACACAGTTGGCTGGTGACCAGCATTCATGTTACTCTGACTACTTCTGTGAAGTATGTCAGTTTAGCAGCCCTGACCTTTCTCTCTATTGGAACATGAGCACAGAAAGCACCACAAAATGACTAATATGTGGCTGCCCCCTGACCTGACCCAGAAGCAACATTTGAATTATGTAGTTGGATGAAGCCATTTACACATAGATGCCAGATAGGACACTCAAGACTCGCACAAAAAATGTTACTATCAGGAGATAATTCGTCAAAGTGTTGATCTTGTAAGAATCTAGACATTGTAAGAATCGTTAGACATATTTTGCTGGACTGTAATACTTCTACCCCTTTGAGGAACTTGTTTTATTCTGTTGATACTTTTGAAAAGGTTAGTAAATCCAAATTTAGTCTTAAGGGTTTTAGAAAAAAAGATTTAGTTTTATTTTTGAAAAACTAAACCTGGCCCTCATCATGAACATTGCCATAGAACCTGGCATTGTGTTAAAGGAAAGAAAAATTTTTATGTCGTTTTATAAGCTGATGTTTTTTTAATCGTCTCAATTTGAACACCTATGATACGCATGAACCAAGGCACATTTTCAAGTTAAATTTATTCATATAGTGCTTTTCACAATACACATAGTTTCAAATCAGCTTTACAGAAAATCATGATGTTAAGGTTTTTTGTTTCATAGTCGCATTTAGCAGATTAGAGCTGGGCAATAATTTACAGTAGTCACCATTTGAAGTGGATCAAAACCTTTCATCAAAGTAATACATGAATTTTGAACAATACCCGTTCTTGTCTTAGGACAACTTTGATTAACTTTTTTGATCCACTTCAAATGTTGACTACTGTAGTTTACATTTTGTGATGTTACAAGCTATCAAGCAGTTGAGATTTGCTTTTTCCAGTTTCCATTATTTCTTTCAAGCTACTCTCATTTGTTTTATGAGAAAGTCTATATTTCTATTGTGCTTGCTCATTACATCATTACTAAAAAAAAATATTAACTGCAATTATTTTGCTTTCAGCCCAACCTGTATCCCACAGTGGGTCTACAGACCCCAGGGGAGGTCGTGGACGCAAATTTCGGGCAGCATCCGTTTGTCTTTGATATTGAGGATTACATGCGTGAATGGAGAACCAAGATCCAAGCCCAGATTGACCGTTTCCCCATTGGGGAAAGAGAAGGAGAATGGCAGGCCATGATTCAGAAGTGAGTACTTTTTGATTTGGAGCATTTTTATAAGGTTGACATCAACATAGTTCCAAAACCTTCACAGATGTAATGAATGTATGTGCTAGTGGCTTATTTCTTTCTCAATTTCTCCTTCTGACTTATTTGCTTTCTTCTTATCTTCCCAGAATGGTGGCCTCATATCTGGTTCACCACAGCTACTGTGCCACTGCAGAGGCCTTTGCCAAATCAACTGACCAGGCCGTACACGAGGAACTTGCTTCTATTAAAAATAGACAGAGTGAGTCTCCCAAGTCAACAGAAATAGGCTATTCAGACTCTGTCAGTCCTTTTGGGTAACACTATTTACTTTCTTCAAGGTGCGCTATGTAACTTTTTTTGGTTCAAAATGAACAAAATTTAAGTCAATACACCATCAATCCTTCTTCCAAAACGCATTTTTTGTCTTACTCTGATTCACTATGGTAAGCCCGTTATAAGTGTTTATAGTTTAGTGTCTCGTCAAATCCATAAATAGAGAAAAGTTGCCCCAGCTACTATGATGCATGTAAGAGTGGCATAAGTTATTTGTCACAATAAGCGAGAAAGGTTGACATGGAGCAGCTAAATCTTGAACCTCCAGGTAATGAAAAAAATAAATAAATGCAGAACAGAGGAGCAAAAAAGAGGAGCTTCTGCTAGCAAAAAGAGACTGCCACAGAGCTTGTTATAAAATGAGAATCGAAATCGGCCTGGCTTTTCGGAGATGGTGAGAACTGAGGGATTTGAAATGTTGTAAAAGTGACGCAGAGATGGCATTTTTATTACTCAATAGGTGATCAAGGTAGTTTATTTAACAGATTTATTGAACAGACCAATTGCCATATGTAGCTCTCTAACAGAGTTCATTGTAAAGCATCATCTAATTGTGAAGGGTCATTTCATTATGGGTTGTAGTGCTGTGCTGAAATTTACTTTCAAGAAAGTACTGTCTATTAATGGGTATAGCTACAGTAACGTCTTCAGATAGTCAGCTTGAGAGTAGTGAATGTTTTATGAGCAGTAGGAGAATCATATTGATCCGCATAGTCACAACCAAAACAATGTTCTTCTTTCCATCTAAACTGGTTATATCTATTAAGCCTAGTAGTGAATGTTTTATGAGCAGTAGGAGAATCATATTGATCTGCATAGTCACAACCAAAACAATGTTCTTCTGCAAAATGCATGCAGTTTTGTTTTTCAACCGCTAGAGGGTCAAATGTTACATAGTGTACCTTTACTGAAAGTTCCTGGTCCAATTCTGAATGATTCATCAATGCATGCTTTCAAGAAGTCATGAAATCAATGCCGGGTAATGACTTCACGATTGTGATTGCAGAGATCCAGAAGCTGGTCCTGTCCGGCAGAATGGGAGAGGCTATAGAGACCACTCAACAACTTTATCCCAGCCTGTTAGAGAAAAACCCAGACCTCCTCTTCATGTTGAAGTGAGTGTGATGTGTGCAGTTTTACAAGAATGGACACATCTCCTGTGAAGACACTGTATACATGATGTGTCTGTATCTCTTTCCAGAGTCAGGCAGTTCATTGAGATGGTGAACGGCACTGACAGTGAGGTCAGGTGTCTCGGTGGGAGGAGCCCCAAGTCACAGGATAGTTACCCAGGCTCCCCTCGCCTCTTCAACAGCCCTGTTCACAAAGCCAGCAGCTCCCAGGCCTACCAGACAGGCATGTGCACTACATACACACTAAAAAGAATATATATAATGTATCTTTTGATATCTTCAGCCAGCATGGGTGATGAAAGTCTTACAAAAAAAAGATCTTACGAAGACGTAATCTTCACTGAAATAGCTGTTTAGATTAGTGGTTCTCAACCAGGGGCCCAAGGCCCTTTAGAGCAGTGGTTCCCAATTCCAGTCCTCGTGACCCACTGCTCTGCACATTTTGTAGGTCTCTCTTATCTGACACACTCAGTTCAGTTCATGGAGTCTCTCCTAATGAGCTGATGATCTGGTTCAGGTATGTTAAATAAGGGAGACATACAAAATGTGCAGAGCAGTGGGTCACGAGGACTGGAATTGGGAACCACTGCTTTAGAGGGCCCCTAATAAATCTTAAAATTACTTAAGTTATAGAAGCATGATCTTAATTTAAAATGCTAAAAACACTACAAATAAATATGTATTCATTAAACAGACATTTATTATAACAGAAGTATCAGCTTAGATAGAAGGGCCTTCAAATATTGTCTTGACATGGGGGACTTTGTTTTCAAAAAATGTTGAGAACCACACATTTTCAAATCAAGGTTAAAACCTCTAAACCTAGACCAGAATGACCCATTGATCATCAATAGGAGACGTTATCGCTGATCATTTGTTTTTCCGTCTGTCTCCAGGTTTGGAAAGTAATTACTGTAATGGAGTTTCATCAAGTAAAGGCCACACCTCGACCCACAGTCACAAATCGTGTCCCCCTACCCTGTCAAGTCCCGAGCTTGGTGTCCTGAATGGCAGTCGGGGCCAGCAGACCAGCGTGAGGTATGTGAAGAGGGCATGAAATGATGAAAGGAAAATTCATCCCATCTGTTTTGTAAATGCATGTTATAGATTAATTGTGAACAATTCATCCGTGTATATGCTTAAAGGGTAACTCTCGCCAAATTGCAACCTAGGCTATTTTTGTTAATCTACCCGAGTCAAACATTCGTGTAAAAGCATAATTAGAATGGAAACGCCACTTTTAAGATTGACTATTTTCGTTTTTGGTCAATATGCCTTTTGAATGGGAGTGCTTGGGGCACTACAATGATAGCATCAAAATTGCTATTTTTAAAACACCAAGGAGGCTCGACACAACATGAAACTGTGCTTGAAGTATCACCAGAATCTTTCCATCCTTACTCTCCTCATGTTAAGTTGCATTCGGAGATCGACTACTTTTGACTGACAAAATTCCAGCCACCGGAAACACTAACTGATAAAGTGAGTCGTACAAAACCTTTCTTTTTAGTAAACTTTGTGTACACAAACAATGTAGTCACTGCTCGAGTTCATGTGTAGAGCCCCTGGTGATACGTCAAGCACAGTTTCATGTTGTGTCGAGCCTCCTTATGGCTAGTTCACACTACAGGATTTTAAGCCCGATTTAAGCCCGATTTGCAAGTTAACGAGCTCGCCGACAGGTCGGGCTGTAATCGCGTGCAAATCTGCGGGTGATCCGCGCTCACCAATCTTTAAGTGTGAAATGCTTAACGACGCATCAAAAACGCTCGCTGACACATCGCCGACGCCAGACAAATATCTAGCATGCCAAATATCTGGAGCTGTCGGCCGACTCGATAGCCTGTGGTGTCACGTGTCGCGACGAGCAACAGCCAATGATCAGCTTGTTATGACATTACAAAAGCCTTTTGTATTTGTAACCATCATTGCCAAACCACAACAGGCAGCTGCTTTTTCATTATAATGTTTTACTCACCTCCAACTCTCTCTGACAGACAATTCCTGCTGCCCGCGTGTGCTAATCCATCCTTTCACCCATATTCTTGTTTTTCGGGGTTCTAAACAGATCATTGCGCAAACTATATATATATATATATTTTTTTTTTTTTTTTACCGGCAATTTTGTCCCGCTGTCCATTTTCAAATAGACAATGCGCCATTGGAATGCGCCATTTCCCATTCCACTTCTTGCGCATGTTTTCGTGACAAAAATGTGGTTTTGGGACCGGATAGAGTTGTTGTCAGCTCGTGTAGTGTGTGTAACCCCCTGTTGCAGATCATTTACGTAGTGTCACATAGTGTGAACACCACAACAACTTCAGGACCCCAGAGCAAGTCATGTAGTCTAAACAGCACAGCGATCTGCAGACGTTTAAAGTTGTGTAGTGTGTGAACTAGGCATTAGTGTTTTAAAAATAGAGATTTTTATGCTATCATTGTAGTGCCCTTAGCACTCCCATTCAAAAGGCATTTTGACCGAAAACGAAAATATGGTCAATCTTAAAAGTGGCGTTTCCATTCTAATTATGATTTTATACGAATGTTTCACTCGGGTAGATTAACAAAAATAGCCAAGGTTGCAATTTGGCGATAGTTACCCTTTAATTTTTTTGACCTTGTAATGTTTTATCAAATAGTCAACTGGATCTTCCGGTGAAGTTACATACTTCTCTGTAGTCACGGATGGTGTGCTTCTCCAATCATTTAATTAGCTTAAACCCCTCTCCTCCACAATCGACTTCAAGCTCGCATTTATTTTGTAGTGCAATGGCCACATCTCAAAATCAAAACCGGTCAATAGAATCAAGTTTTTTTTTTTTTCATTAATCTGTTACACTCGGATGTACTTCACAATACAGAAAAAAGATCGGTCACTACTTCTGTTTGATCGCAACTTTAACACCAAAGGGCAAATTATATAAGAACATAACTGTACAGCACAGAATAAGCCTGTTATCTCTTGTTGACTCTTCCTAGCAGTACTGAGGTGGAGATGGAGGTTGATCACTTCTCAAACGGAGTGTCTGAATCCTCTTCAAATGGATTTCTGAATGGCAGCTCTACACATGGGACAGAGCTGGAGGATTGTGATGCAGATATGGGTGAGTAGATTAATTGGGCTCAGTCTTCTGTTAAATTCCTGTGTATCTGCAATGAGATTTGTAGTAAAGAGGTCAAAGGTTGTTTTTTTCCCCGTGTGATCTGTATTACGAAACTGATGCTGTGCATGTGACTCCTAATCATTTGGCCAATTACGTTGTGCAAATGAATCCAGTGTGCCATTTTAAAAGGATTAAATGCTTTGTACACAGAAGTGGACAGCACTCAGTCTAAGAGGCAGTTGTGCGGTGGGAGCCAGGCAGCCATCGAGAGGATGATCCAGTTCGGCCGAGAGCTACAGAGCATGAGCGAACTCTTGCGCCGTGAGAGGGGAAAAAACTCAGCCAATAAGAAGATGCTGAAGGTAACTCCACTTGTTCTGAAAGTTGTATGTAGGTACTGTTTGTAACTAATCACATTTATGATTATGATAAAATTTTGGTTATGATTAGGGTTGGGTACCGAAACCGGGCACCGATATGGAACCGTTACCTAAGTAACCGGTATGTAACCGGACCAAATCAAAACGCAGATTTCGGTTGATCCTGAGCGCTCATTGTCACAGTTGTAAATGACGCGGTTCTTCCATGATGGGTTTCGCGTCACGGCATTTAAGGTGATGCGCTCTAAAATAACGCTCACCTTGTGCGGGACATGCAACAAGTCAGGAGAGGTGTCATATTTGGCCAGAGAAGGCAAAAAAATGTGAAAATAATTGCTGAAATTTAAAGCTGGTTTGTAGCATACCGAATACAGACTACTTTGCTGTTATTAGTAAACTGTAGTGTTATTTAGTGTTAAATTATTGTATTTGGGTTAGGTGGCTCAGGTTTTATTGTGAATTGATGTAAATTAGTTGTTTTGTATTTAGACTACTTTACTTTTAATATATTCAATTTTAAGAATTTTTTATTTGATTGTTTTCTGTCAATGTTATTTAATGTCATTCACCATCGTTTTGAGGCTCTCTTTTTTTTAAAGTATCGGTTCAGGCACCGTTTAGGCACCGGTACCGTTTTAAAAGTATCGATTTGGCACCGGTATTGAAAAAAAAAAAAAACGATACCCAACCCTAGTTATGATGGTAATGACCAGTAAACATGAAGATAATATATGTGTTTTATGGTAAACGCCTCTTACTGTCTCCATTCCTGCAGGATGCATTCAGTTTGCTGGCATATTCAGATCCATGGAACAGCCCCGTGGGCTACCAGCTAGACTCCATCCAGAGAGAGCCTGTCTGCTCTACACTCAACAGTGCAATATTAGGTACAGCTTCCTACCACCTTTGATTAAATGAGAACAATTAAGTTCCACCTAGTCACCGCAATGATTCAGCACTCTTTCAGCACTGAGCAAAGCTCTTTAAGCTCAGAATTAAGTGAGTGAACAAGCCTAAGTGAGCAACATAATGCGCTGTATTTTGATAAAAATCTATATCCCTGTAGTACAGATAAGTCATGGTACTGCAGGACCATTTGGAAGGATCCTTGCACATATCACAAGCACACATTTTGCATGGATTACTATCTAATTGCACATGTTAGAATGCAAATGTTGCAATACAATTTAAACACATTGTTATTAAATACATTTATTTAATTTATTTTCTCATCTCTCTAGGTCAGGCTCATACAATATTGGTAGCGTGCTTAAAACTGCACCCCGTGTATCTGAGCCTTTTTTTTGCTGTCAGTGTAGCTTGATAACTTTCTGCACCTTGCCACACTGTGATATGCATTTGAGTATTAGTTTATATTTAAATGGTGTATACTACCATTTAAAAGTTTGGGAGGAAAAATATTGTTTTTACGTTTTTTTTTAAGAGAAGTATCTTATGCTCACCAAGGCTGCATTTATTTGATGAAAAATACAGTAAACAGTAAAAATACAGTAACATCAATATTGTGAAATAGTACACCGATTTAAAGACCCCCTGTGGTGAAAATCAAGTTTTTAATGTTGTTTATATGCCTATGTGGTGTTTTTTTAATATGCTTTAAGACAAGCCATGTGCAAATTCATATATCAACACCATTGTTGAGTATTTTATCTTTAAACCTGCAGTGATCTAATGACAGTCTCAAAGCGCGGTTTGAAATCGCTGGTGTTTCTTATGTTACAAACTACCTTGTAACCAATCACATCAACATACGGCCGGGCTTTAGCATATCATTTACAGCAAACTAAAAGGGAAGTCTCAAGAGAAGCCAGGTTATCCCGGTATTTTTTCTGTTGATAGGAAAATATAGCCGGGTGTGTTATGTATATAATGTATATCACAATGTTATGATGAACTATATGCCTTCCTCCACTGATGTTCTAAGTTGTTCAAAGCGTTTGTAAGGATGCTGATTTTTAGAAAGCAGCTGTCTGACTCTGAGATGAAGAACGGGAACATGATTTATGTAACATTAGCAACACATTATTAGCTGTGTGATAATGTAGTCAAGCCAAAGGCAAATCATATTAATTAGTTATGTGTCTGACGTTGTAAAGAGCGATACCATTGTGCAGCGTTTACCTCAATAAGTTGACCAACCGAATGGATCTCTGAGCTGGTATGAGTGAGTTGAGACAGGGCTAATTTGCATAATCTTCCGTGTTTATTAAATGAAGCAGGGGTGTAGTTACATTGAAGCTAATTTAAGGCATGAAGAAATTTTCTGTCATTTTGATGATTAAAGATGAGTTTTAAGGGATAAAATTATTGACTTTCAGGCGGACTTTAAAATATCTGCTTTCTAATTTATTCCTGTGATGGCAAAGCATCATTACTCCAGTCTTCAGTCACATTATCTTTTAAAAATCATTCTAATATGCTGAATCGGTGCTCAAGAAACATTTATTTTTATCATCAATGCTATGCGATACTTTTATTTTCATTATTCTTTAAATAATAGCAAGTTATTTATTTGAAATAGACATCTTTTTTAACATTGTCTTTCTCACTTTTGATCAATTTAATGCATAAATAATTTTTATTGACTCCAAACTTTTGAACTGTAGTTTATGACTCTAACAATTTTAACATTAGCATTTAATGTTTTCGTTTCAGCATTCAATCAATGTTTTTTTTTTTTTTTTTCTCATGCAGAGACTCATAACCTGCCAAAGCAGCCTCCCTTGGCGCTCGCTGTTGGCCAGGCAGCTCAGTGTCTGTCCGTCATGGCTCGCACAGGCAGCGGATCCTGCGCCTTTGCATCAGTGGATGATTACCTGCACTAACCCCTGGAGAATCATCCCTATAAATGACCACGTGAAAGAGGCCCTCATCATCCCAGTCCATCCCAGACTCCCAAATAAACTGGGGCCAGCTTTGGCCCGATGAACTGAGCCTTCACATGGCCAGACCCATCCTGGCTCTCTTGATAAGACTGGATCCTCCTCACCCAGGCCTAAACCGGGCCTAAAGACACATTAGGAGATGGGTCCTTAGAAGTCAGATAAAATCCCCAATCATTAAGGTCTTTTTTTTGTTTTTGTTCCTTTTGTCTTTTTTATTTTGGGGGAGGGGAGGTGTTGTTGGGTGGGGGGTGCAGCAGGCTCTGATTGTTTGTTTCCTGTTTTACAAGGCATGAGGAAAATTATTATGACATAATTAATGTTATTATCAGTAAACTTGCATATAAGATATATTTGTTCTTGGTTGAAAGCTGGCAGAGTGAGCGAGACCGAATAACTAAGGTCCCACCTGTCAACACCCTGCTATTTTCAGGTCTCAGCTTGTGTACTTTACCGTTTAAAAAAAAAAAAAAGAGAAAAATATTGAAATTATATTAACAGGAGGAGTGAAACATTTAGTTATCTTACAGTAAAAAAAAAAAAAAATTAAAACTGAGAAAACCTAACACTGCTGGAGTCATCTTTAGTGGTGGTATTTAGTATAGAGCGTTAGTGTGAGCTTTGAGTTATGCCCTTTTTTTGTGCAAGCGCACCCTCCCTCTGCCAACTGCACAGCAGGATTGATGCAATGTTCGGACACTTTGATTTGTAATTGTATTGATGTCAATGGTCTTTTCATCCACCTGATTCCTTACTCCATCTTTTAAAAAGTCCGTATTCAGGCGTTCTCTCATCATCGTTGCCTGCACTGTGATTTTGTGCAGTTTGGATGTGCGACAGGAACATGGTAAAATTAAGGTCATATCCAGTCTCTGAGAGGCAAGCCTGCTCCATTGTTTTTTCTTCTCTTGTTTACCAGTCAATCCCTCAGACCATCAGTACTTTTAAAACAAGGAGAATGGTACAGTATTGTCATCAACACTGTCTTATCATTTTCAGTAATAAAACATAAATACCCAGTTGACCGAGATATACCAGTCTGTGTTTTGACACATTTCAGTGAGTGTTCGGATGTTAAACAAGTATGCAATTAGACCATGAAGAGCATTAATAATGCAAAATAAGTTTTATTACATATGTTAACTTTTTTAAATGCCACAACCATGATTTGTCCATTTGATCATTACAGTCATATAGTTACAATAGTCAAATGAATGTAAAAAGTAACTAAAACAAGAAATGTCAGGCCTCAGATCAGGTTTACATAAAGTGTACAGTAAATATGCAAACATGGAGAACATTCAGGTTTTTTACTTTTGATTTGAACAAGATGGAAGATCATAATCATTTCTATTTGAATGGGCAGAGACTGAATTTTATTTGACAATATTTTTTTAACTATGCGTTAACGGAAAAGGTACTAAATTAAAGGTGTCCTTTTGTAAAATGTGATCCATATGATCAAAAATAGCTAAGGAAGGTTACAGTTCTCATGTGTTATACTTATTCTCCTGTTTTAGATCTCAGGAGGGAACCATTTTCTGTTTGTGTATAAACCTTTTATTGGACTTTGTGATCTTCTTTTTTAAGTCGGCACCTGTAGATGAATAAAGACCGCTCAGACTGTTGCTTTCCAAAATAAAACTAATATAATATAGTCGTTAAATATGAAAATCTCAATACTCACTATATTTTTTATTCACAAACTCCACGGATGCGCCTTGTCCGGCACCCTTTTTCATTTTGAGGGACAGAAGCTCTGCATCTGAAGAAAAACAAACAGAAATATTAGTTTTTCTACTAAATTTGGTTTTAAAATGAGGGTCTGAACAGCACAACGTTATCATCTTACTGCTTGTTCTTTTGGTTCCTGGTCCGTAAAGGCGGGACTGAATGAAGTCGATTGCGCTTTGCTGCAGTGATTTGGCAGCGGATTCATCCTTCACTCTCTTTACACTGTAACTGTCTGGTAAACTGAAATCAGATGTTTTTCCATTTATACATAACACGAGGAAGCCTTACAGTAAGGTGAATGTAAACAGCTAATTGCTATTATTATTACCTTTTAGAGTTTGTTTCTGACGTGGCATTTGTCTCTTCATCATCTATAAAATAGTTTTGTCAGTCAATACTTAAATTGACAATTAGGAAACAATTGTTTTGATTAAAGTTACAGAAAATGTATTACCTTTGACGTTGTCTGATAACTCAGCAGGTCTAAAATAAGAAAATAACAGTTTATTAGGTTTCCAAAATGATTTAAGTAATTACAATGATTCTTTTCATCTAGAGAGCTTACTTTTGGGGTTCTGTATCAAATTCCTCCAGGAGGTCTTCAGGAAGACGTTTTCTCGTCTGAAAAACAACAGATGTAACATGTCATTATGTTTAGATTTTGGGATTTATGTTACATCTACAATTAATTGTGTTGGATTAAGTTAAAGTGTATAAACTTTTCTAATAATAATGTATTCGACATCCTGGGGATGGTAACACAACCTTATACCTTTTGTTCTTGAAAAAGCTGTTGTCTTTTCCTTCGCTTCTCCTTCAATAGATTCTTTTCTCTGAGAACAAAGAGAAAATATATATATAAAAAAAACTGTTTAAAACCCATGAGCTCATGTGGTCTGTGTGTCTAGAGCCAGTGGACACACACTCACAGACCTTTTAGCTGACTCCAGTGCATCTTTAACGCTCTTCAGAGCAGCACTTTTGGACGCATCAAAGGTAACCTCCTCTGGAAGTTCATCATCACTGGACTCAAACTGACTCTGTGCCAATTCAGACATTTTGTTAGTCTCTTTAAGTGAAGTAAGCCTGAGTTCAGTACACACGTTGAACGGAATTCGCCATATTAAACACCAACAACGTTGAAAATACATTAAAGACAGACAGACTAAAGTCACAAGTATTGACTGCAATAGATGCTGCCATCTGGTGGTTCGGATGTCCCTGAAATATCTGCTTGTAAACAAACTGATGCAAATGGCGGAGTTTATAATAATAGCACATACGCCAGAGACTGACTACACTTTTTCAGTGAACAGAGATAAGTATATAACTATTTATTTTTAATAATTTAATATTTGTATTTCATAATGCCCTGTATCATGAATTATTACGGCAAGGCAATGTTTTTTTTATTTGTTTTTTTTTATTATGACTAGGCTACTACTACCACAATACAGACTATGATTTATAATATTGATAATTTAAAATGCTTGAAATTATTATGGTGAAATCTTATGGTTCCTTACAACAAAAATGTAAATAATAGCCTAATAGTACATTTTATTATTATTATTATTATTATTACCATACAAGCTATTATTATTTATAATATTGATCATTCAAAACATTAGTGATTATTAGGGTGAAATCGTATGGTTATTTGCAGCAAAACAAACAAATGTAATTAATAATAATAATTTATTTTATTTGTTAATAAATGTAATTATATAATGTTAATAGATTTTAGTAATAAAAATAAACTATGCTAGTGGAAAATAATCTTATGGGTCGTCATACGGGTTTTATATCTGACCAATCGGTGTTTCTGACGTGTTTGTGACATGAATGCTGGACTGGTGTATTTTTTCATTGTGGATTTGAGACACCAGCGTAAACACTGCGGCTGGAAAAAAACACTCCAATCAAAGGCGTCGTGTCAGTATTTAAATTTCATGTAATTATCGATTTGCACCAACAGAAATGTCAGGCTTTGTGGTTTTTGCGCTGGTATTGTCATTGTCCGCTATGGTGCCGTGTCTGGGCTTTCCTCCTCCGTCAGTAGCGGCGGCGCCTCAGCCCTGCCTCGCGCCGTTACAGTGGGAGGGTCGGACCGTTCAATATGACCACGGCACGGGACGAAACACACGGGCAGCGGTCTCCTATGATGCACAGAATCAGCGAATTAGGGTTCTGGAGCAGAAGACAGGACACACGCCTTGTAAAAAGTACGAACTCATCATATTTTATGAAATATATTTTAATACGTTTTATAATCACTGCAAAATACTCAGCATTTTTTGTCTTGTTCTCCAGTATAAACATCTAAACATTCTTATCTGCCAATGTAGTAAGAAACATAAACTTAATTCAAATTCTTAATTCTTTTAAGTGTACAGTCACTTAATTATTAGAATAAATCAGTTGTTTTGCTTCTCAAGTAAATGTGTCTTGATTTAAGAATGTTTAGATATTTGTACTGGAAAACAATACAGATACCAACTCCAAGTACGATTTTTTTTGCTTGCAGTGTTTTGAAATGTCTGAGCTTGTTGTTCACAATGGATGCAGATGATCCATTATAGTCAAAATTAGAATGACCACACACACAGTTCTTGTGTTCTGAAATATTAGTAAAACAGGATAAAGTTCAATTGATTTAAATTATATAACTGTAAATTTCCTTTGCATTCATTTATTTGCACTGTGCAATTCTCTTTGAGGTTCTTTGAGTACATCTACTTGTTCAAGAGTGGAGTGCTTTTCCAGATTGAGGAAATTACCAAGCAGTGTGCAAAGATCGCTCTGACGGAGGCCTGGGACCCTTATGATATACCCCTGAACTCCACATATGAGGACCAGTACTTCATTGGAGGACCTGGAGACATGATCGAAGTTCAAGAATGGTCTGATCGAAAACCGGCCCGCAAAAGTAAATGTTTGTTATAGTTACGTTGTACATTTTGCGCATTACATGTGCCTTGATTTTTATATAGGAACTCTAAAATGGTCCTGATTATCTGAACTTTGCACATTTTTCCGGTCTCTCACAGACGAAGCTTGGGTTGGTGTGTACACTTTGAAGGACTGCTATCCTGTGCAGGAGACATACGCAAAGAACAGTAGCGTGACCACGTCCACTCGCTTCTTTGACCTTCAGCTGGGCATCAGTGACCCTGAGGTGTTCAACCCACCCAGCACCTGCCAGTCAGCACTGTCTGAGAAGATGACATCCGACTGCTGAATACCTCACTCATCTCTGCTCATCACAGTACATATTAACCATAATACAGTAACAGCTTCTAAAGAACTGATATTACACTGACAAAGAGCACTTGAATTGAGTGCAGGTACTGTTAAACATAATAAGCTTAGAAATAAACCAAGAATGTCAGTTTTAAGTTCACTAGTTCTCGTTGATTTACAGTATGAAATGTGCCTCATATTATTGAAGCCTCGTTTTTAATATGCCACATTTTTGGCTGCGTTGTGCTGATCCAGGGTGGATTAATGTAGCCTAGTACTTTTTTTGTTTGTTTTACAGTTCATATTTTGTTTCTCTTATTATTATTTTATTTAGCCTTTAGTTTACAGTTTGGATGCTTACAGTTTATTTTGTGTATAGTTGTTGAAGAAACCTAGAATTTAATTCTAGAATAAAATTGTTTACCTCACTACCACGGTTGTTGAGCACATTGATTTACATTATATAGCCTTTATAAGACAATTAACCAGTGATGTTTTGCATAGATAAAGACTTGTTAGCTGTAGTTGAGTACATCAGATTGTGCTGTTTAATGAAAGCATTGTTTTTTTGCTCCAGTCTGTAGAGGTTTGAAATAAGGATCTTGTAAATTAACAACATAAAAGAAATGAAATAGCATAATGTCATCAAGTAATGTTTGCTTATAGCTTCTTGATTAACTTAAAAGAATACAGTGACTTTAAAACTATGCATTAAATGCTATAAACATTACATTTAACATGAATGGAATAGAGTTATTGTTTAAAACGAAGACAAAAGCGTTTGGCGACCACAATTAATGTGATGAACTACACTTTACTCCGTTAGAATGCTTTTGTGAATTTGAGGAGAACTGACTTCACACATCCACTAAAAGGACCTTAACACCAGTTGATTAAAAATCAAAAATGAGCAAAGTTTGTTCTGATAGAAGCTTTAGCATCATTTGCCACTTCTTTTCTTTCTAATTCAATGAATTCAAATGTTAGGGCTTGAGCATATATAGCTTTCTATAGCAAAACAAAAATCTAATCAGATAGGTCTGTTATACTATGTTATTGTTTGTTATATTTACTTGATGCTTAGAACTATGAATGAATTAAATTAGAATTGTGGGCAGGCCTGACGCAGTTCCGGATGCTACTACATATCCCAGAATCCCCTTTCCAAAACAACATCACACTATTTCCTGTCTGAAACGAAAGTCATCAGAATCAGATGGTGCGGAATTCTCAGCGAGATAGATCCTCATTGATTTATCGGTTGACTGTAATACAACACGTACTTTTATAAGATTGCTCACCAAGGTAAGCGACATGATCGATAACACACACATTTACTTTGATAAAGCAATGCTAACGTGACAAGAAGCCGCTGCTGTTTTGCAGATTGATTGCCTCAAGTGTAACCGGATATATTGTTTTCAAGAGAGATTGTTAGTTTAGGATTGCTTATTTCGCTTGTTACAGTTTTAGTCAGCAAGATAGAAATTTGTGGTGTGCTATTATGACACTATGTTTCACATTTTGAGAAATTCTCGCTGGGTTTCCTGTTATACTGTTGTATTATCATGCTGTATTATCATGCTAGCCCATAGCATGTACATTGGTTTGGCAGAGCTATGAAATGAACACTTCACAACATAAACACAGACGAACTCATATCAGTTATTTGGGTTGTGTAACTTACTAACATTTTCCATTTCCATTTTAGCTAGAGTCATAGATAAAGCAATAATGCCAAATGTCTTATATTGTTATTAAGGGTAACGTTAGTCCATAACTATATAAATGACAGCATAAAGAAGTCAGTTCTCTTCTCATCAGTTATTTACTGGGGAAGCAAAACAATCCTGCCCAGTGTAACGTTAGTCATGTGCAAACAATGCATGACAATTCCTGTGCTCGTTCTTTTTCGGTAACGTTAGGCCTAAATGACATCAGTAAGAGGAACTTGTCCCACTAACCAAACAGAGAGTTACTGTTCTCGTAAACTCTTGCCTGTTTTTAAACGTAATCTGGGGTTCTTCCTGATAAGACTTGTGGGACTAGATTTTCATGCTTAGTTTATTTTATGAAGCTTAGTTATATTCACTTACTTTCAATAGTCTTTTCAACTGTGATTGAAATTGCATTATAGGAAACATTGTTGATTTTAGCAAGATGAATCCACTTTAAGACATTTGGTTGATAGTTTTGTTTTTCAGAATTGTCATGATGTCTTCATTTAGGTACAAGTTCTTGTCTGTTTTGATCATGATCATACATTATCCTGCTTATTACACTGCTACTTAGCGAATACATAATAGACACAAAATATTGATTTGAGTTGTAATTACTATCGAGGTGTCAGGTGTGACAGAACATCCCATATGAGCTGTCATTTATACACGACAACCATAGTAAACGGTTATTATTTTAACATTCATTATTTTACAGCGGAATGTCTCGGTTGACCAATCAGAATCTAGTATTCCAGAGATGCATACATGAAATAGGGTGCAACAGTGCCCACTTTTTCAGCCTTGGTTCTGGAAGGGGTTTTATAAGTCTTTATTTAAGAGTTATTAGCTATGGGGTGAATCAACAATGACACAAAGAAGAATCAGAAAATTGGACAAAATGTACGTGTACTTAACATCTCTAATTAGGGAAAGAACTACAATCCCATGAGTCATAGCGAGTGACAATCAAATTAAAAACAGATAAATATTGTTTACACACATATTGTGTTTAAACCACATACCCATATATGTTTTTGCTATATGAATATATACACATACACAGATTGACTTGATTACGTCGTTCTCAGTGCTACATTGGAGTTTGCGGGCACTTTTTTTTCTTACAATTTGATTGTTTCAACAACATTGTAGATTACAGTAGGTCCAGTAAGTTATTGGTTTAAATCAATTCCCATATGGAGAAAATGAATGGGATTTTCACTTCCGGAACCCAACTGTTGCACTCTATAATTGGTGTTAATGTTTTGTTTTCTTTGTTTTGTTTTTAATTATTATTATTTAATTTATTTTAAGTATATCCACTTAGTGACGGTACAGGATGTTTGGTAGTTTAGTTGATATGATGATGTCACAAAGTCTGATCATATGACAGCAATAACTATAAACCTTTGACCACTGTGTGAAATGCCTCCCTTTTCTGTGTCCTTTCAGAACTAGGCATGGCTACAGAGTCTGACTCTCCAGAAGTGTGAGTGTGAATGGAGTGACACGAGTGGACGAGACGGACGAGTCATGGACAGCCAGTGCAGCAGCAGTGTGGGGTCCCGGGCCACTCTAAGGGGTGTGGGAAACATTAACTCCACCCTCATTTCTTCCCGTATCGAGTCCTATGAAGCAGGAGAGAAGAAGTGCATCTCCGATGTCCGAAGAACCTTTTGCTTATTCGTGACCTTTGACCTTTTATTCGTCACCTTGCTGTGGATCATTGAGCTTAATGTATGTTGTGGTTTAGAAGTTCTTTTAAATATATGTGGATAAACACCAGTTTAATAGTGATGCAGCTGCACAACATTTTGTATTATATATGTTAATTATTTTTTTCATCTATATTCATCCAGGTCAATGGAGGTATACAAGAGCAACTGAAGCAAGAGGTGTTGCAGTATGATTACCACAAATCCTTTTTTGACATATTTGTAAGTACTGGCCAATACGCTGCCCTCTATTGCAGGGTTTCCCAAACTGGCTTGTTGACGCAAAGCTAATAATTAATTAATTCATAAAAATGTAAACATTTAAATAAGAAAATATTACAACAGTAATTACACTAATATAATACAATTAGCATATACATAATATCTTGTCCACAAATCTATGACTTTTCTCTACAAATTCGCTGATTGGTAACATATACAGTTGGTACGGAAAGTATTCAGACCCCCTTAAATTTTTCACTCTTTCTTATATTGCAGCCATTTGCTAAAATCATTTAAGTACATTTTTTTCCTCATTATTGTACACACAGCACCCCATATTGACAGAAAAACACAGAATTGTTGAAATTTTTGCACATTTATTAAAAAAGAAAAACTGAAATATCACATGGTCCTAAGTATTCAGACCCTTTGCTCAGTATTTAGTAGAAGGAACCCTTTTGATCTAATACAGCCATGAGTCTTTTTGGGAAAGATGCAACAAGTTTTTTACACCTGGATTTGGGTATCCTCTGCCATTCCTCCTTGCAGATCCTCTCCAGTTCTGTCAGGTTGGATGGTAAACGTTGGTGGACAGCCATTTTCAGGTCTCTCCAGAGATGCTCAATTGGGTTTAAGTCAGGGCTCTGGCTGGGCCATTCAAGAACAGTCACGGAGTTGTTGTGAAACCACTCCTTCGTTATTTTAGCTGTGTGCTTAGGGTCATTGTCTTGTTGGAAGGTGTACCTTCGGCCCAGTCTGAGGTCCATTCATCTTTCCCTCATTTGCAACCAGTCGTCCTGTCCCTGCAGCTGAAAAACACCCCCACAGCATGATGCTGCCACCACCATGCTTCACTGTTGAGACTGTATTGGACAGGTGATGAGCAGTGCCTGGTTTTCTCCACACATACCGCTTAGAATTAAGGCCAAAAAGTTCTATCTTGGTCTCATCAGACCAGAGAATCTTATTTATCACCATCTTGGAGTCCTTCAGGTGTGCTTTCATGTGTCTTGCACTGAGGAGAAGCTTCCGTCGGGCCACTCTGCCATAAAGCCCAGACTGGTGGATGGCTGCAGTGGTTGACTTACTACAACTTTCTCCCATCTCCCGACTGCATCTCTGGAGCTCAGCCACAGTGATCTTTGGGTTCTTCTTTACCTCTCTCACCAAGGCTCTTCTCACCCGATAGCTCAGTTTGGCCGGACGGCCAGCTCTAGGAAGGGTTCTGGTTGTCCCAAACGTCTTCCATTTAAGGATTATGGAGGCCACTGTGCTCTTAGGAACTTTAAGTGCAGCAGACATTTTTTTGTAACCTTGGCCAGATCTGTGCCTTGCCATAATTCTGTCTCTGAGCTCTTCAGGCAGTTCCTTTGACCTCATGATTCTCATTTGCTCTGACATGCACTGTGAGCTGTAAGGTCTTACATAGACAGGTGTGTGGCTTTCCTAATCAAGTCCAATCAGTATAATCAAACACAGCTGGACTCAAATGAAGGTGTAGAACCATCTCAAGGATGATCAGAAGAAATGGACAGCACCTGAGTTAAATATATGAGTGTCACAGCAAAGGGTCTGAATACTTAGGACCATGTGATATTTCAGTTTTTCTTTTTTAATAAATGTGCAAAAATGTCAACAATTCTGTGTTTTTCTGTCAATATGGGGTGCTGTGTGTACAATAATAAAAAAATAAAAAAAAGACCTTAAATGATTTTAGCAAATGGCTGCAAATTTAAGGGGGTCTGATTACTTTCCGTACCCACTGTATATATATATGTGTGTGTGTGTGTGTGTGTGTGTGTGTGTGTGTGTGTGTGTGTGTGTGTGTGTGTGTGTGTGTGTGTGTGTGTGTGTGTGTGTGTGTGTGTGTGTGTGTGAAATATCAACATAAAGTCTCAGCATATGCTCTTTAAAATATACTCCATTTTTGACTCATTAGCAGGGAAATTACCAACATTTAAGATGTGATTTAAGATGAAACTGGTGTGGTAAAATTTTAGGGCCAGTCCATTCCACAGTTCCCTTTTCAAAGATGACTTTTCTCTCTCAACGTAGATGACCTCACTCATGCCTCTTTCAAACCACAAGGTTTCTGTCCAGGAAATCTTCATTATTGATCTTAAAGGGGTAGATTACCTAAAGATGTCATCATTTGCTCATCCCCATCTCGTTCCAAATGCGTGTATGACTATTATTCTAATGTGGAGGAAGATCATTTGAAAAATGATTCATCCATATAATGTTTTTGTTCATTGTTGTACAAAACAACAAACCTTACTGACTTTCATTATGTGGACAGTATCTTCTGTTGTGTTCCACAGAAGAAAGAAAAACATACAGATTTGGAACGACATGGTGGGTGAGGAAAAGATGACCAAATTGAACTCTTTAACCCTTCTATCTTGGGTCACATGCTTATGGGGTGCTTCTTTGATATACAGATTCAGCTATTCTTTGGTGTTTAAAAGCTTTGTTTTAGATCCTTTAAATGTGCGAGTTTCTGCCTTAGTTTGATGCAGTGTTTAAAATTAAGTCAAACATTTTTTAAGACAGCTTGGTAAAATATCCCCGTAGACTTCGCCCTGTAAGTTGCTGTGTGGATTATATTTATGCAAATACACAGTGCTGCCATTTTAAAAATGTTACCTGACAGCAATCCTTGAACAGGAGTTTTAAAGCAACAAATCTTTCATGAAATATTGATAAACCGGTTTTGAAAGGTAGATAACACATTCAAGTGTGTCGAAATATACACCACTGTACAAACGTTTGCAGTCTCTTATGCTTGTATGTTTTTCTCCTCAGCTCTTGGCTGTGTTCCGCTTTGCAGCCTTGATTCTTGCGTATGCAGTGTGTAAAGTGCGTCATTGGTGGGCCATTGCGGTAGGCAGCCTTTACTTTACATTCCTCCACCAGAGGGCACTGTTGCTTTACTCATTAATAACAAGCTGGAACTTTGTTTCTGCTGCTTAATCGAACTATTACACTGAGCTTCACATAAAAATGTAAGCGATTTAATATAGATTCATGTAATGATCATCATATCTTCATTACAGATAACTACAGCAATCACCAGTGGTTTCTTAATAGTGAAAGTAGTTGTATCAAAGGTATGAGATGTTTTTTATTCCGCTTTTTTTTTTTACATTTAAGAATTACACACTTTTTCCATTGATCCAAAAATGTTCTTCCTTTGTCCAGCTCCTGTCTCAGGGGGCGTTTGGGTATTTGTTACCCATCATCTCCTTCATTTTGGCATGGATGGAGACGTGGCTGCTGGACTTCAAAGTCCTGCCCCAAGAGGCTGGTGATGAAATCAGTGAGAATCAAATATCTAATTTCAGTGAGACAAGCATTTACAAGCGGTATCAGTGAAGGCTAATGGACGTAGATGACATTATAGCTCATTTGCTCTTACAGTCTGTCAGTATCATTATGTTTAGCAATCATGTGTGTCCTGTGTGTTAGGGTATCTTTCAGTGCAGAGTGTGCCAGATCGAGAACCTCTTTTATACCCAGGACCTGTTTCAGAAGGCCAGTTCTACTCTCCTCCTGAGTCCATGGCAGGTAATAGCTTACTGAATGCCCAATACAAGCCGGACAACCATGAAAATGGGTTGCATGGAAATCTAAAATCATGTCTTTTACCAGTTTTTTTTTCTGGTTATGGCGCTTGATAGCTTAAAAGATTAGTGAATCAGCTGTGTAACATTTTGTTCTTATTTATGTTTTATTTTTATTTTTAGTTATAGTTTATTTAAACAGAGATCACTCTTACAAATGAGAGATATAATGTTCTCACCACATTTTTACAACAGTAACAGATGTGTATTTTCCAGGAAATGCCACTGTCAGAGCTCAGGTGCACTGTGGTGAGCGCTAGAGATTTTCAAGGATAAATGTATGTATTTAGAGGCGTTGCAGCAGTATTAAAGCGCCTAAAAAATATTTAAACTATTACCGTCTCCTATTAATAAATTACAAAGTGTGCATTTTGCGCCATTATCATTTTATATCTTATACACTCTAAAACTAAATATAATAAATATATAAATAGATGAGTCATAGCATTTATATATATATATATATATATATATATATATATACACTCGTCTCCATTTCTTTAGTGTAACTTTAGTTTTACATGTCAATCCGCAACATTTTTGCTAACAATAATTAATGTCAACTATGTATATCTTGCACCCATTTTCACAATGTTTGCACATTTCCCCCCCTTTTTTCTTTTTTTTTTGGTCCATTGAGGACTACAGTGTGGGGTACAATTAGATCAATTTGATCAGTCAGTTAAATGACTTTATAAAGAAATTGTACGTGATGTTACTCTAAACTTATCTGATTCAGACTAAATTAATTTGTATATATACACACACATATACTCTACCATTCAAAAGTTTTGAGTCTTTTGTTAATAGTAATTATAAGTTAATTTCATTTCTATTTCAAATAATTGCTGTTATTTAGAACTTTTTACTCATCAAAGAATACTGATAATTAAACATTAATAATAGTAAGAAATGTTTTATGAGCAAATCTGCATATACAGTACCAGTCAAAAGTTTGGAAACATTACTATTTTTAATGTTTTTGAAAGAAGTCTCTTATGCTCATCAAGCCTGCAGTTAAAAAAAAAAAAAAAAAAAAAAAAAAAAAACAGTAATATTATGAAATATTATTACAATTTAAAATAATGGTTCTCTTTTTTAATATACTTTAAAATGTAATTTATTTTTGTGATGCAAAGCTGAATTTTCATCAGCAAGTACTCCAGTCTTTGGTGTCTTATGATCCTTCAGAAATCATTCTAATATGCTGATTTATGATCAATGTTGGAAACAGTTGTGCTGCTTAATATTTTTTTTATAACCTGAGATACTTTTTTCAGGATTATTTGATGAATAAAAAGTTAAAAAGAACTGTATTTATTTAGAATAGAAATCTTTTGTAACAATATACACTACCGTTCAAAAGTTTGGGAACAATAACTTTTTTTTTTTTAAAGAAATTAGTACTTTAATTCAACAAGGATGCGTTAAATTGATAAAAGGTGATGGTAACGATTTATATTGTTAGAAATGTTTTTATTTTGAATAAATGCTGTTTTTATGAATAAATGCTATTAACGTTTTAGTCATCAATGAATCCTGAAAAAAGTATTCCAAAAAAATATAATAAACAGCACAACTGTTTCCATCATTGATAATAACTGAGTATCAAATCATCATATTTTAAAATATATTAAAAAAGAGAACCATTATTTTAAATTGTAATAATATTTCATAATATTACTGTTTTTTTTTTTTTAACTGCAGGCTTGATGAGCATAAGAGACTTCTTTCAAAAACATTAAAAATAGTAATGTTTCCAAACTTTTGACTGATACTGTACATGCATTGCATACCGAATTACTGTTATACAGATAATTCACAGTGTTGCTGATCTGTCTGTGGATTTACTCATTTATCTTCAGTAAATTTCAAAATGTGTTCTGTTTATTTATTGATCGACTTGTCTTTGTATTGTCTTGGTAGATTGATTTGTTTTACACTTCTTCGTGACAAATTAAATCAGTAGTGTCCAGTCCATTGGGGGCAACTAAACACTATGTGTCCCTTTATATTTAATGCACTAATTTTAAATGTTCGCAAATGTCTTTGCAGGACTCTACTGTGCCTTTGTGCGCTTTAGATTCACAGCATGAAAACTGTCACTTTTCTGGGCTGATTTTACTCACACATTTGTTGCTCATCTTAGTAAACGGGGCTTCTGAAACATAGAGAACGAATACTTACCCTAACGATTTTTATTCACTTTTATATTTTTGTTAAGAATATCTATACATTTTTTCACAATATTATTTCAGTTTTTTTAGTGCTTTGAAAAACAGCACAGGCAACAAAATGATGTGTACTTTAGTAATATGTGACCCTGGACCACAAAACCAGTCTTATGGGTACATTTTTTTTAAATTGAGATTTATACATCACCTGAAAGCTGAATAAATAAGCTTTCCATTGATGTATGGTCTGTTAGGATAGGACAAAATTTGGTCGAGATACAACTATTGAAAATCTGGAATCTGAGGGTGCAAAACAATATAAACATTGAGAAAATCGACTTTAAAGTTGTCCATTTCTATTGGCGATTTTGCTGCATCCACTCACTAAAATACATTTTTGATATATTTAAGGCAGGAAATTTACAAAATATCTTCATGGAACATGATCTTTACTTAATATCCTAATGATTTTTGGCATAAAAGAAAAATGGATAATTTTGACCCATACAATGTATTGTTGGCTATTGCCACAAATATACCCGTGCGACTTGTGACTGGTTTTGTGATCCAGGGTCACATATGAGAAAGTATGAAAAGAAACATCCTTGTTTTTTCGGCCCGTTTGTTGTGTGCAAACAACGACATGTTCAGTATGCCTACAGAGATGTTAAACACTCACTAAATATGACCTTTTGCTTCTCTAGACTCTGATGAAGACCTCGATGATAAACATGATCTTGAGAAGCCCATCGTCTAGCAGGTATTCAGAAAATATGAATGGTTCTTTTATAGCTTTTTTATTCCTCCATCTGTCTCAATCTAACTAATAGGACTGTATTTTTATTGTTATTAGGAGCTCAGAGTTAACACTGACTTCTGGAATACAACAGCCTCTTCCAGCGCTGCTCCACTTCGGGCTGTGTGTCTTAATATGGGTTTGTGTACGTGGGTTACCAGAACTAGACAGTCACTCTGCCTTAGATCCACCATCGCCATGATCAGCAGTTTGCCACACAAGCTCTTAGTGCAATCGCATTGTGTGCGTCACTGAACAAAAACCTATTTTGCTTATACAGCACTGATTGAAAAAAATGAACAATTTTAATGTGTATTTTGAATTTAATCAACAAATAATACCACGAGATTTTGCTTATTTTCACATGACGCTCTTCAACTGCTTCTGTGTAACAAAGCGACTGCCGTCTCACATGTTCATGCAGTAAAGCTCCAAATGTTCATTAACACATTGTTATGCCTCTGATCTGACATGCATCACTGGAGAAGACCTAAATGTGAATAGCAGTAAAGTCTCGGGTCTGCACTGCCACTCTTTAGTGTGTGAAGATTTCATGTTTTCCGGTTTAATGACGCTAGAGACTCGATTTACTTGCAAAATAAATAAAGGACTGGCCAAGTTTAGCATGAAAAGCACTTCAATGAAGAAATACGACTTGTAATGATGCATGGATATGTAATACATTTTTATGTTTGTCTTTGGCTCCTCTTCAGTAAGCATTCCTAAACAAAATCATCTTAAAATAAATCTACTTTCTGTTGACTTGTGCCATGCTTACTGAATAAGGGCTTATGTACCTCGGGTCTGGGACCTTCGGTTTTCTATGAATATATAAAGAATCTCCATATGTTTCCATCACAAAGCCTCGAATATGCAGGATAATGGCAGATTGTATATTCCTCTTTCGTTGTGTATTAAAACGATGTTTTTATTAAACGTGTGTGTTTCTATGCATCAATTTTTACAGACTGAAAGCGAGGGGAGCGGAAACCCCTGCCGAGAGTCAGTTTGCGCTCTCACGGATGTTGCAGCCTCCTCGCCCACAAATAACAGCTTAGATTAACAAGACAAACAGCCTGCAGCCGCTAATAAATTATCAGCCAATCATGCTGTGGTTAAACTGCTGCATGTTTTCTTTCCAGTAAGCGCCTCCGCTAGTGGTGTGTACACTACATACCCAACCACATTTTCCTACCGCAGCAGTTTCAATCGCCAGCGTGATGTTTTCAAATTCATGTCTGAGGTTTTGATCTTTAAACTTCATTAAAACAGATTCAAGAAATGCTCTTTTATTAATTTAGCTAAAACAGTAAACCATATAAAGTATTAATAGATTATTCTTTAAAATTCTTTGAATTCATTTAGCTGACATATTAGTAGTAAGTTTTATTATTATTTTACTGTTTTTTTTTTTTTTTTTTTCAATTAAGTTGATAGAAATTGTGGCACATAATTAAATATGTATCTGCTACATATTGTATTATTGGTATTTGGATAAATACAGTATTTCTAAAATAATGTCTAGGCAATCAACTTTGCATATGCATAATTTCATTTTATATTTTATTTACTCTAATACATCTAGCATAAAAAAAAGTTTTAAAAAAATGATTAAATTATTCATAATGCAAAAAGTGCATTTATAGAGATTTAATTTAACTATAAAAGTAAAATTTTCATTTATGAGCAAGAAAAATAAGTTTTGTAATATTTTATTGAACAAATTCAGAGAATGCCACAAAAACAGATTATGATGGGAAAACAAAACATTTAAAATGTTGGTATATTATGCGCTTTTAAAAATCTAAATATTGCATTTCAAAGATGCCAAAATAAAACAGTTGTGCAAAGCTGATCTACAACAAATACATTTAAAAGAAATACATTTAAGCAGAGATAATATATTTGCAGACATGCAACTTTAGAAATCAGCTAAACATACTCTATGATAAACCGTTGTTTGCTTGATGTTTATCTTATGGCTTTAATCTCTAAGAGCTTTCTTCTTTCTTTCCAACTTTTCTCTTTAATAGAAAGATAAAGACAGCACAACAATATAATCCGTTCTTCATGAGCATGACACCATACGCATAGACAAACAGCTTCCGACTGGGTATTTTGTCTGAAGAGTCTGCAATAAAACAAAAAATACATTTGAACACATTTGATAAAACATTTTTTTTTCTTCATATAGTTGAGGCATAACATGTCACATTTTGTTTTTGATCAGCATCAAGATCTTAGGGTAAAATGTATATATATATATATATATATATATATATATATGTATATATATGAAGAGTTCAGATGCAAAAGCCTCTAAATGCCATTTGAAATTTTCTAATAGAGTGATCATTTTTATCAAGCTCGTATATTTAAATTCAATAATTTCACTTAAATGGCAATGAAGATTACCTATTAATTATCATTTAAATGAAATTACTGAACTTAAATATACAAGCTTGATAAAAATGATCATTCTATAAGAAAATTTCAAATGGCATTTAGAGGCTTTTGCATCTGAACTCTTCATATATACACTACCGTTCAAAAGTTTGGGGTCAGTAAGAATTTTAATTTTATTTTGGGGGGAAAGAAATAAAATAAATCAATACTTTTATTCATCAAGGATGAGTTTAACTGATCAAAAGTTACAGTAAAGACATTTATAATGTTAGAAAATATTCTATTTTAAATAAATGCTCTTCTTTTGAACTTTCTATTCATCAAAGAATTTTGAAAAAAAATTGTACACAACTTACAGTTTAAAATATATTAAAACAGTCATTTTAAATTGTCATAATATATATCACAATATTACTGTTTTTTTTTTTTTTTTATCAAATAAATGCAGCCTTGGTGAGCAGAAGATACTTCTTTTAAAAACATTAAAAAATCTTACTGACCCCAAACTTTTGAACAGTGGTATATATATATATATATATATATATATATATATATATATATATATATATATACACTTCTAATTTTAGATGGAGTTTTGCATTTCAGTCTACAAGATTTTAATGTTAACTAATGTCAACCACACGTATATTGTACCCATAATGTAACAATGTAACTTTTTGGTCCATTGAGGGATACAGTGTGAATGAAATGATTAAGACAAATTAGATCAGTTAGATCAGTTTATTAAATTACTTTTTGAAAAGACAAAAAAACGTACAAATTATTATACTCTGATTTTAACTGATCCGAATGTGCAATGAATTAATGTAAATGTTGGCTTGGATTTTGAAATGCAAAAGTCATTAATTAAAAATCCATCCAAATTTTCAAATACATTTATAGATTCATTTTTATTTATTCACCTGATATCTGCTGATGACTTAAGGTCTCATTGTTGGGTGGGCATGTTGTGTCCTCAATGGCATTATCAGATTTCTTTGCTGAGTCTTTGTTCTCTGAAATATAACAATACAGTCATTTTATTAATATATAGGGTAAAACAAGACAAAGCAGAATCCCAATAAAAGAGATTTATCTAAAAGGTAAAAATTACTTATATACGTGCATATGAATATTTACATATTTAATTGTCCATATTTTAATTGAAGATATGTCATAATAGAATCAAATTGAATGATTTCACTTGATTTCACTTCACAAATTATATAGGTTTTAATGAAAGCGAAGATGTCTGATATGTACATTTAATTGGAAATATTAAATAATAACCCCATTACAATAAGTATTAAATCTACATCTAATAAAACATTTTTTTTACTTCAAAATAAAAACTATAACTTTTACTCCACAAATACAAAACATTGATATTGGTATGTAAACTTCTGAAATACATTACTTTGATACCTCCGATAACAGATCACTCTAAATTGTAATGTAGATACATATTTTCTGTAAAGCTGCTTTAAAAACTATATGTATTGTGAAAAGTGCTATACAAATAAATGTGAATTGAACTGAATTGAATGTGATGTGTCCACTAATCCCCCATTAACAAATAGACACAACAGAATTCAACATACAATGTCATAGATCACTATTTTCCAGAGACACAAAATTAGATAAAATGTGGGGGATCCTCTTGAGATATATAATATAGCCTATAATTAATAAAAACCCTTTTATTAATGATTTGATGTAATTAAGGCTTTAATAACGTTTTTGTATATAACAAAGAATAATTATTATTGTTTATAATCAAAGTCTATGTGTCTGCAACTCTATCAATTGTATTAAACTTTCTTTCCAAGAAATCTAACACATATGTTGTCAATCTGAGTTTCTTCAAATTACCCTCCTCCAGTGTTTTAGTTTGGGGATCCTCCTTGCTTCCTTCATGGGTAAGAGTGCATTGATAGCGGTCGTCTCCAGCCAGGTTTTGATCGGAAATCAACATACTTGTCACGGTGACTTTATTATCATTTTCATCCCTCTGCTCCACAACATTGTTCTCCGATACAGCCGTCCACCCTCCAGTATTGTCCTTCTTTTTCCAGGTGAATTTCACCAAGTCTGGAAACATGTCCTTGGCCTGACATAGGCCCAACACTGTCTGTTTGCCACTGTTTTTTGATGGTAAGTACGCTGTTAGAGTTGGTGGTTTGACCACATCACCCCCTTTGTCTCAAGAGAAATACATGATGAACATTACTTCAGTGATCAATAAGCAAATGAGAAAATAAGCAAATAGAGGGTGACTGGTGAAAGTTTTCACTTGGAAATTACATCATTTTTTATGGATTTGACGAAATTCTGACAGTTTCCTACCAGTTACTATCAGCCGGGTTCCAGTTCCAAAGTTTTTGATCCGGTAGCCCACTCAGATTAAGTCTATTACAAATACTTCTGAATAATACAAAACCTTATAGTGTGTGGTAGAATTGACTAAGACAACTGTTCACTACGGTCTACACTATTTTAAAGGTTAGTTCACACAAAAATGACAAATCTGTTATCATCACCCGCATGCCGTTCCAAACCAGTATGAATTTATTCTTCTATAGAACTCAAAACAAAAGTCCATGTTTTTTTTTTTTTTACAGTTTTTGTCCATACAATAGAATTCAGTGGGGTACAAAAATACACTGAAACCCTTTTACTTAAACTGTATGGGGAAAAAACTGACATATTTTTCAGAAGGTGTTCCAAAGAAATAAAGTCATACAGTTTTAGAATGATGACAGAATTTTCATTTTTTGGGTGAACTAACCCTTTCATTTAAATTCTCCCGTTTTGTGTAACCAAGCACAAGATGGAATTGCTGGAATTTCTAAAGACGGTTATTCAACTCTCTGTTGCCAGCTGAATTACAGAAATAATTTGTATGCAACGAACTTTAAAATGCTTAAAATAAGTTTGGCAGACCTTAATTATGTGATTTTTGTCTTACCAAAGGGAAAAGACACGGCGTCTTTCCCTTTGTCTTAAGAGAAATACATGATGAACATTACTTCAGTGATCAATAAGCAAATGAGAAAATGAGCAAATAGAGAGTGACTGGAGAAAGTTTTCACTTGGAAATTACATCAAATTCTGACAGTTTCCTACCAGTTACTATCAGCCGGGTTCCAGTTCCAAATCTTTTGATATAGTTGCCCACCCAGATTAAGTCTATTACAAATACTTCTGAATAATACAAAACCTTCTAGTGTGTGGTATAAAAGACAACTGTTCACTCTTTCTGATGGTCTGTACTATTTTAAAGGGTTAGTTCACACAAAAATGACAAATCTGTTATCATCACCCGCATGCCGTTCCAAACCAGTATGAATTTATTCTTCTATAGAACTCAAAACAAAAGTCCATGTTTTTTTTTTTTTACAGTTTTTGTCCATACAATAGAAGTCAGTGGGGTACAAAAATACATTGAAACCCTTTTACTTAAACTGTATGGGGAAAAAACTGACATATTTTTCAGAAAGTGTTCCAAAGAAATAAAGTCATACAGTTTTAGAATGATGACAGAATTTTCATTTTTTGGGTGAACTAACCCTTTCATTTAAATTCTCCCGTTTTGTGTAACCAAGCACAAGATGGAATTGCTGGAATCTCTAAAGACGGTTATTCAACTCTCTGTTGCCAGCTGAATTACAGAAATAATTTGTATGCAACGAACTTTAAAATGCTTAAAATAAGTTTGGCAGACCTTATTTATGTGATTTTTGTCTTACCTGTCACATATAGTCTTGTACCCGAACCGAAGACTTTCTTGTCTCCCACAGTCATTTATTCCTAAACAAAAAGATGCAGTTTGTGCAGAAGACAATCTGCAGTTTCCACGTGCACATTGTTTTAGAATATCCATGAAGACTTTTAAAATATTAACCAAGAAAGTAAAAAAGCTATATCAATCTTGATTTTGATCAATGAAGTGCTAAAACACTTAATTTACTTCTGTAGTGAACAGATCCAGCAAGTGTTCAGTACAGTGTCATGTCACACTCTTACCAGTAGAGGCTGCAATGGTTTATTTACAAGTCCTGCAAAACACAAGACTCATCTGTCGTCACCCACCCACTCACGCTGAACAACTTTAAACAAGCTTTTGGCCAGACAACGTGGTTATTGTCCTGGGCACCCACTAACTAAACTTTAAGTCAAAATTTTAATACTAATGAATTCATGTTACAATCAATACAAGCGACAGCCCAGTAAACACTTATCTGAGCAACTTAAGTTAAAATCGTGTTGATTCCTTGAATCCTAAAGCTGATCTTTCTTACTGTTCAACAGCATATTTGTCCTTCATAAGTCTATATTTCATTCATAACCAACTTTAAACCTTCTCCCTCTTTGCAGAGGATCCGCAAACACTCTTTGGAGTGAATTAAATTTATTTGGGCTGAAAGAAATTCATTGTTTGTTACTAGCATTGTTACTAATTTGTGGCTTGTGGTTTTAGATTAAATCAGGAACCCTGCTGAGTTTTTGTACAGGGTTTCAGTATTTATAACTACTGTGCTGCCTGAGATCCAACAAGCACAGTAATACATTGCTGAATCCTCTTTTTTTAGTTCAGGTATTTTCAGAGCCAGATTTCCTGGTTTCTTATCTACTTTAAACGATTCAAAACCAGCATCATTGTATAGGGTTCCGTCTGCTATAGCTGCATACAGGATTCTTTTTAAGGTTTGTCCCTCTTTTAGTTGATACCAGTGAATGTAGCTTGAGCAGTCTGAAGGAAATTTACAGCCAATAACAACTGTCTTGTCCTTAGATTTGGTGGATGAGATTGTCTGTTGCAACTTCACATTTGCATCAACTAAAAAAAATAAAAAAATAAAATGTTATCATGACAATTTGTTACCCAAGGTAAGATATAATAGGCTAGCCAACATAAATGTAAAGTTAATGAGAGTTATCAAGTTTGCTTTTTGTGATAACATACACAATTATGGTATGATTTCAAATAATAATAAAAAAAAACTTACCTCTACATAAATGCTGAATGAGAAACAAAAGACATAGCTGCATTTGAAGACGCATGATGGCAGGGAGTGTCTGGAGAGCTTCTGTCTTTACTCTGTGATGAGGAGAGATCATATGAGAGGTTTATGATATTTAGTTTCCGGCCCTCGTGCTAATCTGAGTTTGTTTTGTGGTTCATGATTCAGATGTAACAGATTATACAGCTTCAACTCTGTGCTTCAGTGTTACACTAATATAATAAAATTAGCATATACATAACATCTTGTCCTCAAACCTTTGACTTTTCTCTACAATACGCTGATTGGTAATATATGCAAAGTATTATCACAGAATCACCAGCAGGGGATGTATATTTTCAATGCCCAGATAACTGTGAATCATTTCCACTAAGTTCACCAGTCGTTCGAGAAGGAGGTTTGTATGCACATCTGAGCAGAACGGCATCTCTAACTTTCTCTAACCTTTTTGCAAGTAATCATTTGCACATGTAATGCATTTTTCTTAGTCTAATAGCACTTCAGTTTTGATTTCAACTGCATTATAGCAAATGGGAGGCTGAAGTGCTGTTGAGTTTCCTGTCCTCATGCTTATATGAGTTTGTACTGAGGATCATTGTACAGATGTGACAACTCAGAGCCCCTCATTCAAGAACAAGTTAACTGAATCTATTTACTTTATTTCTGGCTAAGGAAATAAACAAAATGTTGCGCATATTATATAAACATTTCCATATGCATTTGGCAGACACAACGTACATTGCATTCAAGACATACATTTTATTAGTTGATGAATTGCTTGGGAATTAAACTCATGACCTTGGTGTTATGTTCATATAACATTACAGTTTTTTCCGATTGTTTACACACTAAAATAAAAATTTCCACACAATTTGCACAATTCTACTCCAAGGAGCAAAACACCTCCACAGATTTGCACAACATTACACACAATGTCTGCTTCACCCTTTTTGCAAAACATTACACACAGTGATTTGTAAAACTCTACACACATTTTCACACCTTAGACACAGTTAAGGATTGTGAGGTTACTTCCTTGTCATTACAAAGCCCCGGATTGCCAATGACAACACTAATGAACGAATTGGATAAACACAACCACCAGGTGTGGAAGCACACATGTGCTAATTTGAAAACGCAGCATTCAGGTGTGCTATAAAAGGCAGCAGGTGAGTTCACCTGTCTTCAACAAAAATGGAAGGAGCTAGAAGAAAAAGAAGAAGAGTGAGAATGAGAGGGGGAGCTCAAAGAGGAGATGAAGGAGGTAGAGGAAGAGGAGAAGGAGGTAGAGGAAGAGGCCCAGGTAGAGGAAGAGGAGAAGGAGATAGAGGAAGAGGAGAAGAAGGAGATAGAGGAAGAGGCCTAGGTAGAGGAAGAGGCCTAGGTAGAGGAAGAGGAGAAGGAGGTAGAGGAAGAGGTCCAGGTAGAGAAAGAGGAGAAGAAGGAGATAGAGGAAGAGGAGAAGAAGGAGATAGAGGAAGAGGAGAAGGAGGTAGAGGAAGAGGCCCAGGTAGAGAAAGAGGAGAAGAAGGAGATAGCGGAAGAGGAGAAGAAGGAGATAGAGGAAGAGGCCTAGGTAGAGGAAGAGGAGAAGGAGGTAGAGGAAGAGGCCCAGGTAGAGAAAGAGGAGAAGAAGGAGATAGAGGAAGAGGAGAAGAAGGAGATAGAGGAAGAGGCCTAGGTAGAGGAAGAGGAGAAGGAGGTAGAGGAAGAGGCCTAGGTAGAGGAAGAGGTAGGGAAGGACTTATGCCATTGAAGACATAGCCTGTGATGTGGATGAAATCTTATGGCCTGATCCAGCCAGACGGAGAGATGATGAATAGTTACAGTATTCTTGTTGCTTTTATAGTAGTTTTTCTTCAGAGTCAAAGTGTATGTACTTAATGCAGTAATTTTTATTTGTCTACAGATTTTATTTGTTTCATTGATTTCATTGTTGGTTGATTACTGTAACTGATTATGTTAAGAAATACTGTGTAAGTATTGAAATAAATACTTGAAATATTCAGTCTGCAGCATCAGTGTTGTGCAGTGCTTGGTAAGTTTATAGCCTATTTGTGTACATTCTCCCTATATCTCAAACTAATCATGAAGAATGTTGTGGGTATGTCACTATTTTTTTTTTTTTTTTTTTTTTTGTCATCTAAATGATCCCTTTCATAACAATGTCTGGCCAAAAATCTAGCACATGCTATTTCCTAAAATTAGTTTTTTTACAAATGTGTTTTATATTTATCACAGCTGTGTGTAACTGGCTGCAATAGTGTCTGATCATTGAGGACTGTGTTGGTTAAATGAAAACTAATAGCATTTTCACAAATATGTGTATATGTTTTGACTAAAGTGTGTATGTTTTGACTGAAGTGTGTCATTTTGCAAACAATCTAGGAATTATGCAAATTGAGTGTGGTGGTTGGATAATTGTGATTCTGTTTTGAAAAAAAGAACCCGGTTTTCAAAATTGCGTGTAAACAATTGAAAAAAACTGTAAGAGAAAGGTTTGTGGTCTCTGATCATGACAGGAAACCTTGCAGAGTTTTTGTGCAAGACTTTAGTATTTATGTGTACTGTGCTGCCTGAGCTCCGGGACCAGCAAGCACAGTAATACATTGCTGAATGCTCTTTTTTTAGTTCAGGTATTTTCAGAGCCAGATTTCCTTCTTTCTTATCTACTTTAAACGATTCAAAGCCAGCATCATTGTATAGGGTTCCGTCTGCTATAGCTGCATACAGGATTCTTTTTAAGGTTTGTCCCTCTTTTAGTTGATACCAGTGAATGTAGCTTGAGCAGTCTGAAGGAAATTTACAGCCAATAACAACTGTCTTGTCCTTAGATTTGGTGGATGAGATTGTCTGTTGCAACTTCACATTTGCATCAACTAAAAAAAATAAAAAAATAAAATGTTATCATGACAATTCGTTACCCAAGGTAAGATATAATAGGCTAGTCAACATAAATGTAAAGTTAATGAGAGTTATCAAGTTTGCTTTTTGTGATAACATACACAATTATGGTATGATTTCAAATAATAATAAAAAAACCTTACCTCTACATAAATGCTGAATGAGAAACAAAAGACATAGCTGCATTTGAAGACGCATGATGGCAGGGAGTGTCTGGAGAGCTTCTGTCTTTACTCTGTGATGAGGAGAGATCATATGAGAGGTTTATGATATTTAGTTTCCGGCCCTCGTGCTAATCTGAGTTTGTTTTGTGGTTCATGATTCAGATGTAACAGATTATACAGCTTCAACTCTGTGCTTCAGTGTTACACTAATATAATAAAATTAGCATATACATAACATCTTGTCCTCAAACCTTTGACTTTTCTCTACAATACGCTGATTGGTAATATATGCAAAGTATTATCACGGTATCACCAGCAGGGGATGTATATTTTCAATGCCCAGATAACTGTGAATCATTTCCACTAAGTTCACCAGTCGTTCGAAAAGGAGGTTTGTATGCACATCTGAGCAGAACGGCATCTCTAACTTTCTCTAACCTTTTTGTAAATAATCATTTGCACATGTAATACATTTTTCTTAGACTAATAGCACTTAAATTTTGATTTCAACTGCATTATAGCAAATGGGAGGCTGAAGTGCTGTTGAGTTTCCTGTCCTCATGCTTATATGAGTTTGTACTGAGGATCATTGTACAGATGTGACAACTCAGAGCCCCTCATTCAAGAACAAGTTAACTGAATCTATTTACTTTATTTCTGCTAAGGAAATAAACAAAATGTTGCGCATATTATATAAACATATGCATTTGGCAGACACAACGTACATTGCATTCAAGACATACATTTTATTAGTTGATGAATTGCTTGGGAATTAAACTCATGACCTTGGTGTTATGTTCATATAACATTAAGAGAAAGGTTTGTGGTCTCTGATTATGACAGGAAACCTTGCAGAGTTTTTGTGCAAGACTTTAGTATTTATGTGTACTGTGCTGACTGAGCTCCGGGACCAGCAAGCACAGTAATACATCGCTGAATGCTCTTTTTTCAGCTTGGTGATTTTCAAAGCAAAATGATTTGATGTTTTCCTTTCTGATTTTATGGACTCAAAACCTGCATCATTTTTTGCGGATCCATCATTTATGCCAGCATACAGGATCCTCTTCAAGGTTTCTCCTTCTTTCTGCTGATACCAGTGGATGTAATCCCAGCAGTCTGAAGTGAAGTGACAGTCTATAATGGCTAACTTTTCCTCTGCTTTGGTCAGTGAGATTTTTTGTTTCAGCTCACCGGCTCCATCCACTGTAAAAAGCAACAGCTCACAAATCAAACGACTTTTTCATATTTAAAGGTGGAATAGAACATAATGTAATGATAAAACAATAGCAAATATTTTCTGGTTTTAGAAGTATTTCTGGTTACAAACAGTGATATAAAGATGCCACACATTAAACACTTACCTTTAAATATAAGGAGAATAAACAGCAAACAGAGTAACTGCGGCTGAGGACTCATGATGGCAGATTTAAGATGGAGAGCTTCTGTTTTTTCTCTGGGACGAAGGTGGAATTTATTTCTACGAGCAAAAAACAGGAAGTTGCAGTGTTTCTGAGTTTCCTGTCCTCATGCTAATGTGTTTGAATTGAGGTTTTTCATACAGGTTCATGATCTTTCTTTTTTGGATTAAAGTCAGTAAGTTTATCCCTTTTTATGAAACGGCACAGTTCAAGTCAAATTAAGGCTATTCATAAATACATTCCTGATTTAACTATATGATATTTTAACTTGAAAAATGTGTTTGCAAATTTTTTTGCAAAGTTGTGTATACACCTCTGTGATACTAGATAGATAGCGTGACATTTTTGGGATCATTCTATATACATTTTTTGCTGTTGTTGTTGTTGATAAAACTATGTTTTTCAAAAATGTATGAAAGCATTAAAAACATATTACATTTCGAAAAAGTTGGAACTTGCGTTTTGAACTAAATTGTAAAAGTATTTTAATTTTCATCATCTCATCTTCATCCACCCATTTGCCTTTAATTCCTTTAATTCCACTACAGTGATGTGTCATATGATATTGTTTATTATAACAGATAATGTGAATAAAGGGTCTATGATGCTAATATTTCAAAATGAAATTATGAAATAAAAAAATTATGATTTTTTTTTCAGGATGTTCTTAGGTTTTATTCTGTGAAAGCATCAGATTCTGTTGTAGAAAGACAGAGACAAATAGTCTGAATAGTTCCAGCAGTCTGAAGTGAAGTGAGTCTATAATGTCTAACTTTTCCTCTGCTTTGGTCGGTGAGATTTTCTGTTGCAGCTCACCGGCTCCATCCACTGTAAAAAGCAACAACTGAACTCACAAATCAAACTACCAGACTATTTGGTTAGATGTATCATAATGGTTATTATTATTATTTAACATTTTTTTCTTTAAAAACTAGTTTTATAATACAGAATCATGAACTGCATGAACTGAAAAAGCAGGAAAAAGGAAAGCATCAAAAGAGCATTCATAGTAGCAGAGACAGTCTGATTCTGTCTTTACTCTGTGATTCATAGGAATTGAGCAACAAACAGGAAGTTGCAATACTAATAGCTAATGTGGGTTACAGATGTGAAATGCACCATACTGAGCTTAACCCAAGAGAAAGTTTGTTCCTTTTCAAAGATTTCGGCATTTCATTGATGGACTTCCTCATTTCCACCACTTTTTTAAATTTTAACTTTAGGGGTCACTGGGGTAGTGCCCTTAAAGGACATCTTTGTACCTTTTTTTACCCCTAAAGGTGCATATTAGTACCTTAGAGTAGCAATACTATGAACCTACAAAGTTGTCCTTTTAAGAGTACTGCCCCAGTGACAAGCTGTTGTACCCTTTAAAGTAAAATGTTTGCAATTTGTTTCTGAGAGTGAATGTTAGGAGCAGCCAATATCTGCAGTTAACTTAATATTGTTTGGATTTCCTCAGCACCAAAAGAAACAGCAGGAAGTAGTAGTTGTAGTAGCTATATTTGAATGTGTGGTTAAAGTCCTTGGACTTGCATTATGTTCATATCCTAAAGTAAATTTGCGACACAATTAACATTTCTGCCTATTGAAAGTCTAGAAGGCACTATACACCTCGTGGGGGGGAATAATTCTCATTTATTTCCATATATTTTTTCCTTAAAACCCAAACAAAGCAATAAAATAATCAAAGCCTTTAAAACATACTGACTGCATATTTATTGTGTTTAAAGGGATAGTTCACCCAAAAATGAAAATTCTATCATTGTTTACTCACCCTCAAGTTGTTCCAAACCTGTATGAGTTTCTTTGTTCTGCTGAACACAAAGGAAGATATTTGGAAGAATGTTTGTAACCAAACAGATTTCGGTCCCCATTGACTACCATAGTATATTTTTTTCCTACTATGGAAGTCAATGGGGACCGAGATCTGTTTGGTTACAAACATTCTTCCAAATATCTTCCTTTGTGTTCAGCAGAACAAAGAAACTCATACAGGTTTGGAACAACTTGAGGGTGAGTAAACAATGATAGAATTTTCATTTTTGGGTGAACTATCCCTTTAATGTGTTGAAGCTCTGCATTAATTGCATGCTGTTCATGAATTCCCTTTGCAATTGCACTATGAAATTAGAAGTTGTTGTACTGCATCTCTTACTATTTTAACACTGAGAAGGCCAGCACATGTCGTTTCCACTACATTAAATAACTATCATCCTCTGTGCTGTTGTTTTTATCTGCAAGCATATTTGCTACACCAAACCGCACTATTTTGTGGTTCTCCTCAAACAGTATCTGTCAGATGATTCAATACTGTAATAAAAGTGGTTTGTAACTGTTAGATTTTGACATTGTTCATGTTGTGGGATAACAGTTTCTCATGGTTTATGTCAAGGATGTCAAAGCTTTCTCTCACTGTGGCTGCCTTCCCAGCATGCACAGTAATACATGCCAGCATGTTCCTCCTTTGTTTCTTTTAGTTTTATGCCATATGAATCTCCAATTTTTTCAGAGACAAAGTCTTTTGCTTCAGCTGTAGCAGTCCCAGACTCGGTGATATAAAGTAGTCTTTTAAACGTTTCACCATCTTTCTTATGGTACCAGTGGACATAATTACCAGAGCCCAAGTCGGTTACCTCACATTTGAAGGACACAGTTTTACCCTTTACCTTCACCAAAACCTTCTGATCTTGTTTTAAACTCAAACCTTCCACACCTGCGATGAAATAAAATGAAAATCAATTATTTTAAATAAGTTTTCATATTCATGGTTTATTATCATATTAACCTATTTTATTTGATCAATTACCTATTTAACCCCCTTTTAAAATTTACTTACCATGGATCATTATGAGAACAACAGTGCACACGTTTATGAGCATCGTTCATTTGGTTATGTCAGGCGATGGTTCATAAAGTTCTCTGAACACTTCTTTACACTATTTTGTAAAAAAAAAACACGCAGAAAATTGTTCAGTGACGTCATTTCCTGAGGTGGAGCTCTGACAAAACGGGATGTGATTTGTAGTTGCACAGCAATCAGAATAAAATATTTCAAAAGCTGATACATTTCTACCTTCTCTTCAATTTATCAGAAGTAATTTAGTAAAATGTAATTTGTTAGGAGTAATTTAGTAACTTTCACAGAGCCTTAAAGCAAAAAAAAAAAAAAAAAAAAAAAAAAAAAAAATCCTCTTTTGCAGCTCAATAGCACCATCCACTGTTGAAGACCTGCATTTCAAACAAACAACTGTATACAAATATTAAAAATATAGGAAAATATTTGAAAGGGCTTGAAGTAAGAAAAATAAATCACACCGGTTGCATTGAACTTCAGGGACGTTTAATAGTGGAAGTGAAATTTGGGTTCATATGCACATGAAAAATTTGCTCATATTTCTATTCAAACGTGTAAAATCTACTATCTAATGATAATATCCATGAGTTCATGTACAGCATGTGAGTAAATGTTCTCACTGGTCGCTTGTGTCCCAATAGGCGCAGTAGTAAACTGCAGCATGAATCGGCTTTGTGTTGCTCAGTTTTAGATTAAAGAGCTGTGTTCTGTCCACAGTGAAGTCATTTGCTTGGGGATTGCTGGTATCATGAGTAAAGCTACCGCCTGCATTGATATAGAGTAGTCTTGATGGGGCTTCACCCTCTCTCTTTTGGTACCAATGGATGTAATTCCAAGATTGTAAATCGGTCACTTTGCTGGGGAGATATGAAGTTTTGCCCACTGCTTTGACCAACGTTGGTTGACCTTGTTCCAAAGTCACTCCCAGAACATCTGCTTCGATTGAACAAAACAAATGTCATAAAACCTTTTACAAATTAAAGGCTTACTTTTAAATGGCACCTACCTGGGATCTCTGAGAGAAGGACAATATAAATGTATGCAAACATCATTCATCTAGTTTGACGTTTGGAGAGTAATCTTTAGTGTTGTACCCAGCCTTGTATGCCATTCAAATACAGTTTGCTGATGTCATTTCCTGATAGTTTTCAGCATATGACATTTCTTTCCTATTTCATTTCAGTCATCAAGTTTTAGTCATCACATTTTAAAATTAAGGCCCTGAAGTTGATCTAAACTTGAGTAACTTCTATTACCTATTTTCACACGTTTTACACATTATTTTTCAAAACATAAAATAATAAATAACGTAGGCCTACACCATAAAATTTAAATAAAAATAAAAAATAAAATAATGTACACAGTTTTAATATTAGCAGTGTGCAATGTTTTCTCATTTTTGATATAAGGTATTTAGGCTCAAACAATAATTTACTGTTTTAAATAATATGCATAACTGTATTGGACAAACAGGGTATTATAAGGAAAGGAATACAGCATAGTCCTGTCATGTTTTCTGAAAAGCAATTCTTTCATTCCAGTATTATTTCCATCACATTTAAAATGATGTAGGCTATTTAGCATTCTGAGATGATTTTTTTTTTTTACTTTATTTCAATAAACATGACTAAAATGGCTGACCCATTTGTCTGGCTAAGATTAATTGTATTAGCCTTTTAATAAAACTAATCGTTTGGAATTTGAATAAAAAATATTCTGTTTAATCAAGTGCTTTGCATGTATTTATGTTCTTCACACACCATGTCTCATATTTATTTTCAAACATGTTCTTCATTGACTCTCTTGTCTCTAACTTTACTATAGGCAAAATGTTTGATTGGAGGAAGTGATGCCAAAGGACAGTTGTATTTTGAATGTATAGATATTCAAAATGTATTTAAAAACGAATTTCAAACAAACATGGTCAAATGATTGTTTAACTAAGATTGTTATAATCCCGTGTTATAATAAATGTAAATGTGAAATGTTTTTTCCATAAATTAAGATTGAGATCTAAGTGTAAGACAAATGTAAAATAAAATGAAAAACGATGGGCCTAGGCTACATCTTAGAAAAGTACAAATCAAGACATGATAAAACGTTTGCAAGTCATTTTTAGATGTTACCTTATTCATATAACAAAAAGAAAATGATTTTCTTTTTAATAAAAATCAACCAATGGGGAAGGCTATAAAGATGACAAGCCCACAGTTGAAGAAACAGTTTTATTGTAGCCTAGTGTTAACAGTGTGTACGGTACAGATTTTAGGGTTCAGATACACTTTTTGAACATTTACAGTTGTTTTTATGCCTAATATTGACAACAAAAAGCAAAGTCCCAATTAAAATATTCTGAATGTATCCCCCTTGCTGCTATTGTTGTTCCTAGTAAAACCGCATTGATTATGAAAGCAGGTTTTTGTAACGATTTCCTCTTACAGTCAGCACTGTGTTATCTCCAGTCCAGAGCGCGCAGTAATATGATCCTTCATCGTCGATCTGCACTTTGGAGATAGTTAGTGACACTTGCTGATTTTTCACCGTTCCAGCAAATCCACTGCCGACCATCGCCGGATCGATTTTGGCTGTTGTCGATCCTGCTTCAAAATATATTAATCGCTGGAAAGCTCCTCCTGGTTTAGCTCTGTACCAGTGGAGAGCGCTGGATTGAAGCGTCGATGAACCCACATTGCATGAGATTCTAGCAACTCTACCATTTACCTTAGTGATCACAGGATCAGTATGCATAGGAATATTTTGTCCATTTAAAGAATCTAAAACCATAAGAGAAACAATTAAAATCTGCTAAACAAGTAAAAGTGTGTAAACATAACAATTAGGTATCGAAAATCCTAACTAAAGCTCTTATTTGGGAATAGACCTGCAAGTAGCCTATTTGTAGGCAAAGTATCTAAAATTACTGACGAAAATGTATTTTTAAAAGTTGAAAATCACTGAATAATCTTAACTGAGAAATGTTAGGCTAATTAAAACAGAAAACAACATTTTTACCTATTAAGACTATTAACAACCCAAATGTTATCATTCCAGACACTGCCATGTCTACATCTGTCATCCACGAGTTTGAAGAATTATGAACTACATCTGCCAATCAGAAGGTAATGATAATGGCTTGTGGTTTCCTCTTTACGAATATCTCATCGTCATCACTATCACAAGAAGGTTTCTTACACAAGCTAACCCACTCATGGGTTAGGCAGCATTAAACACATGTAATTTAACCCTGGTTTATTAAAACTTCCTCCAGAGCAGATGAGCAGCTCTTCCTCAGTGGTACTCGGTTTTGCTATAAGGTGGCTTATGGATTTAAATAGATGGTGAACAGGTGAAGATGTTTCCCAGGTTGGCTGTGTTGGCAAGATGCTTTGAGTAGGCTAAAATTTAGTTTAAAAAACATTCGGTACTGACACTATTTCGGAATGGGTTGTGAAATTCACAATGTAGTTTAAAAAGTGCAATTGCAAATTGGTCACAAAGATAAAATTGAGAAAAAAAAAAAGAGTCACTCTTTTTTGTGCTTTAATTTGTAAAATAAATGGTTAAATCTATTTTATATTATAGGTTGTTATAGATTATTATTGGTTAATCCAGTATATTTGTTATGTCTGTCAGCTTCTTTAACTTCTGCAGTGCCTTTCAGATTTATTTGATGGCCTGTATGATGGTCTGTTTAGTGGTAGTCAAAGCGCCACCTATGGTTAATCTTGAAGATCAAGGACGCCATCAAGACAGCCCTCCTTGACTCCCTTCTTTCCCTTTGGCTTAATCGGTTCTGCATGGCTTTGCTGAGCTTTTCACAGCAGTATGGAAGGTGTCACAGGCTATGAAGCAGGTAGCAGGTAGGTATGAAGCAGCGAGTTCTTCTGTGGCCATCAGTTCCTAGCCCCCATGCAGTGAACTGCTGCCCAAAAAACTCAGTCCCCTTGCCGCCCGACTTCAGGCGTGGGAAGTCATCCAGGGCGTGTCAGGCTGGGTTATGCAGACTATAAAATGAGGCTACTTGCTTCAATTCGCTAGCAGGGCCCCCCGTTTCAGGGGTGTGGTTCAAACTTTGGTTCAGGACAATGATGCTGATGTTCTTCACTCCAAAGTGCAGTGTCTGCTGGTGAAGGGTGCCGCCTAGCCGGTCCCACCAAGAAAGATGGTGAGCTCAGGCCCATCCTCAACCTCAGGCTCCTGAATTGCGCATTAATGAAGCGGCCATTCAGAATGTTGACCTTGAAGCAGATCCTCGCGCAAATTCGGTGGATCTGAAAGATGCTTGCTTTCATGTCCAGATAGCCCCTCATCACACACCGTTCTTGAGATTTGCTTTCGATGGGGTGGCTTACCCTCAGAACTTATGTAGAGCGCTCTAGCCAGTTTCGGCAATCAGAGCTCTTCTCAGAGCACAGCTCTTTGTGTGCTTCGGAGGCTGCTCTAAAGGGCTTCCAGTTACGAAGCAGAGATTATCCTGCTGGATAGTTGATGCTATAGCCCTGGCTTATGCTTCAGTGGGCTTTGAATGCCCCATTGGAGTGAGGGGCCACTCCACTAGGGGAATGGCCTGCTCCTGGGCTTGGTCCAGCAGAGTCTCCATTTGAGATTTTAGAGCGGCAGCTGGCTGGTCTTCGCCGTATTCCTTCACTAGGTTTTATAACCTGGACGTCCCTGCCCTCCAGGCATGGATCTTGTCCGCTTGATTGTCCTGCACCCCTAAAAAGTGGTCCGGACTGTATTTGCTGAGGCTCCAGCCCCGTAGCCTTAGCCTCACTAAGTTAGCCTATGTTGCCTAGGGACCTCGTGGTAGCGCCCTAGGACTGAGCTCATAGGACAGCTTCTGTTCTACGCTTATAGCACGGCACTAGCGTTCTCCAAAGCGTGTTTCACGCAATGTGAGAGACCGTTTCGAAAGGGAACGCTCCAGTTACTAACGTGACCTCGGTTCCCTGAGATAACGTGAACGAGCAAATTCTTTTAGAAGCAAATTCTTTGATTGTCATGATAGTTTTTATATCAGCTTTGGAGAAAGGGTTGTATTTTTTGTGTGTGTGCAGGGCTTCAGTTTGTATACTCACCGTGCTGCCTGAGCTCCAGCAAGCACAGTAAGACATCGCTGAATGCTCTTTTTCAGCTTTGTGATTTTCAAAGCAAAATTATTTGATGGTTTCTTTTCTGATTTTCTGGACTCAAAACCAACATAATTTCTTGCAGATTTGTCATTTATGTCAGCATACAGGGTCCTCTTAAAGGTTCCTCCTTCTTTCTCCACTATACACCTTAGTCTATTTGGGATTTTTTTGCCCATTTATTTCCATATACTTCTTTGTCTTTTTTTTTAAAACCCAATCAAAGCAATAAAATAATCAAAGACTGACTGCACTGCTGACATTACTGCGTATCAGTGGCCCATATGTTATTGTGTTTAATGTGTTGACGTTCAATGAATTTGTACTGCATCTCTTACTATTTTAACACTGAGAAGGCCAGCACGTGTTGATTCCACTACATTAAATAACTATCATCCTCTGTGCTGTTGTTTTTATCTGCAAGCATATTTGCTACACCAAACCGCACTATTTTGTGGTTCTCCTCAAACAGTATCTGTCAGATGATTCAATACTGTAATAAAAGTGGTTTGTAACTGTTAGATTTTGACATTGTTCATGTTGTGGGATAACAGTTTCTCATGGTTTATGTCAAGGATGTCAAAGCTTTCTCTCACTGTGGCTGCCATCCCAGCATGCACAGTAATACATGCCAGCATGTTCCTCCTTTGTTTCTTTTAGTTTTATGCCATATGAATCTCCAATTTTTTCAGAGACAAAGTCTTTTGCTTCAGTTGTAGCAGTCCCAGATGCGCTGATGTAAAGTAGTCTTTTAAACGTTTCACCATCTTTCTTATGGTACCAGTGGACAAAATTATTAGAGCCCAAGCCGTTTACCTCACATTTGAAGGACACAGTTTTACCCTTTACCTTCACCAAAACCTTCTGATCTTGTTTTAAACTCAAACCTTCCACACCTGCGATGAAATAAAATGAAAATCAATTATTTTAAATAAGTTTTCATATTTATGGTTTATTATCATATTAACCTATTTCATTTGACCAATTACCTATTTAACCCCCTTTTAAAGTTTACTTACCATGGATCATAATGAGAACAACAGTGCACACGTTTATGAGCATCGTTCATTTGGTTATGTCAGGCGATATATGGTTCATAAAGTTCTCTGAACACTTCTTTACACTATTTTGCAAAAAAACCCATGCAGAAAATTGTTCAGTGACGTCATTTCCTGAGGGGGAGCTCTAACAAAACGGGATGTGATTCGTAGTTGCACAGCAATCAGAATAAAATATTTCAAAAGCTGATTCATTTATACCTCATTTGATTGATAAATTCGATATTTCACCTGGATTCTCTTCAATTTATCAGAAGTAATTAATTAGTATTAATTTAGTAAAATGTAATTTGTTAGAAGTAATTTAGTAACTTTCACAGAGCCTTAAAGCAAAAAATAAAAAAATAAAAAAATAATAATCCTCTTTTGCAGCTCAATAGCACCATCCACTGTTGAAGACCTGCATTTCAAACAAACAACTGTATACAAATATTAAAAATATAGGAAAATATTTGAAAGGGCTTGAAGTAAGAAAAATAAATCACACCGGTTGCATTGAACTTCAGGGACTTTTAATAGTGGAGGGTGAAATTTGGGTTCATATGCACATGAAAAATTAGCTCATATTTCTATTCAAACGTGTCAAATCTAATGAATACTATCTAATGATAATATCCATGAGTTCATGTACAGTATGTGAGTAAATGTTCTCACTGTGGTCGCTTGTGTCCCAATAGGCGCAGTAGTAAACTGCTGCATGAATCGGCTTTGTGTTGCTCAGTTTTAGATTAAAGAGCTGTGTTCTGTCCACAGTGAAGTCATTTGCTTGGGGATTGCTGGTATCATGAGTAAAGCTACCGCCTGCATTGATATAGAGTAGTCTTGATGGGGCTTCACCCTCTCTCTTTTGGTACCAATGGATGTAATTCCAAGATTGTAAATCGGTCACTTTGCAGGGGAGATATGAAGTTTTGCCCACTGCTTTGACCAACGTTGGTTGACCTTGTTCCAAAGTCACTCCCAGAACATCTGCTTTGATTGAACAAAACAAATGTCATAAAACCTTTTACAAATTAAAGGCTTACTTTTAAATGGCACCTACCTGGGATCTTTGAGAGAAGGACAATATAAATGTATGCAAACATCATTCATCTAGTTTGACGTTTGGAGAGTAATCTTTAGTGTTGTACCCAGCCTTGTATGCCATTCAAAAGCAGTTTGCTGATGTCATTTCCTGATTGTTTTCAGCACATGACATTTCTTTCATATCATCAAGTTTTAGTCATCACATTTTAAAATTAAGGCCCTGAAGGTGATCTAAACTTGAGTAACTTCTATTACCTATTTTCACACGTTTTACACATTATTTTTCAAAACATACACTTTAAAATAATGTACAAATTTGGAATATTAGCGGTGTGCAATGTTTTTAAACGTAAATGTGAAATGTTTTAAATTAAATTAAGATTGAGATCTGAGTTTAAGACAAAGGTAAAATAAAATGAAAATCTATAGCCTAGGCTACATTTTAAAAATGTAGCCTAAACATTAATACATGATAAAACGTTTGCAAGTCATTTTTAAATGTTACCTTATTCATATTACAAAAATAAAATGATTTTCATTTTAATAAAGATCAAACAATGGGGTAGGCTATAAAGATGACAAGCCCACAGTTGAAGAAACCGCTTTATTGTAGCCTAGTGTTAACAGTGTGTACGGTACAGTAGTTTTTAGGGTTCTGAGCATAGGTTCTGAGACACTTTTTGAACATTTCAATTTGTTTTTTTTAATGTAATATTGACAACAAAAAAGCAACGTCACAATTAAAATATTCTGAATGTATACCCCTTCTTCTACTGTTGTTCCTAGTAAAACCGCATTGATTATGAAAGCGGGTTTTTGTAACGATTTCCTCTTACAGTCAGCACTGTGTTATCTCCAGTCCAGAGCGCGCAGTAATATGATCCTGCATCGTCGATCTGCAATTTGGAGATAGTTAGTGACACTTGCGGACTTTTCACCGTTCCAGCAAATCTACGGGGGATATCCTGATCGTTTGTAGCTTTTGTCGATCCTGCTTCGAAATACATTAATCGTTGGAAAGCTCCTCCTGGTTTATCTCTGTACCAGTGGAGAACGTTGGATTGAAGCGTCGATGAATCCACATTGCATGTGATTATAGCAGATCTCTCCTTTGCCTTTCTGAGCACAGGAACAGTATGCGTAGGGACATTTTGTCCATTTAAACAATCTAAAACCAGAAAATTAAAAAGCGTTGAGTGTATCTGAAATCCTAATTAAAGCATTTGTATTTGATCATAGCCTATTTGTAGGCTTCAGTGGCTTTTTAAACGTCAATCAAGAACGCAGTAAAAAAAAAAAAAAAAGAAGCTCGGTGTAGGTTATCCGTAGGCCTATTGGACATTAGCCTACATCGATAAAACATTAGTAGCCTATTGTCATTATTTATGACTTTATGACATATTTACCTATCATAAAGGCACGTAGCCTACAAACCAAAATAGTGTTTTGTTTAAAACATTGTGTTTAAATGTTAGCTTTTAAAAGTAAAAAATTACTGAATAATCTTAACTGAGAAATGTTAATAATTATTCCAGGCTACTAAAATCTCACCTATTAAGACTATTAACAACCCAAATGTTATCATTCCAGACACTGCCATCATGTCTACTTCTGTCATCCACGAGTTTGAAGAATTATGAACTACATCTGCCAATCAGAAGGTAATGATAATGGCCTTGTGGTTTCCTCTTTACGACTATCTCATCGTCATCACTATCACAAGAAGGTTTCTTACACAAGCTAAACCACTCATGGGTTATAGGCAGTATTAAACACATATAATTTAAAACTTCCTCCAGAGCAGATGAGCGGCTCTTCCTCAGTGGTTCTCTGTTTTGCTATAAGGTGGCTTATGGATTTAAATAGATGGTGAACAAGTGAAGATGTTTCCCAGGTTGGCTGTGTTAGCAGACAAGATGTTTAAAAACATTCTGTAATGGCACTATGATGATGACAGTATGGGACAGAGGAATTGATATAAATTGATAATAAATAGACTTTTGTCCTCTGTAGTGGACATTATATTTGAGTGAATTTCTTTGACAGCATGCATGTTACAGTTTGGATGTCATGTATTCAGGGATTCTCAGAGATACCAAATGTTTGGAGGTTTCACAATAACTGACATTCATTTAGTGATCAAATTTAGCACTCTTATGGAAATATGATAATTATTATCATTTAAATCAGACTACTTTTCAAATTGTTTGTCATAAATCAACATCTCAGGAAAATATGATGGGGTTTCTAATCAAAATATGACTTTCTACAGGGCATTGATTTCATGCATGACCTCTGTGGACACCAGCGGCCAGTTGCATAAACTGCCAAGTTAAGACTGAGGAGAACTAGTCTGACCAACTAGCAGTTAGTTAGGGCTAATCACTCTTACACTTCAGACTCATAGTAGACCAATCTACTTTTTCATGTAACTGACTCAAAAAAAGTTATGGCCAGACTTAAAGAAAAAAATTAGATGACTAACTTGTAAGACTAGTCTAATAATTTTATGCAACCGGCCCAGGACTTAAATAATGTTGTATTTTGGGAGACATAGCAAGTGAATAGGGAAAAAAATTATATATCACTATTCCTATGAAATATTAGATATTATTTTGAAAATGTTGCCAATTATTACTGCCCCAAGAACACATTCATATGCAAATTAGATACATTTTATAGCTACATTGTATTGAATGGGACTATGGTAATTTTACACACATATTGCATAAAGTAAAATGGTATATCAATTCATTTCTATAAATCTTTCATAACATAGTTGAGAATCATCTTTATACAAAGTTTGTTTAAAAAAATCTGAAACCCAAAAATTGATTGGTGAATGAAAAAAAATCCCATTGTTTTTGCCTGTACATGTCATTTCATGTTCTTTTTTTTTTGTGTGTGTGTGGACATAGCATAACATGAATAAAATATATTTTGTCAAAAATGTTTTTCCCCTCATTTGTTTCTTATGCGCTAAACAATGTAATGACATGAAAAAATACCAAATTTAAAACACTTTTTTTCCCCTGGTTCCCAGGAGGATATAATTCAAAATTCATTGGTTGTGAAATTCACAATGTAGTTTAAAAAGTGCTATTACAAATTGGTCACAGAGATACATTTGAGAGAAAGACAAAAAGAGTCACTCTTTTCTGTGCTTTTATTTGTAAAATAAATGGTTAAATCTATTTTATTTTATAGCCTGTAGTACTATACTATATTCATGCATTTGTTCAAGTTTGGTTAATCCAGTATATTTGTTATTGTCTGTCAGCTTCTTTAACTTCTGCAGTGCCTTTCAAATAATTTGATACAGAAATTAATTGAAATACATGTGAAAAGAACGATTGTATAATAATTCTACTTATGTGACAATGATAAATACTTATTTATATCTTCACAACATATAACAAATATGAGATACGCCTGACATATTCTAAAATCATAATAATACAGTGTGTAAAATAACTTTATACATAAAGTATCCATATACATGCATACATAAAGTATCCATGAACAGCAGGGCAATAAAGAGATAAACAGATCAAAATACTGTATCAACATCCAGTCCAGTCCTATAAAGCTTAATTCAAATTAAGAACTTAGACAGAAAATGACAAGTATAAATATTAAAGTATATAACTATTGTATTCATTAATTACATTACCAGTATAGTTCATGTACAGGATGTGAGTAAATGTTCTCACTGTGGTTGCTTGAGTCCCAGTAGGCACAGAAGTAAACGGCAGCGTGACTCTTCTTAGTGTTACTCAGTTTTAGATCATAAAGCTTTGTTTTGTCCACAGTGAAGTCATTTGCTTGGGGATTGCTGGTATCAGGAGTGAAAGCACCATCTTTAGTGATATAGAGTAGTCTCGATGGGGCTCCACCGTCTTTTATTTGGTACCAATGGATGTAATCTGAAGAGCCCACATCCTTCGCTTTGCAGGGCAAATACACGGTTTTGCCCTCTACTTTAGCCAAAGCCTTTGAACCTGGCTCCAAGCTCATTCCTAGAAATGCTGTTTTGACAAAACCAAATTCAATACATTTAAATCAGTTTTTAATTTTGTATTGCTTTATTATTATAAATGTCACTTACCTGGCATCTTTAAGAGGAGAACAATAGAAATGTATAAAAACATCATTAATCTGGTGAAAAATATACCTGTGTAAAGCTGTCTTTCAGGTTTTCACACTGCTTTTGTATGAGTTTCAAAAATAGGGTGCTGATGTCATTTCCTGAAATGGAGTTACCTTAGAAACCATTTTAAAAGAAATTTTACATGAGCCTTTTACGCTAACTGATTTTCAAGTTACATTAAAGATATTTGATTTAAAAAAAAAAAAAAAATATATATATATATGATTGTGAGAATCAATGCTTAAGGTTATTTTAATTAATTAAACTAGTAAGGTTTATATAACTGTGTGGAAAAACAAGACAGCTGAATAATATATATATATATATATATATATTATGGAACATATTGATAAAAATGATGTTATGTACAGGCCAGTATTAAGTATAGACAATTCAGTATAGTCATGCAGAAAGTGTGCAAATGTTTTCTTTTTCTTCATAAACAGTGTCTGTTTTAGCATTTGGAACAATTTTAGTTATTTTATAAAATACTCCCTGTAAAAAAAAAAAAAAAAAAGTTAAAAAAATACATGCTAACACACTGATATATAGTACCAGTCAAAAGCTTGTCAAAAATAACTGCTGCTGAATTATCAGTATCATACTCTATTCTTTAGTGTCACATGATCCTTCAGAAATAATTGTAATATGCTGATTTGCTGCTCAAGAACATTTATTATTATTATTATTATTATTATTATCAATATTGAAAACAGTTTCTTATTATTTTTGTGGAAACAGTGGAAACAGATTTTCTTTTTATCAGATGAATAGAAAATTCAATGAACAGCATTTATTTGCATTTATTAAATTTATTAAAGCATGTATTAAATAAAAATCTTTAAATATCTTCACTGTTACTTTTGATCAATTTAATGCATCATTGATGAATACAAGTATTATTTTTTCTTTTTTTTTATCTTACCACAAATGTTTGAATGTTATCATAGTTTCCACAAAAATGTTAAGCATCAAAAACTGTTTTCAACTGATAATAATAATAATAATGATAAATGTTTCTTGAGCACCAGATCAGCATATTAGAATGATTTCTGAAGGATCATGTGACACTGAAGACTGGAGTAATGATGCTGAAAATTCAGCTTTGCCACAACAGGAATAGATTTTTAGAAAAAATAGAAAACAATTATTTTAAATTGCAATAATATTTCATAATAATTGCAGTTTTTTTCTGTATTTTTAAAGTGCAGAAAATGCAGCCTTGGTGAGCAGAACAGACTTATTTAAAAAAAAAAGAAAGAAAAAGTAATTGGTTTATATACACTGCCAATGCAACAGTTCACGGAAAGACAAATGTCTCCCCCTTGCGTTATACGGTTGTCATTACAAACAAAATAAATAAAAAATGTACTACTGAACTGCTTTCAGTGCTTTCAAATGCTCCACAATGACCAGTGATTATAAAACAAGTGATATTTGATTTGTGAAGCTAATACAGCTATGCAAACATGACATTTATACTGATGTTGTTCCCATTTGTGAAGATGAACCAAAACTCATATGAACTATTCTTTATTCACTTTACAGTTAAATTAGCACAGATATGTCCATCACAGAAATGCTCTACAGTGAGGCTAACAATACGAACACAAGAGTGATGCTGTTTTTTCATTTTTTTTTTCAGAACCAAACAAAGACAGTGATTACTCTATCAACCAATTACATATATTGCATATTTTTTTGATTTCCCACCCCAAACTTTCCCACTCGTCATTGGCTTAAAAAATATAGAGTTGAATAAATACAATTTCTCCAAACATAAAACATCATTCACAAATTAATGTTTCCACGTCCATTCAAGGTTAAGTTCTGCATGTACGTCATTGTGAATATAATACACATAATATCTGTAATTATAGGGAGCTACATGTTGTGTTTTGCCAAGCTGTATGAGCCAGGTGCAATATTTCAGATTTCTTCTCACAACATTTCTCATGCTGTAAACTCAACACATATCCATATTCACCAAGAGGACTTCGATTAATTTGGCATAAACACTGAAAGTCTCGGCCATAAACTATGCCAATATCAAATATATGCCAAATACCACCACCATATAGCCGCGCACGGCCAGCCGTGAAACTACAGAGAACACTAACGATGATGCAATGTCACATTTATATCAGAAATATCTCAAAGAAAACACCTAAGTTTTGTGTAACACTTAGAATGGTTAAATAGGTCATATCACTACAAATTCGGATAAAATTCGCTGCAGAGCAACAAAGTCAATACAATACACTTGGTGCAGAGAGGATAAGGTAACGTTTTTTTGTCTTTAGAGGGGAAACTCTCACTTTAGTTCTTCTTTAAACAGACAGGGATTACATGTGGAGGTCACCAGAGTTCCAACAAAGCACACATCAATTCGTTGCTGCTCACAGGTAAACAAACAAAAAACAGGGACTTTATCTTGGTTTTGCGAGAAAAGGTTGACCATACTATCACGTCATGCTTGGTTATTTTCTTTATGCTCTGAGTAGGTATTTGTGTCTCCGCTTGCTTCGTTTAGTCGCTTGTGTTATTTCCTCTTGTATGGTTTTTGCCTGCTCTGATTGACAGCTGTCATCAGTACATCAGACTTCACGGTGGATGGCTCTGTCTGCAAACGTCCAGGTCCACACGCCTTCTCGTGACACGCTGAGGTCATTTACTCCAGGCGCTGCGTGAAGTTTTCAGGAAACAGTCCTTTCTTAGCTGAGCTTCCGCGCTGCTGCCAGTCGCTCTCTCTGACGCCAGTGAGCCAACCAGCGTCCTGAAGAGAGAATCAAATGAGCGTTCAAATCAGGTTCTGATTATCATACTGTCAAAACAAGAAAAGATAATAAAACAAACCGAAAGTTAAACATTCAAGCAAATCGTACCTGGTCTTCAGCTAGCTCTGTAGGGACCACCAAAACAATGTCTCCTTTCTTCAGCTCCAGTTCGTCTGGGTTCGCTGCTTCAAAATCATGCAACGTTTCAACCTACGAGACAGCATAAGAACAAGACTCATTAGTACATGTGCATAAAAGCTCTGTTCATTTTCAGCGAGTTCATCTTAAAGTCACCATAAAATAAAAATTGACCATTTGTATTTTTTATAGAATATTGCAACAATTATTATAAATGATTAATCATATCCCTGTTGCTGCGTGTTTACTGGCTACCCAACATTTTTTCTTGTTCGAGAAGCCATTTCATTCGGATGTACGTCACAATTAGCCTGGGAAAACCCAAATTTAGATTTGCTCTGCAAGTAGTCTGGCAAAGAGCCAATTCAAGCCGATTTCTAATCCGTCCAAAACGAGGCACCAATCAGAAACGTTGAGGCGGGCTTTACACGATGACGATCGCTCTGATTGGTTTTAGGTCTATCCAATTGCGCCCAGAGGCATTTGAGCGAGGTCCGTTGGTGAAGCGCACCAACTTTTAAATGCATTATTATATTCAAATTGCAAACAAATCAGGACAGTCTCCATGACAGACCCACTGGCAGATGAACGTGCTACTACATTTCTCTCCGAAACGGTAGGAAATTAAATTTGATTTAAAGGTATAGCGGAGGATTTTCTTTTTCCGGGTGGATCATCAAGACTATTGGTCCTCCTAAGTGTCAGTCATTCTGGTGATATGTTTACGTAAGACCGTCGTACGTGCTCATGCACACGATTCACACGATGGCGTGCGCTCAAAACACAGGTTGGGCTTCCCACTGATGCCTCAGTCGCGAAGTTTCTACTTGACAGGTAAAGTTTGGCATGCTATTTGGAGAAATCCATTTAAAATCACTGCTTGTAAAAGTTAATGTAAGCTATGATTAGCTCGTGCATGCTCTCTCGTGCACACGTTTAATAGGCGTTCCCTCTCGGGAGCAGGTAGAGTGTTGCGCATGTGCATTTTTTCAAAAAGTGGAGAGGCCGGTTCTTTTCTAAAATTCGGGAAAATCCTCCGCTATACCTTTAATAGAGGATTTTAACTGTGACGAGATGATTGACAGGGCAGTTTAGGTGACAGGATGCACGCGACAGATCCGTCCGATAAAGATGACGAAGTAGTATGTCCCAAAGCTTGCCTACTTTTTTGCTACACATTCAAAAGTAAATACCTTTTCTTCACAAAAAGAGTACATACTTTTATGGGGTAGTGTAACTTAGGCGAATTGGGACGCAGCATATGGCTTTACACGATGACGATCGCTCTGATTGGTTTTAGGTCTATCCAATTGCGCCCAGAGGCATTTGAGCGATGTCCGTTGGTGACACCCCTTTGGAAATGAGTTATTAATGAAGCTTTGCCAGACCATAACTCAGTTACTACTGAGAATGGTCTGGTTTTAACCAGGCTACATCACAATAGGAAAGAAAAGACAAGCGCTATCTAGCAGTCACATGTTTCCTATGATTAGGCTGCGTAACTAAAACGTGCACTAACGTTACTTTCACGTTTCTCGTTTTATAAATGCAACTGGTGGCATCTTTTGTCTCAGTTATCGACTGTAGTAAAAATATCATTAGAGGACTTCAGTAATTAATATTACTGTAATATTGTTACAGTGTCTGCTTTGTTGTTAGGCCAAATGTTTTGTAATGGACAATATATATATTTCTTAGCAGTAACTTTAAGGTTATATCTACCTTATTTTAAAGGTAAAGAGTGGGCTTGGTCATTTTTAACTTGATTGTGCAAGGCTTCTGGGTGTCAGCCGCTTCCAGTTGTACCAAAACAGTTTGTTATGCTGCTTGATATTGCAAACTGATATTTGTTATCATATTATTTTAATATATTATCGTAATCATGAACACACTGATTTGTAGCACAAATAGTTTTATTTTTTACTACACATTGTTATTCTTTTATTTATAGTGGCTACTGAATCGTAAGTCTTGCACATTAAAGGTAAGGTGGATATGGGCAAAATCAATATTTTCTGGGTCACTGTGATTTTGCCAAGTAAGAAATGTTCCTGGATCAACATCCTGTCTGAAAATTTAATCTTAACCCTATCCCCACCCCTAAACCTAACCATACCCATAACTTTCCCCAAAAAATCAGAGGGAAATGATAGCTAAATAAAACTAATGTAGAAGCACCTAACCTTGGTTGTTAGCCTAAACTTGACATAAACTGTAAACTTGTCCCTCAAATCTGATTGGTTGATTGGAATGTTGTTTCAGGATCAACAAAGACGTTGATCCAGGAACACGCTGTGCTTGGTGAGATCAGGTTCACCATATTTCCTGACCACGTGTTTACTTATTTGGCGAGTAGCCCTGTGATTAACAGGATAATGTACGGTCACTCGGTCATTATTGCAAAATAAATGTATGACTGTCCACTATCCCTTACTTCAATGGGGTTCGCTTTATATTCACCTTGAAAATGTATCCAGTAGGCATTCCAGAGGAGATGTCATTGGTTGTCTGGCATTCCGCGATCACCCCATTGTCAATGGATGCGATTGGAGATGTGAGATCACCATCACGGTCATCATCACCCTCATTACTAGAGGCAGGCTCAATAACAACAGAAGGGATAGGCATCTTCTCCTGAGGTGAGGCAAACAAACAGCATCACTCAAGTGACAAACCTTAGGATTTTTAAGTATATTTTTGACCAACAACTTGACTGTTAATAGCCTACACATGATACAGATCACACATACTTTATACACATAATACTTGTAATGTATGAAATGTAATAAATTGAAAACAACTGGATAAAAGAACAATAGGTAACGCTTAACAATAAGGTCTCATTTGTTAACATTAGTTAACTACACATGTTAACATGAACTAACAGCGAACAATACTTCGTGAACTAACAATGCACAATTGTATTTTTGATTAACATTACCAAAGATTGATAAATTATGTAAAAATACATTGTTCATGTTAGTTTATGCTAACTAATGCATTAACTTATTAAGACCTTACTGAAAAATAGTTGACATTTCAGTAGAACATATTTGTATTTAAAGCATTTTGATTATAATTCTAAGTATCAGTGAGTTTTAAAGTGCAGTCCAGAACGGTTACATAAATAAACCAGGGTCTTGTCAATGGTCTGCATACCAAAGTGCAGAAACACAGGTGAATATCTACCTCCTCTTTCCCATTGTTTGCAGCACCCTCCTTACTGGTTTCATCCCCTGGTTGGGGCTCAACATAATCAGGAGCATCTCCTGGTTTGGGCTCAATATTATCAGGAACTTCTGGTTGGGTCTCAACCTTATCTGGTTCATCTGTTGGTTGGGTTTCAACCTTATCTGGTTCATCTGTTGGTTGGGTCTCAACCTTATCTGGTTCATCTGTTGGTTTGGGCCCAACCTTATCTGGTTCATCTGTTGGTTTGGGCCCAACATTATCTGGTTCATCTCCTGGTTTGGCTTCTAGTGAACTGGCCTCTTCCTCTGGTTTGGCATCTATAGTCTAGAAGAGGTGCCCAGGAGTGAGAGCCAGTGTTTGAACACTTAACACAAGCCACTCATGTGGATGGATCGGTGTACAGTACCACAGAGGGGAGCACTCAAGAGTGTCACAATGAGGGGTGCAGGGACCAGTTTAACTTCAGAAGTTAAAACTGTCCCTGATGTGGAATGGCAAGTCAGTTCTCAAAAAAACTGACTTGAGTTTCACCAACAGTCAAGTACTTTGGCTAGGGGAAATGTTCAATAGACGGCATGAAGGATAGGGGGGTCATGATTCATAGTGGATAACCACTGCCTACTGAATGAAGTAGCATGGATGAACATTCCTCAGATCATAGTGACAATATGATCTCAATATACATATGACGAAGTAACCAAAAAGTTCAGCCTAACTCCAGAATAACTGTAAAATGGAACCCCCCTTTCATTCAAAACTGCTGAATTCAGATTCAACAAAACATAGATGCTACGATTATGTTGACACCTGAAAATGTTTGGCCAAAATTACTGCCTGTTACTGTGATGTAAGAATGGAGTCACCATAGAAACCGAAAATGGTGATTAGAGGGATAATAATAGTCATCTGTTAAGCCACTATTTAAAGGTTCAGTAAGCAGGGGAAATGTCGGGTTATAACATCATCTCTGTTAAATTGCCTTTAGTGTGTGCAACCTTATGTGGTTCAAAGCTATTGTAACATAAAATACCAGGGGAAAAAAACATGAAATGAAAATTAAACAATAAAGGTACAATCAGAAATGGCAGAAACAGTGGCAGTGAGCCTTCTAATGATCTCTGGATCTAAAAACAAAGCTTTGTGCATGGAACAAGAAGAATCATTTATGAGCTGGACTGTGTTTGTTATTGTGCTGCCAGATGTTGCAACAGCTGATTGTACCCTGAAAAACTTAACATAAAACATACAAATATACAAAAAAGATGGGTTAAAGGTTTTGATTAATGCCACAGCGCATGTTAGAAGTTTCCATCCATCAGCACATACTATTAAAAAAGCATTCTGCAATACTAAATAATGACTTGTGTGGCTACCATCCTGTTCCATTTTTTTTCCAGCCATCAGTTTGATAACCACACAAAGTTGAATATGAAGCCAGATGATGATTTAATATCAGACTGAGACTCTTTATAATATTTGAATAATTATACTGTTACAAGCTATTCTATATAGCATGCACTAAAAACTTGTCAGAAATGATCTGACAATAACAGTGATTGAATACATAAAATAATTAAATGTACTTGCATATGGCTTCATGAGACAAAACAATTTACAAAAAAAAAAAAAAAAACTATAAATATGTACAAAGCAATGTTGAAATAATAAAGTAAAACAAAATTTTGTATCTATTAAGACTTTTTGATTTTTGATCTATTAAGACAAATAGTTACCGGAGTCTCGTCAATGGGAGACTCTTTATCTTCAAAGGTAGCCTACACACAAAGAAACGTGGTTATCAGCATCATTACACATTCATTTATTCAAATGAAAGACATACTGCAGTGATGAGTCAACAAATCTGTATCTGGTCATGCGAGTATCTGGCTTTCCTTCGTAACCGTTAATATCATCTGTATCAGAGTCTGGATGCTTATAATCATCTCTGTGAATTATTGCTGAACCTAAAAACATGTTTAGAAGTAGGAATGTGGAATTTAATAATGGAAGGTCTTCACTAATAATGGAAAGTAGTACTGATTTCATATTCAGAAGGCAATGATTATAGAAGTGAAATTACCAGAGCCGCCTCTGTAGGTGACTCCTTCTCTGTTTCTTGGACTGGAGCAGATTCCTACATGCAAATAAAAAACATTCATGCTATCTCCAATTTCTGTTATACTTCCAAATAACACCACCTGTTTTTCTTTCATATCTAGTATCTCATACATAATTCATTTGGACACACTGCAAATGCCAAAAGGCTGTTTCTGTACAGAAAACGAGGATTTTCTAAGATACAGTACGAAACCAAGCACATATGCGACAGTGCTGCATATGACTTGAGTTTCTCTTATGCAATTCATTATACATAAGTTATAAGTTTTTCTTATAGTTACCGGGGCTTCTTCACTGGGTTGCTCCTTTTCTATGTCCTCAACTGCGAGCTAAAGAATGGTTGAGACTTTTTCATCAACATTTAAAATCTCAAGCTCAACCAAAGTCTTTGTAAAAACTATGGCAATAATGTAAATTAAACAGTTTTGTTTTTGTAAGATTCACTCCATGACTGCTGACATCCTACTTTGGTTCATGTGCAAAATAATAAAATATAGATATATATACTGCAAACTGATCCCAAAGCATGTGTACATTAAAAAAAAAAATAAAAAAAAACTTGACTGGTACAAAATACAAATAAAAACACATTCAAAATTCACCACCATAAAAAGAACATTAAAAAAAAAAAAAAACTGGCTACTATATAAGAAAAAGAAAAGTCACAGTCAGAGCTTGCACTGGTATTGTATAAAATATGTTCATATATATACAATATAATAAACCATCTATATTTACAATTGTCAATAGCATAAAATAAATATAATATTAATCAAATATGTTTGAGTTACAGAACCCCAGAAAGATCTAGACAGTTTCTTTTCCAAAACATACAGTGTTTTAAAATATAAAAGGTGAGATGGTCAATATTCAGGCACTGTGTTTTGAATTATTTTGAGAGGTTTAAGGCACATACCTCAGCCTGCTCAGGTGCCTCAGTCTCAGCAGATACTGGAGACTCCACAGTGCTCTTTATAAACAACAGTACACAATCAATGGCTACAGCTCATTTCTGATTATTAGCATTATTACTTGTATATGTAGCCAAAAACGTAACATGAGGATTGTATCATGACATCAATGGCAATAATAACTTTTATGCAATGATGGAAGATGTTGATGATGAAGATGCTAACAAGACTGATGTTGAGATGAAAATTATGAAAATAGTATCAATATATTGATGGCGATGATCACAACGACTATGAGAGCATTGATTTAAATGACAAAAATGATGACAATGATGTTGATGATGATGGCGATGACATTATTTCTGATGACGTTTAGAGTTTGACGCTTTGTCACTCACTGTGGCTGTCTCTGCAGGGGGGCTTGAAGCAGTAATCTCAGCTGGTTGTGTATCTGTAGGGGGAGTGGTGACGGGACCCTCACCACCCTCAGGTACTGAGGCTGGGGGTGCTTCACCTTCTCCTTCAGCTACATCACCCTCTGGGGCTTCAGACTTTATATACATTTACAAGGAGACAATAAGAAACACTGCCCAATGACACCTTCACCACTGGACCAGTATCAAAACCCATAAGTTTAAAACAACAGTCACTTTCAAAGTTCCATCAGTTATCTAGACTGCAGATGACAAGCAATGACAGATGTATTCATGTAGTGCAATCAGACTTCGAGGCACTACAACCATGGGGGAGCATAACAACAAAATGATTGAAAAAAATACATATGAAATTTTTTTTCCTACAAAAGGGGAAAAATAAAATAGAGGAAAATTTACAAAAAACATGTATGGAACATACCTATTGACGCCCACTGAGTATAATAAGTTATTTATGGGATAGTACAAAGCATTACAGTCAAAATCACTATCAAAAGACTGTCAACTCACCATCTTATCAAATTCGGCCACAAATGTTGGGACTGTTGCATCCTAAAGAGAGAATAAAGGGATTGAGGTAAGCAAATTTAATTGTATAAATCTGAAACATATAACCAGCTAGAATAGACTGAAGATTATTTTGTTCAAAATTCCAGTGAGAAATATTTTAATGGATCTTTCAGGGAACAGGAATTAGTAGGGTTCACCACAGCATTAGATATAAAACAGGATTAGGTACATTAAAGCAGGGCCACAATTATTTTTAACACCAGGTTCTACATGTTTATTGTAAAATTAGTGTCATCATTTGTGAAAATTAATTTATTTTTGATAATAAAAATATTAATTTAAATGGACCAATTAGTGTCATCATTTTTTTCAAATGATGAGATCCATAATTGAATCTCTTTTTTCCTAAAATAGGTATATTTCTCAAGCACGGCGCTACACCGGGGCTAGGGGGCGCTAAAGCCCCGTCAAAAATCTGTGTAGCCCCAGTTAAAGGGATACTCCACTTTTTTCGGAAATATGCTCATTTTACATCTCCCCCAGAGTTAAACAGTTGAGTTTTACCGTTTTAGAATCCATTCAGCCGAACTCCGGGTCTGACGGTACCACTTTTAGCATAGCTTAGCACAGATCATTGATTCTGATGAGTCCAGTAGCATTTCTTTCAAAATGACCAAAGAGTTTCAATATTTTTCCTATTTAAAACTTGACTCTTCTGTAGTTAAACCGTGTACTAAGATCGACGGAAAATGAAAAGTTGCGATTTTCTAAGCCTATATGGCTAGGAACTACTCTCATTCCGGCGTAATAATCAAGGAACTGTGCGGCCGTACCATGAGTGCAGCAGGCGTAGTGATATGACGCAGCGCCTAAAAATAGTCCCCAGCTCGGTAACTTCTTCCAACGTGACCGGGACTAAGTTTGTCTAACCTATTAGACCTATTTTTAGGCGCTGCGTCATATCACTACGCCTGCTGCACCCATGGTACAGCCGCACAGTTCCTTGATTATTACGCTGGAATGAGAGTAGTTCCTAGTCATATAGGCTTAGAAAATCGCAACTTTTCATTTTCCGTCGATCTTAGTACACGGTTTAACTACAGAAGAGTCAAGTTTTAAATAGGAAAAATATTTAAACTCTTTGGTCATTTTGAAAGAAATGCTACTGGACTAATCAGAATCAATGATCTGTGCTAAGCTATGCTAAAAGTGGTACCGTCAGACCCGGAGTTCGGCTGAATGGATTCTAAAACGGTAAAACTCAACTGTTTAACTCTGGGGGAGATGTAAAATGAGCTTATTTCCGAAAAAAGTGGAGTATCCCTTTAAGCCCACGCAACCATGCAGGGTGCAAAAGACCCGCGCTCTTAGTTCGTAGTCGTACCGGACCGGAGTACATCTGATCTGACCTCAACACGCAATAATCGTCAATAAGCTCATAATTTGTACTAAAATAGTCTAAATGTTTAGTTTTAAAAACCATTTTAAAAAGCTGTCTGTCTATTTTGATGTTTCTGCGCAAGTTCATAGACAGTGAGGTTCGAGTTTGTTCCGATCAGAGCTCGTGAGCGGAGAGCACATCTCTGAATATTCCGCTCTGGTCACTCATTCGGGTCGCTCGCTCAACCCACAATGGCCTGTTGGTTCGAAAATATGTGGAATTTAAGGGCTGCCTCCGACTAATTTTTTTCTAGTCGATTAGTAGTTGTTCATTTAAGCCATTCGTGGACAAATCGTCCCTTGATATTAATTTAATTACATAGGCTATAGCCTACAGGATAATAAGCGTTATGACCGCACGCATAAAGCTTGCCACAAAGAAGAAAGAACCGGTTAAAGTAATGATTATGAATGTGTCTAAATTAGCAAGGAGACATTTAATTGTTTAGTAATAAACTGGGTGTTTTCTGTGTCGCTGCAAAGATGAAGTTGACGATGCGGACTCGCCATGAACGCCAGAGAGAAATGCACATTTCATTACATAATCATAGAGTAGCCTATTTATTTTGGTTTGAATATTTTCTTTTAAAAGTAGACATTTCAAGCTTTCTGTAATATATAGCCTATATTTCTCAAATCTGTGAGGCACAAGCTGAGTTTCGGCACCCTCCAGTTCACATGCAATGCAAGTGATCGTGCCTGTGCCTTATTACATTGCCTGCTATATATTTGCTTCTTATTAATTTAATACAGGCAAATGATTGATAAAACATTGATCAAAATTAAGATACAATTTATACAAAACGAAAATCTTTTAAAAAGAGTTTTCTATAAAACAAAACTTAATGAAGTCGTCAAAATCATGTTTTACCAAAAACAGCGCCGTTGCTAGGAGGGCGCCAGCGCCTCTGCCTTTCAGCGCCTCTGCCTCGCGAGTGGATGATATCCCTGAAGACGCCTAGCAATGATATAGGTTACCTTTAGTGGTAGTATACCTTTAGTTAAGTTATACCTTAAGAGTCTTCGTAGCGCGCTAAGAGACAATGTTATCGGAAAATGCAGCCCAGGTATGATGCGTATGATGCGTATGATGCGTAATGGAGATTCCAAAGCGCTCTTCTTTGGTCAGAACCATGGAGAGCGATCGCGGATAGGTCTGTCCTATGCACCGAAACTTTTAACATTGCAACAAAATATTTAAAGAGAATCAAGCTGTTAAAATCTATATTATGTATACGCACAGATAATATGCTATATTAGTCAATATTTTTTTATTAGGTTAAGCAGTGATTGGATAACGTTTTTTATTTTTCATTTAACGTTTTTAATTTAAGGCCCACCCACAATTGGTCTGGCTTATCCAAAACTGGAATCCTGGCGCCATGCCTGGTTGGTCGTGCCAGTTTTGTGGCTATCAAATGTGTAAATAGCATCGCAAGAAGTACACATGACAAAGCCAGCACTTTGGTCATCATCTTTCATTATTTCGGCAAATGGCTCCCACACTCCCACAGCTTCCACTCCCCAGTCTTCACATTTTCTCTTGCCGCCTCCATCTCTACCTGCAGACTGAGCTCGTGCGTCATCGTACTTCTTGCCAGTTATTCAGCCAATAAAGTGTAGGCCTATGTATTTCATAGAAAATTGTGTCTAGTACTATATAAATTACAAAGGTTTAATTGGCATCTTTATTTCAAACGACCCGACCGACCGCAACCCGAATATCATTAAAAATATTTACCCGGGTAACCGCGGGTAACCGCAGGCACCCGATCATTTTGGATCAACCCGCGCATCACTGCTGTGTATCATAGCTGCTTTTATTGAAAAAACGAGAACCTCTATATTATAGAGTAACTTAAGTAATGAAAATCGATTGTTTTCTTAGCACCCCCACGTATCGGTCCAGCTCCCCATTAGCACCAGTAGAGAAAAAATCCTGGCGCCGTGCCTGATATTTCTTAAACTAAGACTAAAACTAAGGATAACATTTTTACAAAACAACACTATGAACACTATAATCTATACTCAAAATATACTATTGAGTATACTATACTCAAAATGAATGTAACACTTGTTCCTGAAAAACAGATTATGTGAAAATCAATATACTTTTTCAGCACCTTCAGGCAGCAAACTAAAAGCACTGCTAAAATACAAGCACAATCACTTTGGCCAATGTAGCTTTTGTGTTTGGCCACATTGACAGTAATTCATAATGTTATGAATTCTCTTTTAATCTATTGAAAAGCAAACTTTCTAAACTCTGATTTACCTTAGAGAATCCATTAAAAGCCTTGTTGGACACCTAAACCGAATTAAATGAGTAATTAGCATGTAAACCATCAAAGACATGTATTTTAATTGCACACACTTGGAAAACTGTAAATTCTACTTGAACTTAGCAAAACCAACAAACAATTAAAGCAAGCAAAGGAGAGAGAGGAGAACAGGTCCTGGGGCTGTGGGCTGTGGGAGGGGTTCCAGGGTCCGAAGGGTTTTGTAGCAGGAAAATAGTACTTCATCTGCAGGCAGGAAAGGAGGGGAGTATTCTTGCTGTAGTCTACTCTACGCTAAGCTAAGCAGAGTGGAAGGAAGTCAGGTACCTCTTCCAGCTCTGTATCTATTTCTTGGTATAACTTTCCGTATCTCCGGTTTGCAACTTCATCTTCAGACAGGTCTGAGTTCTCTGGCTCTTTATGACCGACCTGGTCCGCTGCAATGGGACCTTTAGGATTAGAGGTGTTTTGTGGTCCAGGGAGGGAGGCAAAGGGGTCTTGGGGTGGAACAGCCTCACCTGGCCAGCCTGCTGTGAAGTTTCCTTGGCCATCAGAAGAGAAGAAACCACTGCTATCGCTCACCTCTTGCCAGGAGCCCTTACTGGAGTTCTCAGAGTCTGCAGCTGGCGCAGGAAAGGCTGCCCACTGGGCAAACTCATTGCGATGTCCAGTTTTGTCATCAAAGACTTCAGAGTCTTTTTTTTCATGAATGGTCTCCTTTGTCCCAGTAGATTCCCAACTCCCTGCCCACCCCTGGTAGTTTTCATTGGTAAATGGATCCCCGCTGCTTTCATTGGCAAAAGGATCAGATGTTATCTCATTAGCAAATGGGTCCTGATTGCCCCCAGTGGCAAAAGGATCTGATGGGAATTCAGCGGCAAAGGGTTCTGCTGCCCACTGTCCTTCGCCTCTTGACTGGGTCTCTGCAAATTGATCAGAATCAAACCCACTTTTCGGACTCTCTGTTGGTAATCCTTCAGTACCGAAAAGATCACTGCCTGTTGTAGAAAAAGGATCACTTCCAGAAAAGCCGCTGGGATCTTGGTCTTGGTTTGAGGTGGCAAATGGATCATTTCCAGTGCCAAATGGGTCGTCCCCTGAAGCGGCAAAAGGATCATTCCCTGCACCAAATGGATCATGACCTTCAGTGCCAAATGGGTCTGAACTCGGAGTAAAATCAAGAACATTTTGAGGCATATTTGCTCCTGCTTTGGCTGGGTCTGAATGCGCCTCATCCGAGCTTTCATTTTCAAGCTCTGAGACACATGGTACTGCTTCCGGCTGATCGCAGTTGGCTGCAAATGCATCACCACCAAATAAAGAGTCAGCAGGGGTAATCTGCTTGGGGAAACTGTCAGCCGTGTCCCAGTCTGCAAAGCACTCTTGAGCCACAGTGCCTTGTTCTGGTGCCACAACTGGATTCTCAATCTCAGCAGATTCAAGTTCATCGTCTGCACTGACCCACCCACCGGTCTGTCCTGAGACATCACCCCATTCTTCAGCAGTCTCGTACTCTGACCCGGATCCATCTAAATCCACCTGGCTAGACAGGCCCCATCTGGAACTATCTCCCCCTACTCCCTCCGTGGCATCCTGAATCACCTGACCAAACTCATCGGTTAATATGATTCCAGGCATTGGTTGCAAGCCCACTGTCTCCTCTGCCCCTGTCTCCTCTGATCCGCAACCTGCCTTTTCTTCTGCCCATTCCACTTGATTTGTAGCCCAGTCTGTCTGACCTTCCTCTACACCCTCCTGCCCCTCTCCTGGATGCTGTTGCTTGGCCTCGCCACCCCCCACAGCACAGGGATCACAGTCTGGGTTTGGCTCAGGACAGTTTTCTTTATCCCAGGCTCTAACCTCATCTGTGGCCACCTCTTCCTGCGGCTCTGATGCTGCCTCTGTAGGCCAACCCTCGGAAGGTGGCCAGCCCTGCCCATCCAATGCAGGTTGAGCATTTTCAGATTCCTCCGTAACCGTATTGGCAGAAGAACCAAAGTCAGCTGCCCAGTTGGCAGTGAATCCAGCATCTGCAGCCTGACCAGGGAAAAAAAGGTAACAAGTGGTTAAGGTCCAAAAAAAAGCCTCCAACAGAGGAGGGGCAAAAGACTTGTCACTGACAGACACAGATTTGTCACAGACATGGATTAAAGAAACTAAGCATGAATATTTTGAACCAGAGTACATGAATTTGTGTAAATTGTGATGCAATGGGTGGAGAAATGGTGGACATATTTCTGTAACTGAAATCATTTAATTGCTTTCTACTGAGACACTCTCGTCAGTCATTACTTACAGGCTCTGCAGGCTGTGCAGCATTTTCCTAGAAATAAACAAAGATATCAAAGGTATTTGCTGTCAAATTCATGCTCAACAGGAGCGACTGTAAGCTTTTCATGAAAATACAGCAACATCTTCACATTTCATGCCAGTGCAAATTTATTGTTTCAGAAGAATACAAATCTAGGCCACTTCTTTTGACATCAGGACAGGAGACATGATTCTGTCACCAAGTTACTAATAGCACCAAGATTTCCAAGATCAGTACACATAGATCAAAGAGCACAAGCAAAGGAAGCAGGCTCACCGTCCAAAGATCCCAAGGTAGTGTCTGAGAAGAAAAAAAATATTGTATGCATTTAAGATCTATTTTCTTACTGATTGATTAATATTCCATGATCATAAAAACAGAGAAATTATTGCTAAACCTTTTATTTGACATCTCACTGTCTCCCAATTGTAATACAATAAAGCAGAATATGAAGAAGAACCTGAGATATGGGTGATTGGGTCTGCCCGATAGGTGTACTGGCATCAGGCTTGAACGGATCAAAATCCAAGTCCAGGAGAGATTCTCCTGGTTTCTCATTTAGCTAAAATAAGGACATAAAAATAAAATGGACTTACTATTAAATAAGGTAACATGCTGCTCAATGACACTGGTTTACTCCTAATGTCTCTTCTCTTTTTACATACTACTAGTAAAGTAAGGCTCCAGAATGTTCACTCACCTGTGGTGATGTAACACTGATTTCTGGAAAGCCTCCATCGAACAGGTCGATTATCTGCTCTTGTTGGAGCTCCTTGGTTGGAGTAGCTTTTGGAGGAGGTGGTTTTGGAGGTCCCATCTTGAGCTGAGATGAAGATATACCATATGTGCCTTTGAACTTCGCAAATCATAACCTCACAAATGCTGGTCAAGGAGAATAATTGTGCTGCACACCATGAATGACCTGCAAACTTTCTAGTTGCATATTCATTCTAAATGTTGCGCAAAACCAGGAAAATCCTGATAAGCATTGTGTCTTGGAGGTGTTTCAGGCCCTACCTGTGAAGGTGATTTGGGTCGAGGTGGGCCGGGAGAAATGGGCCTTAGTGTGTGGTTAGGGCTGGCAGCTGGGCTGCTGTCTGGGCTCTCATCGTCAGGTGGGGTTGGAGTCCTGGCTAATCGCAGGGGCCCCGAGTCACTGTCAACACACACACAAACTACATGACCACTAAGAACACCATCTTGACAATTCATAATGACTTCTTTAATTCTAAATATATATTTTTAAGAAGATCACAGCCCTTAGTGGATATTTTTAAGAAGAACATGTTTTAGCATACTTCCTGACATAAGTTCCTGACACCACCCATCACCTACCAGATTTACTAAACTAAACACAATCATAATTTGCCTCAAGCACAGTGCTGGTGAACTATGGGGTTCCTCTGCACTACAAATCTATTTTGGACGTTTACTTACTCAAAAGTGTTCTTTCACTAAAGCAGTTATTTTCCTTACTAAATTAAGAAAACTTTAGAGGAAGTAAATATCCAATGCCTACACAACAGTCTATACTATTCCACTTACCGTTTCACTCTGTAACAGCAAAAACACAAAGAGCCAAACCGTATAAATGTTTGATTACAAGTATTAAAGTTATTATGACAAGATTCTTGTTTTCTTGTCATTTTTAAAGGTGGTAACAAAAATAAAACGTTAGGACATCAAGAACCTTTGGCTCTTATGTAGAACCATCAGTTCCATCATTGAATAAGTACATTCTGTGCAGGGAGGTTAATGGAGGTTAAAACCTATTCCTTACCTGGGTGCTCCTTGAATCGTGAACATTTTGTCGGAATGCTGCTCAGCGAGCTTATTCATCACTTCATACAGCTTATGACAGAGCTAGATCCAAAACACAGAGAAATAAATAAATGGAAATAAATAATTATGAGAAGAACTCACACAAAATGACTTGCCCTTGGCAGCCATTTATCTCTCCGTTCAGGAACTTTGGTGCTACTGAATAGGCTATTGAGCTATTCATGCATTTTTATTGTGCATAAACTTGTACATAATCTACATGTTGTTAATATAAAAATAGAAATAAATTATAATAATTATAATAATAATTCATAATTACCATCATAAACACTTAATGCTCAAAAGATTTCATAAAGGTTTTCTTAATGTGAAATGAAGGGAAACAAATGCTTCTCACTCCTTAAATAAAAGTACAAATAGAGCATGTGTCAGTAGAGAGATGCATTGACCTATATGTGCTGATAACACTGACACAAACATAGCAGACCTTTGCAGTAGCTTCTGTGCCGAGCTGCACTGTACACCCCTTCAGGCGATAAAAGTCTTTAACAATGCCCACTGACGGCCACATGCTGTGTCTAATAATAAACACAATACCAGGCAGAGTTCCCTACTAAAACAGTGTGAACCCAGAATGACAGATAAATTGTCCAGTGATTGTGTGGATCTAAAGAGGCAAAAATCAGCACTCAGTAATGTCTCTAATACTAGATGAAGACTAGCATTCCAAAATGACCTTAGTTAAATCAATTCTGTCATATTAACTGCCATACTCTATTACTGTTGTCATATTAACATAATAACCTGTATAAAACATTCAGTTTAAACTTGTCCAGTCTTATTGAGCATGAAAATATTATCAGCATTATATAATAGCAATATTCCTATGTGTATCTAAAGGGTGGGGTATTTTGTTAGTTTATAGGGCAGGCAGTGCTTTTCCCACATTTACACATTCTGTTGTGTTTTCCAGCAGATGCACTGCATTGTTAAAGAGTTAAATAGCCCTATAAATATCCCTCAATGGTTTATCAGTGTCTCTTCTGGGATATAGAAAACAGATACACACACAAAGATATTTGTCTTCATGAGTTATAGCTGCAGCACAACCAGCAGATTCAGAGATTCAGATGAAGCATGAAGAGCTTTTCGTTGACTGACTGCATGGATCAGAAACAAAGCTCCTAATCTTACTATGTAAAATTGTGAATTTTGTCATAAGCCATTCTTGAAAACACAGAAGCCTGTGACTGCTCTAAAACCCTCATGTAGCAGGAAATGTTCCCAGGACGACAATCACGGGTTACTCATATGTGACTAGAAACAAGTATGACTCAAAAGAAACATTTGCTTTGTGTTTCCTAAGCACCCAGTTTTTATTGTTTGTGTCATTTAGGAGAAACGTCATGTTTAACAGCTTCTAGACTAGAGCTTTAGAAATGAAACCAACTCACAAAAGAGATCTCCCTGTGGAATCGAGCTTCCAGGCCGGAGACGTTCTTGAAGGTGCTCACATAGAACCCCACCCGACTGCAGAGAGGAAAGGAGAAGAATAATGATTGGGGGGGGGGGGGGTAAATTTCCTTCATTTTTAGGAAATTTTAATTCTGGAGTGAACTAACCCTTTAATCCTTATTAAACAAAGAATGAGGATATCATATATGCAATGCAAGTCACTCCTATAAGCTAAAATGCATCAGTCCATGCTTGTTCAATACATCAGTAAGAACCCTAAAACTCTACATAAAACAAATCAAATGTAAATCGGCCATTTTTGATGTCTGCAACAGTTATAAATGTATCTCGGGCATCTTTCTTTCTGGCCCGAGCTGAAATGAGCGTGGCTGGAAGGCCTGGTACAGAGAGGAAGCTGCTGATTGGATGGATTATGTAACCAGGCTGTTGCTTCAGTGAGCAGACAGAGCCTCTCAGCTCAAAACAGAATACTGCTTACCAGAGCATATTCACCACAACATACAGATGACCACAAGATACATACACATTACTTTACTCGTATTATTTACTTTGTTTTATTACTTGTATTATAATTAAAATACTGTCTACAACAACACTCAAAATACTAGGTACATTAGTTTAAAGGGTTCAAAATGAAAATGCTGTCATCATTTACTCAGCCTCATGTCATTCCAAACCTGTATGACTTACTCTCTTCTGTTTTTCAACTGTTTTTGTCCATATAATGAAATTCAATGAGATCCAAAATAACATAAAAAAATAATAATAATACACACACAATTTTTAGCGCAATTTTTCACCGGACAAAATTGCGATTGTTAACTCATGATTTCTGTTCTGTCTGTGCGCACCAATCTTGCACTTCTATCTACTCCTCAACCAGACCACCTAGAGACTTCGGGTTTTCGGCATTATGTTAAGGAAGGTCTAATCTCGGGAACGCACAAAAAAAATCCAGGAAAAGATTTTGGATTTCCTGGAAATTCCAGAAAAAATTCAGTTTTTTGCAAATTTCTCGGCAACCATAATAGCTATCGAGTTGAAACAAATTGCAATCGATGGCTTCTAAAATTTACAATAATATTAGAAAAGAGATTTGATCAAAAATCTTTCCTTTATGCTTCAAAAATTGAATTTTGAGTGTTGTGATCCCATGACGTGAGAAAATTGCGTTTCAAAAAAGTTTCAAAATATCTTCTTGTTCCACAGTAGAAAGAAAGACTTTCATTATATGGACAATCATACAGGTTTGGAATTATGTGGTTGAGTAAACTATATAAAAAAAAAAAAATTTTTGGGTGAACTATCCCCAACACGTATTACTGTAACACACCGCATATTGCTTAGCGCAGCATAGCTACAAATATTTTTAGTTTCAGTCATGCATAAGAGTAAGTCATGCATATACAGTTACAACAAAAATCCATTTGTGCTCTAAATAAACTGATGACAAATTCTAGACATTCTCATCTTTGTGACAAAGCAGATGACTCCTGTTGTGTAAACCAGCTATTTATGGCAGGTTACCAGATCTATCATTATCAATCCTGCAATTATCTTCGAAATGATTGTCGTTCATATCCAACGCATTCAATCAACATTGCAAAAATGCACTTCCCTCCACAGAGTTCCTTTAAACATCCAGTTTAGCTCCAGCCAGCCGATCTATTGCTCCATAGTACAAAAAGCAAGCTTTTTTTTTTAAACAAGACAAGTAGTATTCGATCTACATGCATTGTATTTTACAAATTTGCCCAATTTCTTCAGCAGCATATTCCATTCCCTTTAAAAGTGACCTTACCTCTTCTATTGTATGTAACCGCTGCGGAGTACTGTACAGCTAGCATACTGTGCAACTAATGGATAAATTTAGAAAACTGGGATGTAAATGTGCATTCCAGGAAGGCCTTTGGTCAAATTAAATCAATATTATCGGCCAGAGCCTTGTATTGTCAGGGCACCAGGCTGTAAATATAACTGCCACCCCTCCGAGAGTACAATAATATATACTGGGCATGATACAGCAAGGCTTTAGTTATATAAGATATTGATGCTAATTATTGAGCTAGTCTTGCAAATAGTGTTAGTGTTGAATGTGAACAAAGGGTCAAAACGTGACCCTAGGACGTCCAACTAGGACAATGAGAACACCAAGTTCACACCAAGAATTATAACTAAAGATAACAATAAAGATATAGTTCTAAAAATCGTTCTCAATATTAAAGAATAGCAGAGTTCACACCACAGCTGTAACAATAAAGGCAAAGAGAAACAATATCGTTGCAATCACTTTCAGAACAATTTTATCCAGCTGATAAATGAAAAAACATTGACAGCCAATCAGAATCCATCCATCGCAATAAAGTGATCGTGTCTCTTCAGAAAATTTGGACTAAACCGCTCGATTCATATGGATTAGTTTTACGATCTCTTTATGAACTTTTTGAAGCATCAAAGTGGTTGTTGTGTAGCTGTCTATGGAGGGACAGAAATCTTTCAGATTTCATCAAAAAGATCTTCATTTATGTTCCGAAGATGAACAAACGTCTAATGAGTTTGGAACAACATGAGGGTGAGTTAATGATGACAGAATTTATATTTTTGGGTGAACTATCCCTTTAATAGAATTAAAACAATCAGGAATACTCTTTACGAATGCTCTTCATGTACATGCTCTTCATATAAAAAAGTGCAACAATTAAACTCGGATTGCAGTAGCAGTCAGTCTTAAAATGTCTCACCTATCCCAGAGTGTGGGCAGCTCATCCTGAAGGCCAACGTTGAGATCATCAAAAACCCTTTGGGCCTTTTTCAAGTCCTCTTCTGCCTACATACACACAAATATGGCATAAAAGTTGAAGCAATAGCTCAGATCACAGTATGCCATATTTACCATTTTTTTCAGCAATTACAAATTGTATTCAGAACGTTTCAAAGGCCATAAAGACTGACATACTTTTGATATCTTCTTCTCATTCCTCATGGCTGAAGTCTGCAGGGTCTCAAGATGGTGTCTTGCACTGTCATAATCAATTAACTTCCTGCTTCTCTTTGCGACACGCATCTGGAGGGAAGGAAAAACACTTGTGGTTACTATGGTTACCCTTCAGCTGAATGTGTTTTCGCATTTATTTACAGCGCTGTGCTGGCACATGCGTCAGCTTAGACAGTACTTCTCATGAAAATATGAATGATACATCATTTAAAACCAGTTCAGCATGAGTAAAATGACATCGGCACCTTGAGATCTGGGAACTGAGTCAGATATGTTTCCAGTGTGTTGATGGTAGAATCGACCAGCTTCTGATGGAAGTCCTCCCACAGAACATCACAGTTCTGCAGAGGAGACAGGACAACCATTAGCAAGATTAACTGAGAGCGTTTGACAAGCATGGGTGATTTCACAGAGAATCTACTGTATAGCCCTCTTTAAATGTTATTCAGCAGCTCCTGTAACATAAACAGATGAGTTTAGGTGTTGGATTTATGATTCAGCAGCAGGGAAATTAAAATTTAATTAAGCTCTTACTCACTCACAGAGGATGCAAATCAGATTCACAAAGCTGAATTCACTGCGCTCCCCCTCGGTGAGGTGTGAGTAAACAAAAATGAGCGTCCTTGCATAAATGAAATTGAAATTCTCTGAGGACAGTGTTGAGTCACTGCCCCACTCCATACTAAAAATGACATATGCCATTACCCACTATTAATAACTCCCTCCCTCAAACCACATCATCTGTGTGCAGCAGGACAGATGGTATGGTTTGATTTTTTCTAGTTTTATGAATATGAAGCCATTAGCTTGTCACATGAACTTGTTTTGTATCCAAGAAGTCAGTAAGAGAAACATTCTCTGCTGCTTGTGTAAAAGGTGTTAATAAAAACAATATGCAGCCCTGATATGCGGAAAAAACGCATTATTGCTTGTGTGATTCTAATAAAATAATTTTAAAAAATATGTTTTTTTATTAATTATAATAATAAAAAAAATTTATATATAAAACATCATAGCATATCAGTATGAATTTTCCTCAAAACAATTATTTTACAATAAATGTACATAATAATAATAATAAAAATAATAATAATATTGTTACTAATAATCATAATGAATATTATATAAAACATCAGTATGAATTCACATTCATTCTGTTTCCTCAAAAAAATTTTTTTTACAATAAATGTACATAAATACAATAAAATAAAATCAGAAATGTAACACAATAAAAAAAATTGAAATAAACAATTATAATAAATTATCATTACACTCAAAAACAAAATTTTAAGCCTTTTTTATGATTTACACACACAATTTAATTAATAGTAAAATTCCATCAAACTGAATTGAATAATCCTTACGTATTTCAATTAAAATACATTAGGATTATTCAATTAAATTTGATGGAATTTTACTATTAATTAAATTGTGTAAATCGTAAAAAAGTGAATTAATATTCAAAATATTATACATAAAAAAATCATCATGAGTTCACACTCATGCAGTTTTCAACAAAAAAATATATAACATAAAAATATAACATATTCTATAAAACATATTCTTCAATTTCTCTAACAACAAAAAGACCATTGCACTCATTTCTTTTCTCTGAATAACAGTTATATATACATGAATTAATGCCAGCTATTAAATTTGCTGTATGGAAATTTAAACAGCCCAAGGATTAACATGACTAGTAGACATGACCCCTTCTGAATCTATCTTATAAATTGTCTGTAAAATGGATGTGCATAGGCTGCATAATAGACCTTAACGGCTCAGTGACTTGACCCCATTTTCCCTAAAAGGTGCAGCATTTTAGCTTTGGCTCAGGTACTGAGACCAAATCCCTCAGCTCGTGCGAGAGACTGCCAAAACCTCTTTTCTGTTCTTAAACCCCAGATCTCACCAGAACAGATAAGAATGTTCTAGAGTTGGTGAGAATTATCTTCAATTGAACATAATGCTCAGGTTACCAAAGGCCAGGTATTTCATTTTCACCCACTTTCACAACAGTTCTTGAGCATATAAAACTGTGAATAGAAATCAACACTTAATCTTTAGCAGCTCTTTTGATGAAATGTTACATATGCAATTCCCCAGCATTTCCCACAGGCCATTTGTCTGATGGCTCTCATCTGTTTGTCACCACTAATATCTAATATTTATTTTTCTCTTAGAAAATATTCTTGCTCTGTTTCACCAGCTGTATAATGTCATTGTTTTACACATTGCACAGTCACAACTATAATTCTGGCTACCTTTGCAATGGTCATGACATCATCCTTGCCGTGCCAGTCAGGCTCATATACTTCATGTAGTGACTCTGTCAGGTTCATAGACGCTTGCTGCATCCCTGCAATCATAACAAAATGAGAAACGGGTTCAGTATTGAGCAGGCATGTGTGTGTGTACTTGTATGTGCGTATTTTGCAATGGTTCACCTTTCACAGCTGCTATGTAGGCCTTCATCTCCCTCTGTAGCCTAGAGCCCTCGAACTATGGATCAAAACACAAAAGAGGTTCATCACATCAGATATTAAACCACAGGGAGATATTGACAACATTACATCGACTTTCATATAGTGAGGTATTATTTTTATTTTCAGATCTGTCAGTGAATAGCATTTTTAAAAGAAGTCTCTTATGATCAGCAAGGGTGCAAGATTTACAGTAAAATCTGTAATATTGTTAAAAATTATTACAATTTAAAATAACTGTATTCTATTTTATATATATTTGTAATTTATTCCTGTGATGCAAAGCTGAATTTTCAGCATCATTACTCCAGTCTTCAGTGTCACATGATCCTTCAGAAATCATTCTAAATATGCCGATTTGCGGCTCATTTCTTATAATCATTAGCAATGTTGAAAACAGTTGCGCTGCTTAATATTTTTTGAGGAAACCATGATAATTTTTTTCCAGGAATCTTTGATGAATAAAAGAGTTTATTAATGTAGTTTCTGAGCAGTTTTAATCTCATAACTGAATCTAATCACAGGAAATTTCTCTTCACACTGGAACACATAATAACTAGTTTATAACTAGTATATAAAAACAGTTTCATGTGGTGCAGAAAAATAGCTATCCATGGTGCTGAAACCACCGCATCACATAAAAAAAAAAAAAAAAAAAAAAAACGCAGGTAGTCGTACAAAACACTTGCTCAATGCAGCAGACTGAAGTCATTTCATTCTCTGCATCCTGAGATGCAGCAAAAGGCTGCAAGGAGACTTGAAATGAAAAGCCCAAATAGCAACCTCTATCAGCTCTGATAACCTTCCTTTGCACAACATGGTTAAATAATGAACCTTTCGATGCAGCAGTCTGAAATATGTCAGCATTAAGCATAAAAGAAACATTTTAGATGAGAGATATCACGTGTGTCTCAAATATAAAAACATTTCAGCAAAGGTGCTAGAGTTTGTGTGTGTGTGTGTGTGTGTGTGTGTGTGTGTGTGTGTGTGTGTGTGGTTATTTTAGCTTGACTGAAGAAACATCCACAGAATCTGGTGTAGGCCTTGCAATCAGCCATTGTCAGATTTACAGTATTTCACAGGCCCTGATGCAGATAATTGATGTGCACAATATTTCAGCACAGTTTATGGTTCCATGGATCTGCTCCAACGGGTGTTTTATGAGCCAGACTGGCAGCATATGGCAGTGGGTTCAGTTTTGCCAGTGACTGGTATCCTCCAGCTGTGATTGACTCTGACTAAGCAAATGTAATATTGGGTCCAATTAATTCTTCACGTACATCTCTCTGCACAAACCATCCATCACAGGGCGACTACAGAAAGTACAGAGCAGAGAGTCATTGATGTAGCCCAAAAGACTGGGGAGGAAGGGGTTAAAGTTTGGAGGTGAGCAGTGTTTCTGGAAGCACTGGCACACTGGAGCATAAAGCAGTCTAATCAGGATTAGTGAGGACAGGTGGAGAGGGTGGGATTAGACTGCTTCTTTTTCTTCAGCAAACACACACTTCTTCTAGAACTAACACGTCCCTCGCAGACACTTCACTTCAACTCCATATTTAATAGCATAGCTTTTCATCATCAAACAAATCAAATTTGAGACTAAATGAGTTGGTATTAAAAATGGAGCTGTTTAAGAAATGCCAGTTAGATAGTGCGCGGTAATTAGTCCAATCAAATTTATCTTGCTGTACATATGACCTATGGTATTTGCAATTGTTGCGATATAAAATTAAGCGTCATTGTGAATATCGTGATGATTTTAATTTGCGAATTACATTTCTGAGATGTTTTGTGACTCACAAGCTTGAGAGCATTAAGACAGGGATATTTAATAGCTTCTCTGATTTAAACTTTGAAAGCAAAGTTTGATTCATTGAATTAGTTTAAACTTTTCCTTTAAGTGAATCAATTCAAAAGACTGACTGACTCAAAGATTCATTTTGCAACATCACTCAAAAATGTTAGCGCGAGATCTTGCATGGCAATTTTCATATTAAACTATATTACAAAATTATATTATAAAATTATATTTCCATATTAATTATTTTAGTAAAAATACTGCATACTCCATGTAGTTTTTCCTTTTGTTGCTTTAGTAAAAAACTTTTTTTTTTACTTGTACTTTACATTTAAATGGCTACAGTGGCTGTTTAATTGAAACGACAGTTCCTCTGATTAAAAAAAAAACCCATCCTTTTAAATACTTATATATAATAGCCAAAAGATATTAATATGTTTCATTGAGATATTGAACAGCTAATGCAGAGAGCACTATTAGCCCAGAGATTTCTTAAGAAAGAGATAATTGAGAGAATTGTATATGTGACAGTGCCTTTATTGTGGCATTAAAGTGTTGTAATGACAGCAATAATGAGAATCATTTAGACCGCAAAGTCTTTTCAGACGAAATAGAAAATGTGACTACACCTTTGACGTCTTTATCCTATTAGTGCAGAAAACTATTATAAGATAAAGAATATCGATGGACATTTTCCCACTAATATTGCCCCCTCTCGTTTAAAAGTGATATATAAACACAGAATGAAAGACAATAGAAAATTCTGCTGGTTAAGCACAATGTGGCTGTGGTGGGAAAATCAATCCAGCAAAGCAACCAGCCAAAGAGTGTTGTGGAAGTAAAAGAATGACTAAATGCATTGCATTAACAGTGCTTGAACTTGAATTAGTGGTGTAAAACTAATTAATCACACATTTTTATTGTAACATTCATGGTTTTAATAATGAAATTGTGTCTGAAATGTTTTCATTTGAAATATTCACAGCGTAAATATACAAATATGTTGTCATTATTTTACTTCCATACTCTTTGGCTGGTTGATTTGCTGGATTGATAGACCCATTAAAGCACCTGAAAACTGCATCGCTCTATTCACACTCATCTTACCTCCTGTCTTTTGAAGTTCTGCACACACTGCTCAAACTGTTCATCTTTCGTCTCATCTGCCTTTCCCAGCTTCTGCAGAACCTGAAAGAAGAGAACACAAGGATTCAGAGCAAATCAGGTTTACTCAAGATGTAACAGTTTTTTAGTTATCTGACAAAATACTTTAGTGTTGATGATGAGACCAAGTAAAAATCAATTATTTTTTCCAAACATCAGACATGATTCTCAATCAATTCCAAAAAATGTTGTCATCCATATAAATGTTTGCATTTCAATAAAGATGAAAGAAAAAGGCCTGCATGAACAGAAGAAGCATAGCATCCGTAACATCTGATTCACACATCATTTCTTATTGATTCAGCTGAGCCATGATTGAATTCCCATGAGGGAATCTTCTAACAGTGTCTGAACACCCTCTGGACAATATGACATGCACAAAAAGAAAGGGCTGAGCAGGAGCGGGGGAGGAAGACCGGGCATATATTTCACTTCCTAGTCTGTCAAGTCTTTCTGCCAAAAAAGAGGACTTCTGTCACATGACCACCTCACTGCCTACCATAGTGACTAACACATGAAAATGGCAGTCAACTGCTACTCAAACACTGCATTTGTTGAGAAGAGGGGTGCCTGTTTTGATTTTAACTCCGCTAAAAATATTGAAAAGCTACCTACTTTTTGATATGTCCTTTTTATGTAAGGTTTAAACTGTTGAATATTTACATAGTTTGACTGCTTAAGTCACACAAGGTGCATACAATGACAACATACAACCAATGGACATAACGTGAGCAGGCTGTGTGCAAACAATATACGATTAAAGTCTTTATAGTCTATTACAAAGGAAATGGATGTTTTGCTTTGGCAAACACACACATAGTGCTACACTAACAACCTTCTGGGTTGTCCAACCTGTACAGACAAACAAGATGGTACGTCCTTATAGACCAACTTAAAAATTGTTATGTCAGGCAAACTAAAACCTGTACTTCATGTGGTGTGACTACTGGTGTTAATCTAAAATATTATGTAATATTAGATTATAAAACCTACCATAATGTTTAGCTCCTTAAGGAAACAACCGCAGATTGTGCTTTTTATTTAAAGTGTATGATTCAGTGAGATTCAAAAGTTTTGAAAAATAAATGACATTGTATCTATGATTTTTTTTTACATAATATTTTAGCTCAACAATATTCCCTGAAAGTTGTTCCAACTAGCCTAAAAGAGTTGTCTGAACAAGCAAGTTCATTTTGAGCAATATTGCTGATCAGTGTTTATATAAAAATACCTTTGTTGCAAGCAGCAGATTGCAGATATATATGGCGTTTCCTCCGGGGAGGCTGTGCCTCCTCAAAAAATAATGTATAGTACAAAAATAAAACAACGCAAATATTACAAAATATGACATTAAAATTTGGATAGATCACTCGGTTTTCTGTAGTAACACCGTCCAGCAGCGACACCAGCAGGTAAAGTTACAGCGTGAGTTTGCGTCTCTCTTGCCTCCTCTGAGCTCATTGACTTTTAACAGACACTCTAAAGCATGCGGAGGGTTTAGTTGGGGGTAATTAAAAATGAATGGGGGAAAGTCAAGTGAAAGGAGGCAATGCCTCCATCGTGCTATGATTGGTTATGAATGATTCACGCGATAAATCCCACCTCTTGGTTGTTTCTTCTTCTTTTTTTTTTGATAGTGTAATGTTTATTTAACCAGGAAAATGTGACATCGTCAAATACGATTGACAATTAGCATACAGTTTGGATTGGCGGTATGGTTCCGTTCTGGGCGAAAACTAGCATTGCAGCCTAGCATTGATAAGAGCAGGGAGAGCAGCAATAACCCCCTTAGGGTAAACAGAACAGAACCAGCATGAATGTATTGCATTTATCATTAGTGCATTTTAACATAATGAGAAACGCGATAGCTGTTGATAATACTGAAGGAGCTTATGTATACAGTGATAGGTGTCGTATTCCTATAGGTAGGCGTGGATCAGCTGAGAGTCAGCTGATACGAGCTTGACTAACGTGACCTGCCAGAACTGACGCTACGCTTGATGCTGAGACCTCAAAGCGCTTTACATAGAAGGGGGAATCTCCTCAATGTGCAGCATCCACTTGGATGATGCGACGGCAGCTATATTGCGCCAGAACGCCCATCACACACCAGCTTACTGGTGGAGAGGAGACAGAGCGATGAAGCCAATCAGTATATATGAGGATGATTAGGAGGCCATGATAGACAGAGGCCAAGGGGCAAATTTGGCCAGGATGCCGGGGTTACACCCCTACTCTTTTTTCGAAGGACATCCTGGGATTTTTCATGACCACAGAGAGTCAGGACCTCGGTTTAACGTCTCTTCCGAAGGACGGTGCTCTTTTGGCAGTATAGTGTCCCCGTCACTATACTGGGGCATTAGGACCCACACAGACCACAGGGTGAGCGCCCCCTGCTGGCCTCACTAACACCTCTTCCAGCAGCAACCTGGTTTTCCCAGGAGGTCTCCCATCCAGGTACTGATCAGTCTTGGGCTACAGGGTGATATGGCTGCTGGCCAAATATTATATTTGGAGGATATTTACTAAGGTTTGCGCTCATCAATTTACTGGTGTTTGCAGCATTAATTACCACCTAAAAAAAAGCAGACTGGCTAGATGGTTGGTCATTATGGAAATGATCCGGCTGCGTCTGTGTTTTTCTATTTGAGTGTTGTCTGTAGATCACGCACAGAATTTTCCACTATCAGTGGCGGTTTTATGGAATTGCGCTCTCATGTTAATTTCCCTTGTTTAGTAAATCTGGCCCATAGTTTATAGTATAGTATAGTATAGTATATATATAGCATAATATAAAACCATAAGAAAAACTAACTGATAAAATTTGACAAATTCAAATGTATTGTATTGCAAATTTATATTTTGCTGAACAATTTATTAATTTATTGGCTGAAGAGGCGGTTTGCATTTACAAACAAACTGAAGGTGTTAAAACGATGTTACAGAGGGCAATTAAGACGCTTGCTGAAAGAGGTAAAATGGTACGTTTAAGTAATTGTTACAATTATACAAACATAATTGACGCGTTTAATACAATACAGTAAACTGTACAGTACAATAAAGACAATAGCTCCCATCATGTGTAAAAGTGAGAGTATATGGCACAGGGCTCAGTCAGTAAACCACAGGAACGGCCCCCTGGGAACATGAATAATGTCACATACAAAAGCTCCACATTACTCCTGGGTGGAAAGAACGTGCCATCTGTGTCTTTTCTTTGTAACACACTCACACATGTCAGTAGAGGCTTTGATATGGATCAATAGGTAGTGTGTTGTGACACCAACATCCCATGATACATATACTGTAAATGACATCAGGGAATATGCATCACAAAGATACAGTATAGTAACTTTAATGCAATACATGTAATGCTCTCAAATCAAGCTCAAATCTTTAATAATGCACACAAATATTTTTTTAAATCGATGAAAAATAAAGAGATCAGAATATTATACTGCTGTTAATAATAAAAGTACCAAATGTAACATTACTTTGAATATAGCACTGTATCACACTATAAAAAGTAGAGACCATCACTCTGGTGTGTGCTCATCTGTATTTCAATTCTTAAAAATGTCCTAAACCTCACATCTAGAGTCTGAGAATCAACACTCTCCAGAAGGCAAATGGTACTGACCTAAGACTCAGTGCCTGGAAGCATGGAAACACTATACAACAGAAGCAGCCAGCCTATGAAATATTAACACAGCTTAGGCCTAAAAAACAGACACTCCACCTTGCCTCATCCATTCAGGCGAGTAATGTCCTCTATTTTATGTCGACAAATGATCTTTCAAAAAGTGTTTTATAATGTTTACCTACCCCCCTTTTATAGCAAATGGAACAGTGCCATTCAAACAATTATACATGATTTCCCAAGATGTGGATGCTAATATTTACCCTGCAATACACACGAGCAAATGACAAATGAATTTACATGCATTGAAAATATTTGTAAAACCTTAAGTCACAGCACTTAGTACAATCAATGCTGCATCCAGTTCACAATTACACCGTCACAATGCGGCAATGTTCCTCTGACATGCAACAGGATTATGAGCCCTGTTGATATGAGGTATTCTGTCCCCACCAGAACTCAGATTAAAGGATCTCTTACACCCCTTATCATGTTATCTACCCTGGCCAGGATATTCTGTTCCAGAGGCAGTAAATTGTATACCTGCTCTTAAATGTGGTCTTAACTCTCTAAAGGGAATCATGTTACATTGATAGAGATTGTGAACAGTCAGGCTGAACTGTGTGGCTTCATGATGCTCTTATGAAATCAGATCAGATTTGATATTTGTCTGAGTGCGTGGTTTCAAAAATACATCATCAAATGGTAATATTCATAAATTATATAGGACCTAGAAAAACTAGAAATGATAATAGAACGTAATATAATTTAAATGAGGGAAATATTATTCTCTGTTGGCAACATACCAAAGCTCTGCTTTTCATTATAACAATTTATAATGAGTCATCAAGTAAAGTGGGGAAAATAAGTGTCATGATTGATTGTTTCTTAAATACCACGAGGCAATCAAATATAACAGTCATTAATAACTGCCACGAGGATCCTCGTTATTTGCCTGATGTCACTGTAGTGGTTTAATGATAGTTGAATGGTCAGTTACAAAAAACATTGTTGCACTGGTTTTGCTGTATCTTAAAATGTATTTGGGCAGTAGCTTTCATCTATAATGGGACATTTTTAAATTGTTCTGATGGATAACGACCATTAATAATTATACTACTAAGAGCTAACATGACCCACATAACATAATAGACCTTAGTCAAGTCTTGCACCAGTAACAGACCAACTAAAGCAACTAATGTTCCAAAAGCCAGCTTGGCCACTTTAAATAGACACGTGACATGTAATTCACTAATTTAAATGAAGAAAATATTTAAATTGCTTTGATCTATTTACATTTAGGAGGGTTTTAGCAACTCCAAAGGCAGGCAGAGGATGTAAAGCTTACTAAGTCTCCATCACGCATCTACCAAAAACTGTCCGACTTTTGCACAGTTCACCCTGAAAAACACCACCGCGACGTGTGACACCCATAGTTCATACATGCAAACACGAAAACATGAAACACGGATTTCAAGGGAATCTTCACTTTCGATGTCTCACTACAGCTGGCCCTCGGGTCTGTGAGTGAACCCTGGGTATTAAAAGAAAAGCAATCCTCTTACTGCAGCTCGGCTCGGGCTGGGAAAACCACTACTGCTCTGTTTACCAGACGCCTTCAGTTTACTAGCTGACAGACATTTCATTTTCAGTTCGCTTCCAACTGCACAATATTGCGCAGGGAAAAATCCGTATAACCCCATGACCAAATCCCATTCTGCAACTGAATACCACTGTCAAAGACACCACTCGAAAGCGATACAGCGCATTGTCTATTTGGACTATTTCTCGTTTTAAACAGAGCGAGACTGCAGCGTGTCTCTCTACAACCACCTTCTTCACGAGCGGCCTTCACGATCTCGTGGCCACTAGGAAATCTCCCCCTGCTAGTATTCATACCGCATAGACGAGGGCATCCCCCACCTCCCCTTCTCCTGACCTTGCAGGGAAATGACAGCTTCAACCAACATCTTGGGTAATAATGGATTACATCGTCAGAAATGCCAGGAAAATCGATATAGTAAAACACCTTGCCAAAATAAGAATGAATAGCTAGGCAGTATGACATGGGCTACAATAATACGTGTCACTGTATCAGCGACACATTATAATCTACAGTCATACAAGGTTTTCAAACTGAGATCAATCATTTCTCCAACAAGAAGGCACATAATACATTTAGGCCACAAAGTATGATAATTCCTCGAAGGTTTAAGTGGGATTTCAGTCATGGAGAGCTTCTCATAGTCGCTTTTAAATGGCAGTGCTGGCTAAGATTGCAGTCTGCGCATTTCTGACGCCAGCAATGATGTTGAAGTTCTGATGCACTGAAAATGTAAACTATGCATGTGAGAAAGGACAAATGAAAACGCGTTTTCCTCTAACCTAAAATATTTCAGGTTCAATCGCACACCTGAATCTCCTTCCCCTACCCGGAGCATCTGCTGGACAGCTCCACGAAGACAAAATGCTGCCTTTTGCTTTAGCAAACGTCCTTTAAGAATCAAGTAATTTTTTGATCCATCACAAATAAGAACATTATTAGACCCATACCTTTTCCTGTGCCCGACTGAGCCTCTTTTGGACGTTTTTGGCAAATATGCCCGTCTTAATTTCAGCCATGGCTGCTAGTGCTCTGAGACGAGAAAGGCGACGTTTCAGCACCTCCAGAGCAGAGGAGAGCGAAGGGGGAGGAGCGACATTTAAAGCCACAGCGCGCGCCACATTGAGGGTTCACCAACTATTCGTCAATATTAAGATGGTGGATATCAAATATGTTTGACAAATGCATCGTTCTTTTTTCGTCGCAAGTAATGTGCTCTGCTGCATCTCTTGTGGTTGCTTGTATCCTACACTCTTTTGCTCACGCTTTACGCTCCAATCCCTCCCTGTTGCATACTTTTGATGCCCCCTTGATGGCGAAGGCAAAACAGGCGCAGTGTGGTCACATCACCCGATTTTTTTTTTAAAGAAATGCTAATAAAAGGCATTTTTCTGTTCCCTTTTTTATTTCAAACGTTTCATTTATCTTAATGCAGTAGCTATATAGGCTATATAATATAAAGGATCCCCTATTTTTATTCATTACTATTAGAAATTGTATAGCCTGCCCTACAACAATTCTGAATAAACTAAATGCTGTCATCTAGTGGATGAAAAAAGTAGTGGATTATTTAACGGCTCTAAGATAAGACTTGTTTTGGTGTTTCTAGGTAGTGTTAAATTTCTTCAATAGTATATTGGCTTATTTATGTATAACGTTTATATATATTAAAAAAATGAAATAAATAAATAAATATTACAGCAAATGTTTAAACAGCGTTACCAGAAAAAGAGGAACACCATTCTGAGATATTTTCCACTAAATACCGATAAAACGGTAATATTTTATTGAGCTATGGTGACCGAACACTAACAAGACCAAACATGCCACATTATGCCGTAAGCAGGCACAAAAACTTCATAAACAAACAACCTCAGCGACGCTTAAAGTAAGCAGACATGCGCGCCGGAATTTCCGGAAAACTACATTTCCCTTAATCCCCCTTTCACCGGAAGTATTTGTAGACCCTGTATAGTCCCCGTTCGGGAGGACAGTAAAGGCAGGTAAGTTAAACACAAGCGCCTTTTTGGCAGTTTTGTCTGAGTGTGGTTAGTAAATCGTTGCAATAATAATTATTATTTGCTATTTGGAATGGTAATGTCACTGATGATATTGTGGAATCTGATTGAATGCGGAAGTGTTTCTGTTTGTTTGCATTGTGATGTGTAGAAGTGCGCAAAAGTAAAGTAGTCACCTTCAAGCTTCACGTTTGATATTTACTATTTATTTGTACTTCCCATCTGCATCAGCCCACCATGCAGAGATGCAGGTTGGACCTCCCTGCACATGTGTCATTATGATTCAGGTACGAAGGATGTGCAGAATCGCCAAACTGACCAAGTCAAAACCATGAACAAAAAAACAAAGTTTGATTCTGGCCAAAAGAGTCAGAGTAAAAAATCCAAAAAGATTCATTGGTATGCCATAGCCCTGATTTATTAATTTATTTTTATTTCAAGTTGAAAGTTATTATAATATTTGTCAAATGTAAACATTTTATATCTAAGCATATGTTATTTCATGTTGGACATAGCTGGTCCCCCTCTCTTAGATCGACACTGAGCACTCAAGGTCAGAAAGCAGAAGTGAAGGGCCGGGCTGCTGGAAAGCATGCTTATTCTCCTGGACCTGAGAGAAGCTCTGAATCTACCCGCAGTATGCAAAGACGTGCTCAGGAGGAGGTCAAATCTACTCATAGTGACAGTAATTCATCCCAGCAACATCTGATGAAGACTTCAAGGCCTGCTGAAGCTGAAAAAGGGTATTTCTTCCTGTCAATTCAGCTGATTCAATGCAGGGCATTATGGCTGTGAAAAGTACTCCTCAAGTCAAAGATAAATTACAGAAGATAAAATTAGAGATGCACCGATTACAATTTTCTAGGCCGATTCCGATTTCCGATTTTTCATTGAGTTTGACCTGCCGATACCGATTTTAGCCGATTCCGATTAAAACATTTTCTAACCACTTTACAGCACACACAAATATTTATTTTCGATCTTTTCTTTAACCCTTTCACGCGTAAGTTTAAAATATTCTAACTGACACCCCCACTCCCAGAGTGAGTTTTTTCAAGGTGAACGTTCCCTTTAATGTTTCCATGGCGACGCGTCACGCGATACACCGCAGCCACAATAATACTGTATGACAGATGTGTCGCTTTTATTTCGCTTTTCCTTTTTTATTCAAAATATTATAATATAACAAACTTGCTTACCATGTCATCAACTAGCCTATCTGATATTCCGATTCTTAAATACGTGTAAGTGAGTGTGTTTGGTCGTTTTAAAACCTTTATAAATAATCTTGATCTATAACATGAGATGGTTGCCGCAATGTTGTCCTGTCAGTCGGATTTAAAGCACGCGAATTCGTCAGTTTCTCCCGAAATAAATGCAATAAAGTGGCCGGTGAACTGAGAAGAATAGAGTAAACACTGCTTAGTTGTAATATATGACAGCGCTGCGGCTGAACGCGTCCGACTCTGGCTCAGCGCCAGCCAACGCGCGAAAGCACAGTTTGAATCTGGCAGTTATGCGACGTCACTGAACATTCTAATTGTGGCACCGTAACGTTACTCTCAGGGGCACAGAAATAAAAATCCCATATGAGACCATACCTCTCAAAAGGTTAATCATGCGGCGCCCGAGTGCATTTGACCGGCATAAAATCGGCATATGTCAGACTGACCGGCCGGTCGCCGGTCATGGCCGATCACGTGAAAATCGGCCAATTCCGGTCACCAGCCGATCAATCGGTGCATCTCTAGATAAAATTAATACTCCTAAGGATAATTCTGGATGTCTACTGTCATGTGAAATTGAGGTTAAACTAGCTTTGTCATGTCAAGGAAAAAGACATAATTTGGGAATACATTTACATTTAATTTACATTTCAAATTTTACATTTGGATTTCAAGAAAAAAAACCTCACTATCACTTTTAGTTTTGGTAAAATGCTTATTTTAATAATTAATAGCTAATCTTTGGTCAAATAATTTACATGGTTTTATACAATGAAAATTCACTAATATGTACAATATAGATTTTTAGACCAGGTTAAGTTTGCTTTGACATAAAATTATTTTTACTTGCTATGTAGAAAATGTAACTTGACAAGCGAGAACAGAGTTTAATCACTTTTCTTCGCATCACTCAGTCACATGCAGGAGAGATGTATAACCATAAAATATATGGTTACGTGACAAATATTATGCACCGTTTACTAGATTTAGGAAGTGACAAAAGTTACTATGCACCATTTTGCAGTGAGTCTTATTGTTTCTTAGTGAGGTGGACCTGTACAGAGGAGAAGAGGAAATAGAACAAGAACTGCTGGAGAAGCACCAGTCAAAGTCAGGTAGTGGCTTGTTTTGAATGTTCAATCTGTATTAAAATGTCTGTTAGGTTGTTTTTGTCTGAGCTAGAGGTGTCTTTATTCTCCCATCAGTGGCTGTTGGTGAGGCCCAGAGCAGTGTGTCAGCTGCCGAGGATCTTCAAACCTACAGCGAGAGAGAATGGAAAGGCAATACCACTAAAAGTCAGCTTATCCGAAAGGTGAGTCTTCTTCTCGCACACATTTCTGTGTTTATTAAAGTAGCCTGCTCTCATCCGCATCTTTTTCAGGGTTATGAAGCAATAGCCAGTGAATTCAATCTATGCATAGTAAGAGGTGATAACTATTGTGCCCTGAGGGCGACACTCTTCCAGGTGCTCAGCCAATCCAAACAGCTTCCTGCCTGGTTACATGACTCTGACATCATTAAGGTAATTTAGCCTTATTGTGTTCAGACATTAGGCATCCTTATTACATCCCTACTAATTCAGGACTTGCACAACGCAGCATATTAATATAGAATGTTATTATGTGTTAAATTAATTTGGTGCATTATGAATGTTTTGTTATAGTGGCCAAAAGAAATGCATTCTGATAAGGATTTTATTAAGGAGTGGCAGTTTCCATTTGAAAGCAAGACGAGCACAGTACAGCATCTTGAACAATGTCTGGAATTACTGAAGAAAAAGGTTACTTTTGTTATTTTTCTTCATTGCTTATGTATGAATATTAAAGTCTCTTATGCTCACAAATGCTGTATTTTTTCTTTGATCAAAAATACAGAAAAAATAGTAATATTGTAAAATATTGTTACACTTAAATGTACCTGTTTTCTATTTTAATATATTTAAAAATATATATTTATATTCCTGTGATGGCAAAGCTGTGTTTTCAGCATCATTACTCCAGTCTTCAGTGTCACATGATCCTTCAGAAATCATTCTAATATGCTGATTTGGTGCTTAAGAAACATTTCTTATTGGTATTAATGTTAAAAACAGTTGTGCTGCTTAATATTTTGTGGAAACCGCAATACATGATTTTTCAGGATCCTTTGATAAATATATACATTTCAAAAGAACAGCATTAAGTAGTAACACGATAAATGTAATCTAATAATATTTTATTGCATTGTCTTTAGTGGCAAGAGGCTGTTGAGTGTAAAACTCTTGAAGAGAGGGAGCGCATGTGCCAGCAGGTGTTCAGAGGTCATGATGAGGAGTATGAGCTTCTGGAAGCGCTGAAGTTCTTGATGCTGAGGACTGCCATTCAGTTGCACTCAGATATGGAGAAGGGCTCTGACGTACCAGAGTTCTGCTGGCTCCTCTTTGCTCGTGACTCGTCCAAAGGCCCCAAGACCTTCTTCACCAACCATCTCAGACATGTAGGATTCAGTGGTGGGCTGGAACAGGTGAGCAAAAAATAGTTTACAAAATAACTTTTCACTTTATTTAATTCTGGACCAGTCATGAATGAATAATAACTACTAGAGACTGTTATTATACTACTGTCATTTAAAGGTAGGGATGGCAATTTCAGAGAGGCAGTAGCAAGCTAGCTTTGGAAGCATGAGATCATGTCTCAAAGCACATAACATTACATTAATAATCAACGTAAACAACTTACAGTGCTCTTACTTGTACCACCTGACTGCTGCAGATTAATTTGGCCATTGATAGTGTTGACATAGAAACATATAAATCCGAGTCTGAGGATGTACTGTAACAGGAGGAACTGTAAAAGGCTGTCTACAACTCTGCATAGCATGAAACGCACTGATGATGTGTGATGTCTGCGCGAGCAGGGTGTGCTGTGGTATGGAAATGCAGATGTTGACAGGCAGGTAGGACAGCTTGTGCAATTGGATGAACATTTTTTGGTCCTGAGACTTCCACAGAAGATATATGTAGATGTTTTAATATTGCCTACCCTACCTTTAATTCATGCCATTGTTTAAATGGTTGAAGTGATGGTATTTTTATTAAGGAACCTCTCCTGATGTAATGTTGTTTAGGTGGAGATGTGCCTCCTGGGTCATTCCCTTCAACAGACGATCCGGGTCGTTCGGCTGTATAAGTGTGACACAGAAGAGTTTATCACATACTACCCGAATGACCACAGGGAAGACTGGCCTCTTCTATGCTTGCTTACAGAAGATGACAGACACTACAATGCACTCGTACCCAAAAAGTCTTCCAAATTTGATGAACGCGGTAGGCCAAAGTGGAAACAACCCTCAGATGGACAATCAAACATAACTACACGTCCTTAAAGAGCATACGGCAATCACAGACAATCTACAGAACTCAGGAGTTACTGTACAATCCTTTGTGCTTTCCACATTGCAGTTCTTTTAATTTTGATAAATGTAAAGATTTGTTATCCTTATTCTGCTACCAATGTAATTTTGGATAAAAGGATGCATTTCTAAATAAATCTTTGCAGTGGTTATATGAGACATAGCTGCACCTCCAGCTGGGATGGGAGTTTTTTTTTTAAATGATTTTCATTAGTTTACAAGATTAATTATTGCTTTGCTTAATTACAATAAAAATGTAACCATACATCTAGACTTGTTCTTTTGCTTTTCTAGATTTTTAGGTATTACATTAAGCTAGTTTAGTGTCCCATTCATTTTAAGATCTCTGTGTTCTTCCACTGGTTTCTATATCTTCTTTCTTGTACTGCCTTCTTCAGATGACGTCATCGTAATGGTCTGACCATTTATTACTTTGAAGAGCAATGTACTCACAGCGTTTGCAGGAAATGAGAAATGGCCACAGCTCAATAATTCACAAGCATCTGATGAAGCATGCATGCAGCATTACAACAGGCCGCCTCCATCTCAAATTAATTGTTCACTGAAACTTTTTAATGAAATGTCATGATGAAAGAGTAAAGAAATGCCAAGAGATGATTTAGACATTTGTGAATGCAGGAATCTTTTCGGATTTTAATCTGTCAATGGTTTCAGATTTTGTGAGCATAATGGCTAAAAGCAGCATCTCTAGATCTTGTATGGTTTACATTTTATTGTGCCAAAAAATTATCATTAGAAAATCTATCAAATATTTTGGAGCATGTTTTACAAGCACGTTCATACAGTATCGCCAAGTTTATCTGCGCTTGAAAAAATAAGTCCTGTAATTAATGGGAACCAATGCAATAATATGGTCTATATCAGGTGTTTCCAATCCTGTTCCTGGAGATCTACCTCCCTGCAAATGTAATATGTTAATTAAAATCTTCAGGAGCACTTGAAATGCCCCTCTGTTTATGGCCTCGCCCACTGATCTGGTAACTGCTATTACTGTCCTGCAGAGACCTATACTTGGGAGCACTTGATATTTACAGACATGTATTTGGATCTGAACTCTGCTGGTAGGTATACAGGAACAGGACTGGTCTATATTAATAATAATTTATTAGTTTAAATATTTTTAAGTCGTCCTTTAGCCCCCTTGGAGGTTTGCTGAGGCCCTTAGTGGGCCCCAGCCCCCATGGTTGAGAAATTATTGAGCTATTCAATATATTAGTTAATTTGAAAGAAAATTATATTTTTGCTAGTTGCATTTGTATAACAAAAGTTTCTTTTGGGCTGCGCAGTTGTGATCATTTCTCTCTCTACAGGAGTAGGAAGGATTAAACACATGGAGCACAAAAGGAGATGTCGGTCACTCACGGTCATAAAGATATGATATCATATGTATGCATGACTGTGATTTGTGGGTGAACGGTCCCTTTAATTGCCAGTTTGACCGACAGCAGTGCTTCTCACAAGACTTGCCTGCTCCGCAGCCCCACCTGCTGGCCAACAAATAAGATGTTCGGTTTTCACTGAGATTCTTAAGCGTCACAAAATTTTTGTTTTTAAAATGTCTTTGTCTCAATTTGATATGTATTTATTGCGCTAACATTTCAGGTCAAATTAACGTGTAACATGCAGCCAGGTAAGATATAAAGACGAGGACGGCCATTTCATCCCCTTGTTGTGCAGACCTCTCTGGCGTTAAGCCGTTATCTGAGAATGAACTCGATTTTGGACAGTGTGTGTTGTTCAGCAGTGTATGTGTCCCTGCACGCAGCAGGTGACGTTTAGAAGAGGAGTGGCTTTTATGCAGCGACCGTCTCCCACGTGTTGTTAAGGAAGGATGATGATTTAAGTACAGTAAACAGAGTGGCCATCTACAGCAGAATAGCGGCTGGCCGAGCGACTCCATGTATATGGCTTGTGCCGCACTTAATCGCCGCGGCCGATTATATGCATCTTTTTCCTCTCCACTGATGGGTGAACAATGGAGAAGCCGTCAGCAGAAATTTCTGGTGACCCTCCTATTTTCCCATGCACCAGAACATTGTTTATGATGCTGTTGTTGTGTAGGAGGGCAGGGACGGACCTGATCTCGGTGGATTTCTGCTAGAAAACACTCAGAACGCGACAGGCGGTGACCGGCCTCTCATCCTTCCAGAACCGAGCAGCTGATGTTGGCAGTGCTGCCGCTATCTTCCCGGCGAACATGGTGAAATTCCCAGCGCTCACGCACTACTTGCCTCTCATCCGATTCCTGGTGCCGCTGGCCATTACCAACATAGCCATCGACCTCGGCGAACAGGCAAGTGTGAATGAATTGTCCGTTAAAAACAGCACTTCATGACGTAAGATTGGTTGTGTATCCTTGGAGCTGAACACTGCAGCAATGGCATTCCTCAAGAGGTCTGTTTATCTGGCTGGCGCATGTAACGTTTTAGTATGTTAACGTAGCTTTTATTTCGTAAGGAAACGGGCAAACAGCGGCCCTTCGTTGACAGGGCATCATTCACAAACAACATGAGCCGATCAGCTGTGTTCGTCAACAGCTGGCCATACAGCGCATCCAATAACGTGTGTCACACCGAACAATGCAAAAGCAATCTGTCAGAGATGAATGTGCACTTTTGGATGGGCTGATTTTTGTTTTCACCTCTGCGTGAACTGGCCTTGTTTTTGTCAACCATTAACAAATGTACTGCGGCTTACAGTATTTATTTTATCGCAGTCTTTACATGTTTAAATGGGTTGGCTACAAAAACCCTTGGCTGATCAAATATTTTATTCATGTAATTCACATCTCATTTTGATGCTCTTATGTTTCTTCCCGAGGTTATACTAAATAATTTCTACACATTGGAAAGTCTTTCTCATTATCATGAGCTCCAAAGATTAAAAAAAATTGTTCACACTATTTAAAATGTTTAAGGTCATGTTAAACTCAAATATTTGTGCACAATCACTTTTTTATTGAATGTTTGAGGGCATTATAGACAGACCGGTAATTGGTGTTTTGATATTGGGTTTTAAAATAATTGAATAGCATTATTTCATAATTGGTTGGATTTTTACACTTTTCACTGGAAAATAAATGGAAATGTAATAATTATGTAATTGTTAAGCTACACATTTCACAGTGGAGAATGGTTTGTGGTCACATTTAATGGTTAAATGTTTTTATTATATTTATAATGTTTTAGCGTTGTCGTATAATGAAAAGTTATTGTATTAAAAAGCAGAAATAAATCTATAAACTGGCTTTAAATATAAGTTATTAGAAACATATTGGCCATATCGGTTGATCCAGATGTTGCAATTGACAGTTGATGAAGAAATGTTGAGTGTTGATGCAATACCTCAGTTGTCATGATGACAAATTATTTTTCTGGTAAGTAAAGATCATAAAAATAAGAACATTTTGAAATTAGAATGAATTTGATGGATGCAAGTTGAAGTCACTACACTGAAGAATTCATTTGATTTTGGGAAAACTGGAATGAAATATTGCCTTTCGTTTTTGTTAGATACAAAATACAATTTTCAGAATCACTTATAGCAGAAAGAAGAAATGTGAGCAGGAACTCTACATGGAACTCACATTAACAGACATCCATTATCTCTCTGCACATTGTTGTAAGACGATGAAGTGGCAGATAAAGAGTCAGAAGAAGGCAGCAGATAAGGAGGAAAGAAAAGCGTACATTCATGTGTCCTTTTGACTTTATCTCTTATTGTACAGGACTCGCTGCTTATTAATTATGTGACTGATTACCTACTGTTTCATCCACATCTTAAGATTTAAACATAAGCAATGTTCTCTTTAAACAGTAAATATTACAGAACGGTGCCACCAGGTTAGAGTCGAGGACGGGACAGCAAAGGTTATTTAATTGTGCAGTAACACCTACAACGTGAAGAGCAAGTAGAACTTATGTACACCTCAGCATTTTCCAACAAGTTTGACATCTGACACATTTACAAATCACCTTCTCATGTGACGGGGATATATTCTGGATATATTTTACAGTTTTATTGTCACAATAAAGTCGGTTGTCACTGAGACACTTTAGAGTTACTCTATCTCCACTTTCTTTGAGAGGTTTGAGACTACATTGACTGTTGATTCTGATCACACTTTTCAGGTGTTTATCTCAATAAAAGTCCATGAATTAATGTAATCTTATAACTCTTCTTCCTTTTTCTGCTTAGAAATGTTCCTTGATGGACAGCGTACAGACTTTTATACTGTGATATTTAGCAGCACATGGTGCATTGTCACACTAAAGTTTGTTTTTTTACACATATTCAGCTTAAAAGAGAGAGAAGCCGGCGGTCCTGTGTAACACAAACTTGTCCAGCGTAGCAAATACCAGTCCTCACGTTTAGATCCTTTTCTGGGGGACATGCCATGAAAGGCATTTAGTCAGTTGATTCAGGGGTAGCGCTGTATATCTTGAGTATAAAACCCTCTTTGTGTTAAAGAATCCCATGAGGGGTGATAGTTTATCACCATTTCAATTCATCCCTCCACTTTAGAAAATCGATAATGCGACTAAATCTGGATTCTTTTAATCACTCTACCAGCCTGTTTTTTCTATAATGCTGGAAAAAAAGGTGTTTCTGATAAATTTGTATAATTTCTCTCTCTTCCTAAACAGGCTTTAAACAGGGGAATAGCAGCAGTCAAAGAGGATGCTGTGGAAATGCTGGCCAGCTATGGTCTGGCCTACTCCCTCATGAAGTTCTTCACAGGCCCTATGAGTGATTTCAAGAACGTTGGGCTGGTGTTTGTCAACAGCAAACGGGACAGAACCAAGGCGGTCCTCTGTATGGTCGCTGCGGGAACCGTGGCTATCATTTTCCATTCTCTCATTGGTCAGTCTGCCAGTCTATCATTTCCTCACTCCACCTCTTGCATGAGTTTATACTAAATGTACAGGGCACACCGTTTTGCTTTGCACTTTTCTAAACAAATATGTCACGATGGTAGACTTAGCGAGCGGTGTTATGACTGGAGAAGGACCTCAAATGGTCTTAATCATGCAGACTCTACTCGTAGAAGGCAGATGTAACTATTCTCTGGAAAAGTCATTGCACAAAGGAACATTATATTCCAAACACGGTTCATCCGCTGTGTTGACGGAAAGGCTTTTTTGCCAGGTTACTACATGCCTGTCCAGTGTACTCCCTGTGAATGGAGAGGCCTCTCTCAAACAAACTATCCAAACTCACGGGGGTAGTAGATTGCCATTTATTTTCGGATCTTCGTTCATCCTCTATTATTATATTGTCATTAAACAAATTGGGCAAAATTCTGCACTCCTACTCAGCAGGAAATAAGTTCCGCCACCCATATTTACCAAATTACAAATACTTAAGCTTGTGGGTTGTGGTTAAAAACGGTGCAATTGTCTTTAAACAGTCTAAATTTACAGTGTAAGTTGTCATTTTACTTGAAGAATGAAGGATATTCACCTTGGATACGTTGTTTATCTACCCCAAATTCATTTGCATTTACACAAATAGTCATTTAAACACGAAGCAAAAAATCGGAGCCATTTTCAGCTGCTCCGCAGTGCCCATATGACAGTTATTGCTATGAGTGCATGAAGAAAGAATGTTACCAGGGTAACCTCGAGGGATATAGGATACAAACCACCACCCTCTTGGAGGAGGGCATGAATTTTTAACCACTATGCCAACACCTGTCTTCCGCACTTAATGATGTGCTTTTAAATGAAGAACTTATAGTCTGTTAACATAACATGGTCACTCTCCATCATCTTGCGTGCGGTCTCAGACATGTTTTGCCCATTTGCACAGTCACTGAGTTTTGTAGAGCTGTCATCCATCTGTGGATCACGTCAATGCACACATTACTGAGAAAAAGGGAAAAGACATGGGAGACATGAGAACTTCTGTCTTTGCATGTTATTTTTAAAATGATATTATACTATCCATCCATTCTCCACAACTTATTCTATGTAGGGTCACATGGATGCCTATCCCAGAGTAATATAATATAATATAATATTAGAACTTCTGTGTCCTTGCATGTCGTTTGTGTACATTATTGATAAATATACAAATTAATCTTGTTATCACTTTTCCTTGTTTAGCCTACACAGATCTTGGCTATTACATCATTAACCAACTGCATCATGTGGATGAGTCTGTGGGGAGTAAGACCCGGAAGGCGTTTTTCTATCTGGCTGCTTTTCCTTTACTTGACGCCATGGTGAGTGACATACCATCCCTGGAGATATTCGGTCGTAATGTCATAATAAGTTCTTGCTCTGACCGTCAGATCTGGCTCGTCTGCCTGGCACAGATGGGCAGAGAGTGTGTGTTTAATTGTGTGGTACAGCCAGGCATCAGAGCCTATTCAGATCTGGAAAACCATCAAGCTCCTTTGGATAAATAACAGCCCACACGGAACGTCCTGTGCCTCTCAATGGAGGTTAAACTGCAGCAATGTTTTGTTTAAAGTGTTATGTCTCTAGACTAGAAATTGAACCCAACTATTTTTTTTTATAAACAAATGGAACTACATATAAATGCTAAGCAGCAAAACTATTTAGGACATTGCTAATAATTAGAAATGTTTCTTGAGCACCAAGGCTGGAGTAATAATACAGAAAATTCAGGAGTAAATTACATTTTGAAATATGTGACCCTGGATCAGAAAACCAGTCACAAGTCGCACGGGTATATTTGTGGCGATAGCCAACAATACATTGTATGGGTCAAAATGCTCGATTTTTCTTTTATGCCAAAAATCATTAGGATATTAAGTAAAGATCATGTTCCATGAAGATATTTTGTAAATTTCCTACCGTAAATATATCAAAAATGTATTTTTGTGAGTGGACGCAGCAAAAGCGAGAACATTAATGGACAACTTTAACGGCGATTTTCTCAATGTTTCGTATCCTGTATCCTGGCCAAATATTGTCCTTTCATTACTAACCATACATCAATGAAAGGCTTATTTATTCAGCTTTCAGATGATGTATAAATCTCAATTTCAAAACATTTACCCTTGTGACTGGTTTTGTGGTCCAGGGTCACATATATAAAAATAGAAAACAGTTACTTTAAAGTGTACAAATATTTCACAATATTACTGTTCATTTTAATATTTTGATCAGATAAATGCATAAAAAATCAGACTCAAGAATTTTGAATGGTAGTGGATACTGTAATATAAAACTATACATGAGTCATGAATAATGTTTATTTTAATGGCTTTGCAATGTTATCTTAAATATATAGTATGCAATTGCATCAATATAGTACTATATGAGTAAAATACACCCTACAATTTAATATAATATGTAACAGCTCCATCTATCTGCTAAAGGGTCCTTGGCCTGGATTAACGAATTGTATCCAGCTTTTTCCTATACACCATAATGCTTTGCGCAAATTATGGGAGTATCTTCTGTTAAACTGTAAAGAATCGGTTAAAGGTTCACTCTATGGATGCAATAATAAGCTGGTACAATGAGATGACATTATCCTACTCACCCTCTAACCATCACACATTAAATAGAAATGTAAAAGTGTAAAAGAAGTGAAGATTAGAAGTGAAAAGGGGAGACAATTACATTTTAATTCGGCCTTGTGAAAACAAACCTGGAAGGAGACATGAGGATTTGGGGAGAAAAACGAGAGATTCTTAGTACATTCCAGTGAATTATTCATGGGATATTTCGTAAATTAAATTGGGAGAATAGAACAGACAACAAATGCACTGTATTAGGGATGCACAATATATGGGCCAGCATATCGGTATCGGCTGATATATTTTCATTTTTAATGTTATTGTTATCATCCCAATGAAAAAATTGGGCCGATATATTTAAAGCTGATAAATAATGGATTATTTCCTTCAGCTGAGACACATCAGATGCACACTGTTCACCGTGATGGTTTTGAATTGCTTAAAATATGATTGGAATCACTTCAAAAGGAAAATATAGTGAAGTGCAACATGCGGTTAAGAGAACATCATCCAAACACCACGCCGCGCACATGTAACAAGGCATACAGACGAGAGAGACATGACAAAACAGGAGTGTCAGAGCTCTGTCACAGAACCAAGAAATACACGAGACAGAAGTGACAAAACCCTGACAATTTCACATTAAAAATATCAAGCTGACGTCTGAAAATAGAACATGAAGGAAATCTTGCAGCTTATTTAGTTACTGGCGGATAAGGATTATTTGTAGCGCATTTGTACATGTTTTTTTGTAGCGCAACCTTATGATTTGAATTGGTTTGTCTCAGTCTTTTTGAGTGCAACATTCCCAAACTGGAAGTGCCTCCTATAATCTAAAACGCAGTAGGCTCATCAGGAAAAAAAAGTGGATTGGATTAGTGACAGTTGATATTAGCTCTTGTCTCTGGTTTCAGGCCTGGACCCATGCTGGAATCCTTCTGAAGCACAAGCACAGTCTCCTAGTGGGATGTGCCTCTATTTCTGATGTTGTTGCACAGGTAAGTTTCAGATTCATTGAATCAGCATTTTATTCTTTGATTTCAGATGCATTTTTACAATCTGTATTGATATGTTTTGTGAATGTGAATATGGTTGTGTATAAAGGATAATTGAAGGTGAGATAATGTGATATAATGGGTTATATATAATGTCAATGCTTTTCATAGCCGTGGTTTAAGTTGTTGTTATTTATCATGTGTTTGGGTTTGAATTAATAATAGTCTGTATGTGTCATGAGAATGGCTATATTTATCACTGTCATTATAATCAGGGTCTCTCTCTCTCTCTCTCTCTCTCTCTCTCTAGGTTGTATTTGTGTCTATTTTGCTCCACAGTCACCTGGCGTGTGTGGAGCCCTTGTTGATCCCAATCCTCTCTCTGTATATGGGAGCTTTGGTACGCTTCACTATCGTTGGTTTGGGGTACTACAGGACCGTTCATGACAACATCCCTGACTCCAGTGGGCCAGAGGTTGGGGTACGTCGTCCATTGACTCTCTTTACACCAGTTCACCCAACTGGCATTTTATTGTGTAAATCTGTTGCTATTGTCCTTCTCAGTTTAGTATCAAAGCTACATTGGTCAGTTTATTGGTTTTCAATACTCATTTCTCCTTGCTCTGCCCCTTCAAATGTGTGCTATATACTGACAATCACTCTGTGTAATAGGGTGATGCCACTATTAAAAAGATGCTAGGCTTTTGGTGGCCGTTGGCTCTTATCCTGGCTACGCAGCGGATTAGCAGACCCATCGTCAATCTGTTTGTGTCACGGGATCTGAAAGGAAGCACAGCTGCCACAGAGGTTAGTCTGGCAAAAGCACTGATGCCTTTACAGTATTTAAATATCAACTTGTAGTCATAATCGTTATTTTCAGTCATTTAGATACAGCATATGTGAGAATATGTAGCTAATATTTAAACTTCGCTATACACTGTGAAAGGCCTCAGCAGCTCTGCATATTTTTTTGCTATGAAAATATGCTGAGAAGGGATGGAGGAAATGTTTTAGTTCTTCTAAATTACCAATTTGCAATCTATTTTTACTTTAAGCAGTGCTGTCAGACGTAAACAGAGTTGGACTTGATTTTGTTGTTAACTAAAACTATAAAAAATTGTTTTCGGTATTTGAAAGCTAAAATAAAATAAAAATATTAAATGAAAAACTTGTACTAAAATAAGTTTAAGTACTAAAATTAATAAAAATAAAACTGAAATAAAAATGAGAGCTAAATATAAATATATTTTTTTAAACTTTTAAAAAATATGAATACTACCTAGATCTGACATGAAACTCTAGATAACACAGGCTGATAGGTCCTTAACTCACTTGGTAGCAATCGCAGCATCATCTACATGGTGCAACTGATTGGTTGCTGTTGCATCAGCAGCCATTGAGCTGCAGTGCAACATTTAAACAAATACCAGTAGTGTTGCTGTTTGCAGTCTGTAGCGCGCTTCAGAAACCCTCCACCTTCCCCAGCTCCACCTGTATAGATCTGCTACAGGGGTTATTTAATGTATGTTACATGTGCAGCAGCAGCAGCATGTCCTACATGCTCACAGCAATGTCTGTGAATGTATTGGCAGTAGCAAGTCTTTCTACTTGCTCTGCTGCATCAGCAGCGTAGCAGATCTATTCCGCCAAGACCAAATACATGAACATTTCCATATCCATTACCATGCCAATCTCTCAGAGAGTTGTCATGACAGAAATACAGTAATAGCAAATAAATACTAAAATAAAACTCATTTAATCTCATAGTGCTCATTTCATCATAGAGTGGGATAACTGGGTCTTTGCATCCTGAGTGCTGCATTTATGGACCAACTTTACCATTTTTTTCCCTGCTTTATTTTTAAAGCTAGGTTTAAACAATTACTGTAATGACAAAACAAGTTTTAATGTCACTTTAGTTGTTTTGTGCCTGGATGTCAGAAATATTTTACGTCACTCAGCTATAGAATCATTCATTATAAACAGATTAGATTGTGGGTGTTTAATGTTAATCATCATCTTTCCGTTGTTTTCCAGGCTGTTGCAGTTCTCACAGCAACATATCCAGTGGGTCACATGCCATATGGCTGGCTCACTGAACTCAGAGCTGTTTACCCTGCATTTGACAAGGTAAGTGTTTGTTGTTATTTCAACTAACATTTATTTTTTTTATCCTTAAACATACACTTCTCAGAATGCTTAATGCTGATCATCCTCTGCATATATACTTAAGTTCATCATCTCCTCCCAGTATTCTTCCTGAACGATCAGTAAAAGGAATCAGTGTGCAGTATTTTCATTTATACCACACTGTCTAACTTTGTCTCAAGGGATGACAAAATTAGTTTATATCTTCCACCTTTCGTGCTAATACTGCAGTATGTCTATTATCTTGTTCTACTTTATGACAAAGCAATTATTTTTTTGGGTAAACAGAGTGGGTTCATGGAGACAGACCTGCAGCTAGAGTCCCAGAGACTGTAATTAAAAAGGCGCACAGTTGGTGTGGTGTTATTTATGGATATTTTCCCATAGAAAAATGACTCAGGATCCACAATTAGGAAGTCCACAGGAAATGGGTTGAGGTTCTCTGGCTGCAGGTGGCTGGCCAACCGTAGATCATTTTTTAATGGATAAAGATGATCTACATTACTGTTTAAAAGTTAGAGGTCTGTAAGATTTGAAAAAGAAATGTTTTTCAGTAAGGTCACTTATGCTCACCAAGGCTACATTTATTTGACAGTAAAAAAAAAGTAATACTGTGAAATATTATTACAATTCAAAATAACTGTAATTAAAGTAATTTAATCATGTGATGGCAAAGCTGAGTTTTCAGCAGCTCTTGTTCAAAAGAAACATTTCTTAGTATTATCAGTGTTGAAAACCGTTGTGCTGCTTAATATTTTTGTGGAAACAGTGATACATTTTTTCATATAATAAATATCTTTACTGTGACTTTTGATCAATTAAATGCATCCTTGCTGAATAAAAGTATTCATTTCTCTAAAACAAAAATCTTACTGACCCCAAACTTTTGATTGATAGTGTACATTATAAATGCTCAAAACATTGTACATTATAAAGAAGAAATGAACTGCATTCCTCACATCTGCTGTTTGTCTTTGTTCTCTTCTCATTTTCTAGAATAACCCGAGCAACAAGTTGGCCAGCAGCAGTGCAGTTGTGACAAAATCCGACATCAAGCGCTTCACTTTTGTTTGTTTGGCTCTTTCTATAACAGTAAGTTTACTGTTACCACATTCTCAATCTTCGTTCTCCGTCTGGCTTTAATAACGCTTGTTTCATATTTTGGTAACTGCAGTTTGCTGAAGTTCAGGGACTTTAAAGGTGCTGTGGGAGTTTATTGTGACCGTGGGCTGCAGTCATATTTTTTGGTTTAGCCAATCAGGAGGAGCTTTCTATCTGTCAATCAAAAGAGTATTTATACCATGTATAAATTAAACATGGTAGATAGAGTTAGTTAGTTCACTTCACTTAAGCTGTAACTGACTGTATTTAAGTGAGATACTACTTTTTTTTTTTTTACAACTTACTGCGCATAATAACTTGTTAAATTCTTTTTGAAGATCCTCATTAAATGTAAACACGCACTTCTTTGACATCTTCACATCTGACTTGATCTCCTCCGCGCTCTCTAATATCCCGCCTTCACTTACTGCAAGTTTACTCGATAACGAACTGTGATTGGATGGTAATTGTGTTCTCCAAAATATACTATGATGAGTACATTTGATTAGCCATTCTCACATGACAGAAGACCACTGGACCCTTTTATGATCACCTAGCAAAGACAATTTAGGAAAGAAGTAATACGGGACAAAATAAGATTTTTTTCCTAAGTCGGGACACTAAAAATAGAGCTGAAAACGGGACGTCTGGTCACCCTAAATAGTGTCATGTCTAATCAGTAGTTCAATCTGGCTACAGCGCACTTAGTTGGTGTTTTTTACTTTGCTGCCTTTTTTTTACATGTATAATATATAAACCCACATAGCGTAATCAGTAAAAATGATATTTTATATAGATATTTTTTATTTTTCCATTTGTCCCCTGAATTTAAAATGCAATAGACAAAAATCCAAAGGCTTCTTATTCAGCTACTAAACACATAGTTGTAAAGCCGTAAGGAGTGCATTAGGGATAGTGTGTTTTGTTATTGTGAGTACTTTTAGAGTCAAGCTAAATGATTAATTGATGCTGTCTGCTTCTGTAACCGGGTCATATCTTCCCTCCCTGGCCTAGATAAAAGCCTGCTTAGTATTTCACTACAGTGATCATTTTTATTCCATAATTTCACTTCTCTGTCAGTGATGTGGAGGGAGAATCATAATTGAATGAGTATGAGTCTGTCGTTAGTACAGCAAGGCTTCTGTTTAATCTCTTATGTAAGCGCTATATTGTTTTGCCCACATGGCTTCTTCATTGAAATGTTGCATGAATGCGCCACTATTGATGAATACTATGGTTTCTTTACATTTTAACTCAAAGGTATCTAGATTTTATTTCAACATTTTGCTTAGAAATTTCCCCTTTGGGCTTTATTGTTAATTAAATATCATTGATGGTTGGCTTGTGTTGTTGATTTTAAGGAGTTGTAGCAAGTGTTGAGATCTGCTCTCAGCTCCTTGTGCCAACATGTCTGGCCGTACATATCTGTGCATATGCTTCTAATTCCAGTGCTGTTACCCACATTTCAAAGGCTCTTCTCCACCCAGATAGATATAAACACTTATGAGTGTAAATGATAGTGTTTTGATAGCTGTGTCAACAGGGTAAGTATAATATACCAGCTTCCAGATGTGTGCTGGCTCTAAAATTAACATGCCTACTACTATATTAAATTTTGCCCTTGTTGACTGTTTTATATTTTACTATAGATGTTTGATTGATGGTTTGTGAGTGAATATTTTATTTTATTTTTATTTTTATTTTTTTATTGACTTTGTCCTATTTTGTTATGTTATGTTATGTTATGTGTGAGATTTTCTATATAGTCCCATTCAGGTAGTCTGTCTTTCTCTGTGCAGCTCTGTTTTGTGGTGTTCTGGGCGCCACACATTTCTGAGAGGATCCTGGTGGATATCATAGGAGTAGATCAAGCCTTTGCTGAGCTGTGTATCGCCCCATTACGGATTTTCTCCTTCTTTCCCATTCCAGGTATTGCACTTTTAGTAAATCTCCATAAAGACACAAACATTTGACACAATTTTAAGAAACCATGATACATTTTACATTTTCATTGAATCATTTAGCAGACACTTTTATCCAAAGCGATTTATGATCCAAAGGGATTTTTTCAGGATATACCGTATCTGATAAATTGAGAGTTCAAAAGAAGCATTTCTCTGAAATAAAAATCTTCTATAACATTCTAATCCTTGGTTTCACAGACAAGGCTTAAGATATTCCCAGACTAAAATGCATGTTTGCGCTGTTTTAACTGAAAGCAACTTGTACTGAAATATCTTAAAGTATGCCAGTGCCATTGTTGTGTCTCAAGATGCACACCAGTAATGTTTCTTTCTAAGGCACGTTTATAAAAGCTACTTAAATGCCCTAATTGAACTAAGGCCTAATCCTGGTTTAATCTAAGCCCTGTCTGTGAAACCAGGCCTAAATGCCTTTACTGTCAAATTAATGCCGTCATTGCCGAATAAAAGTATTAATTTCTTGGAAAAATGGTACTGACCCCAACATTTGAACAGTAGTGTATATTGAACTTTGTGAATGACCCATGTTCAAATTCTGTTTAAATCTGCAGAACTTTCTATAAAGTCTTGTAGCTGCAAATTCTCCAGGGGCCTTCTCATGACAAACAAAAATGGTTGATCTAGGGTCTGATGTGCAGTGCATCATCAAATGGACAGATGGTCTTAGGGGGACCAGTTGCTCTTTAAAAAAATGTCCATTTGAAAAGGCAAAGGTCATGCTTCAGTTACAATGCTTCAGGCTTACAGAAACTGAGAGAGAAAGAATCACAATGAGAGCTCAAAGTACCTTCGAATTTTATTGTACTTGACTTTTATGGTATAATGATACTGATAGCCAAGCAATCACTGGCGTGTAAAACATGATTGCTTGAGACCGAATTTGCATGAACTGAATTCTCTTTTGTTTTTTATCATCAGTGACGGTTCGTGCTCACCTGACTGGTTGGCTCATGACCCTGAAGAAAACCTTTGTCCTGGCACCGAGCTCTGTCCTCCGCATCATTGTCCTCATCACCAGTCTCATAGTGCTGCCTTACATGGGGTAAGTGTGTTGCGCTTGATTCTACACCAGTACCGAGTAGAAATCTGAAACATACATATTACTAATTGTTGTACTTTAGTGCATCAGACTTGTAAATTGTATATTAAAATGTATTAGACTTTGTTAGAAAGCTTTTTATGCTCAAATTGTGCAGGGTACATGGGGCCACACTTGGTGTTGGATCTCTGCTGGCTGGTTTCCTTGGGGAGTCTACTATGGTTGCAATCGCAGCATGCTATGTCTACCGAAAACAGGTACAATCACACTGAAGCCTGTAGGTTTTTCTGATGATTAAAGTTGCTTTCTATTTGAATAGTTAATACAGTAAAAGAGCAATAAATATTCAGTTCTGCGCTAACACAATGGCCATGAATCTCCAGACATGTTCATTCCAATACTGTATTGTGTATTATAAGCACATACACACATACACAGGAGACTGAGGGTAGTTATTTCAATAAATAAAGTCCAGTCCAGTTACATAAATGTGTTTTCTCTAGCAGTTATTTTGTAGGCTCATTTCAGAATTCAAGAAGGATTATTCAGTCTTCCAAGTTAAACTTTTGGCTGAACAAGTAAACACAATAAAACCACACTGATGTATAAGACAAGGGTCAACTATATCATGAAGGTAAATTTAAGAACAAGGACTTTCCCCCATAAATATCAGTTTGTCATTTAACATGTTGCAAAAGTTTTCAGGTTTAAAGGCATACTCCACTTTTTTTGGAAATAGGCTCATTTTACAACTCTTTTACAACAGAGTTAAACAGTTGAGTTTTACCGTTTTCGAATCCATTCAGCCGATCTCCGGGTCTGGGGGTCCCACTTTTAGCATAGCTTAGCATAATGAATTGAACCGGACATGACCATTAGCATCTCTCTCATTCCTGCGTAATAATCAAGAAACTTTGCTGCCGTACCATGGGTGAAGCAGGCGTAATGATATGACGCAGCGCATGCCGCCTGATAATAGGCTACTGAGCTGGGGACTATTATCAGGTGCTGCGTCATATCATTACGCCTGCTTCACCCATGGTACGGCAGCAAAGTTTCTTGATTATTACGCAGGAATGAGAGTATAGTTCCTAGCCATATCAGCCTAGAAAATCGCAACTTTTCATTTTCCGTCGGTCTTAGTACACGATGTAACTACAGAAGAGTCAAGTTTTAAATAGGAAAAATATCGAAACTCTTTGTTCATTTTTTTGAGAGAGATGCTAATGATCTTGTCCGGGTTCAATTCATTATGCTAAGCTATGCTAAAAGTGGGACCCCCAGACCCGGAGATCGGCTGAATGGATTCGAAAACAGTAAAACTCAACTGTTTAACTCTGGGGGAGTTGTAAAATGAGCCTATTTCCAAAAAAAGTGGAGTATCCCTTTAAGTCAATTCTGTTATTTTAAACTTTTATTCAGCAAATAATCCTGAAAAATGTAACACAGTTTCTACAAAAATATCAAGCAGCTGTTTTCAATGTTGATTATAAGAAAATGTGCATATTAGAATAATTTCTGAAGGATCATGTGCTTCAAATTCAGCTTTGCCACCATAGAAAAAAAAAAGAAAAAAGTAAATATATTAAAATAGAAAACAGTTATTTTTCACAATATTACTGTTTTTACTGTATCATATAAATGCAGCCTTGGCAAGTAAAGAGAGTTAACGGATCTTTCCGACCCCGAACTTTTGAACAGTATTGTACATTACTCTTTACATTTTTATTATCTCTTGAAGGAAAACTCCTATTTTGAAAAATCCTGTGTGGTTTCTCATCTCTATTTCCCACACAAAATGCTCCATTCTTATTTTGTAAATTAAACTGTAATTTTACATGGTAACATTTTTTAGCTAATTACATGAAATAACAATGAAAGATACTTCTACAGCATTTATTAATCTTAGCTAATGTTAATCTCAACATTTACTAATACATTTTTAAGATCAAAAGTTGCATCTGTTAACATTAGTTAATGCACTGTGAACGAACATGAACATTTTTATTAAGTAGCATTAACAAAGGTTAATAAATGCTGTGTACAATGTATTGCTTATTGTTAGCTCATGTTAGTTAATGCATTAACTAATGTTTACAAATGAGACATTATTGCAAAGTGTTACCTTTGACAAACTCTGCATCACATATTTCATTGCAAAACCTTTGTAAACCATTCTATCATAAAATGTCACATTCAGTTTGATATGACAAATTATGTAAGGATGGCTTATGAATGCATTAAACATAAATAGGTTCTGCTCGTTGGGGTAAAATGACTTTCTGCCCACACAGAAGAAAAAGAAAGACTCAGATGAAGACATGACCATTGACGGGGAGGACTCTGCCCCCATGAACGAGGTCAGGGCCGGGGGCCGCATGGACGACATCGTGGAGTTAAGAGAAGAGGATGAGGAAGAGCTGGAAGAACACTGAGCTGTGGATTCTAGGCTGAGCAGGATGCATTGTGGGAATCAGGGCCTTCTTGCTTTCTCGGGCAGTGTACCTATTGCTTACTGTCCCTTGCTGCCGCCCTTTCCCTCCTGCCGAAGCGAGAGCGCAGCTCACTTTTAAATGTGCACAGTTTTAATAAACACAGAGGGAGATTTAGATATCAGTTATGAAGACTTCAGGTGTCCGCTGCAGCATATCTTTGTTACAGTACACACGCAGACATACAAATGCGTACATGCGTCTTCCAGCTGCCGTCAGGAGATATTTTTTTCTTCTGATGCAGGACAGTGAAGATATTAATTTGTACCAAAGCAGTGTTGTGCATTTACTTATTTTTTCTGTATGCTGATCTTTAATGTGCTGCCGTCCTACACATTTCAAAGGAAAGACTATGCTAAATGGAGTTACATCATTCGCTTGGAATGTATTTCCTGTTCCTTCTTCTTCTTTACCTCTACTATTTCACAGAAAGGACAGACTTGATACGATTTTTGAGGTTCAGGGGCAGTGACCTGTGTTACTGCACAGTTTTAAGGACCAACTCAAATGTCAACAGAGGTTATATATATACATATATATATATATATATATATATATATACATATTTATATTGGAATTGAGAATGAATTTGATGGGCATCTTAGAAAACAACAGTTTCAGAGTGACAAATGGTTGGAGTTTATGGGTCATCTAGAGGACCTATTTTTTTAAATATACATACCATATGTTGTAGGTGTATAAAATATGATACATTTTGTATGGGTGATGTTGTGAACTCTGTATATTGTATGAAAAGAACGAATTGGACTGTGTTTTCATAATGAAGTCTATTGGAAGTATTTTTTGTTTTGTTTGAAGTATTTATTTTGTATCTCAGGATGTTCGTGATGGAAAATATTAAAGTACTTTAAAGTCTTATTAATGATCCCTCCCCGTGAGCTGTTTTTCAGGTTCTCCATTGGACAATGATACACAGCTGTTAAGGGTGTCTTAAACCGGTGTTTGTTAATTTAGATTATAGTAAGTGAAGTCTGGCTTAGCTTGTATTAGAGATTTCCTGGACAATACAAAGTAATGATAGAAACATTTATTACAGTTTCAAAAAAGTCTTTGGTCCTCTTATTAAACATTGAAAATGTGGTTTAAAGTGGTCTATGATGAGGTTCTTATGTTCTGTCTTCTATTAAAATGAAGAAAAGTGGGTGTGTTTGTCACTATTACTGCAGCTGATGAGAAGTCTGCTACACAGAAAATGGAAAATTATACTATAGATGTCACATATATCGAGAAAATTGTAAAAAAAAAAACGAAGTAAACTAAATTAGATCAAATTGACATCTAATTTGCATTGTGACTCGTAAATACATTGATTTCATAGCGGTGAAATGACGCCCCTTATCGGTCAACTTTGACACTGCAATGACATCTGAAAAAGGAGGGCGAGTGTAATTTTAGAGCCACGTCTAGATGATCAGACCCCGCCTGTGTCTTTTTTTTTTTTTTTTTTTACAATAATTTTAAATTCTTTAGCACTAATTAATGCGTTAAGTGCCATTTTTACTGCATTTAATATCTTTTCTAGTTGTATAAATTAACATTATAGTTGATTTATTATGAACAAACATCACAATTGTTAACATGAATATGGTGACATTATCATGTCATTTATAACTAGTAATAAGAATATAGTAATTTCATGATGCCTAGTGCATTAAAGTGATATAGTTCAGCAAGAAATAAAAATTCTGTCATCATTTACTTCAGAAACTATGACTTACTTTCTTGCAAAACACAAAATAAGATATTTTGAAGAATGCTTCCACTGCTTTTGTCCATATAAGCTAATCAAAGTCAATGGGGTCCAAAACAACATGGGACACTTTTCATTTTCATTATAAGGACACTTTTTCTAAATATATATTTAGAAATTTTGTGTTTCACAGAAGAAAGAAAGTCACAGTTTCGGAAAGGCATGAGGATGAGTAAAATTATGACAGAATTTTCATTTTCGGTTGAACTATCTCTTTGAATTTTGGTGTTTCCAGTTGTTCTGGAGTCAACAAACTTTGATTGTAAATGCAGTGTTCCATCAATATCATCCTTTTTCATTAATCAATCATTTTCCCTATACTGTTTGAGCTATATTTTGACGTGTTACCTGGCAGATATCTGATGTGTATAGCTGTGATTAAACAGAAACTCTTGGCCTCCTCCCATGTTGAAGTGCTGAAGGTCCAACGCAGTACAGTGCATTCCCATGGGGTCAGGCTTTCCCTTGTGCACACTTGGCTCTGAGATAAAAACCTTTAATAGTAACCCCAATGTAAAAGCCCTCCCATCCCCACTGCCCCTCAGCACTCTGTCACACCCAGGGCCCTCTCTCATGACTAAACATGGGCCTTTGGCATTCTGCAAATTAGAAAAAGACAGATCAAGCTGCATGTCTGGTAGTAGTAGACCTGCAGACCAACTGTGCGAGAGGGTCGGGCCTAATGAATCTGCGCTCAGCCATATATCTTACGTCATTATATGCCATGTTGAGTCTTGAAAAGTATCAATCCATAAACAGAGCCTTGCTTCGCACCATGTTTAAAAACCTATGACTTTCTTTCTTCAGTGGAACACAAAAATATTTATTTATAGCAGAATGTCCAAGTGAATGAAGCTGTCAAGCAAGGCACAATTTTTGTAAATAACAAAATTCTGTTTCTCACATAAAGTTACTAATATGGCTTCAGAAGACTTGGAATATAGTCTTATGGACTATTTTATCATGAATTTATGGGCTATATGGGCTTTTGTTCTTTTGGAATGTGGTTACATTGGTCAAAAGTGACTTTGCTTACAAAATTGTTTCTTTCTATTCTTTCCTGAAAAACACAGTTTCCACAAAAGCAGCACAACTGTTTTCAACATTGATAATAAGGAATATTTCCTTTTCACCAAATCATGTCATTTAGAATGATTTCTGAAGGATCATGTGACACTAAAGACTGGAGTAATGATGCTGAAAATTCAGCTTTGCCATCACAGAAATAATTTACATTTTAAAATATAGTACAATAGAAAACAGTTGTTTTAAATTGTAATAATATTTCACAACATTACTGTTTTACTGTATTTTTGATCAAAATAAATTCAAAAATATCAAAAACATAAAAAAATCTTGCCGACCCTATGAACTGTATATATTAGGCCTATATTATATTATATAGTATACATTCTGACATGTTCTAAACACAATACTGTAAAAGGATTATTAAGGATTGTAAGAATGTGATCATTAAAACAATACACCAAACATTCATTCAACAATCCTAAAAAGATTAGAAACAGTTCCCAGGACACAACTAGTATAAGGCCAGTTTAAAGTCCTCTTCAAACGGTTTAAAGTAAATATTGAATTCCTTTTCAATATAACAATCATTTAATATCTCAGAGCGATCATAATATATTACAGATGGCCACCAGAGGGAAACACTCACTTCTGGGAGGATAAATCGAGACAAATTGCTCCTTCATCCATTAGGTCAATATCAAAAATACTATATCATTCTTTTTTTTTTTTTTTTATAATCATTGATAATACTGACTTGATTTGTTTTATTATAACGGTTATCATGATGATGATCATATTATACACAAGTAGGCAAATAAATGACAGCATTACTGTAATGCAAAAATAACTTAATTAAACAGTAAATAACAAACAGTACAATAAAAGGGAATCATTTTCATTCTCAAAAAATAATCGTCAGATTGTTTTAATTTAATTATCAGGAATTTTTAATTATGATGATAAAGACTTCTGTGGATTTATTTTACTCAACAGTTACATATTTGTTGATTTTTAGGTTATATAGCCTATAAAATCACACCTTCCAACACCCACCACAGACAAATATCAGTGGAGGGGAACTTGTAAAATGTGTAAATAATTTGGGTGTTAGTTCTCGGAATTATCCTCATGCACAACTCAATGTGCAGTGTTTTCACCAAAGCTCCGCCCCCCGTAATAAGTCCGCGATAACAAGTAGTTCCTTGTATAACTCGTTTTCATTAAATAAGGTCGCATCTTGAGGATTTTTTTCATTGCTGTATACATTGACATTCAGTCATCTGTTAGCAGAATAACTAAGAAGAGACGTTTGTGATCTCTTCATCTTTCTGCGTCAGGCAAATTTGGCGCGAACGGCGCAAGGATTTAAGGGAGGTGAAAAAAAAAAAAAAACAATCCGTAGTATTAAAACCCGCGGGAGCAGCTGTTCGAAATCTTGCAGTAAATGACAAGCAGCCGCTCGGCTCGGGTGCTACATTCGCAGAAGTGCGCAGGGTGAGCGGCTCGACCCACTCCCACTTTGGACTTACTTTTACTTGATACTTCACACTCACTGACATCTGACCATATTGACCGTTTTCATTCAGTTTCACCACAGCTACGGTAAGTCCTTCTGAATTACCATTTATAGACCGTTTCCATTTATTTCTATTTTTGGCGAACTATTGGTCATTCATCTTTTATGGACCATAACAAATAATCTGAGAATTTAGACATTTTAATATGACTTGTCTTTTGCTTAATCATTTCTTAACACGTTAAGTAAGTTGATGAGATAAGACAACAGTAAGTTACTTCTGAAGGTTTTAATAAGATGAATCACTATGTATATTTAAAGGGCAAGCTCTTAATCACGCTTTCTTCTTTATAGGCACTCACCATGCCGCTGAGTTCAAGTATGGCGAGTAAAAATTATGATTACGACTACGATTCATACCAGCCCTATTTCTATTTCGACAACGAAGAGGAGGATTTCTATAACCACCAACACGGACAACCACCGGCGCCCAGTGAGGATATATGGAAGAAATTTGAACTGCTACCCACTCCGCCCCTCTCCCCGAGCCGGCGTCCCTCTCTGTCAGACCCCTTCCCCTCCACTGCCGACCAGCTGGAGATGGTTTCGGAGTTTCTGGGGGACGACGTGGTCAACCACAGTATTATTTGCGATGCGGACTACTCCCAGTCTTTTCTGAAATCAATTATCATTCAGGACTGTATGTGGAGCGGGTTCTCCGCTGCGGCTAAGCTTGAGAAGGTCGTGTCGGAGAGACTGGCGTCGCTGCAGGCGGCGAGGAAAGAGTCTTCCAGGAGTGACTCAACGGACGGCTGTCGGTCCAGCCCCAACGCCAGCTACCTTCAGGACATGAGCACCCCTACCTCGCAGTACATTGACCCGTCTGTAGTGTTTCCCTTTCCATTGACTGACAGCTCAAAGCCGTGCAAGCCGTCGTCCACACCGATTTCCACAACACTGCCCCTGGATACTCCACCAACCAGTGGGATTAGCAGCAGCAGTGACAGCGATTCCGGTGAGTAATAGTTTTGACGCTTCTTACTACTTGTACTAACTTGACGGGTCAGCTTACACTTTGACAAGTTTAATTCATTATTTTTGAGCTGTCATTTGTTGCTTATTAATGGCTTTAAAGAGTGAGATATGATCATTTAGATTCGTGTGGTGGTTAAAGCGTTAATCAAGGGTTGTAGCGTCAATTACGTAAGGAGACGCTCCCACCTACGCTAGGTGTCTAGTATGAATAAGCATGCAGAGCTGCAAATTGACATGTTTTTTCTACACTTTAATCCGAATAGATGACGAAGATGAGGAGGAAATCGACGTTGTCACGGTGGAGAAGAGAAAGTCTGTGAAGAAGTCTGACGCGAACGCAACGCATCAAAGCCCCGTCGTCCTCAAACGGTGTCACGTTAATATTCACCAACACAATTACGCCGCACAGCCATCCACGCGGAACGAGCAGCCTGCAGTCAAACGGATTAAATTCGAGAGCCACATCCGGGTGTTTAAACAAATTAGCCACAGCCGAAAATGTGCGAGTCCCAGGACGTCGGACTCTGAGGATAACGATAAAAGGAGGACTCATAACGTGCTCGAGCGGCAACGGCGGAACGAGCTCAAGATGAGTTTCTTCGCGTTGAGAGACGTCATTCCTGACGTGGCGAACAACGAGAAAGCTGCCAAAGTGGTGATACTCAAGAAGGCGACTGAGTGCATAGATAGCATGCAAGAAGATGAACAAAAACTTATCTCACTTAAAGAGCAATTAAGGAGAAAATGTGAACATTTGAAACAGAGACTTGAGCAGTTAAGCAATTCTTAAATTGCTTGGACTTAATTTAGGGACTGGACTTGTTTTAAGCATGCTTGTATGGTTATACCCCAAGTCAATACAGGGTCTTGAGGGTGTGGCAAGTAGTAAGCAAGCAATCTGACATTGATTTATACAAGTACACTGCCTCACTTTGAAAATAACAGAGGTTGGATTTATTTGTATTTAATTTTACTTTTTAGTAATAAAATGGTCTGCGGTTTCATTTACTGTTGGCCTTAACTTAATGTTTTGTTTTTGTAAGTTTTGTACATATTGCACATATGTATTCATTATGCTGTTGATTTCTGAATGCATTTCTTTATAAAAGTTTTTTGGCTAATCATGTCTTCAATGTGGACTCATTGCTTTTGCCTTTACCAGTCTCATGATGACCCACTTCAAAGCCTTCATTAGGTAATCCATTAAGATGATTCAGTCATGCACCGACCCAATGTTTAATTGATTTGGCATACTTCCAGTGTACATGACTCTTGTTTTGCACATCCTTTACTTTGGAAATGCCATCATCTGTTTGTCTAATGGATGACTAATGCTTGTGTCAGAATTACATTCACTATTTAAATGCATCAAAGCCAGTGCCTTGTGTAAAGCCACATAGGTGGAATCACATGTCTACATATTGATTTAGTTATCTACTGTTCATGCTCTTGGCTACACTGGCTCTAATACAAGAAGTTTACAGTGGTTTGGCTTTAGGTAATCCCATTTTATTCAACAAGAAAATAAAGATGTGTATAATCTTCCTCTATACATTTTACTACAAAGCAGCTTTTTTTATATTAATGTAAAATGTTTAGAGATTTCACTTTCTAAGAAGAGCTTTGATGTGCCTGCTGCAAAAAAGATGCCGCCTTCCCTTTAGTGGAGCAGTTGTGAAGACCATGTTGGTATTGGGAATCTTATAGGAAACCTAGCTTAGTTTTGCCCTCCCCTTCAACTCACAAATGCCATTTTTCTTAAAAGTGTCTAGGGTTTGGTAGTATACATAAGGGATGGGCAACGTCTGTCATGGAGTGCCGCTGTCCTGCATGGTTTAGTGCCAACCCTAATCAAACAATTGAACAAGCTAATCAATGTCTTGAGGATTATTAAGGCTGTAACAGACAGGTGAGTTTATTTAAAAAAAAATTAGCATGATTACTTGGAGCTAAACTCTGCAGGACCGATGTTGCCAATCCCTGGCATACATTCTCCTTTTCATACCCAGATTTAACTTTTCTTTATTTTCTCTAATATAATTTTCTTGTCCTGCAACCTGGATGTTGGAACTTTTAAGGAAACCATTCTGGATGTCTTTTTCTCTCTCGCACACATGCCAAAACACCTTATCTGCTCACTCTTATCAAAATACTCTAATGGTGCATGATATAACCAAATTCATAAAAATAAAAACATGCTCCAGTTTGTCAGGCATCCTCTAATGAACCTCTTGGAGCACACACATTCAAAGGTAAACACTGTCATGTGATTTGATGGTCTGCATTGTAATTTCCAGCAAAAACATCATGAGCGTTGCATTCTTTACAGTAGATAAGTGTTCTATTATCCACCCTGGATCCATGTGGAGGAAAAAACAAGAAATATGCAGAAGAGTCCAGAATAATCTGACAGTGTCTTCCGAGACAGGTAGCGAGACATAGGGTCAAACACATGTCAAATACTGTGGAATTCACGATCAATATTAGGATGATAATGCAGCTAAATAGACAATATAGGATAGCTTTACGCGCCACAAATTAATTCGTCATTGTTTGATGTTGTATTGAAGTTTTCGCGCGGTGACGTCAAGCCCTGATCTGACTATGCAAAGCGGCCACGATGCGCGTGCTGCTGTGAGCGCATGGAGGAGAGAGAGAGGACGCACACTTAGCAGCCTGGCTAATGTAGCCAGTCGTGGAGCGCAAAATATTTGGAAATGAAGCACATTTCAGATCTGGAAAGTGAGCTGACTTGCCTAAGGCGTCCAGAATGGTAAGATTCTTCTCCATTGTTGCGCTTAAGATGCATCCAGCAGTCGTGAAACAAAACAAAACGTAGCTTTAGCGCAACGAAATGTGTTTATGTTTTGTGCCACAGGTGCTAGGGTAATCAATACAGGTTTGAATAGGAAACTCGAAACAATTTATTAAAACCCCTTATTTTTTATTATTAGTACCATTTTTATTATTATACATTAATTTAGGGCAGTTAACTTTGCACGTGAATGAGCAGTGATTTATTCTGATTTGTCAGAGCCTCTTGATTTAATGCAACATGTTGACATTGCAGTTTACAAATAACTTTCAGCATGTTAACATGGCATTAATGCGACTTTTTTTATACAGTTTTGATGTTACCTATTGAAAATATTAAGTTGATGACAGCTTTATAGGTTTTATATAGAATTTGTGTGTAGTTATCTGTCTTCTTGAACTGGTTATGAAAGCTACTGTACTACAGTGCACTCTTTCATGTTTTTGTAAAAATAAACATAATTTGCTAAAAGGTTACAGTGTTGCCAAAATGGAAGATTTTCTTCCATGTGTTTTGTGCATATTCTGTAAATGACCATATTTTTAAATGCAATCAGGCAAGCAGGTCCATTGATAATTTTATGGTATGACAAATGCAATGTACTATTAAATGACTTTAACAGAATAGGGCCACACAAATTTTAGTCAGCTTTGCAGATTTATTCTTAATTTGCAGGTCTTGTCACTGTGTAAGCAGTGCCCGTCTTCCCTCAGTACAGCGTGTTGACAGAGTTCATAAATTATTTTCTGAACGAGAGACTGAGGCGCTCAGTCTATCAATGGATTTAGGACTACCTTGTAAGAGATTTACAATCTGGACACAGGTGGTGGACGGTCACGAAGTGGAGGTTCCCTCTACCATGATGGTCCTACCACAGACTGTCGACTGTAGAAATATGAATGGAAGAAATAATCGTTAGTTGCAGCCCTAGAGAAATTATAATTCTTTACAAACAGCGACTTTAGAGTTGTCATTCCAAACCTGTATGCAGTTATTTCTTCTGGGGAATATGTTCGTTGTCCATGCAATGAAAGTCAATATAGGGTTCAGTGTTGTTTAGGACCCCATTGAATTTCATTACATGGACAAAAGTTTCTTTTGTTTTCTGCTGAAGAAAGTAAGTCATATAAGTCACCAAAGTGCTGAACATTACGAGTGAATAAAGCAATAATAAAACAAAGAAGAACAAAAACAAGCAATCAAATATCCATTAAAAAGTTAAAACGCAAGAGAGAACAGGTATGACTTTAAGCGGCACTTGAAGGTACTTAGCGTATGGGACGATCTAACCTCAATAACCTCCATTATGTAAATGTACATTAAATGTAAATGGCAGAATTTTCATTTTTATGTCAACTATCCCTTTTAAAGGATGGCTCTTGTAGGTCTGCTGACACTTCCAAACGTGCATTGCACTCTTTAACTAATGCAGGAACATTGTGCAGATCTGTAAATTAAAAGAACTGTGCTTGCCTGTGCAAAGCTGTTCCATACCTTTAACATGTCCCCTGAGAGCAGACCTGACTCAATCAGATGGCTTAGATTTCAGTCTGTTACATTGCGGTTGAATGGCCGCTATGATTGAGTGCTTTATGCATGGACCTCCTTTTCGATGCAACTTAAATTTTCAGTTTAGGGTGATGTCTGTTGGATGGTTTGGTACCTCAGGTCAGCTGTTGACCTGAGGTCTAGTGGACGACCATATTTACAGGGAAGGTCTAAATGGCGCAGCACCCTCAAGACTGTTGACAGACACATCATTTGTCTCTCATATAAACTATACTGCTGACTTCATTATTTATTGGTCATGAAGCATGGATTCAGATGCACCTAGGGAGATGTAGCAGCTGGTGGAGCATGCAGAAATGATTGCTGCAGCAATATGGCTGAATTAGTTTTGATTAGATGAGCGCGAATGTTGAACTGAATGTGCTGGATGGCACTTTGTTGAAGTTAATGATCCAGAAACCAAGCTGGCTGGTTGTTCTCCCATATGGGAACACAAGTTTACTGTTTGGTTAAGGGCATCACATTTTTATCTGATCCCGTTATATAGCCACATATATGGGTTTTCAGCAGTTAAATGGAGGTTATTGTTATGTAGAGGTTTGCATAAGCCAAAACCTCTTGAAATGACCAGAACTGCATGGCTCCCGATTAAAATAAATGACTAGGAAGCTATTGGGTAAAATGATTAAAATAAATGACTTAATTAGATGATAAATTACAGTATTATTTAGTAAAGATGGTTGCAAGATTTGATGCTGTCACTGTAGTGATCCTGATTGTAGTTGTGCCATATCACTCTTAATATATTTTTTGCAATAATTTTGCAAAACAATAGCCAATTATGTTTGTTTTTTTTCTGAATTTTTTAATTATTGGTTATTTTTAATGAATATTTTTATTTAGATCACCATTTTATTGCAGCAAATTCAAAACAGTTTTAAATATGTATCTTTAATTATAAGTAACAGTTCCAGATTTATTTAGAATCACACCAAAAAAAAAAAATCATGGTTCAGTGAGGGAGTCAATTGAGAGAACTCGGTTATGGATGATTCACTGCTACTTCATGAGTGTTTTGTGAATCTTTTTGTTTTTGACTGACTCATTAAAAAGAACCTAACGTTTGATCAGACAGCAGACGTCTACTGTGACATCATAATTGAAACATTATGATGTTCGTCAGTCAGGAAAGTCAGGCTGTGGTTAAGGTCACTCAACCATGGCGGGAACTCATGTTCTCTCTCTTTCATTTACATAACCTGACACTGTGTGTTTGTCTCAATAACAAAGCCCAGAGAAATCTTTATTTAAACTCTGTGTGCCCCTGCCTGCAGTGACTGTTGTAATTGCCTGTTGCAGTTGGTCCAGTTTTGGCTCTTAGCACTGATTGTTTAAACGATGAGTGTGAGGCTGACATGGTGCTAATGTCACTGAGTCTCATCCTGTCCTTCTCACACATGGGGGTCATCAGGGGCACTGGCAGCTTCCCAAATACTGAGAGAAGCAGCTCTGCTCTCTTTTTCTCTTTCTCTCTCTGTCTGTGATACTGCAGCATGCAATGGCTCTTTAGGGATTGATATGAAACTCAATCTTCAGTAGCAGCTTCCATAAGAGGCTCTGATATTTAGACAAGTGCTCAGCTGTTATGTGTTGTGTTACATGGTTTGTAAAAGATGTCCAAGTGCTGAGTTGTCCTATCCTATTGCTCTTGCTAACCCATCACCTAGTTCTGTGATTCTCAACCAAATATGGATCACAGATCTGTTCTACTAGGGTCGTGGATGGCAGGGAAAAATCAAAATAAAATGTGGGTAACTTATTCTGAGTACTGGTATTTATATAAAAAACAAAGAGTATATTCTGAATGGTATAATAAAAAGGATTATAGCATTTGATTTTCTGTTAAATATCAGAGGATACAATAAACTTGTCAAAGTCTACAACTCTACCAATAAATAACACATTACAGTGTATAGAACATCAGAATATCCTATTTATAGGAAATATCACATGCCTAGGAATACACATCTCTCCCAATCTATCAGATTTATTTAATCTTAATTTCACTCCACTACTTAACTCTATAGAAGATGACTAAAAAACATTTGATGAATTTGCCATTATCTCTTATTGGAAGAATCGCTACAATAAAAATGTCAATGTTACCAAAAATTAACTACATATTTACAATGATTCATATCCAACCCACTAAGAAATGGTTCGGCACATTAAATAACAAGATAAATAATTTTTACTGGAATAATAAAAATCCTAGAATAAGCATCAACACATTACAGAAAAACAAAGACATGGGAGGATTAGGGGCACCCGGCTTTCACTATTATTATCTAGTTGCACAATTACAATTTCTCTGCAAATGGATAAACGGTAATCATCTCCATAACCCATGGTTGGATTTAGAACAAGCTGAATGTAAAAAGATTCCATTATCTGATCATTACATTACTGATGTAATTAAAGTTCATAATATATACAACAACATGACAATTCGTACAACATTATTAGTCTGGTGGAAAATACATAAAATAACTCCTAATCCAGTAACACCACACTCCTTCTTCCCTATATGGCATAACCCGGATTTCACTATGAATAAATCTCCACTTATTAATGAATAATGGAAAATCGCTGGCATCACACATTTCTGTCATCACATCACATCATCTGTTGTTGGATAACAATTTAATAAATCTTTCAAAATTGATACAAAAATATAATTTAGGTAAAGATCAGTATTTTATTACATACATGCTCTTAGAACTAAGATTGGCAAACTTCTTCCTAAAACTTAAAAATCTAAAAAAATAATCAGCAACTCTAAAAAATTATTAGCCAAATTATACACTAATACAAAATATTCAATACCTATTAAACAATAGGTATTGTTTAACCCCTCCTCTGTCTTCTTTCTCACTCCTCCGCAGTCTTCTCTACCCCGCTCCCCCTTTCCCTTTGGAAAAGAGAGAGGTCATTACAGGATCACATTGCCAATGAATGGACCAGGAATGGACTGAATGAGGTATGATACCCGGCTTATAGCACATACCTTACGACCACAGCTGGTGGGTCGCTCTTAATAATATCCAAGCACCAAAGGCATAGACGCAACCGGGTCATGCACCAATGATCTGGAAGGTCATGCCAAGGTGTTTTGGCAGGCCCTTCCAAGACATCTAGTGGGAATGTGCATTTCCACATTCCAATGAATTGTGCATATACAGAAGGAAATCGATCAAACCAGTCAATGGCCATTCAAAAATGTCATCAAATTGGAAATGTGTGTGTGTGTGTGTGTGTGTATTTATATGTATTGCTCTGTTTGCTTAACAAAAAAAACAACTTGAAGGAAGGAAATTATCAGATGGCACATATTTTATATCTCAGCGTTTTACGAGCATTTAATGGATCAGATAGCAATTCCTAGAGTCCAGGTTCGTTCATCATTGATTAGATTAGATTAGATGATTAGATTCAACTTTATTGTCATTACACAAGTACAGGTACAAGGCAACGAAATGCAGTTTAGGTCTAACCAGAAGTGCAATAGCAGCAAGTGCAGGATATACAGTGGTTCATAAGTGCAGAACATGGATATGTACTGAATAAATATAGAGTTGAATACTATTATAAACAAAAATTTACAGATAGATTGTCCTATGAATATAATATACAGATAACTATTACTGTGAACAGAATTTACAGCTAGATATGTACTGAATATAATAATATACAGATGGCTATTACTATAAACAGAATGTTTACAGATAGATATGTACTGAATATAATATACAGATGGCTGTTACTATAAACATAATTTTACAGATAGATATGTACTATGAATATATATACAGATGGCTGTTACTATAAACAGAATGTGAGCATAATATACAGATGGATATTACTATAAACAGAATTTTACAAATAGATATATGTATAAGTTAGGCTAATGAGCAGTATAACAATGGATTTAAAGTAGTGCAAATAAAGTTTGGACAGAAGCTATCCGAGTGAAGCTATCATTGCTGACTAAAGCAGTAGCTGCGGCAAAGTGAGTGGCCTTCCCTTTCATGTTATGGGACGAGTAGTGACTTAGGACTCAATGACTCTTCCGTGCAAGCCCTGTGTGTCCCCAGGGAGGCTTGAATTGCTCCTGCCGGCCCCTGCGTAAAGGAGAGGAGATAGCCAGCCATCTGGAGAATATGATACGATCACCACTGGTTCCTGCCATTTTAAAGTGCCCCATCATCCCCCCACCAGCACATCTCCCTTGGCCTTGACACGTTTTATGGCACGTTAGTCTTCAGCTGTCATATATTTTACGTTGTCTTGTTTTCTTTTGTTTGATTATACCTGGCTATGATAAACCATGCTCAAACGTGGAATGAGAGAGCTCAGTAATGTGTCCTTTGTGGGTTGTATGTATGTCACTGTGCATGTATGTGTTGTGGTGGGCCTGTGTTTGTTAGGAGTATCATGTTCTTCTGCACACACACAGAAGGATGTATAGACATATCGCAACCAAACACAATGAATTATTCAAACGGGCTCATACTGTGTGCTGATTGGACAAGGCAAATAGAAGCCACACAACAAATGTGAAACTTAAAAAAAAAATCAATTTTTATATACAAGCTCACTCTTTGTTCTCATATAACATCTGGCGAAATTAGAGGAACCAGTAAATGATACAGAGGAAATAAGGTTTTGCTGTCAATATTAAGCAACTTGTCTTGAAATATTTTCAGATCAATGGCTGAAAATAAAATTCTATCCTATTTCTTTCAAAAAAAAAAAACACTAAAAACTAAAATCCGTAATTTTAAATGCTACAATCGAAACTTATAAATTCTCAGTGTATTTAACGAATAAATTAAAGTGAATGTTAGATGGAAAAAAAGTTGTAAAATTTTAGTTTAAGAATCTTAGTATTTCAACACAAACCTATTTTATTTCAGGTAGTTGCCAAGGCAGCACTTTTTTCTAACATTTATATTGCGTTTTATTTCAGTTTTAATTTGTCTCAAATGTTTTGAATTATAACAACATCGCGAGCGACAAAGGTAATGAGCATATACAATTAACTATCCAATATCATTTGATATTGTAATTCAAATAACGGCCAACAACTTCTATAGTACGAATATATTTTGAAATCCTAATCGTTTTGGCGTTGAGCTTGAAGGATTTTTACATTTACATTCAAATGGTGAACAGAAGTGAGTGTGTCAAATTCAGAATGATTGTCTCTTGACTTGATTTACCTAGATGTCCTGTGGTGGAGGGCGAGAGAGTTTGAAAGGTGTTAGTTTAACTGGCGTGGAGCTTTCCAGAACAGATGGGACAGTAGTTGGAGATGACATATTCTACTATGATGGTTTTAATGCCCTCTTGAGCCTTATGATGTAATGGTGCTTAGCAGATGCCTGCACAGATCTTGATGTTTGAAAAAACCATGCAGTGTGTTCTCCGCTGCCAAAGGTCAAGAGCTCACTGTGACATGAGTGGATGCTTGACTGAGTAATACATTTACCCTACAGTTTATCTGGAGAATCTAAGGATGTCGTAAGTATATACGTAGGGGGTCTTATTTCAAATGTATTTCTAAATAAGGGTTCTTGCATTGGTTACATGGTAATTAGTCAGTCTTTTCTTCCTTGTGACACAAAAGCAACACCATGAGGGTGTTAAAACAATAAACTATAGATGTAGGGCAATACAAAACAACAGTTAAGGCTGTTAGAGGACAGCTGGCCAAACAGTTTCCTCTACTTCCCCTTATCCGGCTCAGGAGGAAATGTCTAGTAATAGTTCCTGATAGATATTATGCACTGAAGCTAATGCTTTCAAGGTTAGATAAATGTGATGCTGCTTAATAATATTAGTATGATATTTAATTTTGAATGATGCAGCGCCATCATGTTGAGTATGATAAAGAGATCCAGCTAGCATAGAAGCTGCACAGTTAAAAGCTGTTTTAATGTAAGCTAAGTATAAAGAATAAATGTGCCCTTTGAAATCTGCAATATAAATAAAGTGTACAAGTTTGAAATAATAATTCAGAATATAGGAGGAGTGACCTCTGGGATGCTGCTTCAATAGTTGTGAAAGAGTTTAGAGTTATAATCAGTGGATTTGAATGATTGGTTGGGCATTACAAGACAGTTGGGTGTTTGTTGTCTGAAACAGATTTCTGCTTATTTCAAAGTAACGTTAGTTTGTTCTAATTGTTCTCGAGAAATGACTCTTTATAAGATGTACTCTTACAGGCTTATTAAAGTGGGAAATCTATCTATTTTCTAAATGCAAGTTATTTACTTTATTGTGAACAGTTCATCCATGCATAGGTTTCATTGTAAAAGTTTCCTTGTAATTTTTAATAAAAATGTCATAACTCAATCTTCCAGTGAAACGACAGACATCTATCTGGTGACAGAACATGGTGATATCCAATTATTTTGTCTGCTTAAAACCTGCGCCTTTTTTACAAACGACTGCAAGTTTGCATTCAGATCTGCCTCCATCCAATCAACAACTGAGGTCCCTACACTACAGTTTTTTTTTTCCGATGATGACTCAGATGTGTCGGATAAAATTGTCCTTCGCTACTTCCATTACATTTCAACTTCTATCGCAAAACTTTTATGTGCTAGTCTTAAAATGGACAGAAATAATTTAAATATCCAATATCATCCTATACCTATACATTTGAAACAAATGCCTGTATTGTCTGATAACCGATATTGTGCATCCTTATATTTGTATGTATATGCCTAATTAAACTTGCAAAATGATGCAAAACTTCTTGTTTTAAAACACAAAAGATTATCAAAACTTTTATTCTGTCAGTATTTAGTGATAATACATAACATGTAAACATAATTATGAATGTAACAGTTCTGTAGTAGGTAGTATATAAGCGGTAAAGTCGGATTATCATAGGCTATTAAAGTTAAAAGGTGGATTTTTCCTTCAAGTCTTTGAAAGCAAATTTAATGGTGTATTTTTTTTCCTCCTTTGTTGAATCACATTCATATGAGACCCTTAATTGAATATAAACAGTGTTTGATGTCTTCTGTAAATGTGGATATTATGAATTCTGTTTCTGCCAGAGCTTCATCCATAATGACTTTATTTAATTTTGAGGCTTGAACAGGAGGAACTAGGTCTCTGTTCATAACCAGTGCCTTGAGGACTGACTCAGCCTGTTCCTCTCTCTCTCTCTCTCTCTCTCTCTCTCAATTAGTCTGCAGATAAATCAAAGTGAATGGGATGTCCTGAAGTGCTTCACAAAGTGATCATCTCGCATATGTTGTGATTTGAATCCGGAAGACGTCATTATCAAACAGCTGAGCTGACTTCGACTTCCCCAATGAAGAAAACTCATCTGGGTCATCTATTCCAGGTGTGTCATTTGTTTTATGTGATTGATGATTTGTAGAGCTCACATCCAGTTTCACAGGGCCGACTTCCTCAGCTGACCCATGCAGACTTTTCTTGGAATCGAGGCTTTTGGGAGTCTTGTTTCAGCAATGTGCCACAGACCCACATGTCCTCATGGAATATTCCGCACAATCGTCCTTACAACTGATATTGCTGTGTGTTGGTCATCGCCTAGCTGTCAACATTAAGGCAAAGTTGAGCGAGAGAATGAGTCTGTGGAGACTGTACTCTTCCTACACTGTAAAAAATGTAATCTTAAAAACCGGTCAATGACTGTCAGCTACGGCTGCCAAACAAAAACCATAAAATAAAAGTAAAATATCCTAATTTAAATAAAGTGCAAAAACCTTTTACAGAAAATTTCCTTAAATGTTTTACAGAAAAACACTGCTATTTTACAGCTATTTGCTTAATTATTACGATCAAACACCAGGGCTCTTGAAAATATCTTCTAGACAACAAATTATGAAATCTGTCCTTTATTTACTGATCTTTCAAGCTATGAATCCCTTGCTGTAATTCCAGCTCCACTGTAAGTCGTCTGAAGTCGTTGAGAACAGGCAGTGAAAGTTCATGTAGTTTTACTGATTTGCAGATTAAATGGAAACAAAGGTCTAAAAATTGTGCTTATATTCTGAGAAACTTCTGGTTTCTGTTATGCATTATTTACGTTTTGGTGTCAGCTAGAGGGGTTTCAATGGGCTGTAAAGAGTTGCTAGAGTGTCTGTGTAAAATTTCAGAGAAAATTATTTATATTAATTTAACAAAGTCCCTCAAAGTGTTCGATCATCATATTTGGGTCCATGTCATGACATGTTTTAGTTAATTTTTACTACTTAGTTTTAGGTGGGATTGGAATAATTGGATGCTCTCCCCCGTATTACATGTTTTTTCCTTTACATTGGTTGTTTTGTGGGTGGAAAGCCTGATCATCAGCCCTCATACAATATTGGCTCATTGTTAGGAAAGAGAATGATCTTACAGTTTGGCCTGACTCCACTGAGCTTCCAGTAAACTCTGCATGTTTAGAGGGTCTTTATGTCTGTGACAAACGGCCACACAAAACATAACAGAGTAATGACTTTTGCATATCTTCGCTAAATAACAGAAAAGAAAGTCAAGAGGTATCGTGCATAGTGTTATTCCAGTGACCTGGTGTTCTTCATAATTTGCCCATCATAGTCTCCACTAAAGCCACAGCACCATCTCTGTCAAGATCGGGTTGTTCAAAAGGTCCGCTTATATGTCTTACGCCGCCAGTCTTGCTGTGTTATATAATCTAATTGTAACCAGTTAGTGCTTAAAAATAGCCACAGGCCAAAGAAACAGAAACACCCTACAACCAGGGAAAAATACGAGACTTTCAATAGTTTTATGGCACTGCCCTTTTCTCTAGTAACAACTCTCTTGAGAGGGTCTTTTCAAATGGTTAAGAGCAGATCTGCATTTCTCATAAATGCCAATTCAGAGTCTGCAAAGTCTTCTTGGGCGGCGTTCGCTTTCTTTCTGTTGATTATGAATTAGCTGTAATTCTTTCATCCTCTCTCAGTTTGTCTTTTCCTCCATGACACAGTGATTTACTGATCTACCCTCTTGTGTTCCCTCTCTTTTGCTGAGTCACAGTGTGTATTTAAAGAGCTGCAGTTAGAGACCGGAGCGGTATAACGGGATTCGCTTACACCTCGTGAAGTGACTCGCTGCAGTTATATTACAAGTAGATGATCTAAAGCAGGACAAACGGTGTGGTTAGCTGTGCATACTCCTCTTAGCATGTAGCAAAAACCAAAAAGACCAAACTAGGACAGAGTTGAGAGGCCAGCGTTCCTATTTTAGATCTGCAGTCTAATGTACACCCTTAAGCTGCCACATCTTTTAAAATGCTGTCCAAGAATCGGCTCTGCTGCTCAGTGACCAGAGATTATTTTGACTAGGTGTTTCTGGTCAGCACGATTCCTTAAAAATGAGACGATGAAGAACAAACTATTAGTTTCTCCCCTTCCCTTTTTTTCTTTAGTCTTTTAGTTCATTCTGTCTCTTTAAACAATTTAGGTCTTTATTCTTGGCCCACTTCCTAGTGCAAACTGGAGACGTCAAAGAGAGCGAGGAATGAAGCTATGCGTAGAGAAAAGTGAAAACCTTCATAGTTTATAAATAGATATTGTGTGTCTCCCCTAAATAAGACCCCTCAACAATCAAGGACTTTGAAGATTCCTAGACTATGTGAAAAAATTCCCAACTATGCCAGGTCCCAACCCAGAAGGCCTCGTGCCAGTACGGCTTAACGCACGTTTACCGTAAACAGACTGGAATCCTGGCGTCTGTGTGAACAATGCACTGACTTGGCTGCCAAAACCGTAACCCTGTGTTTATGACCAAACCCACTTCAGAAGCGAGGCTCAGGATTGTGTAATAGCACGATTGGCTTTACAGCTGAGCAATTATGGAATAACTTGGGTAAAATTTACCTTTTGAAACCCAGTGGCCTCTGAAGGATGGTTTAGTGTAGATGTAGGATTCTTATGTGGTGGTTAGTGAGGTCAGTCTGGACTGAATCATAGTACTGGGTTCTGCAAGGTATGTCAAAGACTCTCTGTTCTGCTGTGTCCAGTCAGTGTGGGAGTGATAACGCACAGGCATGTTTTTCTGTGACTGTGCAACTAGCAGTTCCAGGTCTTATTACACAGCTCTGTGTAATACTTGATTCTGATCGGGAAAAACCCCTTCAGGCTGATTCAAGACCTGATCACCCTGTCGGGGTTTATTCTGCGATAACAACCGGCTGGATAAGAGCCTTACAGCCTGCTACAGCAAATGAACCAGGAAAAATAGACCCTGACTAAGCAAATATTAGAAATGACTTTGAATATCAGAAGAAAGGCCTATTTATTTATTTATTTATTTATTTATAAATTACTTTCAATGTTTACGCAAAGCTCTTTATTTATCTGAAATTACTTTATATGCAGAAATTACTTAATATCTATGGGAAGCTCTATTTATTTATTATTTATTTATCTATCAGATGAGGCAGACGGAGATAATATCATGTCCGGTCACCTTTCTCTCTGCATATCTCTCTACCAAGCCTCTGTTTACTAGTTCTAAAATAACACTTTCGTATTTTCTGCGCTGATTTTAGTGGTGTTTTAACATGGTAAAATAGGTTTTAAGATAGCTGAGAGCGATATGACTGAGCGCTTAAATTTGAAAAATGAATGCATACTTGATCCATTCATTTTGCATATGCGTAGTAGTACATACCAAAGCAAAGGTATTAATACCTTCAGGTGTGCATTATTTTACAATAATTAAGTATGGATTAGGGCTGCACAAGATTGCACAAAAAACTGCCATTGCGATATTTTGTTTTCTGCTATATATATTGATATATGAAAACAGTTTCACCAGATGAATAGCTCTATTTGGAAAGAATTAATCATTGTAGAATGATTGGGGTGATTTTGTAGGGAGTGAATCTGCATAAAAAATAATAAGCAAATTACAAGCATTGTCACCATTATGTTTAGTTTTGTTTTCATGGACATTTAGTTTGTTGTCATTTGTCATGTGTCTTTGTTCAGATTCCCACCACTCATTGGTTTTCTTGGTTGGTTACAGTAATTATTAGTTCATTCGTGTCAGCTGTGTTCTATTAATTATCCTCGTTTGTGTTTGCTTTAAGTTCATCCCTCACATTCATTCTCTGTTCCGTCTATGTTACCTTTAGTGTGTGTTTCCCAGCCTGTCTATGTGTCATTTGTATTACCCTCATTAAACTTCATATTGGAACTTTATTCATCATCTTCGTCTGCCTTCCTGCAACCACCTGTGACAAGCATAGATAAATACAATAGAACAAAGATGCAAATTAAATAAATAGGCTTTAGCCTATGTTTTTCAGGTAAGTCTAACAATATTCAGGTACAGAAATTTAGTCAAATGTCAAAGAACACTGCATAGTCTTCTCTGGAGACAGCAGCAGGAATATTAGGCAGCTGTCACTTTGAGAATGATTGTACGGATCCAATATAATGATATGCATCCGTTTTCTTTCTCGTATCCATACGCGACTGTTTAGGAGGGCACTCGCTAGACGATGCATTTTGAAAACTGCGCAAGTACCAAATGGAGTGCTCTTTCTCGTCTTTGTGCGCTCAAATGGTTTAAACATTTCTTTAAAGGAGTCATCGGATGCCCATTTTCCACAAGTTGGTATAATTCTTTAGGGTCTTCATGTAAAGTTTGTAACATACAAATGTCGGAAAAGGGGTTTTTGAGGTTTTGTGCTCGTGCACGGCTGCACGTGAAGTCGGAGCTGAAGAAAAAGCTGGCTCAAAACCTCACAACACCCGCCCCTGTCGGTGATTGGTTGGAACACTATTTGTTTTGGTTTTGAGTGGTTGGTGAAACCAATTGTTTTTGTGTGCAGATCTCAGAGCCTAGGCTGCCTACAGAGACGCAGTTTTTTGACGGCCTGCTTATGGGGCGGGCAGCTAGCGGATCGTTAGGAAAGATTAGATGAATGTGATCTCTTTTTTTGGGGGCCTGAACTCACTGATACAACCTTTAATCTGAGAATCACATGTGTTTCGAACCGTGGGTCCTGGTCCGTACGCATCAACTACGATCATCCCTATCCAGAAACACAGTACACATTTTGGCAACTGTTTTTGACTTCACCCCAATGATAAAGGGAGAGGCATCAGTAAATGGTGACTATCCAACAGGGGGTCACAGAGGTCTGACAGACTGAAAAGATCATGACACTAAAGGATGTGCCATCCCATCTGCTTCATCCAATAGAAGAGGAGCTCAATTGCTTAAGGGCTAATTTTGTTGTTTGTAGCTCAGCATGTGAGTAACCAAGACCAAAGTGAAGAGCTCTGTCCCAACACCCCTTAGGCAGAGAGGGCGCGTGTTGTGCCGGCAGTCCATCAAGGTCTTAATTTATGAAGCACAGCTGTAGCGACTTGTGTTGACCTCTGCTGGGTAGCTGTCACAGAGTAAAAGGAGTTCATGGCTCGCCTGAGTTCTGTCACATTAATTATATTTCTAGTCTTATGTTATTTATATTCCTTGTCATGCCACATTAGAAAATATCAGGCCATGTTTCACAGGTCTTGACATTTAATTTGCTAATCACCCCTCTCCCAGTTAATTTTGATGATTTGTGTGGAAGTTAATATCATTTGCATTGCATCAGGTTGCTCTCCACATGATCAAAATAATTCAACCACTACTATGTGCTGAACTGAAGTTTTGAGCATTTCCTGCACTGATTTTGGTGGGAATTATCCATATTTCAAGATGGCAAAACTTGAGTTTGAAAAAATATTGAATAAATGGACTAAAACTAAATTCACCCAGGTTCGATTTCTTCAGCGTGATCCCCATAGATATACTGTTCTTGACGATTTAACACAAAACCACTGATATAAAACCAGCAAACAGAGGAAAGGTTTTGCGACGGAAGTATGGGTAATTGAGTTTCCTTCCACTCAGCAGCGCCGTTTATAGGGTGCTTTTTTTCTCTTTCCTTTCTTGAAAAGACGTCTGTGTGGATTTGCGAGACATGGTGGAACAGAGATGTGATTGTACAGAGGAAGGTTCGAGCGTCCTTTCTCTGCTAGTGCAAGCTAAGACGAATATTAGTGTCCAGGAGCCAACACACATCCAGTCTGTTTATATAAACTCTCTGTTGTCCTTCTGTTCTTTCTCTGTTCTCTCGCTAACTCTCACACAGAGTCTATTCATACAAGCCCTCACACATACACACACACACAGACGCTATTTATACGATCTCTCTCACACTTATGGTGCGCGCGCACTTTTTTTTTTACAATTGTGGCAGATATCAGTACCATTCAGAATTATATTAGGCATTTGTATGCTTTTATATCAAGTAGACATTATATAAAATATAATAGATTATTTTTATTGTTATTGTTTTATTTTTACAACTTTAGCTATTTTAAAGTGTAGACATTTTTTGACAAATAAATAGATACTATTGTTGTTATTTTTTTTTTAACTTAAATTCTATTTGGAATTATTTCTTGATTTAATAAAAAATTTATTTAAAAAATGTGTGTGTGTGTGTGTATACGCACGTGTGGATTTAGTGGCCTGCACATATTAGGTTTCATGAGTGAAAGGCCAACGGGCCGGTTGTAGGGCCCTATAGCTCAGCTGCAGTGATATGTCAGTGGAGTTCTGTCAGATCAGACCTTTCCTCTCCACACCGGCGCCAGCCTGCCTTGCCCGGGACACTATAGAACCACTTACTGGAGGAAAGCATGCTTAAATATTTGCTAGAGAATCATATAGGGTTATTGTATTTGTCGTGAGACATTGTAGGGGGCCATATTATTAATGTTTTTCTTTATCAGACTTGAGGAAGTGAATTAGGGCTTTTGGAGTATGGTAAACATTTACATGAGCACTAACAATGTATTGTCAAGAATCAGACAATTGAAACAATAGCTTGTGTTGCAGTAGGTTGTTTTTGGTTGTAAAAAACTTTTATCTATGTGACACAATGTTTTAATCTCTAGTTTGGCTTTACTTTTATATACACATTTTGGGCAATGCAATAATATATTGACCGACTGCTGTTTTGCATAGTTTTTATACATATACTGCTCATGCTAAGTGTTACTGCATGCTTTAATCAGGCATCAGTACATTTTAATGAATTATGGAAAAAATTATAACTGATATATAGGAAACTAAGAAAATGGGCCAATATTATGACGACGATGATGATGATAATAATAAAAGATTAATTATGGCCGGTACGGTCATCAATGTGTTGTGCATCTTTATTTATTTGCTTTTTCACCACTTTTAATCATTGTTTGGGTCAGGAGTCCAGAGGTCTGTTTTCATGATGTTCCTGTGCACCATTTGCTTGTTGACCTAGAAGGACCTCGCATATATGACATTAGACTTGATGGCCTGATAACACAGGAAGATTGAGGATCAGGAGCTCACTGTATCATCGTAACACCAGCATGCTTTTGCTTTATGGGGTCCCGAACTCCCGGGTGTATAGACCAGCACTATTTTGTTATGATGTCACTGAACGCGGCCGAATTCCTATTGACCCACGGACCCATGTTAGAAGCTGGGGATTTTACCCTGCGGCATTACTTTTGTCTCCCTACCAATCTGTGTACCACCATTTAAATGTCTTTTCCTGGGATTGAGGCCCATGGGAATAGCTGTAGATCTGATAGCAAAGTCGGTTTTTGTATAGCTTTGTTGCTCTTAGAGATTTGTTTCCATTAGCTAGAGGTGCTGCCCAGCTGAGAGAGTTAGCTGAGTACACACAGACAGGAAGATGTCACATTCATCTCCATTACAGACAGCAGAGTCAGCTGAGTGCAGAGAGAGAGGGAGGAGGGGGAGGAGCGGAGAGGTAGAAGGGGGGCGGGACCATTAAAGAGAGATGGCCTTTTTTTCCTAAATGAGTTTGAGAAGGTGCATTGAGTTCAGACTGAGTCATCATCACACCGCAGATCTCACTCTCTCAAACCCTGTAGCGCAAAGGAAATACTCGCAAAGGAAATAGTCTTTAGAGCCATGATACTTCCTTCAGGTGTTCGTGTAGGTTTCATTAGAGTAATTTGCACAAATGAGACAGATTTGCAGTGTTTAGCAAGTAGGAAATGTTCCAGACAACAGTGTTGTTATTGTTAACTAAAACTATTAAATATCGTTATTTTAAAATGAAGCTGATATAAAATAAACTATTAATATTAGAAATGACATTTAACTGAAATGTTTTAGTTGAAGTACTAAAATGACTAAAACTAAAATAAAAATAAAGCTAAATAGAAATATAAAAAATCGAATAAAATGACAATTGCACTTAATAAAATGAGTGCAATTAAAATGAAGACTTATAAAAGAAATATTAATAAATACTACAAAAGTACAGTTCATTTAGGTGCAGTCATTATAGGGTATTCTTGCTAACTAGATAATGGGCTTTTCTTTACTGGACTTTATATGTGCTGAGGTTTAGTGTTAAGCAAATTTTAACAACATCTTTTGACAGAGACATAGTTTTTATTCATTTAACAAAAGGTTTTTGTATTTGCATATAAATGTGATGTGGGTAAAAAAAAAAAAGCTAAAAATTGCAACAACAAAAATATAAGCTGTTAATAATATTTATTGTATGACTAATTTTATGTTACATTTACCTTTTACTCTCATCTAAGAGCTAACATTCATTTTATGCTCTTGGGTTTCTTTCTTTATGAATATGATTAGCCGAACTGAAAAACTAGGTCTGTGGAGCTTGCAATTCACTTTAGTTGCTGTTAATCCTTGACCTCCTGCCAATGATTGTGCTTCATGAGTGTATCAGTTGTAGTATTAAAATGAATCCAGAAAGCCTGGAAATACAGGCGTTCAAGCCTCTGCAGGTCATATCATAGTTTAATAATTGGACACATTTGCCGTTAACATTTGCAATGCAAATGACTTCTCATTTTGATGTCTACTACTAGTTTTCATATCAACCGTTTGAAGTTTACAGGTTCATCAAAAACAGTTTGCGGTTTCCTTTTGTACCTCAGCATAAAGCATAGAAGTGAACCTGATCACAGAAGTACAATGAATGACCTGTTCTCCAATTCTTTCTCATAGCTCACATCCGTTAACATCCGTGTTATAAACAGTCTTTATCAATGAATCACTATCTTTGACGTATCACAAGTAGTAGTGGGAACTACAAATAAGATGCTAATGGCGAACACATGTTTTACTGGCTTGTAATGCCTTGGAAGGGAAAATATTAACCAGACACCTCCAAACACACAACTTACGGCTTATTAAAAAACAAAACTTGCAGATTTCACACAGTCCTCTACCACCACCGCTTGACCGCCCGCCTGATGTGGATAAATGAGTGCATTGTTTTCATAATTTCTCTCATAACAATGTACCGCGTTCATATTTTCCTGAAGAGGACTCCTCACCCTGACTCACGTGTGCTCAATGCGGTTGGCATTGCGGATTTCCTATGATTCACTTGTTTTGGCTGTTTGATACTTCCTCTTGTATCCTTTTGCTGTTACATCCCATTGTCTGATGACAAGAGGCCCGGAAAATAATGTGTTGTTGTAAAGAATTGAATCTTAGAATAGAAAGGATTGTGTGTGCCTTTCATATGTAAATGCATATAAAACAGGAAATTTTTCTTCCAAGATGGTGACAGTGACTATTTATTATAGGTATTGGGATATACTGTGGGAATAAAAGACTAGTATTATTATCCTCATCAGTAAACCTGTGGCAATGTGAGTCTGGTAGTCTCTTTGGGATTGTAAGTGAGTACAATGAGTAAGATGTACATACCTGATATTTACTTTACTGTATGTTTAAAAATGAATGCTTCATTCAATACTGCTGTATTGCAAAATTTGGCATGTTGGTTCATTCATTCACTACCATTCAGAAGTTTGGGGTCAGTAAAATGTATTTATTTTATTTTTAAAGAAAGTAATACTTTTATTTAGCAAGGATGCATGAAATTGACCATTTGTAATATAACAAAAAAAAGTTATTTCAAATAAATGCTGTTCTTTTGACCTTTCTATGCATCAAAGAATCCTGGGGAAATAAAATCACGGTTTCCACAAAAATATTAAGCAGCGCAACTGTTTCTGACTGGAGGAATAGCTGCGGGAGTAATCAGCTTTGTCATCACAGGAATACATTACATTGTAAAATGTATCAAAATAGAAAACAGTTATATTAAATTGTAATAATATTTAACTTTTAGTATTTAACTATTTAACTAAAAGTATTTTACTTTTACTGTTTTTTTTTTTTTTTTTTTTTATCAAATAAATGCAGCCTTTGTGAACAAAAGAGACTTTTATCAGTGAAAGGTTACATTTCTGTTATTCTAAATCTTGAAACTCTGCTTGATTTCTATTTTCTAGGACTGGAACTAACTGTTTTAATATTGACGACAACCCAGAAAGAACCTGAGATATATTTTAGGGGTTGAGTGTATTATTATGGGGACATCCTCTTTTCAGTTACAGTCTTCCCTTCTCCTGTCTGGCCTCTGTAGTGATTAAGCATTATTCATAAAATCCTAGTTAGTCATTTAAAATATTTCAGGGAGACTGTGACCTATCATTTGGTTTGTTCCTCATTTTAAACTCTGTTGGAAACATTGGATAAGTGTAGTATGGGATGTTGTTGGAGAATCACATCTGATTACTAACAACCCCACCAGCCTGAATTCAAGAGTGAATTTTAGATTAGTTCCAGAATTTTCTAGAATTTAACTAGGAAACGGAATGGCTGTTGCATAGGCAACAGAAATTTTCTTTATCGGCAACAGCATAGGCAAATACGTACAGCGTCTCAATGTTCCTATCCACGTGTTTGACACATTAGGGGAATTTGGCTTTTGTCTGGTTCCTCTTTTCTGGTTTCTGCTCCTTTAAACGTAGTGGGACCTCTTACCTTTAAATGTGTGTCAACCTCAAAGGAGACGTCAGCGGTTAACGCATGAACAGAAAGCAAGTTTGCATATCTAATGGAACGTAAGCGAAAGTTTCTTCTGGAGGTTCCACTGAGGCTTATGTTCCTCCAGCAGCAGTTGATAATCGATCTGAATTTGAGTTGACGTAAATTTCAGTGTTAAACTACTTTCTCCTAAGCTATAGGTTCATATATAGAGACAACTAAAAGACAATGGGTATCTTTCATTGACCATGTATACACACAAATTTGTGTGCATATCATTTGCATACAAACATTTTCACAAACAAATCATAATTCTCTTTGAATAACTTTCATACTAAAAATTTTATAGGCATGGGTGGTCGTTTTATGCAAATGACTAACTTTGGGCACACAGTCCCGCATTTAAAATGCTCCAAATATATGAATAATCCACATAGTTATTATTGAATGAGACCCATTGACTTCTCAAAAGTGTAAACACTGACACTTCAATAACATTACACTTTATTTGAGTAATGTGGAGTAAACCAGTGGAGTTAGTTTGTATAACCTGTTCAGAAGTAGTCATTATTTAAAAAAAATAATTTGGTGTTCCTAGGCACTAACTCAACAATAACTGAGGTAAATGACTGCTATATTTAATATATGAGAAGCTATTACATTATAATACTAACAAAGGCAACTCTAGTAAAATAAATGATTACAGTACATGCAAACCTGTGGTATGCAAATGTATTCCTTGGGTAGGAAGTGATGTTAATAGGTCACAAGCAGGTGATAAAGTGCTGGATTTGTGGTTTGTCAGTCATATTTTTCTGTTGTTTTTCTTCAGTGACCATATTAGTGGGATTTGTGCTGAGGATAGCAGTATATTACTCACTCCTTCCTGAAAATGTGTGGGGACCCTCCCCTCCAGTGGGCCACGGCCAAGAATGTAATACACACCTCTTCTGCATTTGAATACAGCAATGTAATTTCCAACCACACATACATCTCTCTCACCACAGGGAGCAAGACACCTGATCTGAGCTATCTCAGCGGAAAGAGAAACCAGACCTTACTACTACACAAAAATAGATTGAAAAAAAAAACAGACAATCATTCCCCCCCTCATTTCCATCATCAGCCCACCTATTCTTTCCATTACTCAGGTAATGCGTCTATTCTAAGAATGATTTGGATCTCACCCATTTGTTTTGAATGAAAACATTGTAATCAATATTTGACTACAGCAAATATTAGAGCTGCTGTACATAGGCGTTTAGCTTGGGTTTTGAGACTACAAAAGTGGTTTGGTTGCTTTTCAGACCTGTAACTGTTTACTATTAGTCTGCATATTTAACATGATTATTGAAGTGTGATTATTCATTCCCTGAATCGCATTCATATTGTTTAATAGTACGTAATCAGTTTCTGGATCTTGCTGCAGAATAAAAGACAACCGCAGCAGATGAATGGAAATGAGTTGGTGCTGCCTTCATGGTTTTGATCAGATGACACAGATTCAACTCTGTGGTTATCAGCCGCTTTGCCAGGCTTCATTTGGAAACTGACTGTGATTCCAGCTGACGGACACGGGACGTCATGCAAGCGTTGTGTGCTAATGTGTGTGACGTGCGGTTACTGTGCTTTTCGGGTACGTCATCACTGGAAGCCGGCTACAGATTCCCACCCTGTCCCAAAATGGAATTATGGCAGCTGAATGCTACGCTGGACCAACCGTCGCTGGACATGACACAGCAGGTGTTCCTCCCAACGTGGCGCTCAACGTGGGAGGAAAAAAGCCACACGTGAAAGTGCTGTAATGCTGTAGCCTCCTGCAAGGATCAGGTCACCAGGCCTTGGATTGTGACGAGCTCCATCTGGCCCTAGTTGTGTCCTTATATAGCTCAAGATGTTATGACCACGCTTGCAGAAAGCTCAGAGTTGTTTTGCAGAATTTGACTGGCCATCTTTCACAAACTTGTACACATCACTTGCTTCCTGTATGTTTATGCTGTACTGCCCTACAAAGACGGACTCAAGACATGACTCAAATAGGGTTTTTTAAAGTATGATCTGTCCTGTGGCAGACAGATTTGGCTCAATTATGCTTCAATTCCGAGAAAACAGAGTCAAAGTTGTTAAAGTTCAAAACTTTTTGGAATTTTTTAGCAATTGCGGTGATGTTAGCTGTGTTTTTCCATTTTAGTGCATTATGTTTCAAATAGTTTTATTTATTTGATGATGAACATTATAAGAATATCAACTATAACAATAAATATTCTTGTGTAAATATAACATTAATATAACTATTATTGTCGTTATTATTAATATTATCATCAATAGTAAAACTAATTGTGGTAATAAAAATTATAATATTAAACAACATTCTTATTTTGATCATTTATATAACAATTTATTATTTTTTTATTTTTTTATACATGGTACTTTCATGACCTCATGTTGATTAAGAGACTGCATGGTTGCATACTTTTATAAAATAGAAATCCACTAATAAGACTGTAGTACTCTCACTTTCTTGTAACACATTTCACTACTGTTAAATAGGAACGTGATCGCAAGCTTCAGTCGCTCTCACTAGTGTGATGATTTATCAATAAACAGACAGTTTGCTTTATCAGGGATAGGAATGGTATAGTGTGATCTGACAGCATGTAAAAGTGTTACAGGAAAACCTGTGCGCCTGAGGCCAGTCCAGGTGAGCGCGGTCTCATGTGTCACTGTGTTCAGCTTTATTGACTTTCACTTGGAAAAAAAAAGACAGCGCTGGTCTATTGTTCGTTTCACTAGGACTTCCATATATTGGTCTAGATGGATTTATTTAGTATAATCCCAGTTAGATAATCATTGTTGCCTTGTGGTTTTTGATCTGTGTGAACAACACCATTTTTAAACATTAGGTCATTGTTACACTAAACCAAAGTAATGGTTTGTCAAAGCAAACAAGTCATCTGTTTACAATACATGGAGTGTATTTGCTGCTGATCTTTCCATAAGAAACTGTAGGCATATGCTTGTCCAATCAGCATTTTGCATTCAGTCTCCATTGTGTTTAATGGAATCCATCATCCAGATCAAATCTGTCAGTGCTATACCAAGTATGTTTAATGAGCAAATAATTGTAGAGCGGTGTGGCATTGTTGTTTCAGCTCTGTTTGCTGCTTTATCTATAGCTGGAAAAAAATTCATGAGATCCTACAGTGTCCTCGGGTCTTTCTCACAGCTGGAATTTTGAATAAAAACGGTTGTTTTATTAGTTTCTAAGAGCACTTCCTTTCTGCCATAGCAGGTCTTCCAGGGTTTTTGTGTCTCCAGTGGGCGTCACTGAAGCTTTGAAACAGCTTGAAGGTCTTCCTCATCAATCTGACCCATTCCTCCTGTTTCTCTCATTGCCACCAGCAACCTCCTCTTTACATGCTGTTCTTCCGTAGCGCAAGACTCCCCACCGAATTCACCCTAAACCCTGAGCTATTCATAGTATGTTTCTTTCTGCTTCACAGTATTTTCTTTTATTGTATGATTCTGAAAAGAAACATTTGATCATTTTGTGCAGCTAGTTCCTGAATGTCTCTGAGCTTTTCGACGTTTTATTCTGTTTCTGAGGTACACATTTTTCTTCTCAACAGTGTGCCACTTGCCCTTGTGAATGAAATGTCCTAGAGAGGCTGTTCCTGGCCTGTCACTCTAAGGGGCCTCTGAGCGTTTTCCCCCGGCTGTGCGTGCCGTGCAGCTGTGCCGCAGTAAAACTTCCGCCATCAGCAGCTGATAGTTATCTGTGTTTGCAGTGCAGCATCTGCCAAATCAGTATGCATGTCTGTGTTCTCACTCAGGGTAAGCAAGTTCTCTTGTTCATACATTGGAGAACTTTCTCTTGTTTTACCTCACCCACATACAGTAGACTTGGCCTGGCACACCTCCAAAGCTGCTCGGGCCACTTTGCTGGTTTGGATTCTGTGTGTACAATCATTCTGAAAAATGCCAAATCCGCAATTATCATTCATGCTTCATTCACTGGGGCTTTTATCTTATGTTGAGGGTATATATACACCATACAAAAGTTTGGGGTTGCTAAGGTTTTTTTTTTTTTTTTTTTAAAGAAGTCTCTTATGCTCACCAATGCTGCATTTACTTTATTAGCAAAAAACAGCAATGTTGTAAAATATCATTACAGTTTAAAATAATATTTTAAAATATAATTTATTCCTGTGATCGCAAAGCTGAATTTTCAGCATCATTACTTCAGTCTTCAGAGTCCTTCAGAAATCGCAATAGATTTGGTGCTCAAGAAACATTTCTTAGTATTATTGTCAATGTGGATTAATTTTAGTTTTTTTTTTAGTTTTTTATCGGGGTTAAAAAAAATTGTAACAATGTAAAAAGTCTTTACTGTCACTTTTGATTAGTTTAATGTGTCTTTGCTGAATAGAAATATTGATTTATTTCCAAAAAAAGTTCTGAAGCAAAAGTTTTGAACAGTTTTGTTTTGTGTGTGTGTGTGTGTGTGTGTGTGTGTGTGTGTGTGTGTGTGTGTGTGTGTGTGTGTGTGTGTGTGTGTGTGTGTGTGTGTGTGTGTGTGTGTGTGTGTGTAATTGATGAGCTTTCTCCAGTGAAAGTGTCTTTACTGCAGATTTAAGCGTATCCAGACAGAGTTAGCGTTTTGCGGTAGGGGGGGTAGAAATATATCGCAAACTCTGTGATACAGTTAAGGTACTGCTTATTTATATAACAACACATCTCGCATAACAAATGGAATATACACTAATGATTAGTCACTACGGGGGAATGGAATAACCTGATTTTTAATAAAGTCTTGCTTATTGCCAATGTTGATGTCAAAGTGTTTCGTAAACACCGCTTAATTGCTACAAATGTTATGAGATCACATAATTGTAATGGCTTGCCTCTTCAAACTGCCTGCATAACAATGTTTATTGACAAAATCCACAGCATGTGGTTTGCAAGTCTTGACAAGGAAAGCAGTTTAAATTACTATCTCTTCATATCCCTCACCATGATAAATTCTGCAGGAGGAGGATCCATAAATCTTAATATCACAGGGTAATTACCTTTTAAACAAGCTCACAAATGGAGCAATTACAATGTTTTAGATCCCAAAGGGAGGCATTTACATTGGTAATCAAAAGGACAGCAATTCCGGTAAACACAAATGCTGTGAATTTAAATATTCAAATCGGATCCCTCTCTCCAATCCCCAACTGCCCCCCTGAGCCAGATGAAACAGCTGACCTATTTGTCAATGACCCCTTACTAGAAAACAACACGTACCCTTAGCAGTGAATCCGTCAAGACAGGATTTTCATTGCTTTGTGAGGATGAGTGTGACATTCTCCGATTTCATGCTGTTATCCAACAGCTGGTGGGTCGATGCCAGCTTCACATGCGTCACGTGTAGCTGCAGTCACCTGACCTGTGAGGCGGTATTGTTGACAGCAATTGCCTGAAGACTGACTGACATTTAACTGAAGAATAACTGCCAGACCAAATCATCTGTGTGTGCGTTGAGGAACAATAAGTCCTCTGTATGTTCTATTTGCTCAGAATAAACTGTTTGTCACATGAGCATTTTCATGTTTAGCAGGGTGTCTTTACTTTTTACGCTTCAGGCTCTTGAAAGAGGCTTGTAGAACGTCTTGTTGGCAGTTCATAGTTACAGTTGTAAAAGGGTTAACTGTTTTCTACGGACTTTGTTTGTTGCCTGCAGGCCTGAACTTTGTTGATTTGACCCCAGTTAAAGGATGAAAGAGATGCTTGACTCTCGGCAGCGCTGCAACAAATTCCTTGAGATCAGTATAGACTGACAGTAAACTCTCACGAGTCACAAATATTTTGGTCCTCATCTGGTTTGTTTTCGCATCTACTGTAGCAACCAGGATCTATATGTAAAGACTTTCTGTGATCAGAACGCACATGCACACACACACGCACACACACACGCACGCACACACACACGCACACACACACGCACACACACACGCACGCACGCACGCACGCACGCACGCACGCACGCACGCACGCACGCACGCACGCACGCACACACACACACACACACACACACACACACACACACACACATATATATATAAATATATATATATATAAATAAATATATAAAATATTTAATAAATAAATATAAATATATATATATATATATATATATATATATATATATATATATATATATATATATAAAAATATTTAATATATATAAAATATATTAAAATAGAAAATGATTATTTTAAAATAATATTTCACAATATTACTTTCACTGTATTTTTGATTAAATAAATGCAGCTTTGATGTACAGTACCAGTCAAAAGTTTGGAAACACTACTATTTTTAATGCTTTTGAAAGAAGTCTCTTATGCTCATCAAGCCTGCAGTTAAAAAATAATAAAAATAAAAAAAAACAGTAATATTATGAAATATTATTACAATTTAAAATAATGGTTCTCTTTTTTAATATACTTTAAAATGTAATTTATTTTTGTGATGCAAAGCTGAATTTTCATCAGCAAGTACTCCAGTCTTTGGTGTCTTATGATCCTTCAGAAATCATTCTAATATGCTGATTTATGATCAATGTTGGAAACAGTTGTGCTGCTTAATATTTTTTTATAACCTGAGATACTTTTTTCAGGATTATTTGATGAATAAAAAGTTAAAAAGAACTGTATTTATTTAGAATAGAAATCTTTTGTAACAATATACACTACCGTTCAAAAGTTTGGGAACAATAACTATTTTTTTTTAAAGAAATTAGTACTTTAATTCAACAAGAATGCGTTAAATTGATAAAAGGTGATGGTAACGATTTATATTGTTAGAAATGTTTTTATTTTGAATAAATGCTGTTAACGTTTTACTCATCAATGAATCCTGAAAAAAGTATTCCAAAAAAAATATTAACTGTTTCCATCATTGATAATAACTGAGTATCAAATCATCATATTAGAATGATTTCTGAAGGATCATAAGACACCAAAGACTGGAGTACTTGCTGATGAAAATTCAGCTTTGCATCACAAAAATAAATTACATTTTAAAGTATATTAAAAAAGAGAACCATTATTTTAAATTGTAATAATATTTCATAATATTACTGTTTTTTTTTTGTTTTTGTTTTTTTTTAACTGCAGGCTTGATGAGCATAAGAGACTTCTTGCAAAAGTATTAAAAACAGTAGTGTTTCCAAACTTTTGACTGGTACTGTACATAAGAGACTTAATGGAGTAAACTGGCATTTGAAATCCAATTTAAATCTTGAAATAAACAGACCTCTTGACCAGAGGTCTGTATGTTGTTTTGTAAGCTAATAGAGACCTGTACCAGTTCTTTGATTTCTTCCTAGTATTGTTGGTGCATTTGTTTGAAAGACAGAAACTAACATTTTGTGAAGAGAGTGACATGTTTGATTATCTTATCAGTGCACTGATAATAGGCTGAACATGCCGTGTACTGATGGATTGTCCTCAAAGGATGCCGGCAGAACACAACATGGACAGGAACTCTGGGAGGTTTGTAAACACACCCTGAAAGCCAGCATAGAAGCACAATTGTCAATATGTATCTTCAAACAGCAGTGTTGAGATTACGCTCGCCCGCTCACTCACACACAAGTTAACATAACGTGCCAGACTTTCACCATGGAGGCATTATGGATGTGATGGGAACCAACCAGGCTCATTGTGTTACAAACAAGGAGTCTCAGTGCACGAGGACTCTAAAAATACTCCTCCTGCTGTCCTAGTAACTCATACCCAGCCACCTTTGAGGGATTGCCTGAATGTAATGGCTATGATACATTAGCAACTTTTTGGAGCCTGTATAAAATGGGTGGTTTTAACCATATGTAGCATGTCTTTCTCTGGAGGGTTTGTACTAATGCTATTGGAATTTGGATCCCTGCAGAGTAATGCCCTATTGTGTTGGTCGTGCTCTGACAAAATGCTCTAGTCAAGAAAGAATTACTAGGTTCAAAGCTCAACAAGAAAGGATGCACACAGTAATAAAATTGAACACCATTCACTCAGGTTTTATTGTAGTATGTGTTGTCAGTGAATCATTCTGATTAGATATTAGAGAACATAGGCCTATGTGTGTTTGGTGAAAACCACTATGCATTTGCTGTGTTTTTGCTTGTTATATCTTGGAATTGACCTAATCATAATTCATGATTCATGATTAGTAAATTTGCTTTAATCTAACACAAACCTGCTGACAGCCTCCCGTCATTCGATAAGATCAACTAATGTACTGGCTGATGGTTTTTCGTGTTTGTGTGAGATCCGATCTGATCAAACATGGCTGAATGTTGATAATAAAATCTGGTTCCCCTGGTATAGTTTCCAAACCCACGGCGCTGTTTAGCTACAGCTCTTTTATTAAGAAACCTAAGCGCTCAATAAGTGAACTGCAGAATCCTTTTAATAACATCAGTAAAACTTTATGGTTGTACTGTTTTGCTTTTTCTCATTGCGGCTGCACTTTTACAGAGAGTGAAGTAATGCTGTTTTGAAAATATAATGACAGTGTCTTTTTGTTATTGAGCAAGCTGTTTGTGCTACAGATATAAATAATACCATATTGTTGTTGGTACTTTTTATTTTACATAAATTGAGTTATGATATGAATCTGACATTTAAACATCCCCCCCCCCACCCCCCCATTTGTCTATCTTCCAAACTTTAATTTATTTTGTTATTTTTATAAGCACAGCATAGTGGTGGATTTTCCATGGGTGAACGCCGCAAATTTTTTTTTTGAATATGTTCAATTAACCGTATGTACTTTCATTGGTTATCCTCAGAGGTGGGTAATCCACTCTGATTTCATTAGAGGTAATTTCTCGTCTGCGCCCACATGAAAAAGCCCAGCGAGCATCAGAGTGTTGAATAGCACCTCTCTCATACTGACTCATCTGCTCCTCTCTAGGGCTCTCTTCGTACTCTGAGGTGAGGCTGCAGTGGGCGTCTTCTACGTGCCTGTGATCTTTCCTGCTCGGCTGACACCCTTGCCTGCCCCATATTCAATACTCGCTCTAACTGAGAGTTGCTTTTGTGCTGGCATGAGCCAGACCTCTTTGGCAGGATTCAGGCGAGTTGGCCTTGCCAGGCATAGTTGGCTGTGTGTGTCTGGTTCCCAGAAGGTTGCTAGTATTCTAGTCTGGCTCTGATTCCTTGTTCTCACAGGACTTAGTGTTTATTTTTGCCTGCCCTACTAGTCAGCTACCTGTATGTGAATGTGTGTATGTTTATTTGCAAGTTCATTTGAGTGCATTGCACACAGTGCATGCATATAACACCAAAACTCTCTGAAGCGGCATCCAATGCTGTCTCCTCTGCTCTTGCTGTGAAACAATCTGCTGAGATTTCATATTTTATTTGATGATTTTAATGCACAGATCACGCAAGCCTGACAATTATATTTTGGTGGAATTGTCTCGAATAGATCGCAAGGTTTGCTGGATTATTATATTCATTAATGTGTGACTTGTATTTGTTTTCCTGGCCTTGACTTTTAGACTTAAGTCAAGCACTCAGAATATACTATTAATCACATAAGACTCTGCGTCACTTGCTCTTCCTCTGTCTGTATTGTGATGCTGTACAGGCTATATATGGCAAGAGGAAATCGAATCTGTGTACACAAACAGCTTTGAAACTGGCAATAATTGTTAAATATTACACTGTTTGACTGCAGTTAAAACTGACAGAGTTATTTGTCATTTTATATGTTTCTTTTCAGGTATATTGTGTATTGTCTGTCATGGAAAGGGATAAAAGCTAGCATTTGTGATATTATTTACTGAAAGTGCTTATCTTTCCACTCTACAATAAAAGTATGGTAGTGGCTTTTCTTTATTTATCATGTACTTCTTTAATGAATGAGGTTATCATCTATGAAAGTATGTTTAGTATTTATGTTATCAAGGTTAATTTAACCTTTAACTTGACCTTTAGTATAGGGCATCAACATTAACCATTAAGTTCATAGCATTTTTTTTTTTTTTTTTATTGAAAGTAGACCCAGATACTGTAAACGTGATCACAAAGCAGATTTAGAAAAAATGTAGACTAGTAAATAAATAGATTCTGGCAAAATCACACAAAATATTGTGTAGATTTTAATTATTATTTTCTTCTTCTTCTTTTTTAAAATCTTACTACTAAAGCTTGAATCTTGAGAGACCTCTCAAAACCAGGTTTTTACTATAAAAATTATGATGAAGAAAATGAAATGAAACTGCTGTGGGTCTTTAAATGGCAGATTAGAAACCTATGCTAGTAGTTGACAGGTTGTATTTCCTGTGTAAGATCACTGTGCAACATCTGCCCACTCTGTGAGATCAATGATTTCAGAGTCTATTTCCAGCCCCTCATAAAACAGTGGTGAAATTACGGAATAACAACTCAACTTTATTTCTTCATTTTTCTTAAGTTACATGAGCAGAACCCTGTGAGAACAACTAAATGAAATCTGTTTATGACAGTAGTTCATGTTTTTTTTCTTCTTTTTTTCTTTGTAGGATGAGAGAAAAATATTGAGAATGTAGACCCACAAAGAGTCATCTTCAGCTTCAAAATGGAGCTTGTTCTTTTTCCTGAACAAGTTTGAGTCTGAGGTAAATCACCCTACACAGTAGTGCTGTCATGAACCTACACTATTTTTGTTTGAGGAAAAAATGGACATCTCGTCATAGAATGTTATTCTCTGTTGAGTGTTCAATTACAAGAAAACCCAGGTCCCTTGGCAGAGAGTCAAGAAACAAGTGAAAGTGTGAGGCAGCATAGATGAACGGTGGACTCGCTGGGGCCTATTTTTCAAAAATACCCAGCGTTTCCTGTCTCTCCTTCACACATCTAAAAGCTCAGCACACAAGCAATTCTGAGAAATGTCATCGCATTCTCTTTATGAGGAATTAACCCCTCTGACACCAAAAGAACGCCTATAGGGGTTTCCTTATTGAGTTCTAACACAGTGCTAATTAGAAAACTGAAAGCGTCATAAAAGGCCACATCTAGTTGGTCTTAAGGAAGCCCTATTTAATTAAACTTAGGGTAAAGATTTAGGGTCATGTCCACCATAATCTGATCAGGCACTTTCTTGGTGTGTTCAGGCAGGATGCATTGTGTTCAAAAACAACCTGACAGGAAGCATAACAATGTAACCGAATGCAGGGGTCTTACATTTTTATTTTTTGGTTACTTTTAACTTTAATTTTAACGTCATTAACACGTCAATATAAAATACAATGCACGTGTTGTGAGATGCTGAAAGACAACAAAAGATGCAAAATATGTGACATGCAACTGACCTTTTTTTAGTACAGTACAGATTGTTCTGATAAAATAACGATTCGATGCAAAAATAATTAAATTCTGCTGTAGAGCAACTCTAAAAAGGCAATCGTAAACAGTCATTATTCAGTTAAATTTCGGCATTTTGGCTCAATAACTGGGTAAAGTACATCAATTATGAAATGAGTTCAATTCAGCTGCAGTTCAGCAGAAGACAGTAAAGTTGAGATCTTATCCAATACTCTCAGTGCAGTCAAATCAGTAATATTGCTGAAAATTAAGTCAAGTCGCCTTCATTTATATAGCGCTTTTAACAATATGGATTGTTTCAAAGCAGCTTTACAGTGATAATAGGAAATTACTGTAACAGATTGTTTAGGCTTTACAACAGCTCTAGGATAAAGTTATTGTCCAGCTGAAGTTAGTTTTGATTGATTGATTCACTTCCATTGCGAAGATCATTAGTTATTAACTTAGGGGCCGCTAACACAACATCGTTCTAACAGGAAAACCCTTAACACGCTCCGGCCGCCCATCCGCCACCAGTGCCTCAAAAACGCAAACCCGCGAAAACGCAGACGTCACCCACATGCGCATTACACGTTCAGTCCAAAGGTATGCGCGTTTGAATATGTGCGCAGGCGTGTAGTCGTCCTTTACAAATCAACCCTCAATAAACTACTTGTCTGGCCTTAAAAATGTATATTACAGAATTTTTTTTTCATAGCCATGCGACTATGCAAGCCAGAGGTAAACAAAAGACGAATAAGAAAAAAAAAGTACATTTAAAAGAAGTATAAAGTTAATGCTGGTATCATTTAAAAAAATGTTTAACAGTCTATTGTTATAGCTATGTAATGGCATTTTTATGTTTATTGCTTGCAAATTGTATGTTTTTTAATAAAATCTGTATCAAAATATTTAGTTGTTTGTTTCTTTTTGGAGTCATAAATCTATTTTAGGGTGCATTCACACGTGTAGTTCGGTTCACTTGGTTCGTCCTGGTCTGCTTAGCGTTCGCATTTTTAACGTCACAGGGATATGTTCACAACCTGACTGTTCAGCTTTTATGACGTATATTTCGCGAGTTAACATCCATTTTTATTTCAGTTAACGAAAAAGTTTTTTTGCTACGAATAATAATACTTGCCCTTTGCTTAAAAGGGGACAAATTTAGAAACAAAATTCTCTGAGTTTCCGTGTGCTAACAGTCATGCAAAATATTAACGTTAAAATAAATATAACCTTCTAGACTCCATTAACTGACTAATCGACCCTTCTGACCCATCCATAGTGTGACAGAACAGAACAGTGGATGGTATGTGCTTCGTTGGAAGATAAAAACACTGCTCCCCACCCAGATATGAACAGTAATGAGCGGCAGAGATAGATGAGACAGAAGAGTTTTGTACGGATTGGTGTTGGAGTTATCTCGCCAACAGAAAGCACTTCCCTTTCTGATAGAGCTGACCGGTCTGTAGTAATCTCAGTCTGACTAAGCCACTGGGTGTACAGCCATTGACTCTTTCCTGAGAAGCCAATCTCAGTGCTCCTTCTGCATAGACAAACCCAAATATCAGCAAACACACTTGTTATCACTCGGCTCATGCAGGAATCTGTTGGGAAATAACCGCTGATGTTAAGAAATAACCCTGCTTTGTCAAGGCTTAGAGTGATGATGTGTTTTTGAGAGTTGGATTATTTGCATATAAATGGCGTCCTTGTTGAACAAGACGGATCCTCATGCTCTATTGTACTTAAGTACTAAAGTGATGTGACACTGTCAATAAAGGTATCAATCATTATAAATGTTCTTGAACATTGCTTTGTGCACCTAGTGAAATTATTTTGGCATTGAGATCTTGTACGCTTTCCACTTCCATTCCCACATAATCACTGTGTTAAGGGTCATTCTGCCTGCCTGATTTTCTGCCAGTTTTGTTGATGTTCATCTGCTCCATAGATGACTGGGAAGGACAAATTGAGCTTAGTGGACCTGTCCTCTGCACAACCAAGGACAAAAGACAAGGTCACATTCCTTCTCAAGTTCAGACACAGCATCAGCAGTGCAGGGGGAATAAGAAGCAGTGTACAGTATTATAAATAAGGGCTGGAACAAACTGGACATTGAAAAAGTTATACTACACCATACACCATTCCTGAAATCAAAGGTTGATTCTGAAAGTTTCCATTCAAAGTATTTTAATCAAGATTAATGGAAACGCGAGGAGTATTTGTCAGTCGTTGTTCCACAGCCTTTTTTGACAAAGGAAAGTTTTGTTTTACCATGAAACATGAAATGAGATGTTTTTTGCATGGTGAATTATGGCCCGTTCACTTTTAATAATCATTCTAAATCTATGCAAGTAGGTGTGTAAAATAGTCACCACACCACAGCTACAATGATAACGACACAAAAGATGAATGATAAAAACTTTGACAGACAATCAGAATCCACCTGACTTTAAACAGCTTGAGTATTTAATGCGGCAGACACCATAACTGCTGCGTGCTTATAATAAGCAGAACATTATCGTCAGTTGGTGTGTATGCTATGCTAATATAATTATCATCGTAATAGTTATTGTTATAGTTATCTTTATAATTATCGTGATGTTCTGCCAAACATCAGCTTTTATTTTTCGCAGAATAAAGAAAATACAGTCCTTTTAATTCACTAAAAGTGTGACCACTTTCACGTCAACTTTTACTGTAATGTTCTTGCGATGGCATGCCTGCTTAAGAAGACTAAACATGGATTCCATCTTTAGTAGAAACCAGCTCTGCTCTCACAGTGTCCATTGGAAACAACTGCGAGAGGAAGTCAATATTATGATAGGAGGATGTGTTTGGGTGCCGGGATTTGGATGTGGTCAGTCCTCTGTTGTTATTTGCTCGCTGTGGGAAATCACTCTTGCGACGGACATGGCTCTATGAGTTGTGGTTTCTGCTGCATAGGCGCAACAGAGTTATGTAATAACTCATAATTCACTTATCACTAATAAATGAAATTCCTGTTTTGTTGGAATGCTAAGAAGGTCTAGTACTTTCCTTGACAGTCGCAATGACCTTGCTTGTCTGAAAGAATGTTTAAAAAAAATGACATAAGCCACAAAATTGTTAACATTTATGAAGCGCTTGTCAGCACATACAGACTTTGGAAAAACTGAAAAGGCAGAAAAAAAAACTGAGTAAAAGAAAGAGAAGCACATGGTGGGAGAAAAAGGGAGTAGAAAGAGAGAAATTTTTGGATCGCACCTCCCTCGCTAACTCGTTCCTGTCACAGCTTTCCACCCATTGTGGATTGTTGTTATGGGAACTACCAAAAATCGCTTATGGAAGCGATAACAACAGCGTGTGTGGTTGTGAATTATGTGAATTGTAATGATGTAAGACGATCTATTGTGCACCATGAACATTTGAGGGATTTTTATGGAGCCTGATATATTTTCCAGCTCAAAATCTTACTTGATTTGGCTGAAGTTGAAGGCCTTAATTCAATAATAAAGATAAATTACTGCAGTGTCTGAGATGTAGTGATCCATAACTATATAGGCTACAGTTTTAAGCTGCTGAATCCATGTGAATCCCCCCCCCCCCCCCCCCCCCCCCCCCTCTGACGTAATTCAACTGAGAGCACGAGTCTAAAGGACGCTGAAGCTGAGAATCTGAAGTCTTCTGTAGGGAAATCTCTTGCTTACTGTGAAACTTGAGCAACAGTGTCTGCACTACAGCTGTGCCGTAATGTACTATAAAATATTCTGTGGTGGTGGAGCATTTCAGGTCGGGGCTGTGATTAGCGCACAAACGTGGAGTAATGTTTCAAGGCCGAAATGAAAATAAACAGACGATCAGGATCAGTTGCTGTCTTTTTTTTAACACAGACTCGGCTAACCAGACGCTGCGGTCGATTGGACTTTCTGTACATTCTTTCAAATGACAGAGTTGAGTTGTAGGAAAAATATCTCTAGGAAAAACCTTAAATACTGAGCAGGAGAATGTTTATCCCTCCTTAGTTGCTTCTCTTTCCACTTCTCTTTCTGCTGCTTCTCTCCTTTTAAATAGAACAGACTGTGTTGCACATGAGGACAGTATTTGCGGAATCTAAATTATAAAGGTGTTCAGACTGGCTGAGATCTTCTTTTGCCAAACATTTCAACTATTCTGCATGTTCAGAAGCTTTGTTGACAGCTGTTTGGTCACAGATGTCAGAACAATGTCATTAAACGGTCTGATTTGTTGTATTTATGAATGAGACTAATGTGAGTGGTTTTCTCCGGTTGTTTGTACATCTGTTAGAATTCCTTCATTAGTTGTGATGTGCCCTTTTGTGATGTTGTTTAACAAGCAGAGAGCGTCTCAATAAAGCGTATTGTAATGGTTGTGATAATTCCATCTGTTGGCCTTGAGCCAGTGAACTCCATCTTCTTAATTGAATTTCTCTCATCTGCTAAATGAATGAATGAAATCAGCTTTAAACAACCCTGAATGTTTCCATCTTATTGTCCCTTTTTCCATATTGTCAGGCATATCCTCTTTAAGCATGTACTGTAAATATATGTGACATTACAATTTAAAGATTAAAAGCCTTTATACCCTAATTTGGATTATATTTCTGCACTTTCTTTAAAGCTGTCTGATATTTTTTTCTGCTGTCTGACAGTAATCACATAAAGTGCGGCTGGTCATCCATCATTGCTAAATTACTTGATTTAGTATTAGGGAATACAGGCAGTTTTTTTTTTTAAATGTTTTTACTCAATCGTGTTTACAGGTCACGTTGTACTTTCAGGTCATACACACACACGGTTACTTATTCTCTAGAATCCAGATGACGTATCAGTCGCTCTCCCTGCCAGTGAGGAATACGGTGAAAAGGCCATCATGTGCGATAAGAGCTGGACTGCCTGACCTGCAGAGGACTGGACTGAAAATTAAGTGCGGTTAGGCAGTATTAGGAAGGACACACGAGGCTCTTACCTGGGAACACCATCCTGCTGAAGTCTTTGAGTCACGCTGGCATCAACCGAACTCAAATCATAGCAGTGATGTCACCCGAGATGTTAAATACTGAATGTCACATACTGCTCTCAAAGGATTGCATTCATGTGAATTATTGGTAAGATATAATGGTTGTAAAAGCTTAAGCAGGAGTCTTCAGAAAGGGGTAAACGAAGTATTTTTGGACAAGAAATTTTTGTGCGTTAATCTTGAATCAAAATTTAAGCTTAAATTTAAGAAGCTAAGTTGTCCCTTTAAATATATTAAAATATATAAAAAGTGTGATATTCATCCATATAAATCTAGCATAATTAAAAAAAAATGAATAATTATTATTATTATTAAACAACATTGTATCAAGAGTCCCTGCTCTGTTTCTCTAGGGGTTTTTGGAATGAAAATGTTTTTAAGCACAGTACTGTATGCACCGTTTAACCCCAGAGTGACCTCACTGTATTATTGTATTAACATGCATATTAATCTGTGAATGCATTTAAAAGTCTATGATAATGTAAGGATGATAATGCCCTTATGTTTTAATGATTAGGTGAATGCAGATCTGTAATGAGATGGTTTAAGTGCAGGACTAGCCGTTACTCCTCTTGAGCTGAGGATTTTCTCGTGGATCCTCGGTAAAGCCCAGGTTAATGGAATTGCTTCAGATCCGGTGTTGGGGATTGAGAAGCCTCTGTTTAGATTAATGTGAGAGTCAGGGATGACGGGAGAGCAGGATGCTGCCAGCGCTCTCTAATAACACTGTGAGGGGTCGGGGTCGACGGAGGGCACGCCCAATCTGGCTAGACTGTTTCGTCAGTGGATCCTCTCATAATCCTCTTTCTCAGACTGCCACCGTGACCATGTGACCGCCTCGGTAACAGAAACCATAAATCTGCGGCAGCTAAAGGGATTTATGAATTGTAAACAAACTTGCATACATAATGAAATAAATGCAGATCCACTGATTTCAGTGCGTGTTTCTGTTTTTATTTCTTATTGGCAATCACAATTTTGAAAATAAGCTAAATAAAATAAAAGCTTTTCAGGTTTTCTAGGAAGGCATTATGCAAATTTGAAGAACAGTTCTCAAAATATTTCCACCCTCCTGTTCAAATCATGTGCTTCCTCTTACAGTGAAGAGGCTGTGTATCAGTTATCCGTACCCTCTGTTGGAGGTTTAAAATTTGACCAAATTCCTTTGTAAAGGAATGATATCCCTCTATCATGCGATATTGTTGTACTCCATGGTTACTGGGTGGTCCTGTTACAGAGGTATGGCTTTCAGCTCTCACTCTGAATTTCACAACTCATATTTCAGCATTAAATGCAGTATTACAGGTTAAAAATCCTTTGAGGGGCTCCCGGATGCAACCGGCACATGCAACCTGTGTGTATTTGTTTCCATGACATGCACATTATGCAAAAAGGTAAGCTGTTATGTGAACATTTCTTAATTCTGTACAGTTGTATCCTGCATCTGAACTCATTTAACCATCACATCCTCTGGTTTTCCAGCCCATATATTTTTTTACTCTTATCACTTTTTTCCTTTGATTTCTATCCCCTCTTACTTAATACTCTCTGTTCTTTATCTAAGGGCAGCAGGCCAGGCACACGTGTACCAGCGCTCTGAAGATGGCCAGTTCAGTGGAAACTAGCGAGCAAACACTCCGAAAAGGACACACGCAATGTCAGCAAATATTTAGTCACAACTTCAAAGGGAAGTTACAATCGTTTGAAACTGAGGATTGAGCTCAAGTTGGGCACTATTAGAGCAGGTGGAATGCGTAAAGTTTGTAGTTTAAGAACAGTGTGATGATGGCCATATATTCTGATCTCTTTTTCTAATGATGCACAGTTTTTGCTTTATTTCATAAGGCCAACGTGGCAACATATTTTTGGAGGCAAGGCCCGCTGTTCTAATGGCTTAGAGAAATGGACTAATGAGGGCCCTGAAGTGAATGTGGTGCATTGATAAAGTTTAATTAGAAAGATGGATTGTCACTTAAGCATTTATAGCTACTGTTCAGCTCTTTCTGTTCCCGAAGTGTTCTAAAATCACCCCTCGTGGAGTGTGGACAACAGTTTTTCGTGGGTTATACAAGTTTCATAAATATTGAATGGTGAAATACAGAGGTGTACAACTTGTTCCCCCTAAGGGCTTGGTTAATAGAGAACAGTGCACAGAGCACATTTATTGGGGTGTAGTAGGTCAGTTTGTATGCATTATTTGTCTTGCTGTACATTAAGTTCTGAAATTTTGGCTTTTAGACAACGAGTTCTTCCAAAATCACAGTATTTACAGATACATGGGAATCTATAATGTTTGCGTATGAGACAAAGTATAGAGAGAAATTATATTATAGATTTATGTAATATAAAATATTATATTTGTACCAAATTAATGTAATGTTTTTGTTAAATATTTGACCATTTGAAAATGTGGTTTCTGTAAGATTTATTTTTGAAAGAAATTAACTATGCATTTAATTGGTCAAATAAATTTCTAATAAATGCTGTTCTTTTGGACTTTCTATTCATCAAAGAATCCTATAAAATAAAATAAAATAAAATAAACAGTGGTTTCCACAACATTTTTAAACAATTGTTTTCAACATTAATAATTGTAATTATTATTTTTTTCTTAAGCATCAAATCAGCATATTATAATGTTTTCTGAAGGATCATGTGACCCTGAAGACTGGAGTAATGATGCTGAAAATACAGCTTTGCATCACAGAAATTACATTTTAAAATATATTAAAATAGAAAACTTTTTAAAATTGTAATAATATTTCACTATATTACTGTTTAATATTATACCATGGTCTGACTGAATACTCTATTCTGATTGACTTGGAACTGTGCATTAAACGGTTTAATGTCCAGATAGTTCCAAGTCAGTTTAATCACATTCTATATTAATGCGCTGCGCTGTTTTCATTGAAGCACACACACACACACACACACACACATAACTCGCACACAGAGGTCAGAGATTGCTCTGCGCGCTCACAGAAACATTCAGGAGCACAGACACTTATCAACGCTGCTCCGCAACTTTTATTAATAGCTTCTTCACTACTGAATCACTACATTATATTTCTCAGCAACGAAGGAGGAACATCGCTGGTTTTGAAGTAAGTAAACTCACAGATTCGTTGAGAGAGACACTGCGCAGATGCAGGTAATACACACGCATCTCTCACTCTCACTCTCTCTCTGTCTATCTCTCTCGATAATTAATTCAAATAAATGTAATTAATTCAAATAAATGCTATTAATTTAAAGAAATGTATTCTTACTGCACTCTCTGTTTCTGATTTAAAGCGGGTAGAATGCGAGTCTTTACTGACAGAAATAATCGTAATTTTTACCCTTTCGGTCAAATATTGCACTGCAAACATCAATAACAGCTTTAAGTTGTCAATGCTGGCAAATGACCATGGTATAAGCGGGATAATTCACTGCTAGCTGTTCAATAATAATTTGAACGATTCGCTTTGAGTGGTTCTTTGCCTCCACTTCGTGCATTAAAATCGTTTAATGCACAGCTGGATTATCCTGTATATACAGTCATTTAATAGAAGAGCAATTAGTGCAAGATGTGGAATGTAATATCCATTTACATTTCAGGAAAACTGAACTTTGCACACAAAAAAAAACGTTTATCATGTTTCTTTCTGAGGCAATACATTGCAAAATGTTTGCAATCCATTATCAAGATTTTGCTGAATGAGGGTTCATCACGGGGTTAACAGGGTGCCGGTAGAGTCATGACTTTGTCCTTTTTTTTTCTTCTTCTTGGCATGCAGCCTTGATCCCTCTGGATTGCTTGACATTGCATCATTTATCTGTTCCTGTGTATTTAGTGTAGTGAATGTGCGTCAGAGTGAGGGAGAACACGGTAATCCCCTTCTGCCACGTGGGATATGAACAAAGACTCCACTTTGGCCCAAACTTTCTCTCTTTTGCCTTGCAGCACAAGTGGTCCCGCCGCGCTCGACTGCCGACAGTCACACTCCGTCTTCTCTCACTGCATACCTTCCCGTGGAGCTTGGCTTCCGCAAAGATGAATCTCTATTTGAACCGCTTGTGGCATTTGAGTGAACTGCAGTTATATTACAGGTTCCAACCCTGTGGTGATTCATCGAATAGGAACTATGGAGGAATTTGCTTCATCACAGAGCATGTACACTGTTCAGATATTCCTGTGTAAACAACATTCATTTTATGTGACCAACAAGAGTATGAAAATGATGTCTCTTGAGAGAGATCCATGTACTGATTCTCAATTTATTATGTCATCAGCCATCATCTTAGCTTCACTTTCACCTTTGTCTTTTCATACAGAGGTTTGTATGAATAATGTATGCCACATTGCTTCGCCGTCATTAAAGGTGACCTTGGTTAATTATTGATCGGGTCATATGATTACAGACCTGACCTCTGTATGTTCTCGTCTAGCGCTCGGCTCAGTTTTCATGTCCACGCTTTTTTTTTTCCTTTTTTTTTCTTTATTCCTGGAGACCCTCGTATGATGAATTACTGTCTATTATTACTGCTGGGGGAGTGTTGGCGCCTTTACAGAGAAGTACAATTTAAAATTACAAATGTAACCTCCACAATACAAGGGGTAATATACAGTCAGTTGGTCATTTTCAGTACATAAACCTAGACAGGGTGATCAGGTTGAACCCCTGTAGGGGTTTATTTCGTAACAGTGACCGGCTGGCTCTAAAATGTCCTGCTTATTGCACTGCTGCTAGACAAATAAATACATGGACTTGAAATATTGTTGTGAGTTTTTATTATGTTATTATGTGGGAAGAAAGAGACCATTGATTGAAGATACATTAAACTGGCGCAGCTATATAGGAAATCATAATACAGTTTAGCTATTATTCAAACATATTTGACCACTGAATATTAGAATCAGGCACTGTAAAACAGAATTAGGTAATGGGTTCTGTCAGAACGGACTCTGTATCAGACATGCAGACTGATGACCTGGTTAATGTCGGTATATCGAATGAAAAGGATGGTAGGACTGTCACCTTGACCTTTCGGGTGGCATTCCCTCGTCACCATAGCCCTTTGGCCTGAATGCTTTAATAAACCCTCATGAAATTAAACCTTGATGTGTTGTGTGCTGACTCAACAGCAGTGGCTCGGGTCACTCCGAGTTTGACTATTCTGGTCCTGGCTGAGGTTAAGTCGGGTCAGGAATGAGGCACCTGTCACTTGTATATAATTTGCCAGAGAATGATGAATGTGGCTGTAATGGCTAAACCCTGATGTGGACCGGTACAGAATTAGCCCCCATGATGAGTAGTAATGACCTCATGATTTACAATAGCGGTTTGCCTAGTGTTAGTGTGCTTCCTTGGGCTTTGCCGGCCTTTAAAGTTCACACAGTGGTCAAACCGCAGAACCTCAACCCCTGTTAAAGCACTTGTCACTGAAGTTAGCAGCAGAGGGATGTTTTTACATCTCTCTCAGTCCACAGATCTGGAGTGTAGTGAAGGCAGTGAGAAAGTGCTGACAGTCTGAGGCTCGCTGCCTCTCTGGGGTGACCGGACGGCTCCTGCTGACTCAGCGCCAATCACTGTCCTCCTCCCCTCGCTTCATGATGTCTGTCTGCATTTAGAGAACCTCAATGAAAACAGGTTGAAGCAGATAAACAGTCTTCAAAGAGCATTCACCCTATTTTTTTTTTCTTGTGTACAATTTTTTACAAAGGGATTTTTGTATAATTGAAAAAATATGTAATGGTATATTTCTACTTTTATATAAAGTGTTTACTTTGTATTCTTTTTATATAATTCAGAAATATCATATTTAATATATATTTAATACATCTTTATATAGGCTATAGTATATTAAAATATTATTTGGTTAATTACTTAACTATATGTGGTAATTTAATTTATTAAAAAGTTTAATATACTAAAATATATTAAATTCATATATACTTTTAGAAATCTAATTTTTAATAGAAATAAAAAATGTACACAATATAAAAAGTAGAAATATAATAAAACAATTAGATAACTGAAATATTGTTAATTGTATCTCATTGTTTACTATTATATTTACTTTTTATGTTTTCTTAAATTGTATATTTTATTTGATTATATAATGTATTCTTTAATTCTTTAATATAATAATTGATAAAACTGAATTGTCATATTTGTTATTTTATATTATTTTATGTATATTTTAGTATTTAAAAATAGAAACGAAACATTTCTAAATTAAGTATATTATATAAAACTAAATACCAAATATTCAATTATCTCATTGTTTGTGTATGTTTCCTGTAGCTCAACTGGTAGAACATGATACGCGCTCATGGGTTCAGTTCACATATAATGATTAAATGAATACCTTGAATTCAGATGCAAGTGCTTTGGATAAAAGTGTCTTCCAAATGAATTAATGTAAATGTATGTTGTGTGTAGTCAAATTTAGAGAAGGAACATGATCAAAGTGTTGGTTTGGCATAGATCACCATTCAATACGTGTAGATCAAAGTGTATAGATTCTATACAAAATACATGGTAGGTTAATGAGTTTCTGATTGGGATTTTCCTTCAAGCTGTTTCATAGAATCACAAGAACAGTGCCAGGATCCTGCGTGAGATCAATACCAGCTTAACAGGTCATTGTTCGTTGACCACTAGTTGATTTTATATTTAAAAAATGTTTTAATAATCATCAGCACAGAGCAGTAACTAATAAAACCCCCAATACCCTGTTAGGATGCAGTGATGTTCAAGAAGAATGAAAGGTCACCTTTTTATTTCTCTTTTTTCCATAGAGTGCAAAGCCTTGAATTGCTCCTGAAGCTTTTGCTGACTGAATACTAATATATTTAACATAGAGGTCATGCAGTCATTTATATTCAATTCAACAGTGACTCTTTGCGGAGGAAGAAAACTGATCGATAGCAGTATAAACCCCCTGAACCGATGCTGCGCTTTTCAGGGAGAAAAAGGTCCTTTTTATGTCTTGTGGAGGTCTTTAGGACACAATGAGGTGACTGTTGTCAGATGGGCTCTTACATCCCCATGAGATCAGTAAGGAGGATTTATTAGCCCTGCTTTGAGGACAGCAGCAGCACACTAACTGGTTCACTGTTCTGAAGGTCATTTTATTCCTCCAGCCCTCAGATTTGTGTGCAGATCAGCTAAATAAAAATGCAGCATGGCCACAGCGCTGTCAAATCAGCATAGTTCCTCTATATTAACCTGGCTGCCCAAATCCAAAATGACTGGTCACTAGGTGGTATAAATCCACTGGGACTTAAAACTCCAGTTTCTAAGCCCCTTTGGCCCCCAAAGCCCATCATTTATCTAACATGTCTGGGAGGATGTGGAGCACCTGAGCCAGTTAGTCAGGATGTGATGGATCACCGTACCTTCTGCCTCAGCTGTTTCCTGCTGATCCTCTCCCTGATTCCTCCCCCCCTCTCTGTTTTCTTTTCTCTCACCAGTCTCCCCATCTCTTCCTATCTCTCCATCTCCCCGGTATTCCTACACCCAGCTGGGACCAGCTCCTCCATCAAACCCAATTGTCTTTGCGAGCTGACAGTTCCCTGCACACACCCGCAGTTGACCTGCTCTTTATTTATGTTGCCTAAAATAGTTCAGCTGTCATTGTATCTGTGCTACTGTAGCGAGGTATGGAGGATTAACTTTATCAAAGTCACTTGTAACGTCTCAGCGCTGTTCGAGTCTGCCACCAGACATTTTTCTGCATGAACACGTTTGATGCTTCACTGGTGTCATCCTTAGTTTCTTTGGACAACTAAAAATACCTCTCCCACACAGGTAAAATAATGAACTGATGCCAATGCTGTTTCCATCACATAATTCATTAAATATACATATATTTTTATACATGAAAGCATTTGGGATATGTTTGAACCCTTAACCAATTCTTCTTTTATTGTTTTGAATTTGTTAAAATTTTGATTTCTCTTTTTTATTTTTAAGCACTGATGTTTTTCTATATACAATGCCTTGCAAAAGTATTCATACCCCTTAATTCTTTCACCTTTTGCCATATGCTAAAATGCTTTAAATTACTTTTTTTTCCACATCAATCTACACTAACCAATAATAAAAAATAAATAAAAAGATTTGTGACAACTTTGCAAATTAATGAAAAAAGAAAACCTGAAATAATTACATTGCATTACAAGACCATGTAAGGAGATTTTGTATTTGTATTATTTTTTCACATGTTCCTATGGTATACTGGAACACATTGATGAACATTTCATATGATTTTAAAGGCTTTTATTTGGCAAAGAATATTCAATATGCAAAGAGTCAATATTTACAGTGTTGACCTTTCTTTATAACTCCATTCTGGGCCAATTCCTGACTGATGGAGATCCTTTCATGTCTTATATTAATGCTCAGAGTTTATCACAATTTGGGTTTCTGCTTGTCCACTCATCTTTCGAGGATTGACCACAGGTTCTCAATGGGATTAAGATCAGGGCATTTGCCTGGCCACGGATCTAAAATTTCAATGTAATGATCTCCGAGCCACTTCACTATCACTCTTGCCTTGTGACACGGTGCTCCATCATGCTTGAAAATCATCACAAAATTGCTCCTGGAAGTTGCTCTTGCAGGTTTTGATACCGTTCTTTATTTCTAGTGTTGTTTTTGGGCAGAATTGTGAGAAAGCCCACTCCCCTGGATGAAAAGCAACTCCACATAAGGCTGGTCTCAGGATGCTTCCCAGCTCTGCATTGGTGGTGAGACGATTCCTTCACCGACTCTTCAAGAGGAGAAAGTCCTGCCACTTGCTGGACACTCTGGGATGTCCTGAAGACTTCTTCACTACAGTTGAACCTCTCTCCTTGAAGCTCTTGATGATTTGGTAAATGGGTCGTTCAGGTGCGATATTCTTTGCATCACATAAAAGTGATGATGGCTGCACGTCTTTCTTTGGATTTAACCATTGCTAACACAAGAACACAATGATTGGAAGCACTTCTTTCCTCCTTTTATAGCACTCAGTCTGTTCTTATAATCCAGTCAGAACGATACTGACTTGTACTCGTTCACATTTTGCTGTGCGCTGATGATATTATTAGTGAAATTATGTTTTTATGCCAAAGAACTGTGAAATTTGTCAATGGATCTTTTTGCAATTATTTAAAATGCTTCTGATTACTCTGCACAATAATCTAGAAACAATGTGAATCCACACCACAAAAACTGAAGCGGATGGATGAATGGTTGGACGGTCGGACAGACGGAAATTTTCAGTGATGCCCTTTAGTTTGAACGGAAGAGTTTGTTGTGTTATGTGTTGATGGACAGAAAGTAGCATGAAGAAGCAGCATGAATGAACAGCTCAGCAACTGTAGACAGATATAGCATGTAACAGACTATTCTAAACACATAATGTTCCATACCTTCTCTGATCGCTATATAAACCATGATTCCTCCTGATGGCTTTTGACTTTAGTTTCAGCCCCATTCTAATGACTCCCTTGGAGATTTGTTAACGCTTGCAAGTCACATTTTAATTAGCACACTGAATAAAATTGGTGAAACTGCCTATTAACATCTGGGTAGAACCAAATTAATGTTCTATGCCAATTTGTAGCACATGATTGGGTTTTACATTAGGTGTTTTAGGTCAAAAGAATAGGTAGTAAAGCACTCCAATTTTGAACATTTTACATGGGCTGTCAGCAAACCGATAAACACGCTCTACTGGGGCATATGGCAGTTGGACTGATAAATGCAGTTCAGCTGATTAAAATCTGCTGTTCCTTGTTCATCAAAAAATCCATTCAGATAGAGATTTGGCCCACTCAGAAAGACGTTATTTCTCCGTTTCTAAAGCTGTCCTGTTCACAGCCACTAAGCAGGTGCGCGTCAGCTGGACTTTCCCTGTTCTGCAGCCAAGACAAGGATAACAAATGGCTTGGGGGCAGTTGGAAAGAGAGAGCGAGAGAGAGAGAGATAGGGAAAGAAAGAAGTAAAACAAGAAAGCGGCACAATTCTTACCCAAAAGGCCCTCATTAGGAGCAGAGAGGCATGTGAGGGTGTCAGCTGCTGGGGTGATAAAGGCAGCTGGAGGGATCCAGGAAAAAGCAGCACAGAGAGGCCTGTGTGAGACTGGACCCCAGCCAAACCCAGAGGCCCTCACTCGCATTATATAACCCTACAGTGGAAAGAAAACACAGCAACAGTACAGCTAGACGATATATGACCAGGAAAAGGGTATGCTTTGAATTATAAACAGCCCATTTAGTGAAAGGGTTTATTAAAACATAATAAACACAAATGTTCATACTTTGACATAGTATTTGACCAAGTTCCCCTTTGATTGTTGCTGAACTTGCCTTGAATTTGACGTGAAGGTTACTGTTGCTTCACTCTGGCCTTGACAGTGAGTTTAGCGACAGTGAAGCAAGGTTAAATTGTTGCTTGCATACCAGGGTTTTGCAACATTCAGAATTGATTTGAAAATGCCTTTAAAATTCAAATTCAATTTCTGGGTTTGATTTGAGGTAGCAAACATGATATAAATACTATGACTTTCATGTGTAAATTATGTGAGCTTATTTCCTCCATTATAAGCCCATACATTTACACGTCCATAGACCCCTCCCTTGAAGAAATCAGGACAGAAGTGGACAAAAGAGACAGATTAAAACACCAGGTTTAAACAGGAATCTGTCTGTAAACAGGGCCATGGATAGACAGACAGACAGACAGACAGTCTTACACAGTCCATTTTCTTGCATCAGATGCTCAACAGCCTTTTGAACTCGTCCCTTCATAATAGACCTATAGCTCTCAATAAACACTGAGCATTTGGGAAAAAAGGAGGGATTTGCATGCAAATTTAAGGTGACATTTCTGCTGAGCACATTCAGCCAGCCATAGAATGACAATAGCAGGATTAGCATTAGCACCCACCCCCACGTCACATCTCGCTCTGTCGGAATGCTGCGCTCATCAGTTATCCAGCATCAGTCCACAGGCATGTCCAGGCACGTCCCATGCCATTACGGACCCTAATATGACAAAAAAAAAAAAAAAAAACTTACTTTGGGTCCCATGAGATGAAATCCAAATGGAATGTGATATTCAGTCACATGTAGGAGGCATTCAAATTTTACACGCTTTCCCTGTCTTTCATCTCTAAAATGGTTGCTCATAGATTCATGTGGAAGTGCCTTTGAGAGCTTTTTGAGACCACAAGGCAGTGGCAATACCTATTTGTTTATAAGCTTTTACCTTGAATACTTGAATAATCCAACTAATCTTATTCCTGATATTTTTTATAAGCTATGTAAACATCATGTAGAGAGTGTAGTGTTTTACATTGTTTTAAAAATCAAATACAGTGCCTTCCAGTGTTGTTATTATTATTTAATTGTTTTGTGTGTGTGTGTGTGATTCTACTCGGTATAGATTTGTCTCCTGGAAGCTGCAGCCCTTTGCAGAAGCTGTGATCATCTGGGCTAGCTTGTCATCAATCAAACATCAGTTCACAGACCTATAGTGACAGATAAAATCTCTCCCTTCCCTGTAGAGCTGAGACAGGCATTCTCTCCCAGAGGCAACACAGAGGAGGTTTTCGGATCTGTATTAGCACATTTCTCCTGATTTTCTCTCAGGTTATTTTTGGGAAAGACTTTTTGCACACTGCCACAAACACTGGCTGTCAAGACCTAGGTGGTTTCTCTTCAAGTCATGTGTTTCTTTTTTTGGGCAAGAATCACTGCATAAAAGATTTTAGGTGTTTAAAGGGGTCATATAATGCCATTTTTGTACAAGTTATTATGATTCTTTAGGGTCTAAATGAAAAGTTTGTAATACACTTTAATTAAAAATTCTCATTAGTATTGTAAGAAAACACTAATTTTACCTGGTCAAACACAGCTCTGTTTTCAGCACGCCATTTAAGTGCATGTGTCTTTAAATCATAATGAGCTTGGCTCACCCCGCCCCTCTGTTCTGTGCGTACACAGTTTGTAATAACACAATAACCATAACGCGTTGTTCATTATAAACGTGGGATTATGAATTATATTGAGAACGTTGTACATAGAAAACATGCCGTAATGTACCCTGAGTGTAAACCTTAGCCGCATTCATCGTGAAGCGTGCAAGCGATTTGCAAAGATTAATATAAAGGTTAATAAAACGTTACACTCACTTCTTCTGGAGGTGCAGCAGGAACACGAATAGTTGGTACCGATTCTTTTTTCAGGAGCAGCTTCTTAGCAAAACCAGCTTTATACTGACCCTCCTTTATAAAGCAGTCTGGTGAGAAATGATTCGCGCAAACATGAAAGCATTGACGTTGATCGTGGGGAATATTCCCTTCGAAAACAAACTCAGCCACTGCGTCTTCAGCGGTTCGGATTTAGGATTAACATCAAAATGACTGCTGTGTTCGTTATTGCACCCAAGAACAGAACACCACAATCGCTTAGACGCCATTCTGCTCCAGCGTATCAACAATGTCCGCGCGGACTATGATGACAGCTCGCTCAGGGCGGGTCTGTGTTGAAACGCTGCTGTCAATTAGGGGTTGCACGACTACTGATTTCTGCTAGTCGATTTCTTATCAAAACAATACTCGAGTTACTCGACTACTCGTCGTTCATGCTACTGTAAATGAAAAGACATGAAATAGCTAGATCTTATCAATAAACTTTTATTAATTCATAGCCTAATGCAACAATTACATAAGTAAACTCTCAAAACATTATAATTATGACATTTCATTAAATTTTAATGTAACAGTCTAAAGCCAAATAAATAGCCGTTCTTGCCTTTCATTTCAGACGTCTGCTTCGAGGGGCCGTTCACATATCGCGTCTTTCCGCGCTCAAGGTCGTTATTTCAAATGTAGGCGCGCGCTCATAATGAAAGCAACATGGTGCGCTAGTTTTTCCAGGCGGGTTTTTCCTTCTCATCTCCAGAAATATATCTAGTAGTAAAGCTAATGCAAGGGCTAGAAATCAATTAATCCTTTGCTGAATGATACTTCTTCGTCGTCATCATGGAGAGCGCAGTTTGGTTGCATAGCAACGACAGACACCATGGGAGCGCAAGCGCTTGTAGGAGACAGCGGCACGGCCGCGCGCGCTTTCCACACGTTTTTAGCATGGTTTTTAGACGCAATATGTGAACGGCCTCTTGCAGAGTTGGCCAATTACAATATTTGTGTCATCCTTGATGAAATACTTCCACACATCTGACGTGTGGCGTCTGTTGGTGACGTGCGCCATTTTTAATTCATTTATGGTTAATGGACGCTCGAGTAGTCGATTGTTTCCGACAGCGTCGACTAGTGGTTGAAGTAGTCGATCTATCGACTACTCGACTAGTCTATGCAAGCCCTACTGTCAATTAACAATCGTGGGAGGGGCGTCCGACCGTGTGACGTCACACGGTCAGACGGCTCGATTTGAGACGGGGGAAAACATATAAGGAGATTAAAAAAAGACCACTGGATGGATTTTTATCATTATATGATGGTTGTGTACAGGCACTGCCAACACACTTTTCAGTACAATCAGCTTGTAAAAGTGCATGTACCATTATATGACCCCTTTAATGGTATAGTCAGAACTAACAGATTTAAAAATAATTGTTTATGATCTGCATAATGGCAGTTAGGTTGAGTTAACATGGCGATTAACTGTGGATTTATTTGTTAAAGGGTGTTTGTTCACCCAAAAATCTGTCAGAATTTTTTCACACATTTGTCATTCTAAACCTGTATGACTGACTTTCTTCTGTGCAACACAAAATATTTTGTATCATTTTTTTATGCTCCACAAAAGATTATTATTGTAACCCTGTATAGCATTTAGCAGCACAAAAATACTCTAACCCAGATACAACGCTGCATGTTATTACAGGACAGTATTTCCTTAATAGCTCTGTTTTTGAAAGTATTTTAGCCTGTGGTCATGGTATAAGATTTGTGATTAGAAGGTCAGGAATGTTCTGTTAATCGAGCGTGAAGACCTTCTGTTTCTGTTAAATGGGCATAGCTTGTGATAGTATCAATGGGTTCTTCATGCCTGCAGCTTGTCATGTTTCTTTATGAAGTCTGTCAATAGCCATAAAGAGACGACTGTGCAATGTCTCTGTTGAAGTGAACAGACTCGCCACATGATGTTCACTGAGGGTGTGATTCATTGACATCAACACACAGCAATCATTCAACAATGCCATACATTTAACTGTTGTTTTCCATCTTAAAAACTTATGGGCACTTAAAGGATTATTGTTGTGTGTTCATTTCCTCTCCGTTGGTACTTTGAGTTGAACCTCAATTCGTTTTTTACACCCTTGAACCCCTAAGGGTATAGACGATTTTCCTTTCGAACAAAAAGAATCTTATCTTCAGTAAAACGTAACGTAAAAAGGCTGCTGCTTTCAGCTACAAGAAGAAGAAGAAGTCCATGAGGGACAATGGGCTTTTTATAACTGTATTCTTTTTAATGTGGCCAGTTTATTTGCCCCAATATTTTGATACAACAAAATCAATTCATCTGACAGAAGAACCAACTTAATCAAAGTGTCAAAAGCCCTCATACCTTGCTATTCCTGCTTCAGTATTGCAAGATCATGAAAATATCAGTGATTTTTTTTTTAATTGTGATTAAATTTTTTCTAATCGTTATTAAAATGGAAGTCTTAGGAATGTACAAGATTCAAATAAGTATTAGAAAAGTAGTTGAAATGTGTTTATTGAAAATGTATTATTCTAGTTATCCTCTGCTTTATAATATTTAATGCGTGCATTTGGCACCAAAACACGTTCCCTTGGAATCAAACCCAGGACTTTTATAATGTTATAAAATATTTTCAATAAATGCTGTTCTTTTTTACTTTCTATTCATAAAAATATACTGAAAAAATTACCACCACGAAAATATTAAGCAGCACAACTGTTTTCAACTGAGTAATGATGCTGAAAATTCAGTTTTGCCTTCACAGGAATAAATTAATTTATAAAATAAATAATAAAAAATGTTAAAATAGGAAAGTTATTTTAAATTGAGACTTATTTCAAAAACATTTCAAAAATATCAACCCCAATTTTTAAAGGGGTCGTCGGATGCCCATTTTCCACAAGTTGGTATGATTCTTTAGGATCTTCATGTAAAGTTTGTAACATACTTTGGTTAAAATTCCTCAATGGTTGTGTAAAACAACACCCTTTTTACCTCCTCAAAAACCGTTTCGGTGCATGTCTCTTTAAATGATAATGAGCAACTGCTAACCCCACCCCTCTCTTCCATGGGGGGTGTGGAATGGCTGAGGGCAGAAATATGCTAATACAGGACAGTCCGTCAGCGGTTGTGGGCGGAGCATCATATTGCTCAGAAAATCCAAAAGGCTTGATTATTGTTTAGGCCTTTTGAGGATTAAAAAAAGGAGTGAATGGATTTTTCTCATTGTTTGGTGGTTGTCCACACACTGCAAAGACACATTTATATGTAAACACCATATAAAAGTGAATTTTGCATCTGATGACCCCTTTAAATGTATTTACAAAGGTGTTGCTTCATCTTAGTGCTCTTTTTTTCTCTTAGATGGATGTGATCTGTAGCACTCTCATCTGCTGTGATCCTGTACTCATCACTTAAACACCAGGGAAATAAAATTCCAAATGTTTGCACTGAAACAAGGGATTGAGTCTGGAGCTCGCTTGGTCCGGCATCTGCCTCACTTTAATCTGAGTTGTTTAAAGACACAAAATAAGTGTCCTTATAGTTGCAAACAAAATGATTCAACAGAGTTTTTTTTAAAATTGCATCTAGTTTAGTGGCAAATTAAAAGTGATAATGTCATGCATTTATAGGATGTCATAATTATGCAACCCATATTCAACGCTGCTGTTTTTAAGTCACTTATTTGTTTGGTATGAAACAAAATTTAGCCTTTGGAAACTCTATAATAAAACTAAATTAGCTTGTGCTGTTGCTGCTGGCTGTTACACATACATACATTTAACATGCATGTGCTAAAGTTAAGTTGCAAGTATGGCCAAGTCAAAAGAGCTCTCACAAAAGATATAGAGAACAGATTGTTTTATTACATTAGAAAGTCAATGGCTACAAGATTTTCAAAACACTAAAAGTTCCTAGAGACAGCCTTATTTATAAGTTTAAAATGTGTTGTACCAGAAAACCTTTGAGGGCGTTGAAGAAAAAGCACTAGGCTATATCATTAAGGGTAATACAATGTTTAATCAGAGCAACTGAGAAAAACCCTCAATTTACTGCCAAAGACTTGCACAATGACCTGATAAAAAGGGGAAAAACATTCCAATGTAGAGTATAAGAAGAACACTAGACAAGCATGGCCTTCGTGTTTAGCCTTTAGTGGTGCCAGCCCGAACCCCGCCCACAACATTTTTTGGTCGGGAAGTTCGGTCTGGACTCGCTCCGTTGAGGAGCTATTATGCCCGAACAAAAATTGTTCGGACCAATCAAATTGTCAGGGCGGGCTTTATACGATGATGGACAGATGAGCAACGGTAACGTAATCATCCACGTCACCAAAGAGCACTTGATTTGAATTAGTTTACAACAAAGACGACTGCTGCTGGAGAATTGAGATTTCACGAGTTCACATTTACAAATAAGTCAGATAAATGCGTATATAAGATTTCACACAAATAAGTCGATAGAATAAATGCGTATATGACGTGCTGTCCGAGGAGAGGGCTGTGGGCTCGGTAGCCATACTCCCCCGTATTCCTGGTTGTGAGAGAACAAGACAAGAGTGAGGATTCGGGGTGGTGGAGGGATGCTGGAAAACTGTCAAGGAGTGTTAGGTAAGTTGACAGAGTGAATATGCTTCCTCATGCTGATAGATAGGGTAACGTTAGACATGTATTGTTTGATGACAAGTTGATATTGGATTGATTATTTGTACGTGCTCCTCCCGAACTTTGTTTATGAAACATCATGTGTAGATTCCGCCATCGCGTCCGTTATAGAAGATATCCACAGCGCATTCATTTTAAAAGAGGAACAGAGAGCCGCGACATTTTGTTGGTTGAAAATATGAATGAAGAACATGCGTCATTTACTCCGTTGCTCTGATTGGTTGTAGGTCTAATTGAGTGCAGAGGTGTTTTTTTTTTCCTGGTTCGGTTGAGACACACCCCATAATCAAATCTCTATGGAGCAGTATCAGACTCACATTCTGACTAGAATCTGAGTATGACGACGTCAGGCTACTTCGTGTTGGGACATCTTGCCGAATACCACTCTTGATCAAGAAGAACATAAAAGGCCAACTTGAATATGCTAAAATTCATTTGGATAGACCTGTGGAGTTCTGGAAGAATGTTTTATGGAGTTTTATGAACTGGAACGCCTTGGACCCATGGATCAGCGGTACAGTATGTCTGGTGCAAAAAAAGGCAAAGCTTATGAGCAGAAGAACACCATCTCAATAGTCAAACATGGAGGTGGTCCAGTCTTGTTATGGTGGTGCTTTGCTGTTGCAGGAAGTGGAAATCTTGACTGTATGAAGGACATCATGAATTCTTTGAACTATCAAGCAATTTTGGCAAAGATGGTGATGCCTTCGGTGCAGAGACTAAAGCTTGATGAACAATGGACTTTCCTGCAGGACAGTCATCCCAAAGTATTCATCCCAGTATTCTTATGCTTGGTTCAGGTATCAGTCGTAGAATGTTCTTGAATGGCCTGTACAGTCTTTAGATTTAAATCTCATGAAGAAAGCAGTGGTAATGGACCTGGAAGCTTTTTCAAGTGAGAAGTGAGGAATGGGCCAAGATTGCAATATGTGTCAGAAGCTTCTAAGCACTTACAGTTTATTGGAGGTTATAAAGAATAAAAGATTTGTTTTGTTGAATAATTTTGTACATAAATGTTTGGAGCCAATTAAATTTTTCATCAACGTTCTCAGAATCCTTCAAATGTGTATTAATAAACTTTCTGTAATAGTTTACTGATGCTTTTGTTGAATTATTTTCATACAAATTTGTTCTCTGTAGAAAGATGTCTTGCAGGTCAAGAGGTTGAATAATTATGATTGCAACTGTTTCAGGAACTGCTTGACAGTCTTGGTGGTAAAAAAAGAAAAAAGAAGGACGTTCCAAACAGAAGGACTAAACATCTGACAGCTGCAGGCCAAGACTAGAATTACTCGAACAAAAAAGAAATGCATCATCTGGTGCCAAAATGTCTCCATCCAGAGCAACAGCAGCAGCACTGAACCACGCTGAGTATGAATACAAGTCATTTTATCCTGGTTTAACAGAGGCCAGGCTGTGTGTGTGTTTGGGGGACAAAACCCTTACATTTTATCTTCCTGTGGAGGATTCAATATATCAGCTTCAGTTTTTCATCCTAGATGTAGCAAAACGGGGAACGTGACTTTCAAGTGCTTCTCTGACTGGCACGTATACAAAACTTCATTTCCGATTTGAGGGTGACACTGTTTAGAGAGTGAGAAGGACACTCTTCGTCATGCTGTTAATTAATCAAATAGAGTCTGTCCGTGTGGAATTGTGTCAAATCTAATACAGCTTGATATTCTGTTTGATATCGGCTGTCATGGTGAATCATGATCACTAGTGACTTTATCATGGATCACTGCTGACTCATTATGAGCCATAAAGAATAGCATGCGTCTTACACTGTCCGTGCCTGTTAAAGCACAAGAATAGACAAAAGTTTGCACACAGTTTAATGAATTTGTGCTCCTTATGATCTTAAAACTTGGGATCAAAAAGCTATATGGCTTAAAAAAATACAATAAGGTATAATTTGTTAACATTAGTTAACTACATTAGTTAACATGAACTAACAATGAACAATACTTCTACAGCATTTATTTATCTTAGTTAATGTCAATCTGAACATTTACTAATACGTTTTTTATGATCAAAAGTTGTATCTGTTTACATTATTTAATGTACTGTGAACATTAAAAAGACAGCAACATAGTGTCGGCCCAGATCCGGGCCACATCTGGTACTTGTGGATTCAATGCGTACCAGACGTGAGCCGGATCTGGGCCGACACTATGTTGCTGTCTGGGACATGAATATGGACATTTTTATTAGCATTAGCAAAGATTAGTAAATGCTGTAAAAATATTGCTCATATGTTAACTATAATGCATTGTTAGCAAATGAGACCTTAAAGTGTTACCTATATTATAGTTATGTAAAATGTTGTAAATAGGAAATATGTTTGTCCAAACAGCATAAAGTATTATTTAAATATCTGTTATAAAATATATTACGATCAGTTTGTCGTGCGCTTTTAACTTAAAAGAACAAACACTTCTGAAGACCTAAATAGCTTCACCATGTACTGTATTTATAGATTTTCTTAGAAACTAACTTTCTTGCATGTTCTTTACGGCATTATTGGAAATGAGCCAATGACTATTCTAAAATCTATGTTGGTATTTTAGGATCGGCCTGTCCTGTACTCAATGCTGGACATGGCAGCAAATAGCACCAAGTGATTGGCTGCAGTCCCGGAGATTCCTCGTGGGGGTTATGTAGGACACCAAGTGTCCCATTATAGGACAGTGAAGGAGTAATATGCCAACACCTCATGCACATCAGTGCATCTGTGAGTTCACAACAACAATATTTCTTTGTTTCACAGTTGCTCTCAATAATTCACATCTGCACATTTACCAACCTGTGCCAAGATGTGCTATCAGGTGAGAGCATGTTCCTCCACTGCTCTCTCTCTCTGCTTTATAACTAAAACAGATCACTAGAGAGGGAAACCTCAATAGACACGGAGACGTGGTTTCACTGGTGAGCGCATATCCACGTTTAAAGGAACTATCTGAACTGTAACTAGAAAAAGACACAAGCCTTTGTGGCTCTGCTGCAGACAGCCAGCAGACCGATGAAGCAGTGCGAGCTGTCAGATAAGGAAGCCTGCAAGGGAATTGAGAAGAGGTTTCAAACACCTGAATACTATAAATAAGACTGCTGTTTTTTTATATCTATTCATGTATTAAAGTTAGTTTGCGCCTGATCTGTTTAAAGACAGACAGGTGAGAGATCTAGGAATATCATCCAGCTGCACCTGTCATACATGCGGTTTTTACAGAGAAACACAAAAATGATTTTTTTTTTTCTCTGAATCAGGATCATTGGCTTAACAGTCACTGTGTAAGGGGAGCAAAACGTGCCAGCAAAATAGAGATATTTATATATAGAAATATACGGGCCATTCAACGTGCCTATCAATGGGCATGGCAAGTGTTGGGGTTCATGTATCCATACTTAGAATGTATACCGAAGATCTTTTTACACTAGATAGTATACTGCAAATACACCAGACCATTTTGATTGCATCTCTATGCTAAGGAAAATATTAGTTTAATACTAAAACTTTTTTATTTAATCATGCCATCTTTACTGGCCAAAATCTTCTTTTTTTTCCTCCTCGGAACTGTTGGTCTGAACAAGAGAAAAAGATTCATTAATTAGTTTGAGAATGATCAACTAGTCGGATATCCCAATAATTGTGCATTGTAAATAAGATCTATAATCTGCTTTTTAATTAAGCTCAAGTCCTTAGTTCCAGACAGTCAGTCTATACATAGATTTTTTTTATACACTATACAGTTAATACAAAAACACATTTAAAACAGTAACATTGTTAAATTAAAAATTTTCTATTTTGATATGTTTTAAAATGTAATTTATTCCTGTGATGCGAAGCTGAATTTTCAGCATCATTACTGCTGTCTCCAGTGTCACATTATCCTTCAGAAATCATTCTTATATGCGCAGATAACGTTTCTTATTATTCTGAACGTTGAAACGTGAAAGTTCAAAAGTTCAAAATCATTTGTAAGTTTATAAATTCTGTTATTTGTAAGTTTATAAATAATAGTATGTTTCTCGATATTTACTTCTGGTTTATATAACTGCTGTATAAAGTAATTAATCAATATCACACAACAATTTGCTGATGTCATGGAGCACAGTGTGAATATAATGATAAACTTTTCTACAGGCTGTATTTATTGCAAGTCTGTTCATGAAAGCCTTTCTCTGACACAATCTTTAAGTGTCTCTGGAGAAACATGCCATTGATCTTTAAATTGCCAGCTATCTGATAAGACTCAACTCTTCGGCTGCTTTCTGAAGACATTTTACACAATGGCTCCAGTGTGCTCAGAAAGCACTTCTCTATATACACTATTATGAAAAAAAGCAAATCATCCGTCACTGCATTGTGCGTGAGTCGTGACTAAGATTAACCGCTTACCATTCATATTAGTGTGGAAAAAAAAGAGTGCATGCCAAAGACATCAGTTACTGAGAGTATTTGCACTGGCAGAGATCCAGTGAACCGTCATACTCATGCATAGACCTGCCTCATGAAGAGCATTCATTACATTCATACAGTGTTATATGTCACCAGTGCATCCCTGCAGTTGTTTCACATGAAAGAGGCTGATTGGAAAGAATGCTGCCTCTTGGCACTATAATGCGTAATGGTCCTGCCTACTCAGCACTTTGCCATTTAAAATATTGTGTCAAGCTGAGGTTGGGAAAGGCAATGTTGCTTGTTACATGCAAACAAGTCCCATCATGGCAGCCCGTGGAGGTTTACCCAGGGTGTGCCTAACTCTGAATTACCTGTGCCATGTGACAAATGGCTGTTAAAGTGCTCAGTTCTCAGAGCAGTGGTGGGTCTCAGTATGCCGGAGGGAAAGAGCTGAAAAATCCATACGGTCGCTCCCAGGCGAGGTTCCAACTGCCGTTATTCATCATTCATACTCCTTTATGTAAATCTGTGAAAACCAAGTGAGGGTTTTTTGCTGCTTTCATGGATCAGAGCCCTACTACAGCTGACTTTAGGACAGAAATGCAGTTTGTGGCGCTGCATCCTACAGGTCTAAAGCAGGCCGGAGATGGAGGTGGGGTGAGGATCAAATCCTTTCACATGTGCTGTCAGGCTCTGTGTACACAACGGCGTCTCTCCGAGAGGCTTTGTCACTCACATTGTGCATGTCCCAGTCCCATTATGGGGTGTAATTGGATCCTTTGCAGTTTTGGTTGAATTAGCAGTTCTGTTGTTCATTTGCCTGTAATGTATTAATAGTCTCTCTTTTTTTGTGGTCAGGATGGCCTTTGGTAATGTACAGTGACCCAAAAAAGTATTTGAACATTTTTGGATACTTAAAGGGGTATTTCATTCTAAATGAAAATGCTGTCATCATTTACTAAACTGTTGTTCCAACCCTGTATGACATAATATTTCAGCTGTTTCGGTCCATTAAAAAAGAAAATTAAACTCAGTTGGTTTCAAAACAACATTAAACACCATTGACTTTCAGTTTATAGACAAAAAAAATAAAATAAATAGTTTCATCTTTTCATTGTTCCACAGAAAAAAGAAAGTCATACAGTTTTGGAACGACATGAGAGTGAGTAAATGATGACAGATGTTTCATTTTTGAGTGAAATACATTTCAAACTATGATTTGTCCTGAGACAAACTAGTTTGGTTCTACTGTACTCACATTCAGAAAAGTGTGATCATGTCAAAATCAATTAAATTCAAATCAATTTTAAACTTTTAATCAATTTTTCTGTTCCAGTTTGGTTCCACAAAGTTTGATAACCAGAAAGTGTTATACTGTGTCTTGATTTTGAACAATAAGTATTATAATTTCAAACCGTACAAACCTTTTTTCAAAAAAAATTTCTTGAATTGTTTTTTTTTCAAGATTTCTTTAAAATAAGTGCCATGTGGTTTGATATTTTGTTATGTAATGCAACGTTATTCATACATATAGTGTGGCCTAAATGTTCAAATACACTCTAAAAAATGCTGTTGTTTCAAATTTTTAAACCCAACGGCAACCCAGCTTTTTTAGAGTGTATATATATATTTCATTGTAGAGCTCTAATCCACGTTTTTTCAGTACATTGAATTGCATTAGCCTCAGTCTAACCAAATATGCACTATGAGTTTATCGTGTTCTTATTCGTGAACTCATGAGGTTATGGTTTAGCGATTCAGAAAGTCTCCAAAATTACGGATCAGTCATTCTCTAAAATAGAAGCAACCCCAGCCTTTCATCAGTGGGCTTAACTGAAGGAGACAGACTGAAGCATCCATTCACTCCACAGAACAGTCTAATGAGAACCAGCATGAGACATATAGCACCACCCTCAACCCTAAATAAGCATTGTTTAGGGGCCTCTAAAGTCTAAATGATGTGGTTGGTTGTGAATAATACACTTCTTGGTAGGATGTTTTCATCGATTGCAGATGGTTGGGGTTCAGCCATAAAACCACAGAAAACGAGCACTGTTAAGTGTTATACAGTGGTCACCCATAATTGTTAAATCCCCATTTTATTTTTACGCATGGAAGGGTTCAAATCAAGGTGTCGTAATTAGTGGTTGGTCAGCTCTTATATCAGTCTTCACTGCCACACAAATGCTAGCTGTTAACTATCTTGTCTCTTTGAGGAGGAGTTGAACTTGTGCCCAGACAACTGCAGTGACTATTGTAATTATGCATCAGATGGGAAGCCGACTCTGCCTCGCTAATTTGGGTGAGTGTGTTAGATGCCTGTGTGTGTGTGTGTGTGTGTGTGTCCCCTCTGTTCTGCCTGGACACAGAGTGTTCTTTCAGGCTTAATGTCAGCATTGGCTCAGTCAGGCTTTCCATACATCTCCCCAAACTGCCTCCAGACACTACAACAACAAAGGGAATGTGGAGACAATGGAGGTTTTTATACCATCCGGGGCTGTAAAGGCTTAAATGTACAGACATGTGAGAGTGTGTGATTTATAAAATAGCTTATAAATCAGGAGTTGTGAGGTCTCCAAATGTTAGTAGTGATATACGGGAGTTCACGCTGAATGTGCAGAGGAATAGTGGTTTAAATGTGGATCGCAAGGAGATACTCGAATCTGTTCTCATCCTCTGAGCCTCCTCATCAGTCAAGAGATTCTTGAGGTGATGATGGCTCTGGTCCAAAACCTTTGTGAGCTGCCTGTAGCTAGTGTTTTAAAACATTACACACTGCTAAAGCAAAGGCTGTTTCTGTTTTGACTGATTCAATCCTATAATGCATTTTAAAAAGCTCAGTGAAAAAAAAAAAAAAACCCATCCAAGATGATGGACAATTATGAAATGTTCATGTTTTTGAAAGAAAATGATCTTTTTTTCCACCAATGTTGCTTTAAATTGAAATATTGTTTTATTATTAAAAATTACAGACATAAAATTTATAATGTTACGAATTGCTATTTCAAAAGTTTTATAATTAAATGCTGTAATTGCTATAATAATTGTGTGTAAACTGACTTTTCAGGAATAGGAAGAATAAATAGACAATTCTAAATAACAGCTTTAATTTGATATAGAAATCTTTGGTTACAATTTAAAGGGTTAGTTCACCCAAAAATGAAAATTCTGTCAGTAATTACTCACCCTCATGTTGTTCCAACCCCGTAAGACCTTCGTTCATCTACGGAACACAAATTAAGATATTTTTTATTAAATCTGAGTGCTGGCTCACTCCTCCATAGGCTTCTAAGGGACTGAAACTTGCTGGCCCAGAAAAGTTATTAAAGAGATCGTTAATATAGTCCAAGTGAGTTTATCAAGCGACGAGAATACTTTTTGTGCGCAAAAAACCCAAAAATAACGACTTTATTCCACTATTCATTTCCTTCTCTCTGGGCTTCGAGTTAGTTCACGTAGTGTTTTTGCGCAGTGCGTCTGTGTTGTACGTCACACGCATCACACACATGACAAGCGTCGGCCAATAGTGAGCCTACGTGGTGACGTGCAACACAGACGCACTGCGCTAAAACACTACGTGAAAAGACTCGAGGCCCAGAGAGAAGGAAATAAATAGTGGAATAAAGTCGTTTTTTTTGCTCACAAAAAGTATTCTCGTCGCTTGATAAACTTAAGATTGAGCCACTGGAGTCACTTGGACTATATTAACGATCTCTTTAATACATTTTCTGGGCCAGCAAGTTTCATTCCCTTAGAAGCCTATGGAGGAGTGAGCCAGCACTCTGATTTAAATAAAAAATATCTTAATTTGTGTTCCGAAGATGAACGAAGGTCTTACGGGGTTGGAACAACATGAGGGTGAGTAATTACTGACAGAATTTTCATTTTTGGGTGAACTAATCCTTTAAAAGTCTTTAGTGTCACTTATGATAGAAAAATTGTACTGACCCATAAACGGTCACCCTACTCATGTAACCGATCAACTGATTTTTAGAATCGTGCCATATTACTGAATATCAGCACAGCTGTGAATACCTGACTGCTATGCTCATGATTTACACACAATGCCATGGGCTTTTTCAGGTCACTGCTGCACATTGTCATAAAAATAGAATTTTTCCAAGCTGTTAAGGTTACCAAAGTCTCTGTCCTGACATGACACTAACAAGGCCGCGTTGTTAATTAAAGGCACCTCTAGCCTGTCAAACCCCTGTGAGGGAAGTGCCTGTGGGGTCAGAAATACCTCTCTTTGTTCCTTTCCAATAGTGTGCTTGTACAAGTATTGGCTACAATTTATTTTAATAGTCAACTTTTGACATTCTACTGACTATAAGACTATTAGTAATATTTGCAACAGCATGTCAACTAACTCATTAGACTATTAGTAGACTAGGATAGGGTTAGGGTAAGTAGAATAAGTTCATGTATTACTTATCGCCACCTTGGAATTATAAGGTTTTATCTGCATTCTGAGCGGTTTTGAGATATTGCGCTTCAAAAAATGTCTAAATAAAAAGTCCCAAAATGTACACAACTTTTTAAAAAACATCACATAATCGAAAGAAGTTGTCACAGAATAAGAATATGTGAATAACTCAATTTTGAAAAAAATGTAACCTTACAATTCCAAGTTGACGTTATAGTCAGTGGAATATCTGTTGGAGACCATTAACATAAAGTGTTAGCAGATATTAAGCAGACAGTCTACTAATACTCTAGTGACTGGTGGACATGTAGTTGCTACTATAATTTACTTATAGTTAGTCAAATGTTCAAATTGCACTATCGATATAAAGTGTCCATGTGAAGTGATGTCAGACTGAAATCTTACAGCTGTGTACTGTATGTTTCACTAACACTAAACAGAAAAGAGGGGGGAAAAGCACGACAGGGTCTCCCATTAAAAGGATAGTTCACTCAACTCCCCCCTTGTGGAACAAAAAAAGGAGACTTTTAAGAATCTTACCAATTCTCATTTTGTGTTACACAGAAAAAAATAAAGCCTTAAAGTCGACATGAAATCAAAATTGACCCTATTTACTTTGTTAGCGCATATTACTAGTCTTGTGGTGAACAATTAATCCACAGAAAATCCAAGTTAATACACAGAAAAAATGTATTTGCCGTGGTAATCTTTAATCAAAATCTGAAAAATTACTTCCGGTCAGGAATGGCGTTCCTTTTCTGATGACGTCAATTTGACGGCTTGGGTTGAGAACGCGTAACCACTCCCCTCAAACCGTCAGTCTGCTATGCGCAGAGATGGAGAGGAGGAGCGCTAAAGTAAAACCCTGCCCTCTGTTCAATATTCCGTTTCACTTGGAAATACACTGGAGAAAAGTCGTTTGCAACTTCCGGTTCACGGGGACTTTAAATGACATGAGGGTGAATAAATAATGACAGAATTGTCATGTTTGGTTGAGGCTTCTGACACACGCCAGCTAATTCCCTTCGGCTGCTTATACTTCTGCAGAATGAGCAATTCGTGACACATTTTGTTATTTGTAAACCAGAAGAGGGAAGGATGAGGAATAAGAAGAAGTCATGATGGTGAAAAGTGGAATTAAAAGAGGAGAAGAAGATAGAGACAGAGGAAGAGAGAGAGAGTAAGAGACTGAGGGATATTTTTAGGAGTCTCCTCTCTGACCACTTCAGTGGCTCGGGCTTCGTGCCTGGGGCTTCTGGTTTCATTGTGCAATCCGGTATCCGAAGAGACGCCATTTAGCCAACCAAAGACAGGGCTCACTTTGTCTGTGTGCACCACAGTGAGGGTACCTAAAGACAACTTCAGCCTCCACTACTGCTACTCAATAAAAGGGAACAGCTGTATCGAGGCCACACTCCTAAAAATAAAGTTCCCAGTTTAATTAGGGGCCGTCAGGATTCCTCTGGATCCTGCCAAGAGGTCGGAGTTTGGAGGGGAATCAAGGTCAACTGAAAAAAAAACAGTTAAAGCTTTCTTTGATGTGCCATTTCTTTTTATTCAAATATGTTCGATGTGTTATTGTTGTATTAAAGAACACTTTTATTCATTTTGTATGATTTTAGATTATAGGCCTATTGCAGAACCAGTATTTATTTTAAGATGTATGTCTGCGCTGGTTGAACTGTACGTGTCTTGAGTTCCACTGTACACACGTGAAATAGTTCCTGTGGGAATTACAATTAACAAGGTGGCCTGGAGAACCATGGGATAGTTTAACTCTGCCCTGACCACTGTTAATAAATAATGAGCAGCACATTACCTTTGTCTAATGATTCCATAAGCTTCTGATTAATGTAGTAAAACTTTATATCCGCTGTATGCTGTATATCCTCTCTCTCTCTCGCATGATTCCAATGGGAACTGGGAACTGAAGCTGAAAAACTGCTTGTGAAAGCAACAGTGTTGAAGAGACATTAGGACCTGCAATTAAAGGAAAAATGTACATTCTCTCATCATTTTCTCACCTTCCTGTTATTGAAAATAGGACACCATTTTTGTGCATGAGAACAAGAGATTTTTACTTTGAGAAAAATAAATGACTATTTCACAAAGTCAGTTGGTTGTTCAACAACGGTATTCATCCGGAAAGTAAATTGTTTGCTTAAATGACTCATCTTTTAACAAGTTCTGAAGACATTTGTTGCATTTTCAGCTCAACATATTATATTAGTGTTGTTTTTTATGTTATTATTAAAGTATTCCAAATGTATGTTGTTTTATTGTTGTAGTAATGATAAGGCTATTTTCAAAAAGAAAAAAAAATAACACTAATTACAAATCAGTTATTGCACATGTCAAAACAAAAATAATGTGTTTTGTTTTCTCATGTGTACAGAACATGAGGGTGAACAAAGGACAACATTTTTTCTTGGTTTAACATTGCAACCTCATGTTGTTCATTTGTATAATGTAAGAATATTCCAAATGTATTCACTCATTACCTTTAAGAGGTAATGATTTCCCAACACAATACAGAAATTAACCATGCATTTAAGCATGGAATTGACAGTGGATAATATTCTTCTCACCTACAGTATATAACATGGCCTTTAGTCTCTCTCTCTCTCTCTCTCTCTCTCTCTCTCTCTCTCTCTCTCTCTCTCTCGCACACAAACATGCTTTTATTCTGGCTGGTTCTTGCCCTCTTGCCACATTATTCTCAATTATATCATAATCTAACATTATCCCTCAAACACCGTATATTTCACTGAATGCAGTCTTTTTTAGAGGCATATACTCTTTGAATCAATAGCCGTTGTCTAAGGATAATAGTGTAATTATTGGTGTTGTGTTGGGTCAATGGAAGCCTGGCTGTTTCAGCCCTCTATTTTAAGAACGTCAACAGTTGGCATTGATAGGAAGCAATTATGGGGGTCAGAGGTGAAGTGATTAGCAGTAATTATGGGGAAAAAAACCCATTGAGTGCATGAATGTGCTTAGACGAGGTCACTGGTCACCATCTAATGTGACAGACGCATGGCTCAGCTACTTTTTGAGTAGCTAATTCTACATGCATTTGCACTTTGCCTTTTTTTGAAAAATGTATAACCTTACACATTAGTGTTATTCACATATTTAATTTAAATATTCACAAAACTTTACTTTTGTATGTCAGGCTCTGGCTGAAATGAATTGCTAACAGGCTTTCACGGATGCAACCAAGCATGCAAGTGATCATTTCTGTTTCCTGATCCTCTTCACTTTTGAGGAGCTAATAATGATTGGCTGATGTAAATGAAGCTCTTGACTGAAAGTGCTACGGTTGGATTGAGGCATTGTTGCTTTGATCAGTCATCAGTGATGACTTTGATAACCCATGTTGCCATGACAAATTACTATAGTTACTTGAGTTATTGTTACTACTGTATAGCTATATTAAATTCATATGAGAACTTTGTCATTTTATTGTATCACATCTGGTTAGGAAACATTGTTGCAATGTGACGCAACAACCGCTGTGCTAGTTGTCCAATCACAGTCTATATTTGTTGTTTAAAGGGATACTCCACTTTTTTTGGAAATAGGCTCATTTTACAACTCCCCCAGAGTTAAACAGTTGAGTTTTACCGGTTTCGAATCCATTCAGCCGATCTCCGGGTCTGGCGGTACCACTTTTAGCATAGCTTAGCATAGATCATTGAATCGGACAAGACCATTAGCATCTCTCTCAAAAAAGTGACCATAGAGTTTCGATATTTTTCCTATTTAAAACTTGACTCTTCTGTAGTTACATCGTATGGAACTATACTCTCATTCCTGCGTAATAATCAAGAAACTTTGCTGCCATACCATGAGTCCAGCAGGCGTAATGATATGACGCAGGCGCTGCGTCATATCTAATTTCAGGCGCTGCGTCATATCATTACGCCTGCTGCACTCATGGTACGGCAGCAAAGTTTCTTAATTATTACGCAGGAATGAGAGTATAGTTCCTAGCCATATCAGCCTAGAAAATCGCAACTTTTCATTTTCCGTCGGTCTTAGTACACGATGTAACTACAGAAGAGTCAAGTTTTAAATAGGAAAAATATCGAAACTCTTTGGTCATTTTTTTGAGAGAGATGCTAATGGTCTTGTCCGATTCAGTGATCTATGCTAAGCTATGCTAAAAGTGGTACCGCCAGACCCGGAGATCGGCTGAATGGATTCGAAAACGGTAAAACTCAACTGTTTAACTCTGGGGGAGTTGTAAAATGAGCCTATTTCCAAAAAAAGTGGAGTATCCCTTTAATGTACAATCCTGAGGAGGATTTAGAGAGGTCGTACAAGGTATAATTTCTTACTGGTATAGTATGAAATCATACAGTGGCCTCAAAAAGTATTTCTACACTTTTGGACACTTAAGTCACATTAAGATGTCTGCATGTCATTGCATTAAACACCTAATAAACCCATTCTCGTGATAAGTCATGATACGAGATGGCGAAATAGTACAGAAAAAAAAAAGTATGACCAAAACATAAAGCTAAGCATAAAACCTGGTTAACATAACCATGTTTGTTGTAGATTTTTTTTTAAAACATTTTTATACAATCATAGTCAAATGATATCATTATATTTTGTTATTTTCAACTTAGTACAACTGTGTGTTGGCATTTCAAGTTTTGTCTATCACACTTTAACTGTTAATTTCTAGCATTGCAGAATGAATGCTGCTCTACCTCAGTGAGAGATGGTATTTGTCTGAGGCTTTCTGAAATATTGGAGGTCTTGTTTGTGATGCGTGAATATGTATAATGAGCTGTGCTGTTGACAGAGTGAAACTCCCCTCAGAACTTCCTCATAAATCAACAAGGTGCGCTGACCAGAAGTCTCCATGGATATTTCTGCTTCCAAGAACTGGGAAACACATTCATTTCCAATAATCTCCCAGGCCTGACGCTTCACAGAAAGAGATACTTTTAACTATCCTGTGTGAAGTGCTTCAAATATTGGACACATCTAACACTGTACCAGATTCAGTAATACTAACAAATATCTATACTGTAAACACAACCTTAGTGTAATTAAACATGTAACACAGCTCACTTGTGAGCAAGTATTCATGATGCATATTTTCCTGCACTCGTTCCAGTCTCGCACGCTCATACCGCTTCTTCAGATAAACAGCAAGTAACGGCAGCAGCACATTCCTGCTCTCACATGGATGCAGTATGTGTTCCCCACTTTCTACGAAGGAGGCTCCTCTCACTAGTTGCTGTAAATCATATTTGTAACCTTGGACCACACAGTGTAGTGAGCTCAGCCCAGGCCACAGGAGCAGAAGACGGAACATTGAACGGAGAGATGCTAAACAGAGCAGGAAGTGCACTTAAGAGACTGCCAAATTATTAAAGGAAATAAGTGCCCTCTATTGTGGCCAGCTCTGGAAATTCTCTAGAGCTACTGCTATAAAATGATGCATTAATGTATTAAATAATTATCAATCTCTCCCTCTCCCTCTCCCTCTCCCTCTCCCTCTCCCTCTCTCTCTCTCTCTCTCTTTCTCTCTCTCTCTAGTACACTCTCACAGATTAAAGAAGACAAGTGAGGAGATTCATTTTTGTCTTTCTAAGTTTTTTATGTCATCCCATCAACTCTCTCTGAAAGAAAAAAAAAAATCCTGTGGTTTATACTAGTAAGCCTAGTTGGGAGTCGTGTTGCTTAGATGTTGATGCACATGGACATAATATGTCATTAGCTATGTTTCCATCCATTTTTATGGATCTTTTTTTCCATTTTGGGGACATCGCATAAAAAGCGCTTGATGAAAATGCTAAGATGCGCATAAATTCTACAGATGTGCATAAAGAAACTTATGTGCTCAAATTGAGGCTGATACATTTATGATACAACTATGATGGAAACACATTTAGTGAACAAATGCACAATGAAAAACTTGACTTTGCCTCAACAGTGGATGGGATTGGATAACTAGACTAACCAGTGGGCCAATTTCATTGCACAGTATCTCAAATGTTGGTTTGATCATTCTGAAATGTGTGAGCCAAAGTCTGTCTTCAAAATTATTTGGTATAATGACCTCCAGAAGTGTCTCAGTATTTTTTCTATCACAAGTCATTTATGATGTTGGAAAAAAGAGACACGGTGGCCTCATCGATTGCAGCAACTTCCATTTTTATTATAGATATTATGCGCCAATTTCCCAGCAATTGACGATTTTGTTCTCTTGAAATCATGGGATGGGAACACTACTTTATTCACAAATGTTTTATGTGATATTCCAATTTTGTGCATAAGTTAAAATTCGCAACTTTGAATGGAAACATAGCTATTCAGAATCTATTAGTCCAGATGAAGGCCATTTACTTCAAAATCTAAGTTTATTTTTTATTTTGTTACATATTTTTACTTCAAAGTCAAAGTAGACTTTATTGTTCCCAAATGGAAATTTGGTTGACCACTGACTTGGTCAACCAAAATGGACAAAAACATTCTTTAAAAATCTTCTCTTATGTTCAACAAATAAAAAAAGAAAAAAAAAGAAATGCATACAAGTTTGGAACACACCCATTTTATGTGAATTGTACCTTTAAAATTCAAAGCATTTTAGTTCAGATGAGGTTAATTTTGCAACTCTTTGTCAAACCACTCTCCATTTCATCCTTTACTTTAATTGTTCTAAATGGATGTCAGTAATTTAAAGCAATTTGCTTACTTCACAACTCCAAACAGCGTTGAATGGTAGAGGATGCCACGCCTTTATTGACAGCCGAAATCTCACCACATACTCAACTGTGGGTTTGTCACACTCATACTTTAGAAATAGAAGAGTGATCAGTTAAACGAATGCCTATATGACAGATATTGCAACAACTTTGGTGGCAAATGAGAAAATGAGAACTGGATGAAAGTAAACCATCACCATGAACAACAATCATCACAGCATCATCATTTGAACCACACTACATCTGTTGGGTCTTGTATACGTTTTCTCAGTTTTTCTCAGTTTTTCAGTGTGAACTGGAGGTGAGAATGAGCTTATTAGTCACTGCCAAGGGCAGGTTTCAGTAGCCACCACAGAGAAATTACAAACTGTGTGTTCTTATTGGATGGGAAGAGTTAATAGGGCCATTAACTGTTCAGTTAAAATGGTTAACATTTACCTGCTTGTCACAGTTGTGTGCACCAACTCAAGTTATGTAAATTAAGTTCAAATAAAGTAGAAATTGAGTGGAGGGCTGACTGCCTCACATTTTTGAGTAGGTGGATATTATTTTATTTTTATTTTCTTTCTTTCCATTAATATGTTTAATATTTGGGTTTAATGGGACACTAGCTAAAGATACCTTAATTGAAGCAGAGATATATTATCATATGATGTATTTTATTTATATTAACAAAGGTATACCTAACTTTTGTTAAAAAACAAAACTGCATGCATGTTGCAAAAAAACATTGTTTTAGTTGTGCTTCAGCTCTGCGTAACTATGCGGATCAATATGATTCTCCTACTGATCATAAAATATTCACTACTAGGAGTAAGAGATATAACCAGTTCAGATGGCAAGGATCTCAAGCTGACTATCTGAAGACGTTACTGTAGCTTTACCCATTAATAGACACGGTACTTCCTTGAAAATAAATTTCAGCACAGCAGTACAACAACCCATAATGAAATGACCCTTCACAATAGATAATTATTTACAACGAACTCTGTTAGAGAGCTACATATGGCAATTTATCTGTTCAATAAAATACCTTAATCACCTTTTGAGTTATGAAAACGCCATCTCTGCGTCGCTTTTACACATTTCAAATCTTTTTCGAAAGATTTCGAACTTTTTCTCGCCATCTCCGAAAAGCCAAGCCAATGTTGATTCTCAATGTTGATTCTCGTTTTATTACAAGACGCTTTCTTTTTTTGCCAACATTTGTATGACATCAAAGTACAGCGAAAGCAATTCGAAAGCATACAGAGCCGTATGCTCTCTAATCGCTCTTGGGTAATTTTATGTCAAACACCGATCGATCAGCACCGTCGAACCCACCTTATAATAGAGGGTATGCACATGACGTCACGGTAGGTGGGAGTCACTGCATTTAGTGCAAAAAAAAGACTCAGTTGGTGTTCAGCATGAATGCTGATAAAAATACACAAAGCACATCTTAAATGGGAAAGAGCTGTGCGATTGACCGGCTGAGGGGGCGTGTCCCGGTGGGAAAGTGATGTGCATACCCTCCATAGGCTTACCATTGTGAATCAGGGTAAAACAAAAAACACGTTTTGGAAGAAGAATTGATGATGTATTTACTCATTATTTAAATTTATTTAATTTTGGGAGGAAAAGTTTCTTAATGTAGCCTACCTTTCTACAGTTTCTTGCATTTCTATAGAGATTTTATATTTTACCATTTATAATAACAATATTTTATGCACTGAAAAAAATAATTCGTTGAATTTAATAAAACAAAATATCGTAAGTGGTTGCACACAATTGATTTTAGCTACATTTAAACAAATGCATTAAGTTGAACTTAATCAATTTTAGTTCAACTTAATGCATTTGTTTAAATGTAGCTAAAATCAATTGTGTGCAACCACTTACCATAAAGAAAATTGATTAAATTCAACGAATAATTTTTTTCAGTGTGTTTGAAAAGCTGCTTGAAAGTGAATATGTCCTATTAAAAAAGTCTAATAAATACTCTTAGTCGGATGTGGCCTACTGTTTAATGCACTTTTGCGTGAGCTTAAATGTCTCTGACTACGAAGATACTTTTCAGCATTGTGCCACCAAACAGATCAGCTGTCTGAACCCCTGTGCAATTGTTTTACAGTTTAATGAAACTGCATCAAGAGCAGCACAGCTATTTAATACCCATAATGGCAGCAGCTTTAGGTGTCGGCACAGAGTGAGGAGTGCTGAGTGGGGTATCTGATAGCTTTATCTGCTCCTCTTTAATTAAAGTGAGTGAAGTTTTTGTGTTGGGCCAGAATATGGTTAAGTGTCACAGTCAATTCACAGAGCTCCTATTTGCCATATGCCACACACATGCTATATTGTGCATGCTTCAGTAAATACATCTTGCATGTACTTTCAGTAAAATGTGATTTTGCAAACCCTTAAGATTATGATTATAAAAAGCATAAGGATTTATAAATACCTTTGCCTTAAACCCTATAGCCCTAATCCCTGCTGACTAGACAGTTCCAGTAAACTTCAGATGAACTTATGCATTTTTAATTTCACAGCACTGACTTATTCATCACCCAGACGTCTGTAGAATCCATTTTTTTGCCGCTGTAAATGTTGTAGCGTCTTGTGAAGTCACAGCATGAGACAAAACATTTCTTGCATGTCTTCGTTTTGAGACAAAAAAATACAAGGAAACAACAGAAAATGACCTTTATTTAACTACCAATAAAAAGAGACAATAGTAAGAGCAGTAATTGTGATGAGTCATAGTCATTCTCTGTTGTCTTGTCCCCTATCTATCCCAGCACATTAATTCAATGACCTCTGTTTTCCAGTAAACCGGCGGTTCGGTATTACCTGTGCTCTTTGGTTATAGAGCACCCTGTGGTCACGCAGGATGGGGGGGCTAATTCACTCTAAACTAAATGAAATTCACTATGCTCTGAGCCATCGTACCTTGGCAGCGGTCATGCTGTGCTGCTGACAATGTCAGAGTACATTACACTCGATGCGGGATGGTCGTCTTTGGAGCAATTATGAGAGACACCTACTTTTGTCATAACCATTATAAAGGGACACGTTGACCAACTGCCAGGTTTTTCGTATTCCCAGTTCTATTTTTGTGAAAAACAAAGGAGCCTTGAGTCTATTTAACTCCTGTGTGATAGAAAAATGATTTTGCCAAGTCATTATTTAGGTTTACGTGATAACTGCAGCTTGAAAATGTATGATACAACAGCACATCTGTAGATCACACACAGCAGAACCAGTGATGGCGGTGCTGGGTAACTCTGACGGGGGTCATAATGAATAAAGCTTTCAGAGCAGAACCTTCAAACAATTATGGATTAGATGACTGGCGGGTGGTCTTCATGAGGGCTGACCACAAGAGGATAAAGAAACATGTGGCACACAGTAGCTGGAGCTCCAAAAAAAAAAGAGTTCACAAGAAGCCAGTGTGGTCACAAGACTTCTTTGTCGTTTAGTGGTTTGCTTTGGGTTGTTCTCCATTGGTCAACTTTTTACCTCCCAGATCATTTTGGTCTTCAACATCCACAATGTAACGTATATTTGATTGCATGCAATTTAAGTATCTACAGACAAGTTCCTCAAGGGCCTTTTATTGTTCTACCCCATTGTTTACTGCACGGCATGGTTGTAAATATCTTTCACAAGTATTGTATCGCTACTTGGTTCCTTATCTTGAAGGAACATAGTTTAGATGAATGTTCAAAGAGCGGCATGCATGGGCATGTGCTGATATGCTTATATAGCCTATACTTTGTTATTTTGACTCATAAAAATGAAGGTAAAAAATTCCACCAAAAAAACAATATTTGACTCACTCGGCACATTTGAAGATAATTTATGACCTGGATGCAGATGTGCAGATTCAATAGAATCACACGCAAGTGTGTGACATAAATGCAATTTCACAGCCCAGTTGAGTAAACCTGTCTGATAATGTGTACTTGACAACAGAAGATAACGATATTAGACCGCAATGGCGGAGAGCACACGCAGGAAACAGCCGTGACAGCTGCGCTTTGTTCTTTGTGTACCCAAAATGCCGACCCCTTCTTATCTTAAAGATATATGACTGATTTCCTGCTTTCTCTTGGCACACATTCAGAGCCTGCAATGTGCCTGGCACTGTTACAACATTTACTAAGGAAGGAAATGCCATATATGGTCTAGTAGATCTGCCATGATCTGATATAGTACAAGTATGCCAATGCTCTGTAGAGCTTTTACATTTTGCCTATTAGCATAAAAGTACTAAAATGCAGTTGTAAAGTGCAGTTCAAGGACATTTTACTGTGGCGCCAAAATATATCAAACCAAATGGCATCTACAGACAAATGCTATACCTTTTCCAAGCTCTAACATCATTTTCTTAGTCATTTTTTATTATTAGAATTAATCTATTAGATATAATAATGATTTTAAAACTAACAAACTTGTAACATTTGCTTGTGCCGTCTTTAAAAATAGTTTCATAGTTTATCTAAAGCAATGGCATTCATATGTCATATGACTTAAATGTCCAAATGCTTATTGTATCATGTGTCATGAAAATTAGTGCCATTAAGTCACAGTACTTTTATGAAAATGGCAGAAACTTTTTTCAGAAACGTAATGCATTAACTAGAGTCTCATTATGAATTCAAAATATTTGCATTATATCAAATGATTTGGCAGATGGCACAAACTGCACCTTCCACATTAAATGCAAATGCAAATGTTATTCCAAAAGCTCACCACCCACACTGACAGTTTAACTTTTATTCAGCACATTTTGAAAGAAGCCTGCAGTATATCGCATTTCACTGCATCGAGGACGTAGCAGCGGTTCATATCCGAGACTTACTTTTTGACTGCTTTGCTCACATTTGATCCTCAACTCCTTTTAACTCCCACAGCTGCCAAAAGAAAGCTCTTTGAACTCTAGCCTTGAGGTCAGACCTGCTTAATGGCTTAAAACTCCATTCTTTCCTCATTACTACCACAGACAGTTGACTTTACTTGATCTGTCTGACTGTGGATAACCTGATACTGTACCTCTGTCTCTGCTGACTCACAGATATTTGTTGCTGTCACTCTTTGCACAACAAAGAAGTGATTAGGCACTTCCCTGGACTTCGTATTGGTATTCATTTCATTTATAACGAATACTACAGTTATGATAGCAGGAGTTAAAGGGGTGTAACACTTTCTCCCCATTGTCGCACTCAGAGTCTGGTTTTATCTGGCCTGTAACAGTGGTTCTGCCATTCTTCCATTCAAACGGCACCAGACACTCACCGTGCTGACGTTCCATGTTATTGGAAGAGCTGGATTTCTTTTTCCAGCTGTTATCAGCACTCCCGGACATGTGAAGTGGAGCCAAGAGGATAAATCCATCCTGCCAGTGAACAGCAACCTGAAACTGGGTCAGGTAGTTTTGTCAAGCAGCTGGAACATCAACCAACAGGCATATAGTTTATGAATATTGTTCCAAACACAATTATGGCAGACATATATGATTAGAGAGCACAATATATCGGTACCATAACAGGGTTTTTTTTATGTATTGGTATCGGTTGATATTGGATATTTCATTGTGCATGGTTTGATATTTAGAATTTAATTAAGTTAAACTGTGTCTGAATACATTTTTTATGTTTTTTGAAAGAAGTCTCTTATGCTAATTTATTCCTATTATTCCTTTTAGTTTTTCCTGTGATGGCAAGACTACATTTTCAGCAGACATTACCAGTCATGATCTTTAGGAAATCATTCAAGACATTTTCTTAGTATGAATGTTGAGAACAGTTGCTGCTTAATATGATACATAATATGATACATTTGTGATACATTTTAATCAGGATTCTTTGATGAATAGAAAGTTCAAAAGAACAGCATTTTTTTTTTAAATATCTTACACAGTAAATGTGCATATTTTTACTGTTGTTGTAATCTAACTTTTTGTCATGTAATCTTTAGCAAATATCAAAATGAATATCCATTTCCATGCTGTGCATTATTATATTTTAAATGTCTAAATTCAAAATGACACTTTTTAGGGTTTTATTTTTAATTTCATTAAGCAAAATAGTACAGAATTCTAATATTGACTATTTATTTGTTATTTGTTATTGGCCATAACATAAAATAATTAACGGCTAATCGGTATCAGCCAGAAGCTTAATATTGGTGCATCCCTATTTATAATAAATGTATACATTATCAAACCTATGACCCATTGGCATTGTTAGCATCAGTTTAGCAGTATCAACCCTTGTATGTAAAACACATAATTGAAGCTCCTTTCCCTAGAGGTTTCAGGTCCGAACAGCTGAAGTTTTCAGACACATAAAGTCCAGCTGTCATAGTTGAAGTTTGCAGTTTCTTTTACTTGAGACCATAAAATCCTGTTATTAGTCAACACGGAGTGTGTGTCTGTGTATGTGTGTGTGTGTACAGGTTTATATTACATTGTAGGGACCAAATGTCCCCACGAGGGAAATTGGTTAATAAACATACTAAATTCAATTTTTTTGAAAATGTAAAAATGTTTGTGATGGGTAGGTTTAGGGCTAGGGTTAGTGTACAGGAATAGAATATACAGTTTGTACAGTATAAAAACCATTATGCCTGAGTACCCACAAAGATAGCAAACCAGGTGTGTGTGTGTGTGTGTGTGTGTGTGTGTGTGTGTGTGTGTGTGTGTGTGTGTGTGTGTGTGTGTGTGTGTGTGTGTGTAAACAGACATTTGTCTGGGCAAACAGAGAAACAGGGTCATGGGTGAGCAATATAGTATGGACATTAACCTGGAAACCCTAAGCATCTGTCATTAAACATGGGCCGTAATGAGACAGTGAGACAGACCTAATCCTGGGCCTTGCTCACACACTTCAGAGGACATGTGAATAGACTTTAATGTGATACTGCACAATAAATACAAGCATGTGTAAAGAGATGTCATGAGCAAGTGGCGACCACTGTGAGCGTTGAGGCACTGAGCTGGTGAGATCATTGGCAGTATAATTGAGCTGTGTGTGTTTTTCTATCTGTTTCAGTGTAGCATCATGACTGCTGTTCTTCTCTTATGAGTGAGCAGGCGATTGTGACCAGCTGCTCCGTCTGCAGTAGCGTGGAGCAGATTACTCTAATGCCCCATAATCACAGTTACATAACCCACACACTCATCCTTTGTTTTGATTTCAGATTCTCTTCATTGAACTCACAAACAACTTTGCTTTCTAATCTAACAATGCTGCATTGTCAGGAAAGTAACATTGCATTTAGCTTTCATCAGCCATCGGTAACCACGTAACAACGTGTTCTGCCATGTTTGTGGATTACTTTAGTTAATGACTTCATTTCATATACATTGGATGGCGAATTTTCCATATCAAAGTGAAGGTTTCCAACAAAGTATCTCCACTGAAGGTAGATTCAGGTAATATTTTAGAATACTGTTTGGTCATTTATGGATAACACAGGAACAAATGAGTAACGTAATATTAACATTCTATTAACTACTATGAACTACCAAGAAACTCAGATTAATGAATTAGTAAGTAATAGCACTCAGTTGAATGAGGTAGTTTAACTAAGCTACTACTTACAGAGTAATGTTATAGTTAAAAGCAGTTAATAGAATGTTAATATTGCGTTATACATTTGCTCCTGTGTATTTGTTCATAAATGACAGAACAGTATTCTAAAGTGTTACCCAGATTCAAATTAGCATCATAACGTTTTAAAATGGAACAGAGAATATGTGATAAAAGTAAGAGCATGGTAAAAATATATGGTATCCTATATATATATATATATATATATATATATTTTAGGGGGCTAATGAAAGGGAGGAAGTGATTTATGATGCCTCTTCAAATTAGAAGGGATACAAGGTGAACAGATCACGAAAGATGCATTGTGCTGTCTGTTTCATCTCAGCATTTTAAATCATTTTATACATTTCTATTTTATTTTATAGGAATTTATTAATATTTGCTTTGTCTCCCTTTTGCTTTAGTTTGTGTAAAACTTGATGATCATGTTGTCCAGCATGTTTTGAGAATTGCTTATTTCATTAGTCTATAAATAATGATAATAACTTTTAGTTCTAACCCAAATTCGAAACATTCTGTTTAAATTTGATTTAAATCTCAAAATTTCAATATGGTCTTACTGTACTGTGTACGGTATATATATAGCAGTACATATACAGTGTTAATGCCTTAAACATTTACAAGACATGTCTCATGTTTCCTGTAACATATTGTAATGTTTGAAACATATATGTTCTAGAGTGAAAGCACAGAATACTTTCCCAGACTGTGAGCCCCTTCACATCCTGTCAGGCTTGCACAGAAAGGGTTTCAAAATGAGCCGTTACCCATATACTATGGGCACACCTGTCACGTTGGCAGTTAAGTTTCAAAATGAGTACAATTCCAGGAATCCCACCGTTTTAGCACCAAAGGGAAACTCCCATGGATAAGATGAATACCTCCCTCCCCTTTCATGCACTGAGGAGCAAAGGAGAAGACTTTCAAAGAGACATTTGGTTACCAAAGGCAAATTAGAGAATGAGGCAAGATGAACATTTTGGTGTGTGACTTTTAATGATGAGAGATGTAGTTCGCTTGTATGTATTTGACAAGAACATTTAAATGACTACAAAATTATACTCAAGAAAAACTTAATAAGAGCACTAAAACCATAGCAGGTCCATTTTTGATAATTAAACTTGTCTTAGATGAACACCGAGACAAACTACATAACAGCACAGTTTCTCCACAGTATTAGGAACTTTAATTTTATACTTGTGCACTACCTAAATAAACCTGAAGCAGTTGTTCTTACAAAATATATAATCTAAAGCATACCTACAGGTTGTACTTTCAGTGAAATTCATTGAACTTGGGAACCTTTATCTCTTTATTGTACTTGTGGCACTTTAAAGCTCAATTCATTGCTCCTCTTTGAAGATACGGCATATTTGACAATGCAGTTGGCTATGTGATTTCACAACTAATGGATCACAGAGTTTACACAGAGTCTGCTTTCTTCAGACTAGTTAAACGACTGTTGACTTACTGACAAAAGTGACAGTTCACTTATAGTTTAATTAGTTATGATGGTAAAAGATCAATTTCATGAAAAGCATACAGACATTATTTATACTTTATTTACTATTATGCAATCAATTTTGCATGTATATTTTGTACATGGTTGTCTATGGAAATAATTATTCTGTTTATTGAACCTAATGATAACAACATTCATAATACAAGGAAAATCAAATATTTTGGATGTGCATTATATTGCATTATACTCTTACAAAAGTGTGTCTTACAAAATTCATCTTAGAATGGTTTTCCATGATTTCGGAATAACTGTGTTTGGCCTATAGAGGTGAGAGAGCTTGTCATATAAATACTTAACAATATTGACGTTTTATCCTTTTTAAGAAATCTATCAAAGATGGAGCCACTGACATCACATTAAATCTGAATGATAGGGTTAAATTAGAGTATAGATTTTCATATGACGCACACATATTGCTCTTTTCTTTCATTGTATTAATTTCAGTAAAACATGAGGAGGTCGTAATCACTATAATGTCTGTAATGGGCCTATATGATTTGTTTCTATGAAAGACAGCTCCTGTTCCAAATGCCCCGCTGATATCAGATATCTTCTAAAGCAAGTCGATAGCGCAATAAAAGCTTATAATTATTCAACAAATCTGTAATTGAGAAGCAAAGGATGAAGGGAGATGCATGTGGTGTAGAGTTACAGCTCAGGTGCATGGCAAATTCTTCTGTTCTGAAGCGTAATGTTCATGCAGGGGGAGAGGGAGTGTATGGGACATTATGAATAACACTATGTAAGACCTATTTAGTTTTATTTATTTCTTTTTTATCAAAATTGATCATGGTTATAAAGGCCAGTGAGTCAGCAAAACCTTCTGCTTATCTTCTGTCCATACAGTCCCCCTGATGCACCTTGGGCTTTAGTGCTCTGCTCAGGGGCATAATGTATTTTGCACTTTCCCCCATTTAAGTGCAAATTAGGAAACGATAGGGTGGAAAAAATGGGAGCAAATCACATTAAACGTAATTAGGCTATTTGTTGACATAAGGTTCTGCCCACATGGCAAAGTGTTGCTTAAAAAGGAAGCTATTGTTTGCCTATAGTTACTCAACGTTAAATCATTCACCTGCATAAAAGGAAGTGCTGGTTCCTGACAAAGAATATTTGCTTTACCAGACTCAACAGATTTTACAACACAATATCTCAGCATTACTTACAAAGAAATATGTGTGCGTGTGTGGTCCAAAGTTATGGGGACAAATAGGGAAATCTGTCACGCTCTGGTTGTATAAACACACAAAGAAGATGAATGCAATAAGGTAATATTTAATAAATCCAATGGGTAATTTGAACAGGAACAGAGCAACATACAACACTTTCACAATCAACGACACCGGACACTGATCTGAAACAGAACTGAACAGATATACAGATGAATGATAATGATGGTGATTGATGAGTGCACAGCTGAACAGTGTGTATGTGACAACTAATGAATGATTAAGGCAGAAGATGAAGAAACACAAAGAGTCCAAACAAACGTGATTGTGACAGAACGCCCCCTCCTGGTAGGCACGACCTCACGTGGGCACGTGGGCGACAGGGTCGAGGCAGAGCGTAGCACACCGAGGCTCCTCATGCCCAGGAAGAGGTGGTACCACGCTACTGAGAGGAGGCAGAGGTGGTACAGAGGGACTGAAGGGAGACAGTGATAACTAGGTGGCACACACCTGGTCAGGCGCGCACTGCTCGGGCTCCGTGGCGATGTTAACCTACATTTGTTGCGTCAATGGGTGGTGACAAATGTCTGATTAATGTCAAATGTTCATTCACAAACACAGATTCATGATGAAGGAGGCAAGTGAATCTTTATGAGTGAGTCATTGATTCATTCACTCAACCAATTTGTTCAAAAACAATGATTCACTCGGGGACGCTACAACTGTGTGTGTTGCTTGTTGACAGGCTGATGTCACTGTCAAAATGATTTGTGTTGGCATAGGAAAAATAGACAATGTAACTACATGTAGGCCTACAGTATGCAATTACTGTTGTATTGAGAATACATAAAAAGATATGACTGTTTTAATAATTCTAATCTAAGCACATAGAAAGTGCTGTGCAATCATAATCTCATGCTTTATGATAACATTCATATTTTAACAGGTTTTCCATCCATTTTTAGTGCCTTCTTACGGATAACTGGGAAGAAAATCCTAGTCTAGGTTAGGTAATGTGAAATTATTAGAGATAATTAGGGCTGGAATGACGCATTGATGGAAAGATGATTGATCATTATAGATCATGAAAGAGACTTTTATGAGGATGACAGACCTGATCGTAGTTTAACCACATATAATCATGGAAGAAAGTGTGATGGAGGATCTTAGTAATGCTTCATCATGAATGAACTGAATCACCCAAGTGGAACTAAATTCAAGTGCAGATGTTTGCACTAGAACGTTTCTCCACATATGAATAAGAAGGCACTATTGTGAAAGAGTAAGCCCGGCATGTTCCCAGGGTTATTGAGATCTCCCGAGACAGTGGGCACAGGTCCAGCATTGTGCGCTATTTGTCGTGTAATGACCGATGGAGAGTTTGATGTTATGGAAACCCCATAAAAGCCTCTGTTGTGTTTGAACTCACCTCACACAGAGGTGAAGAATGACCCCCGCTCGGCCTCTAACACATCCTGGGAAGTTGAAATTCAGTGCACGTGCCCCCATGGCACTATTTTCATCTGGATAAAGACAGAAAGAGAAGGAAACAGAGCCACAGGTCTCTCTGAGCATCTGACTACCCCTTTATCTATGACTGTAGCCCTCTCTGATCCTCTCAACATAATACTGCCTTTGTTGCCAAAGCCGTCTGCGCAGTTCCTTGTTGCGCAAGAGTAACTTCAACTGTCACCGACTACAACTGACTCCAGAAGGAGCGAGTGTCTGTTTATATATCAGCAGGCAAAGTGTTGTTTATTTACCCTTGTGTAAAATCGGCAGCCCACTGAAGTCATGGACCGTAGCGGTGGGAGATCCCTGAGGACTCAATGTGGTACCTACAAGCTGTGCAAAAACTTTCCACCTAAACACATCTGATTTATGGCTGATATACTCAGAAAGCAGACCTCTTACTGCCACGCAAAGGCAAAACGCACTAATTACACTTTATTTTTCTGTGGAATTAAGTTCTGTGACATTTTATTAGTTTCAGTGATGGCTAATTTTCTGTGTTTTGTGTTTCTAAGGCATAGTGTTGTTAGATGCTGGAATTTCCAACTTTGAAATGACCTTGAAATATATCGATATTCGATACCACAGGGAAAACTGCCATATATAGGCTACCACCATACAGATAATGGTTGTTGTTATTATCTCATAATCTTTCTTACATTTGGGTCATTTTGTTGCAATAGCTTTCACACAGAACAGGGAGACTTAATTGTCGCTCTAAATTAAAAAAAAAAAAAAAAAAAGACAGGCTGCTGCTTTATTAGGCTGCTGTCACTTTAAGAGCTGTACAGATCCAATATACTGTTACACAACATGCGTTTTCTCTCAACTATTTACGTTCCAAAACTGACTGTATTTACATGAATACTTGGCAAGATGGCATTTTCACACAGTTTTCTATGTATTTCCCCAATTAGTCCCAAAAAAGAATTGAATTTGATAGTTTTGGAACCGATTCAGATATTTCAGGATCGATACATATCGTTAACGTTAAGTTAAATAAAGAGTCCTTTCACAGCAATGCCACAGAAGAACCATCTTTGGATTCCCCAAAGAACCATTCACTGAAGAGTTCTTAAAATATATATTTTTTAAAACAGATCCTTTTGTGGAATGTTCATTAAACCATGGATGCCAATAAAGAACCTTTATTTTAAAGAGTGCACTGTTGAAAGGAAGAAGAAACACTCTTGCAGAAAAGCCCACCTAATCTCACATTTATCAGCAAAGTTAATTAATCAAAGACTCAGGTTAATATTTAAAGGCAGTTTGGGTTAGAGTTGGGAATGAATTGGAATTGGGCTGGGTTGAAAATAAATTACTGTTAAGAAAACTATGAGCTTAATCATTTCTATAACATACCAGAAATAATGAGTCATTCCGACACAGCACTGGTAATGTTGTGAAAATAACTATGAGATTAAGGGCATGTGTGAGGAACCCGCATTTTATTTCCCACCTTTGTTGTAAAAAATATAAACAGTTCGAGTATGCTGGTTCATCTTAATGGGATAGAGTACCCAATATACACAATGGAAATTCTGTCATAATTTACTCACCCTCATGTTATTCAAACCTGTATGACTTCTTTCTTCCATGGAGCGCAAAAGAAGATATTTAGAAGAATGTCTAAGCATATAATGAGAGTGGATAAAGATCAGGGATAACTGGATGAAAAAGAGCCTCAGGATTTGAGCAACATGAGGGTGAGATACTCACACATCTCAGCAGTCATTTTAGTGTGTTGGACTGATGCTGAAGCCTGCGTGATGCTGGAGAACAGAAAGTGAGAAAGAGCTGTTTGCACCTCTGTGGTTTTTAGAGACAGCAAGAGTTGATCCAGAGAGCAGGGTCATGGAGCCAGGCCAGTCACTGACAATAGGGCTGGGTACCGAGTTCGATACTTTCTAGGTACCGACCGAATTGCCTCGATACTATCGAGTATCGAAAAATGACTTGTTTTTCGGTACCAGATTTCGATACCTAAGGGGTTAACTCGTCAACGTCAGTGCTCAAACAAATACATATGAAATGCACAACGACACGCCTAAATTCGCTCACGCACATACACGCAAACTCTACACACACGAGACGCGCGGAACTCTCCGCACATACTCTTATGAGACGCGCGCGCGCACACAAACTGTCCACGCACATTCTCATGAGACGCGAGCCTATGACGCGAGCACACACACACAAACTCGCGCACATACTCAATGACACGCAAGCACACACACTCACAATACCCTAAAGATGTGGAAAAGTCGATCAAAAGTGTGGCTACATTTCTCCAGGCTCGATGCCAACAGCGCACGATGCAGTATTTGTGGTAAAATAATGGCTGCAAAGACGGTACCGCGACAGATATGATGAAGCCCTTGACAGTGCACGGAGTAAACATAAGAGCAGAAAGTTTCTGCGTCTTCGACTGGTAAATGAAGAGATACCTTGTTGATCACTCTGACTGTGTTTATATTGCAATAATGACCTACTGAATGTACACTGCCGTCAGTGTTGTGCCTGAACGCGTTCATTGAACGATAGTTCATGAACTCGTTCATATTTTGGGCGAACGTGAACTGAACGTACCGCATTACTGCCTGATGAACGTTACTGTGAACTCGTTCATTCTGGTGTCTGTGAACGCCACGCTCTCTCAGTTTAACTTCGTTCAGTAGGATGCCAGATTTCTATAAAGCCTTCCAGGCGAAAACCCACCTAAAACCCACCGTAAACCGCCCTTAATATGTAGCGGAAAAAACACCCAATCTGGCAACACCAGCCACCCGTGTTCGACCTCTTGTTCGATCTCGTTCATCAAAATGAACAAATCTTTTTTCGAGTCATTTCGTTCATTTAAGGGGCTTTAAATGTTACTATTAACTGGCAAATTCCCCGAACACATCCACCTACGCAATCTTGATCATATTCTGAATTAAGAAATCATTATAATGCAGTCAAAAATCGTTTACAGGGAACATAAATAATTACTTCACCTCGAGTCTTTCATGAACGACTCATCACTTACGTTACAAATCAAAACAAAAAGCAGCAAGGAGGCGTCGTATGATCATTTAAACGAGTTTTATGATAAGGTCGGTGAAGATGGGAAAAAATCTGACGCATCAGTGTTAAAACTGATAAAATAATTGTCTGTGGGGGCTGTGGTAATCATTTTGAAAAATAATATCTCGCAACAACATAGAAAAAAAGAACTATGAACTAGTTCATTTTTGGAACTGTGAACTTAGTTCAAAATTTTGAGTATATGAACTATGAACTGAACTAGTTCATTTTAAAATTTGTGAACTGAACTTTGAACTAGTTCATGTAGAAAGTGAACTTTCCCAACACTGACTGCCGTTCAAAAACGTGTTGGTCAGAATTTTTTTTCAGTAAGCATGCATTAAAGTGATCAAAAATGACCTTCCAAAAACTGTTTTCATATTTCAGCTTTGACAACACAGGAATAAATTACATTTTGAAATATATTCAAATAAGATTTTAAATTGTAATACTATTCCACAATATTACAAGTTTTACTGTATTTTTGATGAAATAAATTCAGCTTTGGTGAGCATGAGCTCTTTATAAAAAAAAATATTTGGTACCTTATGTATATGTATAAGGAATATTTTGTTCCTTTGTGCTTTTTTTGTTCCTTTGTGCACTGACTAAGGAGCATGAGTCAAACTGAAAAAATAAAACCAAAGTTTTTCTGAGGTAATGTGTTATGTAATCTTGTTAAAATGGATTTCATAAAATTGGTATCGAAAAAAGTATCGATCAGGAACCGGTATCGAAATCAAGGTATCGGTATCGGTATTGGTATCGAAATTTTTTAAACGATACCCAGCCCTAACTGACAACGACAACTTCCAGGATTGAACTGTAATCGCTAGTCTCCAAATGTCTTTTGCACTTTGCCCCCCCATCTTTGAGTGAGCAAATAAAGGAAAGAAAGAGAGAAATACCAGAGGAAATCATATTAGAGGTAATGAGGCTGTTTGTTGACACAAGGGCTACCCACATGGCAGAGCGTTGCTCAGAGGGGAACTATTGTTTGTCTAGTTATTCAAAGTTAAATCATTCATAGCAGACTGTTGCTGAATACATAAAGTGAAATGAAGATATTTCACCACACACATTTTGTTTGTTTGTTTTTTTACAACACAATATTTTAGCAGCTTTTACAAGAAATTAAATACAGAAAAAAACAGGATTGTTGTGAATATTACATTTTAAAATAACTGTTTTCTCTTTAAATATATTTTATAATATACTGCCACACGATCCTTCAGAAATCATTTTAATATGCTGATTTGAAGCTCAAGAAACATTTCATATTATCATCGATGTTAAAAACAGTTGTGCTGCTTAATATTTTTCACAGTGGAAACTGACATACTTTTTTCAGGATTACATTGTAACATCATGTATTTACTGTCACTTTTGATCAGTTTAATGCATCCTTGCCAAAAAAAAAGTATTATTTTAATTTAAAAAACAAACAAACTTTACTGTAAATAATTTACATATTTAATTAATTATATTTTTTAGTAATATACAAAACATAAAAGTGAACATTAATTACTTCAGGCATTTTTATTGACAAAATATACGAAGATGCAAATCAGGTTAGATTTGATGGACAGATGAGATAAAGATAAATGGCTCTCATTTATTTTGATCTATAAGCAAAAATAGAAATTGCTGTGCAATCAAACTCAGCATCAGTTTTAGCCAACCCCCTTCTTGAAGACAAGTGAAAAAAGAATTTCCGACTAGGTCATTTAATGTGAAATCATTGGAGATGATTGATCATTAATGGGGATATTCTGGGGATATCTAATTTGATTTTATCAATAAATTCCACTAGAAACAAACCTTGTTGTATTATTTTTATTTAATACTGTGAAGCTGCTTTGATACAATCTGTATTGTGAAAAGCGCTATACAAATATACTTGACTTGACTTGACTTGACATTACTGATCATGACAGAAACTTGATATAAGATGAGACACCCAGTGATTTTACCACATCTTCCCTCACAAGGGCAGAGTTTGTCCTCTAGCTTCTTTGGCTGATTGAGTTTGCCTCTCTGAGAATCCATTATCACAAAAAAACCAAGCCATACATTCATAGTGTCTGACATCTATAGGCTTTACCTATAGTGCATAAGCTAGTGCTGCTGCTCCACCTGCAGGCCTCACACATAAACTCTAACCTCAGGGAACTTTGACACACCTATAGACATTCAGTCAAATACCCACCGATTGCATAGAAAAGGCAAGGATTTGATTTATTTGTGTTTCCTCCTTTTAAATTGTCTATTATACACCCCACATAATTTATGTATCACCCAGTCAAACTATTGGAAATACATCCACAGCTTCTACAATATTCATGGAGTCACATTAGCTGTCATATGCTTGTATGTACAACCAAAGAGTCATTTAAACTGGCAGACGAATATAGCGTGGTATATGGACCTAAACTTTGAATTAACCCTTAGATGAATCCACAAACACAGCATTTATGAACTAGCGCTGCTGCAGAAGAGAATCTGCCTGTCTGTTGGTAATTGATGACTGTGAGACGCGAGTCAGACACAGGCCAGTGTTTTGACTGAAGTGGATTAGGGAGTACACTAGCTAATTACAGTAATACGATTACACAACGACAGCTGGACCTCTGCCACTGTCTTGCAGCCCGATCCCACCCACTGTGCAGTTCAGGGGGATCTCTAAACAGCTCACCTTAAAGAGACAGCTGACCCAAAAATGAAAATTATGACCTTATCATTTTTTAACACCCAGTTTATCCCAGCTAATTTGATTATGCTTCCAGGTGTTGATTTCCAAATACAGAAAAAAGAAGGTTTTTATATTCTTGTGGGATCAGATTAGCTGACTTCATACAGGGTCTAGTACTTTCATCCCCACTTTTATAAATCTATTTTGTATTTTTGTTCCTGATTTTACCTCAAAATCAGAGAGGAAATTGCAGAAAAACTTAGATTTCATCTACCCGAGCACAACCAAGGCAACCTTTCACATTTTCCTTACCACTTCTGTTTTTTTCTCTTTTCTTGTGTGGCCCTTTTTTCTTGCCGCTGAAAATGTCTTTGAGTGGACCTCAGAGACATAAGAGCGGACATCCCATCAGGAAGCGCTCCTTGTAAGCGGTCTTTTCATGCTAAGGGGGCCGTCTGTTAACATTGATAGCATCTGCTGCGCACAACAGTTCATTAAAACTGACGGACCTGTTGAATCAGATGATAAATGAGTGTGACATTGAGTCCAAGATCAGATCTGTAAGCTTAAGATAGGAATGGTTTTGTTTTAATCTGGTGTATTCCAGGAGAATTCTAATGGGGTTCTTCCGCTGTCATCATCTGTATGTTGGGTCACAATATAGATGTACACTGTTTCACAAGTTACTGCTGCCATCTGCAGAGTCAAGGCTGCACTTATTAATGTCATCTGTTCCCCAATGAGAATTAGTACAGGCACAAATACACATACACACCACAAGAAAATAATAGAACATGTCAGAATGTGCGATACAGCCGCAGGGTCACAGCAGCAGAGGTGGACTCAACTTCCTTACTTGAGTGAAAGTACAAATATTACTCCGTTACAAGTAAAAGTTGTAAAGACCGATTTTTACTTAAGTACTTCTGTACTTTTACTTAAGTATCAAAAGTAAAAAGTAAATGTCAATGCATTGTTTTATTATTAATACTTATTTAGTTTGGCAATCTCCAGACCAAGCTCAATCTGCAGGGCGAAATCAAATTGCAGGCAGATCGGGCTAACTTACAGTACCTTATGCCTCTGAATCTATGCCTGCCTATACCTACCCTCATATCAATATCAAATGTATTCCTAGAATACAGTTCCAGATTGAATGTGAGATTGAATAAGTGCACTCAATAATGCCCTCAAATAGTACCCTATTTAAAGTTGTTTGGCTTTTAGTATGAATATGCTAGCCTTACTGTTATCAATAAGCTAGTGTGCTCCAAAACAATGACAAAATTCACATTTAGAAGACCAAACCCTGAAAATGAAAATCAGGTTGATGTCAGAATCCAACGTCACATTTGCGTTAATCTCCAGCGTTGGACAGACGTTGTATTGCGGTTGAAAATGACAAACGGGTTGACGTCAGAAACCAACATCAGTCGGGTTCTGACATCAACCCGACTTTCATTTCCAAACAAAATCCAACGTCTGTCCGACGTCGGGTTCTGACGTCAGAACGACGTCAAAAATCGGACTTTCATTTCCAACCAAAATGCAACCCCAGCAACTAAAATCATCCCCTGACTGACGTTACTACTTTCTACTCAAGGACCTTGACAGAAATGTAATGGGGTAAAAAGTACGTATTTGTCTTTCAAATGTTGTGAAGTTAAAGTAAAAAGTTTCCCAGAAAACATAATACTCAAGTAAAGTACAGATACTCAAAAAGTGTACTTAAGTACAGTACTCAAGTAATGTACTTTGTTACTGTCTCTGCACAGCAGAGATAAGTCCAAAAAGAATGCTTCCGATAACAGGATGTTTATACACCAAATCCAGCGGTCCTTATGTTCTTCAGTCCGACCGACTCACTCAGTCCAAACATTACAGCGGCATTAGTTTCCAGCATCATTTTTCCATTTCAGCTCCAACATCAGAATGTTTCACTTCTACATGTAATATGATTCAGAATGAATCTCAGAGGTCAAACATTCCTCAGTTTCACCCTCTTTCGCCCCTTTTAAGGTCAGAAACCTTAGACATTAGAAATGTTTAATGGGAAATAATCTTAATAGTTATTATTATTCATTTTTAATATAAACTTTTTGTTGTATTACATTGTTATAATAATTATTAATAAATTATTATTGATTGATTTACTTGTATTATATTTATTGTATTATTATTTTAGAAAATAAAATAATGGATTCAAATAAAGAGTTTTTTATTGTTTTACTGTATATTACTTTTTTTTTTTTTTTACTTTACTACTTTTACATGCACTTGATTATTAATATAACAGTTCATTTCCTTATATTGAAAAAAAATAATAATAATGGTGTCGACAAGCTATCTTCATTATTGCCCGTGTCATTTAAGTTCTGATTCAGTTCAGTTTTTTGTTAATGGAATCATTTAAATGGATATGCACTAATATTTAAGTGTTGACAGATAAGTGGGTGCAAGTTAGCAGGTTAAGCACAAAGTCCAGAAGTTAGATAAATCCTACGGATGTGCATTTATCAAAATCATCATATCATGTGACTTCTTAAACTAGCATATACAGCACTGTTCTTTGTCTTTTTGTGCTTGTCTTTAGTTACTTTACTTGTTGCGAAGACAGACTTTAGGCTGCAGTGGGAAATCTAATGAACATATGGTGTTTTCTCTACATTACAGCGCCCATACGGTGAGGTAGCGCTCTGGAATTACGGGTCGCACACGCGGTGTTATTGGCAGGAAGTCATCAGACGTTGCCCTTCTCACAGAACACACAGAAGCAGGATAGAATAGACAAGGATTTGGCCCCACACCAGCCTCCTGGGAAAAGTGTCCGAGCTCATCAGGAAAGCCATTTAAAAAAACAGTGTGCTTCCGACTAGGAGAGAGGACAGCGGGGGCAAGAATCACACACTCCGCAGTGGGGAAATGATGAGCCTGTTGATGACACACGCTGAGCAGCCAGACAAACAGGAGGAAACCATGTGCGCGAGTCCATGAGCGAGAGAAAAACACGGCAGAGGTCACAGATAGGATAGTAATACAAACTGGGAGGGGTATCCCGTGCAGATGGAGCGCGTTCCCAGAGGGGGCAATATCAAATACTCCGCAGAGTGTTAGAGCAGGGAATGTATTACTCATACTTCTGTTAAACCTACTCCCACTTCCTGGGCTGGATGATGTGGGAATCTCATTCTCCTTTCTCATTCTGATTAATCCAGCTGAGTCAGCTGACCATCAAATGGACAGCCTGGAATTTCTGAACATTCTGGTTTGGGTTTTTGGGAGAAAGTAAGAGATGCTTACTCATAACAAGGGTTAACCACATTTTCTCAAACGATAAAGAAAAAAAAACACAGGAATAAAGTCTGGAATGGATGTTATTATATAATGACGTGCTGGAGCAGACGCTGTCAGGGGAGATGAATAATCCTGAACTCTGTTGGACAAAAGGATGTGGGTTTAGAGCTAATTATTTTGTACCTTGTAAAGTGGTGAGAGTACAGTGTGATATCAATGTCCCGTTTCAAAGGAGCCCTGCTGTCAGGCATTCACAGTTCATTTGGTTAAAATAGCTTTATTCAGTTCAAAAGAGTCATGTTAATAAAAATCACAGTAAATTATGTCGTTAAAAAAAGCTAAATGTCTGGGCACTCAGTCAACCGGAGGAAATATGGGAAGGGATTGAACTAAGCTCATCTTTGTTGGACGGCCACACAACAAAGAAGCGTGTTTGAAATCTAAAGGCCACGCATGACTTTAAGTCTAACAGTAAAAGTAAACAAAACCAAAAAAACTACAACAGTAAAATTAGACTGATAACAGTAGCTGCCACAAGATACATGGCTATTCTCATCGTATTACTCAAACTGCTGAAGCGTCTCATCCAATGTATTTGAGAGGTTATACTTTTGGCAGACACAGTCAAGCTTGTAACATGTTTTTGATTTGCTTGGAGGTAGTCTCATCGTTCAAATGTTTTGTTGTATACCTGTGAGAGTCAAGAGAGAACATTTAAATGCACTTAAAATCATATCACATCACAATGTTTTCAGCAGAATCAAAGACTTATATAAATATAAAAGAGTAAAGCTCACAGACCTGAGGGCATTGAGAAGCCCCTCCACACTGTTGGGCGGCTGATATCGCAGAACCTTAATGCATCCTTTCATCTGTATCATAAAACAAAACAGACAATAACATTATGTACTTGTTTTTGTTTTTTTAAATCAGGTTTTGTATTTGTATATAGTTTACTTTTAATTAGGGTGCTCTATTTAGCACATTAATTTAGTTGGTAACAATTTACAATAAGGTTTGTCCAAGTTAAATATAAGAATAAACAATACTTCTACAGCATTTATTAATCTTAGTTAATGTTCATTTCAACATTTACTAATACATTATTAAAATCAAAAGTTGTATATGTTAATATTAGTTAATGCACTGTGAACTAACATGAACACATTTTGCATTTAATGAGAAAGTACTAATATTTTTAACATGTTTAACATTATGTGTTAAACTGACAGCCCCAATTAAACTATTTACAAATCTAAAATCAGATTTAAAAAACTGGAATTAATTAATAAATGAATCAGCATAATTAAATTAATATATTTACATCAATTTTGGAGGACTTTACGAAAGCTCCAGCTGGATGGACATAGTCGTATAGGATGATCACCCCCACCATCACGCGCAGACAGAATAACACTGTGTCCTCACTGGCAAAACGAGTGCGGTACTCCCTGATCATTACACACACACACACACACACACACACACAGAGGATGAATTACAAAGTTACAGCCTGCTACAGAAGAAACAAAAGCACGATTAAAACAGAATTGTTTGAACTTACGGTGTCTCTAACATGACTTTACACACACTTGCCATCGTACTCAGGCAATCTGTTGTGTTCTCTACGGGTAGTTCTGCATGCTGATCAGATAGAGAGAGCAAAATGTGTTGGTTATGCTGGTTTGTAATGAGAAAACAGTGATTTGTAAGTGAAAGTGAATGAGAAACATTCTCGTATAGATGTGTTACTGAAGTATATTATGCATTTTCTGAGACTAATCAAGTAGAATTTATTCATGAGCATCTGGACTTGTTTGTCTATTTAGTTTACATCCATTTGAGTGGTTGTGTAAGGCATGTTAAAATCCAACTTCAACAGTTTTACAACCACCTACCTTTGATACAAATTTAGTTGTGGCATCGCTTAACGTTTTCAGCATGGGCGTGGCATTGGCGTAGAAGAGAGACATGCGATTGGCCAGTTCGTTGTCAACCTCATTATGCTCTTCTGCCTGCAGAAAGAACACACATGGGTTTTTTTTCAGCATCTAAATGTGAAAAATCCATACTTTTGAAGATTTAAACTAAAGGGGTCAGTTAAGGCAATGGGCTTTTTGGAGGTTATGGATGCGCTTTTCCTTGGTCAGCTTTACTTAAGTAGTTAATCATGGAAATGGATGTGGAAATTGGGCATTCTGATGTGCTGAAAAAGCATTTTAGCTGACTTGAAACATTTCATTCATTACTGTATGCTAAAAACTGAATGTAAATCCTGCTTAAATCCACAGACTGCAGACATGTCCAGAATTCCTAATACGTGCTCATGTTTCATGAGATGAAAGCGGCTGTCGTAATTATTCCTCACAGAGAGTGCTTTTAATTGGCGAGGCAAGGTCAACGATCCTCTGTGTCAAACCCTGCTGAGCCGCTCCCTGATGATACAGCACACGCTAATGAGACTCAAGTCGTTAGCGCACGTTACCATCTCAACGTCAACCAAACGCACTGAAGCCTTGTGTCAGCTAAAAGATAAAAGCGGGCATGCGGGAGGAAGACGGACAAAATAAAAACCAGGAAAAGATGGAAAGAACGAGATGAATGCGATATCTCCTGTTCCCCTGAGTCAGGATCTTGTGCCGCTCTGCCATCTAATGATCCAGACCATTAGAGAACAGAAGAGCTCCCATTAACCCCTGGGACACGGGGGAACAGGGTATTACTAAAACATAAGTCGCCTGATAATGAGGCATATTTCCATACTCACTGTTTGGTTGATGATACGCATGCGGCTTAAGGTCCTTCTGTAGTAGCTGAAGTCATTCTGGATGGCGGGGTTGGTCATCTGGCGAGAGAGCAGATGAGCATTTAAATGCAGAACTGGCAGCTGAAAATTGTATTTCTGCTGAATATGGGAATGGGAAACATGTAAACATCGCATTCATGCATTTTTCATTTTACTGTGAATGTATGAATTCAAGTGAACAATTTCAAAATCCAATAAGCATATGGCCATTTCATTCACCGCTGGGTCTGGTGACAGACTTCATCAGTTCAATGATCTAGAATAACAGATTCTCTATGGCACCTTTGAAAGCAACTGCACATGGGTTTTTATTAATATGAGTCACTGGTTGCAACTGGACTTTCTGTTCCAATAGTTCAACTAATTAGCTGAATCACTTACGTGCAAATTAAGTTAACTAATTGGATACAAAATTCAGTGGCTTGCAAATCAATTCTGTCATACACGTTCTCTATAGCAATCGGATTATGTGTGATATAGAAGAAAACTGAGGGGATTTTTGTGGTTCAAAAAATAAAGCAGCTTTACGGTATGATACTTTAACATAACAGTTGGCATGAAATGAAAATTCACCCGAAATGCACATTATAGATTTTGCGGTCATCCGTGCATGTTTCATTTTTGTAAAAAAAAGAAGAAAAAAAGAAAAATTGACCGTGTAATGTTTAATCAAAGTGTCATAACTCGATCTTCCGGAGAAAAGGACAGACTTCTCTGCTGACGTACCGGTATGTCAGTTTCTACAATCATTTAGCCCACTTAAACCCTGGCCTTGAAAGCATGTATTCATTCATGCCAATCAACAACCGATGCATAGAACCGAGTCTCTCCACCCTTTATCTTAATAAATAAATGGACCCTTTTCAAAGATGTGTTTCCATAGTTATCAACATCGTAAATCTAGTAAAGTTTTTCATATTTTCATTTTTTAAAAGGTAATATAATTTTATTACACTAAACTTTGTGTTATTTGTAATTCTATTAAATTAAATTACAAAAAAACTAATTTACACTGCTGCCAGGGTGTTTCTAATTCAGATGGAGTGAGGGAAAATTTGACATCTTTCTCTCTTTTGAATGTTGTAATCAATCTTTCAATTTTTTCCCCTCTTTTGAAAAGTGGTGGAAATTGATTATTTTTCTTTTGCTATTGGAGCAAATGGGAATACAAAAATTGTATTTGCTGTTGTCTCCCGTTCACCACTATAGAAGTTTACCCAACTAGGAAGACTTCCGCTTCTGAGAACCATCCGTTACACTCGTATGTACTTCACAGTACTGAAGAAAACATTTGTCGTTACTTCCGTTTCATCCTTACTTTAAAGTCGGCATGAAATTAAAATATTCAAAAAATTGTACATTTTTAAATACACATTGAGCTTAATGTGAACATTCATCTGTGCGTTTCATTTTTATTTTTATTTTTTACCTTGTAATTCTTAATCAAAATGCCATAACACCATCTTCCAAGCAGACTTCTCCAATCAATCTGCTTAAACCTGAAAAAAAGAGTGTTTTGGTCGATCGGATCTCAAGGCGAGGGAGACACTTTCCCGTTTACACCTAGTATTTTAATCCGTCTCTTTTGTCCACTTTCAACCACTTCTGTCCTGATTTCTTCGAGGGGAGGGTCTATGGCTTTTTCAGAGCTTTCAATCTAATGGAGGCTTGTGCAATTTACATATGAATGAGACCAGAGATGATGCAAAAACACAGAGAGCAGCAGCAGACCTGCTAGAAATCAGGAATGGTGAGAGAACATTGTGCTCGGTATGTTTTTCATCTTCAAACCAAACCTAGGTCTTCAGCCGACAAAGTTTAAATCACGTCTGGCTAGCACGCTTCTCGTAATGTTTACACAGTAGGTCAGTAGGTGGAGAGTAGGCGTCTTTTGCGGCTGTTCAAACACATTCGACCGCATGAGCGTCTACACTACGAAAGCAATCCGGTTGAATGCGTTTTTGACTAAAGGTCCTGGCACACACTCAAAATGCTTGCTACCGATTAAATTTTTTTGACGGACTAAACATTTCGGAGGCAGTGTGTAAACGTGATTGACACAACGTGAGGTCGTATTCATTTTTTAACGTGTGAAAATTTCGGATAAGAATTTCAGACCCCGGAGTGTGCAAGACCTTAACTCCGGAAGTAGTCAAAGGGGACAAGCTCAAAACGTTTTAGACCCAGTTTACACCTGTATTCAGTGTTGTTCACTTGTGATCTGATTGACAAAAACACACCGGGTGTAAACAGGAACACACAGTCGACTGTAAGCTCACATTTAGATCTGACTCCATCCAATGAACAACCGATATGTAGAACCAAGACCGCACCCTACATTTTTTGCTTTTCGCTAATCCGTTGCATTTGGATGTACATCATGAAATGGAAGAAAACATTTGTTACTATTTCTGTTTGATCCATTTGTTGCAGTTTGAAGAGAGATTGCATAATCACTGCTTGTTATGTTTCTCATTTGTAAGTCTAATAAATGAATACGTATAAATATAATTTACAGATTTCTAATGGTCAGCTAACTGCAGATTTTAGGGGGCTTAGAAGAGGCAGGATGCTGGAGTTTCAATAAATAGGGTCTTTGCTCCTTACACCTTTGCTCCACATCCTCTTATTATACCTAATTGTTGTGATTTCGCAGTCGTTTTCCGAACCAGGTTAGTAAGAGATAATTCCATGAAGGATTAGACTGGAAGAAAAGTGCAGAGTGGTTGTGACCAGAGGTTGCCTGGTTACCTTCAGCTCATCGAAGCGCAGGGTGAAATGCAAAATCTCAGCGAACTGCCGTGCGAGTGCCTGCTCCTGCTCCAGATGCTGAGTTGGGCTACAGCGTGAGCTCGTGAGGAACTCCAGCAGGCCCTGAAGAGAGTCTTCTACAAGAGACACAGAAGAAACAACTGCTAGTTCATGCTGAATATAGGTATGCATACTGGGTTATGGTCTCAAAATTTGAACAAGACCAGTCTGCCCTTTGATGTTTCACCAGAGCCTCGCCTCCAGAGAGCACTGCCATTGGCTGGTTTTAATGTTTGATTAAGGGCTATGTCATGTTTAATTAGGTCATGACCTATTTCTAAACAACATACCCTCCATCTGAGTCACTCAAACCCACAGACAGACAGCACAAAAAGTGAAAGCAATGACATTTATTAAAGGAGCATGGCAGATGCTTTGAGACATACAAGATTATAAAACAAAATATTTCTGTATAATACATCAGTGGTGTGTAATACTCAAAATTTCCAAATGAGTTGCGTTCACTTGCGAAACATTTGTGCCATCTCGCTAAAGCATTGAAATGTTATTTTTCTTCTCATCTAATTTTTTACTCTCCTTTTTCACCATCTCTTTAAGGACTCAATAGAAAATAGCAATTTTAAATTGTAATAGTATTTCACAATATTACCGTTTTTACTGCATTTCTGATCAAATGAAGTCTTGGTGAGCATAAGAGACTTCTTTTAAATAAAATCTCATCAACCCCAAACTTTTGAAGAGAATGTATTTCTTTCCAGGATAATGAATTTGTCACTGATACAGTAGATGTGGGGTAAATACTGTCAGGGATGAGGAGAGCTGTGTTTTTGCTAGATGTGGTGAAAGAAACTGGCCTTGACCAAAGAGCATGATAATCCAATTGTGACGCACTGCTGCTCTGTTTACGGCCCGTTCCCTGGGAACATGCGTTGAGTCGGAACAGAAATCTCACAAGACTATTAAAATCAACTCAAACTCAAAAACATATTCAGCAGTTAATGTAACTGTGATTCACAGACTGCTCATATTCTGTACATCATCAGTCTTGCTCACGTGACATTGCTTAATTATATCACACAATCCACATTTTTATTTTATTACTTACGTATAGCTATATGACAGTAGGTGATTTTCTCTAATTAAGAAAGGCTTGTGAAGGAGCATATGAGCTGATGTAACAGTAAGGACAGTTTAATGCCTGGGCTTATATAATCTCACTAATGTCGGCTGCTGACGTGTGCACTGGTACATGTTTGATCATACTGATGAATCAAGTCTCACTGAAAATCGAAACACTCCAAAGCAGATGCAAATTCTACAGTACACGGTAAATGGGTCAGTGGACCATACACCTGTGAGGAATTGTGTCACATTAAAAATGACCTCTCATTTATCACCTGTGCCTCTAGGTGAAAATAGCTGTACGTGTTATTATATATAGTTTTGTGTGCAGTGCACATTAAAGAAAAGAGAAAAAAAAAAGACATACCCAGTTTAAGTGAGAACTCATAAAACTTCTTTAGTTTGCCAACCAGCGGGACAACGGCGGCCCACGCTCCCTCCTGCACACGCTCATCATTGGGATGCTGTATGGCCTGAGGAGACAACACGCGCACACTTAAACCCAGCTGGGGACGACATTGCTGACAACAGAAATAAAAGGAGTTTGTGTCATGAAAAGCAACACAGAGCACAGGCCGATGTCAGAAGGATCTGCAGTGCACTCTAGATGTACTCGCCTGTCTGATGGCTTCACCTGCTCCGCTGTATGACTGCAGCTCCTGTAGTACAATCACCGCCTCTGTTAGCACCCCGTTGACCTCCTCCCATACTCTCCTCTCGGCTTCTGTGGGCTTGGCATCTGCAGAGGAGAGATCAGCTCAGAATCGCGGCTGGAACTGTAATCGTCATTATTATCATATTAATTTGTTATAGTAATTATTTTAAAATATATTTAATTTTTAATATAAATAATTATGTACAGTTATGGTAATAAGAAAATAGCAATAGTTAATAGTAACTAGTAATATTAATAATTATTAATAATCCATTATTATTATCATTATAATAATTAAATACTAATTAATTATTTATAATAAATATTAATTATATATATGTATACATACATACATACATACATATACACACGCACGCACACACATATATATACACATACACATATATATATATATATATATATATACACACACAGTGCAATGCATAAGTGAATACACCCATGCTAAAGTTGACTAAAAAGAGGAATAAAAAATCATATTTTGGAAATTGAACTTAATGCCTTAATTAAAAAAATTAGGAAAAATCCAACCTTTAAGGACACCAATTTTCTTTGTGAATGAATAATGTGTCGTAAATAAATAAATGTTCTTCCTTAAAATACATGGTGCATAAGTGTGTACACCCCTATGTTAAATTCCCATAGAGGCAGGCAGATTTTTATTTTTAAGTTTTTTTTTTTTTTTTTTTTTTTAGGATACTATGCATCCTGATAAAGTTCCCTTGGCCTTTGGAATTAAAATAGCCCCACATCATCACATAGCATTCACCATACCTAGAGATTGGCATGGGGTACTTTCCATAAGATCATCTCTCAATGCAAATCAAACTAGCTATTAGGCTAACTGAAATAAAACCATGCCAATCTATGATTTTTTATTCCTCTTTTTAGTCAACTTTAGCATGGGTGTATTAACTTATGCATTGCACTGTATATACATATATATATATATATATATATATATATATAGTACTGTGCAAAAGTCTTAGGCATGTTTTTCTCCGTTTTTTCTGTTTCTTCATGTAATCACAGACGGACTCGATGGTTGTCAGACTCCTTGTGCATACAGAAATCTCACTGGATTATTACAAATAAGGGCAAAAAGAATGTTTGGAAATGTAAACTGATATTTCCTACTGACACACTACAGCAAAAGATATAAATAACTGCCTAAGGCATATTAACATGCCTAAGACTTTTGCACAGTACTGTATATATATATTATATATATATATATTTTTTTTATATATATTTTTTTTATATATAACATTATATATTAATAATACTTATTTTTAAATAGCAATTATTGTTATTACAATATTGACAGTTTGTTTAATTTTATACCAGCAAAATCACTGTGAATATATTGTCAGTGTATGATTTATCGCCCAGCCCTTGACTCCAGGTAATATACACAGGTTGTAACTTGTGACTATGGCTGCACGATATTTGAAAAAAACTGACATTGCGATATTTTGTCTTTCTGCGATATATATTGCAATATGATAACAGTTTAACCAGATGTCTTGAATAGCTCTATTTGGAAAGAATGAATCGTTCTACAGGGTTCCCACACCTTGGTTAACTTCAAATTCAAGGACCTTTCAAGGACTTTCCAGGTCCAATACTCTCAAATTCAAGGACTTAATGTGGGGACAGATTTCAAGTGAGAGCAAGGTTATATCGTGTTACCTTTTAAGATACATTGTTACAGTTTTGCGCGCGTGAACGTCATGGCAACGTACAACACAAAGCGGGAAACACTTAGCGTAATGCGTAAATGCGGGTAACTTAGGTAAATCAAGCAAGCTAATATGCATGGGCCACGAAGTGTTGACGAAATAACACATTAGCGGACCGGAGGGAATAATATGGAATTTTTTCCAGAAAACTTCTTGCACAAAATAAATTCAAGCACTTTCAAGGACCTGTATCTATGTGTGTTTATTTTCAAAAACTTTCCAGGGCCTTGAATTTTTTTTGGCAGATTCACAAACTTTCGAGGATTTCAAGGACCCGTGGGAACCCTGGTTCTAGAATGATTGGGCTGATTTTGTAGGGAGTGAATCTGCTGAGCAAATAATAAACAATTTGCAAGCATGTAAATACATACAATAGAACAAAGATTCAATTTAATAAACAATGCTGTTAGACTTGCCTGAAAAACATAAAGCACTAAGGTACAGAAATTGAATAATCAAATGTAAAATAATACTGCTTATTCATCACTGTATACATTAAATATAATTAATCTTTGTTAATGCTACAAAAGTGATTTTCTTTTTGTATTTTGTTGTTTGATTAACATTAATGAAGAACATAGAAAACAGTGCGCGAGTTCTCTTTCACGCCTTCTTGTGCTCATATGGTTTAAAATAGCTTTAATGTTTAAACTGACAGGACCGAAAACGCCTGTAAATGATAAACTTGCGCTCTATGATAGTTTGCAATTAATCCCAGAATCACGTGCATTTGAACCGTGGTGCCTGGTCCGTACGTATCAAACACAATCCTTGACATCACACATCCTGGGATGTGACAACAGCTGATGCACACATAGAGACATCGATGCTAAAACGATATATCGTGCAGCCCTACTTGTGACGGTATATTCACTTACTTTCAAAGTCCAGGAAAAAGTTCCCTGTATTGTTCTCAATATCCCGCGTGAGAACCTTGATCAGATTCCCCATCCCGACCTGTCAGACACCTAAAAGACAAGGAGAAAAGGAAAAGTGACGCAAAACTACTTTCTGTATGACAATTTTTGCTCGTGGCGCTTTGAATGCCAATCAAGGTGTATACACCATTTTATTTGCCTTCAAATACAAGAACACATTCAGGTTGACTCAATTCGCATCAAGACCTGTGACACCTGTGCTTTCGACAGCAACATCTGGCCACACACACGTGAGCGTGACAGGGAACATCTGCTCGGGGCAGTGCAGAAATCAGGGGAGACCCAAATGCTGCTGCATTCCCCTCCTGAACACACACCCCAGTTCCTGCAGGTGAAAGGACACAAGCCGCTGAGAATGCAGTAAGACTGCAGCACGCATGGGTGGATCCTACTGCAGGATCATGTCGCCCTCTAGCAGTCAAAGGGTCTCTATTGTCCAAAATTGACACTCCGAAGTACCCCTCCCTTTGAGCTCAGGACTAAATCATTGTAAGAATCATATGTTCCCTGAAAAGAGCGCACTCTCATTCTTATTCATCCGCTCTGAGCTCAGCGCTCCCACAGCGAGTCACTGAGCATAACAGATTAAATAACATCACAAAAAACCAACAGAGGAGCGGATAGACCTCAGAGTTAAACGGCATGTCAACACACTCAAAGCCCAAGGACAGACTTTTGTGTTCAAACCAAAAGGAAACTTTGTTTATTTCTTTGAAGGACTTTTCTTTCCCTCTAAACGAACTGCCTTGAAAATAGGTAAATGGGTTTCTAGAGTGTCTCACTGACCTACAGCGCATGCTGCAGTGTGAGCGGGGGTGTGCTGTCTTTATATCTTGGCATACTCGTGTTCACATGCCATTTCGGATTTAAGCAACCAAAGGGACTAAATAAGCACTGGTGTCTTGAACCTCCTAAGCCCCCCTGTCAGCTTTACACCCCTCAGATTGGGGAGGGATGGTACCATCTAAACTGAGGTTACTCATTTGACTACAACATACACAACCTGCAATCCTATTGGCTAAGGAGGGAGAGACCGAACATTCTGCTGTTTCCATGGAGCCTAAAATATTTTTCAACACAAAATGTGCCGACAGCCAATAGGAGCGGAGCACAGGAGTACTCGACAGGACTTAAAAAGAACTTGAATGAATTAATCATGAGTGCGGCACTAGGAAAAGAGACACGTGACTGGAACAGTTTGATAAAGTAAACCTCGCAAGTTCTCTTAAATGTTTACAAATGTCATTTAATTAAGTTCTGCATAAGATACATTCAAGTTCAACAAACTATTAAAGCAAAACCTTTTTACTATAAGAAGGGTAGGGTGTAGGGTGTTCTAGGAAACTGCTAGATGAAATTAATTAATGATATATCATATCATTATGTATAATAATTCATGGTTACATATTCATTTATACCAACATTACCAACATTACTAAAACTATTTACAAAATTAATTTGAACAGCAATAATAAGAGCAAAAAAATGTTTTATTGTGATTACAAAACTTAAGAGGTAGGTAAATAGTAAATTTGTCGGCCTACATCTGAAGTGGGGCGAAATACAATCATACTTCCAAATTTAAATTAGGTGATGATCTCAGTGAGGAGGAGTAAAATCCCAAATCCTATTAGAAGAATGTGTAGCTATCTCAGTTTTTGCTGGTCTGAGAGAGAGAGAGAGAGAGAGAGAGAGAGAGAGAGATTTCGATTATAGGTGTGAATGCAGTGGGCTGTTTCCTCCCACTGCAGCATTGCCTCCACGTGCTTTTGCCTCTACTACTACTACTATCACCCAACCAGAGAAGAATATGACCCCGCCCGTTTCCTCCCCTCTCCCTCTTTATACGGCAGAGAGCGGGGGAGGAAGTCACGTGTGTGAGGGGAGGCTCTGCAGTCTGAGGCAGTCTGCTGCGGCAGTGCAGAGAGCACAGATAGCGCTCCTCTTGACCCAGATTCCAGCCGTGCCACGTCACACTGGGTTAACATTTAACCCTGGCATAGAAAGACATGGGCAGATACGCTGCAGGTTGCCCCCGGCAGACACGGCTAACACTCATACACACGCACGCCTTTGGCCACACAGAGTCTGTCCCTTAAGCTTAATTACCTTACATTATATCAACTTAATGAATTAATAACACTTATTGTGATAATAATAAATGTAATATGATGTTATATATAATAAAATTCAATATTCTGTTAATTATTAAATTATTTATCATTTTCTAATTTAATGATATATTAATAAAAACACTAACACTATCTTTATTACCGTCACTTATTATAATGATAATAAATAAATAGATAATAATAATAAATATATATTTGTGATATATTGTATATGAATTATATAGAAAAAACATATCAAAAATATAATCATATTTATGATTAAATATATTGAATTTCTCACACACAACACACACATAAAATACAAATTTCAAATGAAATTATTTACACTAACAGTCATCATTTCTGTCACTTATTAGGATGATAATAAATACATAATTCTATTTTTGTAATGAATTAAATTAAAAATGTTATATATATATATATATGTGTGTGTGTGTGTGTGTGCATTATTGAAATGATAAATTATATATTTTATTATAAATAATAATACAATATTATGAATATATAAATGATAATATTATATAATATTATTAATACTATATCAATAGTAAAAGGTAAACTTTTCCATTATTTGTTCTGAAAGGCACTGTGCTCTGATTAGGTGTCAGCCCACCGCCAGAGCTTGATTTCCTACCATCAGGAGGGAAAGAGAGCCACAGGCGCGTGCGCGTGCTGGACAGACAGATAGTCTACACATGGACACAAGCATGCATGGCTGGCCAGCTGTAACGGGGCTGGGAAGCGTCAGGCATGAGTCAGTGAGAAATAGCGATCACTCCTTCCGCCGCATGATGGAAATTCTGACATCTGCACCCTTCATTTAGACCCTCGAAATACCACAGGACGCCCAGATTTGATCAAATAAACATTTGGTATATTAGCTATGACACATTTTTCTTAAGAATCTGTCTGCTATGAAACAATATTTATGACAATATTTTTTGGTGATTTTTCTGTTATTGCCCCATATTGCGGATGATGTTATTTAGATCTAGCTGTACAAAATCTCTGATTAACTTGTTGTTGGGAGCACAGCTGAACTTTACATGAACCTAAAAATGAAACCCACGTTGCCCGTGAATCTCCTCTGTTCCGCCCCTGTGCGATCATGGATGTGAAAGACACATCATTCCCCATCATTCTGAAACACCAGTGTCAATGAACCGACAGAGAGAATTTTCACATCCACTACACTCATGACGACCTTTAAATGCAAAGCTAATATGACCCAACACATGATATTGTTTTCACTTTAAAAATGCTATTAAGATATGTGTCAAGCTGATTTGACCTTGAAAAAGCTACAGAAATTCTTTCGTTTCATATCTACTTCATAATAGGAAGGTTACAGTATCTGTGTACAGACACTAGAAATTGAAGGGTTGTATTGCCTCCTGGTGGACATTCGTAGCTATGACAGGTTTTGTCACCCTGCTGACTTTAATTCAGGGTTATGCATCATTGAGAATGCACTGTAAATTCTAAATTAATTACCGAACTTAAACTGAATCGGGATGCATTGCAATTTGAATATAAGGAAGAGGAATTCAAATTCAAAGAAATACACTGTAATTTTCTATTTCAAAAGGAACATTTGTCAAAATTTTAAATGCTGGCGTACAAAAGTTTTGGAAAAAGTTTAAAAAGCCTTGAATTTTAAATGTTTATAGACTTCATACTTGTATTAGATTACCTTAAATTGTTTAGCCACTACTGTAAAAAAATATTGGTGCAATTAGCTATCATCACAACTTAAAATGTTGATTTAAATTGAGATGACTTAAATATTAAGTTGTCTCTTAATACAACTTCACAATTCATGTTGTCTAAACCTAAATTTGTTCCTTTTTTAGCGGGATCAAGAAATTACTTTTTGCGCCATTTTATTGACGTTATAAAGAAATGTCAACATTATTTTTTAATCAAATATGTTATATATAAAATAAAAACCACTAAGCCAAGGCTCTGACCAGACCAAGCATTTTATGAACATCCTCTTTTTTTTTTTTTTATAATTCAATTTAAACAAGTGCCTTCCCCCTCTTTAGGGGTGATAATAAGATGCAGAAATGATGGTTTGACACCTCTGGTTTAAAAAAACACACCAAAGCAGCATTAAGTGACACTGATGCAGAAACAATGAATTCTCAACTGCCAGCCATAGTAAGTTTGTTGTGAATTTTTGCACTTATACTGAGTTTTCAGCTTCAGGTTATTTTGCACCTTTACTATTTAGATTTATAGATTACATTTAGCATTAAATCTCACAGGGGAAGGCAGTTGCAATCCCTTGCCAACTCCAGGATGAGTCCCACCTGATCTCATGAGAAAACTTAACTATTTACGAGGTGGCAAGTTTGTGAGTCAGACAAAAATGTATGAAGAAAAAAGTAAGCTTAAAGTCCCACCTCTAACCACAACCCTAAGCATAACCATCAGTGGGGTGTTAGCAGATTGTACGAATACGAATTAGACACCAATTCGCCAAAACCTGAAATAGTAATGAATTGCTATGAGATTATGTTGGTGAATCAGAAGATTCAAGTAGGGAATAATGTTAGATACAGATATGTATCCTTAATTCGGTTAAATCTTCAAGATAGACTGAAACTCTGTGTATCATTTGCTTGTTCCTCCTGAACTAAGATGAGGGACAGTTTGCTGCATAATGTTGATTGCACAACATCATTCTCACATGCAACTTGCAAGACCGACTACCTTCACTGTTAGGATGTTTATGGGTCATGATTGGGTCAGTTTAGTTTAAAGGGGTGGTATAATGCCCCTTTTTACAAGATGTAAAATAAGTCTCTGATGTCCCCAGAGTGTGTATGTGAAGTTTTAGCTCAAAATACCCCACAGATAATTTTTTAGATATTCAAATTGTCCCTTTTGAGGGTGAGCAAAAACACGTCGTTTTGTGCTTGTCCCTTTAAATGCAAATGAGCTGCTGCTCCCGGCCCCCTTTCAAGAAGAGGGCGAAGCTACAACAGCTCATGTCCTTAGCAGCTTGCAGACACGCACTAAAATGTCAGATACTGCCTTTTATGTTTATACAGGAGTCGGACAATGATGACAAACTAAAGAAGAAGTGACAACATGTAGAACGCAACAGGACGTTTCTGAATGGTTAGTTGATGAATTTATGTAGAGTTAACTTTCTTCAAGTCTTTGATTAGCATATTCTGTCATGATAATCTATAAATCGCTCGTGTGGGAACTGTTGTAAGATGCCTACAGAGTGACATGCTATTGCATTTGTGTTACGTACTGCATTGTAATAAATGTGAAAAGACAGATGCGACGGCTTGAGCAGACTCACAGATGTGCTCTACTACAACAACTCTTCCTCTTCTCATGGACTCACCCCCTTTGTTGAGTGTTTCCGGGGGCGGGTTTATGTACATTTTAGGGTTCATGATGTCACTAACCCGGGAGGAAGCTCGTGTAGTCCCCATCAGTCGTTTGTTGTAGTCCTTAAAAAGCGATTTCTGTCAAATAAAATATCTCCCTTTGCTTTGAACTTTGAGCGTTGTAACTTTGCAGATGTTGTTTATGCTCAAACAGCAGCATACACACTAACTAAAGTTAAAAAAGTGAAATCATAATCAACCATCCCTTTAAAGGTGCATTAAGCAACTTTTCATGTTAAAAATACCCGTTTTCTAACCCATACATGCTTAAACAATTGCCTGATGGGCTGAATGAGCCCTTCTATGATCACTGCGATTGCCTCTATAATCCTGTACAGTAAAATAAATAAGAGGGATTCGGGACGGAATCGACTGGGCGTGACGTCATGCGCGTTCACGCTCACCTGGCTATGTCTGGCAGGTTTGTGTATTCGCCGCCATTATCCGCATCAGCGAAGAAAACTCAAGCGACTTTTGCAAAAGTAGAAGATGGATTCAAAGAGACCGGCTTCTAGTTCATCCCAAAACCCAACGCAAACTCCACGTAACCGCGTGCACAACTCTGGCTGCAGTTTCGCGTGTCGCCAGAAGGGGGCATAGTTCTGCAAAAACTCAGAGACTTGCGCAATGCACCTTTAACAATATAGAAGGTACAATTTCAAATTGAATCCAAGATTCATGAAATTGACACTATTTACTCTATGGAAAGACAAAACTGAAACAAACCGTTCAAAAAACGTTCAAAAATAAATACATAAATCCATAGTTAAGAAGGTCAAACATGCCATCATGAACAACTTCTTGCTCTCTCAAATGCTTTCTTGCGCTCACTAACATAACTTCTGCATGCTACTGAAATGCTGGATTCACTTCTCTATACCTCTTTCAAAAAAAAGAAAAAGAAAAAACAAGCAGCATGGAAAAATGCCACAGGCAGGAACACGAGAAACCTAATGTGAGCCGCAGCCATCGGGCCTGTAAGAACACGCTTCCTTAGGCATGACAGCACAGGTGTTTCTGTTCTCTCCTGTGCTTTTTTATTTGTTGCGCATGTACTGCTGAAAAATACGCATGCTGTTGTTCTCAGACAGTGTCTAAAGATCATTTTTGCACTTTTACCACAGCGCGACCTGAGGGAACGGATACCATTTCAAATGTGATCCTGTGAGAAATTAAGTTGAAATTCCAAATAATACTTGAAACTGAAAAGAGCAAGATATATTTACTTCTAGCTTTTTTTCATCTTAGGACAGCAATGAAAGTAAGCTGGCCATGTGAATGTATTTGGTGGAGCCATTACCGTACAGTGCAAAAATGTGCTGAAGCATTTTTAAAGAGAGTTCGACCACAAAAAGGTGTCAACTTGCTGTTGATTCGTTTGACTGTGAAGACAGATAAAGCGAGCCTGTCCTACCACAAAGCATAACCAGGAAATTGAACCAACATTCAAAAAGGGCAACCTCCTTCACAATAGGCTACATCTCAAACTGAAAGCTAGTTAGTATAAGCTCACAAGATAGTATTAGCTCATTGTAAACATGGAAACATGCAAACACTCAACACGTTATTTAACATACAGTTTCTGCATGTACTGCTTCAGTTAGTCACACATGCCTTAAGGGCATGTAAAGTGCCACTGCACGAACCCTGCAGTACAGGAATGCTCCGCTAATTCCAGAAGACCAATCGCAGCACGACATCTCACAGCACAATAGCATCACAAAGTAGCTGTTTGCAGAGAGCAGATGCGATTGATCAGCATCTTACAGTGATTAGAGATGTGCAGGTGGCAACACTGCTGTTTATGCAGTCCATCAGTATTAGCCTGTAGTTAATAATTACAATGAACGAACACGTTTTTGATCTTTTCCCCTTTTACATAACACATAATGGCTCGGTTTCACAGATAGTGCTTAGACTAAGCGGGCCTTAGTTCAATTAGCGCATTTAAGTAGCTTTTATAAACAGGCCTTAGAAAAAAACATTACTGGTGTGCATCTTGAGACAAAACAATGAGCAGTGACATATTTTAAGATTTGCCAGTGCAAATTGCTTTCAGTTAAGACAGCTCAAACATGCATTTAAGTCTGAGACTAGCTTAAGCCTTGACTGTCGAACCGGGGGAATATATGGCAGGTTTAAATATTCACTTAAAACATGTAACACATCATGTTAATATATGCAATATAGTTTATATTAAGCTTTTATAAATGATGTTATCTGCCATAACCTAGTCTGGACATCTGCACGTCTTGGTGTTTTAATGCGTACCACTGCTCTGGAATTTGAACCATTGCTGCTGTGTCAGTATTTATAGTTCATGTTCTTAATTAAAACCTGTGGCCTTGCACATCACAAACACTTCCCGCGGAGGAGGACAATGACATTTAACAAATGAGCTAATGGATACACACATGAACAACAAACAAACAAAAAAGAATTTGCTTATATGTAAAAAGTGGATTTATTAAGGGTCCCTATGATACATTTTTATAGTTAATATATAATGTTTCTAGTAATGCTCTGCTCTAAAATAAAGTGAATGTCCACTATTGTTTTTTTTTTTTTTTTATTACACAAATTTAGGGATGCACGATATATCGGCCACCATATCAGTATTGGCCGATCGTATATGTTCCTTTTTAATGTTATTGTTATCGGCCCGATAAGAAAATTTGGCCGATATATGAAAGCTGATAAATAATGGATTATTTCCTTCAGCTGAGACACATCAATGCGCACTGTCCGCCATGATGGTTTTGAATTGCTTAAAATATGATTTATGAGGAAAATACAGGTAAGTGCAACATGAGCAGAGCAAGTCTGTCATAGGCTACATAAAATTTAAATGAGAACATTATAATTGTGTGCTTGGGACATGGCTTTTAATAGTAAAACGTTTGTTTTTGTAATCAGGCTCTAAACAATTTGGATTTGGATTTATCGGCCATTATATTGGTTTATTCAAATATAACAAATTATCGGTTATCGTGTCGACATTTATTTTTATATCGGTGCATCCCTTCACTGATTATTATGTTTAGTGTCTGATGACCAATATCCAGAAATGTCTTTTAATAATCTTTGCTTGTGACACAATAATAACGAGTAATGAATAAAAGTAAATGTAGCTATGTTTAACCTCAATCTAAGTAGTGGTTAAGCATAAATTACTATGTAAAAAAAACTTTATTATTTAATGCAAACAATACATTAAATAGATAAGTTACCTATGTGAACATGTAGCCTACCTGTAAAAGAGAAAGGGGGGTTAAAACAATTATTGGCCTATCTACTAAATTAATACATCAGCTAGATATTTTTTTTTCTGTAGCCTAGCTTGCTTAGTAAAACGTGTAAAGTCACAAATATCTAAAATGGTCAATCACAAATATCTAGAAAGGTCATGTAAAGTTATGAGAATTTATTGGCCTAAAAGAGTGGGAACCCTTTTTATTGGTTATACTTTGAATGAACCGCGCAATTGTCATATTAACATTTTTATTGAACGTTAAGGACTAACAATTGTTTCAATAAACAGCCATAAGAAATTGCAAAATAAATGGTTATCCCTATCCGTACATCGAATAATCTAGATTTGGACCTGTAGCTCTATGACAGTGAAAATGTAGGAACTTACTGTGCGTTGAAATGCGTGTTTTGAATAAACAAAATCAGGAAGTGGCATGATCTATTTGAACACAGAGGAAGTCTGAAAACTCGCACCATTGCTTTTGTTCACAAGAATAGTCTCGGTTTTTATCATAAAATTCACTCTTTTTTTCTGCTCAGCAGCAGACAAATACGCACAATACACGTAAAACACAATACAGGCACACAATTCAAAGCCATATCTGTAATCACCGTCCATTACAAAGAATACACACGTCAAGTCAAGTGAAATTAAAAGTGACCAAACGCTTTGTTTCACAACATACTTAGGAAAGTAATGTAAAAGCTTGATATGATTCATTTAAAATCTTTAAACTTGAATTTAAAGTATGATTGATCTTTCTTTGAGTTTAGTTTGAGTGATTTGTACACTCAGGTTGTCTTTTGTAGCCTCTCATCTCACCTGAGCGCTGAAGGAAACAAACGTTCTCTCGCGCCTGGTGTCAGGTTGCATAGTGGAAAGGTAATGCATCTCAATCCATGATTCTTACCTCAATTTCCAGTCAATTCAGTGAAAAGTAAATATAGGGAAACGCTGAAGAACACCCTGCTCAGCGGATCATTGTGAAGATGTGGCGTGTGTCTACATTTTCCGGATTGGCCAATCAGAAGTGTTGGGTTTGACGCGCAGGTTGAGCTCGACTAGACTATGGGAGAGCTGAAGAGGCTCAGCCTACATCTATAAAAGGAATTGATTTCGAGAGAGGAAGGAAGCAGACTAGTTTTGCTATGCCTGTTGCGTTCGCAATGTAGTTTGGACGATTTTGCTTTCACTTATACGTTTTATTATTTTATACACTGAGGCACTCAGACATAGTCTGCAAGCGCGAGCAAAACGACAAATGAAGCAGCGAGCGTTGATTGTAATGAAAATGCTCTAGTTCTTTTGCACTGTATTGTCACAAATTGGGTAAACTTGTGTTAACACACAAATTGAGTAAAAACAATTAAAACATTATTAGACCGTAGCCCGATCTTCAACAGGCTGATTTTCAGCATGAAAGAGGTAATGAATAATATCAAAAATGAATACCACTTCCAAGCAAAGTTCAGAGGAAAAATAGGCTTTTCAAATGTGCAATTTTCTACCACATTAAAAGTGAATTAATACCGTGAGCTTTTATCAGAGAGAAAATCAGAAATTTGTCAGAAAAATAAGTCAGAAAGTCAGCACTTTTCAAGACTGACCCTTAAGCATATAAAATAACCCAGTTTTAATAAATAAATAAATAAAAACATTGAGACTACATGGTTTCAACTTAAAGACTTTATTTGAAGACTTGATAGCCAAGTTTGATTTTCTTTCTGACTGAACTTACAGTGCAGCAAACAGACACACAAAAAAGGAAGAGAGTGGTGAAAATTCATCCTAAATGTAACATTAGGACTGAATCCAGTTTATTCACGTAGATGTGACGTTGTCCTTTTGACTGTTTCCAGACTTCAGTGTGCTACAATATTAGCAAACACAAGAATCCATCATATGGAGTTGTGCTGGATTGAACATCTAAACAGACAGACATTGTCCAACAGTGGGCTCATCATAGAGGTCTAAACAAAACAGTCCGGGAACGGTGCATCGACAACTTTATACCACAATCTCGGAGTCGTTTTGTCTTGTTCATTGAGCAGAGATGTTCTTTGTGCTGAATTCTTGTTTTTTATCCTTTAGTTAAAATTATTTTAATGTAACATGACCTAAAACAGAGGAACAAAACCCATAATAAACTACACTTGAAGGGTCCATTCCTCTCCATGCTGAAACACTTTAGCCCTATAAATGTCAAATACTATCATCATCAAATATAGTACAGGTGGCATTCATTAATACATCGTCTATCATTAATACAACAACAGTTAAAAACCAAGAGTGAATGCTGGTCTCCCTGATAGGGTAACGAGAAAGAGGCAGCTTTAGTTCATTCTGAGTCATACCGAGTCAGTCACTCACTGCCGGGTCCCCTTGCAGTTTAATTCAACTTAAATGAACAAAACAAACCACATTCCACAGTCACTGTAAGCAAACAATAAAACTCACTCTAAGCAACCTTAAACAGATTGTGTTCTGCTCAACATATGTCCATTTTTATACAAAGCCAACAATGTTTGACCAGTCGTATCCATGTATGAGAGAAGCTTTATAATTTATGCATGAGACCAGATGTATAAGGTAGGTTATTGTATGATCTAATAAAACAATATCGACAAGGACACTTTCCCAGAGCTGAGGCGTTTTGTCAGATTTGGCGTTAAACAACAATGGGGAAGAAATGAAGCGTTCCCACAGATGCGACCAAGGCCGTAACCACCATAGACACTGAAATATTTGATCGATATGAGCATTTCAGCGATTTATTCTTAAATTATAACTGGTTATATGTAGTGACGTTCTTGGTTACAGCCACCAAATGAACATACTGGCATGTAGAGAATATGGGTACAAAGTGGTAACATTACACCAGCAATTTTCAAGGGCTGTAAATTGTTCTCCTTCTCATTGAAGCGTTCAGAATAAAGATTTCTGGCTTCTTTTTTTTTGTGAGTGATGCAAACGGAATGAATGGCAATTTTGATCGTCTATGTATAGCAGATGAGATGTTTAAACCTTTACATTTTGGTTTTGATCCCTGACCAGCATGCCACAATGCTGGGAACTTTAAACACTGGTATGTTATTGTATTCTCACTTATCACTTATGCCATCCAAAAATTTAAGAGATGATCTTTTTTTTCTTTTAAAACAGTACACTAAAATGTCTAGAGTCACTCTGGCTCCATAAGCAAGCAGGGTTAACATACATTTGCACACTTGTACATTATACATACGTACATAAATATACACTTACATCTGTGCATATGTATGTACAAAGACACACTTTAAATGGACTTACATAATTTCTATATGTGTACACATACACAAAGTTACAGCATACATGTTAAGTGCTAGATTTCCAAGTATAGCTACTGCAAACCCAGTATGGCATGCTGGGTCTGCCATGGCTACGATAATACTGGTAGGCAGGATAACACAGTTTATGAACAACACATAGTTTACACATTTCACCCTTGAGGATTAAGGGAGCATGGGTTTGATTCTTCATGTTACGTTTGTTTGGAGACCGTTTGGGTTTCAGCAGCTATGTACAGAGGCAATGCCCACAGTCCAGTGTGAGGCTAGAGAGAATGAGAGAGAGAGAGAGAGAGCGGAGCTTGTGCTAGTTAGAAAGCCTCTCGGCCGCCGCTTATACACTGTCAGTCTGACAGAATGTGCACAAAGGACATTGGGAAGGCCCCTTTCCTTTCAGGCTGCCCCTCTATGTGCCCGATCTGTAAAAAAGGCAGGTTGATGAATGTGACAATATGCCCTAAAACTGCATTAACAATACTAGTAGCAAGCGCACGGCACAGATTTACTCACCCACCACTCCTGGTCTTCCTCTCCTGTAACAATTATAACCTCCCCCTCCACAAAAGTCAACTCATCATCATTATCAGCTTGGCAATCGTAGATGGTTTTCACACGCCTAATTTTGCTCTTTGCCTGCAAAGAGATGATCCTCAGTTATTTTAGTGTTATAATTATAAATAAGTGTATTTTTTATTAATAATAAACTAATAACTTTTTGCACTTTTTAAGCTAAATATTTTCCCCCAATTTTTTTTTTGTTAGGTTTAAAATGATAAAACAATAGATATAGGTCATGAAATGAGGAAAAAATTATTATTTGTGCACTTTTGGGGTCCACTGTACATATAGAACACTCTCTAAAATATCTTTCACTCACTACTGTGTTTATTTTCCGTGGCATCGGGACGGGCATCTCCACAGCTCCTGCAGGCGCACCATTAGTGTCTTCACTGGCCTGTCTGGGAGAGAGCTCCTCCTGCTGACTGGATGACTGCACCTCCGTCAGCTGGGGCTTCGGGCTGGTTTCCTCCTGTGTCGTTTGCCTCTGTGCGGTCTCCGCTGCTGGAGACATCATAGGCTTGGATGGGAGGTCAGAGAGCTGCGGCTTAGGGGGAAGATCCTTAAGCTGTGGTTTCGGGGGGAGGTCAGAAAGCTGAGGTTTTGGGGGTAAATCCGACAATTGTGGTTTCGGGGGAAGATCAGACAGTTGCGGTTTAGGGGGAAGGTCTGAGATGTGAGGTTTCTGTGGCACCTCCAGGGGCTGGGAGCGTTCTGCGGGTTGTGGGATTTTAGGTGGAGGCTCAGTGGGTCTGGTTATTGTATCTGAAGCTCTGGTGTGAGGCGTGTCCTGGGCATGTGGGGGTTTCTGCATCACATCGGGACCAGACTTGTCCATTGAGGGGAGGTGGATTGTGTCAATCTTTCGTAGTGCCACTGAAAGAGTAAGACATGGGGCAGGTCAACGTAAAGGTAAAAATTAGAAATTGAAGTAAATCCGTTGTATTTAATGCCATGTTAAATGTACCTTTTTGAGGTAGTTTGGGAAGAACCCGTGGGCCAAATGCTGCTTTTGTGTTCATAGAAGTAGTGCTGAAATCAAAAAAGTCCTGTGATTAATTTCTCTATAACAGACTAGAAAAAAACTGTTTTGTTTACAGTTAATATCTATTACACACACTGTAAAATGCACAAATGTTTTTTTGTGCAATACAGGACTTTTCAATGTCTAAATGTCAGTGTGGTGCAACACCTTTGCTGCTGCTGAATTCCCTCAAACTTATTGGCCGGGGATGTCCGATTTGCAGAAGGAGGTGTAGACTCACTTCCTATGAGGTTCAAAATAAAAAGGGGGAAGAGGTTTAAAGCGGTTTTGAAGTCCCCGTATTTCATTAAGAGCTTTGGCCATGTCTTACACTCTTTGTTTTTATGTCACCAAGACATTTTTTTTATGTTAAAATACTTTCTCAAATCGCAGCTCAGTTCACCCAAAAATGTAAATTCTGTAATTTACTCATTACAAACCCCTAAGACTTTTGTTCATCTTCGAAACACAAATGAAGAGATTTTAAATGAAATCTGAGAGATTCCGGGTCCCTCCATTGACAGTCCACGCAACTACCACTTTGACACTTCAAAATGTTCATAAAGAGAAAGTTCTGTTCATCATATAAAGCGATCGTGTCTCTTCATAAAATTTGGACTAAACCACTCAATTCATATGGATTAGATTTACGATCTCTTTACGAACTTTTTGAAGTGTCAAAGTGGTAGTTGCATGGACTGTTAATGAGAAAGATTTCATTTAAAATATCTTCATTTGTACTTTAAAGATGAATGAAAGTCTTATGGGTTTGGAATGACATGAGGGTGAGTAAATGAAGACAACGTTTTTTTTGCAATTTATTAAACTATAATATGCCAAGACAACTAAAAGAGGGTTGATTTCTCGGAAAAAATAATTAAAATAAAACTGTGGCTCTGTGGCACAATTAGATCTTCACCAGCCCAATTACCTCAACCAATGGCATGAGTTTGGGGCCAACTATTTGTTTATCCTACCAATGAAAGAGTGTTTGGGGAAACCAGTTTGAAAATTGGCACTTTTCACAAATACAGTAGACATTTGGTGTCCCAAGGCTTTTTAAAAAAAAAGAATTAATGTTGATAAAATGTTATAATTTTGACAAATTCTTAAATTGATATTTTGTCTAATTGTAATAATTAACTAATTTTAATCACCATTTTAATTTGAGTTGTTCTGTTAGGTGAAGCTAATAGAACACATTACACATTTTACCTTTAAACAATTTAATAGGATATTTTAATTTAATACAATGCAACAACACAAACAAAATAAATGATAATTATTAAAATCGCAAAGCTCAGAATCACAAAACAAAAAGAAAGCTGCCATAAGCTAATTACTAAGAAAAAACACTTTAACTCTCATTGGGGGGTGAGGACAGAGAAAATGCTGAAGGAAATGTAACATTAAGTGCTAGATGTATTAATATTTTTGGTTGTTTGATATGTCAGGCATCCTTCCCAGAAAGCTCTTGGTCTTTGATTATTAACACACTCAAGAACAAGATCTCTAAATCAATTATTCAGAAAATCACTTAATTATGTAATGGCCATTTGAGGTCAGGCTGAGAATTCCTACCCACCCATTTCACACCAACACCACCACCACTATCAGCAACAAAACAACAAAATTACAAGAATTTTTCAGAGGTGTTGGCAAAAAACTTTTGTTTCTGCAATCACAAAACAGAGGTGTTGCCACCTGGACGCACCTTTGCTCTGCGGGCCCTGCAGTACGGGGCTGGGGGGGTCTGAGTGGGTGCGCTTGTGTCCGGGAGGTGGAGGAGGCGCTCTCTTCTTAGACAGAGTGGAGCTGCCTCCTGCACTCGATTGCGATCCCAGCGGCAGGGAGGTGGGCGGTCCAGAGGACGGAGCTGAAAGAGTGACGAGATGACGTGATTGGTCGAGAAGCAAGTGAGGCCCGAACGCACCGGAACACAAGGGCAAAGACAACACTCCCATCATGTGAGGAGTGATGAGTGTAAAGTGATTTCCAAAAGCACAACCAAAATAATCAAGAAAATGACAGCTAACATGGTCGCAGAATGCAGGTGCGGGCCGGCTGATAACTGATTAGATAAAACGACAGCCAAAGGTTCCACATTCCAGTTCAGTTTGCAAGCAAACAGTGGTTGTGGTGTGAGAGGATGTTTTATAATCACTAAGGGTCAGCCTCAACCGATTGCACATTATACCTCCCCCGCAATTAGAGTTAATGTAAAGAACAGTACATGCAAACAATTCAATCTATCATCATGTTTTACCTTTCCTGCTACACGGGCTGCTCTTTTTTTATCTGCAGCGTCATGCATAAAGGCATGTATACCTTTCCCAGTGGTCTTGCTGGCTATTGTGGGCCCCTCTGATACCGGAGATGCAGGTGTTTCGGTGGAGGTGCTGTAGACAGGGTTGGCAAAGGCTCCGTAGGAGAGTCTCTGTTTGTCCCTGTGTCCTAAATACCCCGGCAGAGACAGCTTCTCCTGAGGGGACACGCTTGAGGAATGACAGAAGCTCTGAGGTCGGGGAGAACGCTCCTTCTTTACCGGACTGGGCTGGAGATGGAAAAATATTACACATCACTTTATTTTGAGACTAGTCCACAGCACGATTACAAGTGAATGCATTAGGTGGCACTGGGTATACGTGGCGTTGAGGTGGTGTGTGCTTTCAGGCACATCCAAGTGTGGTAATATTTTGATTTCGGTTCTCATTTCACGAGTCATGTATCTTTGCAGATAAGGGTTCCACTTTTATGATGGCATAAAATGCGCTATTTAAAGCGCTACAAGGAACTTGGTCGCTTATCAAATTGTTTTGCTTCTGAGTGGCAAGAGAGTTTTGTTCACACAGTGGACTAAGAGCATTTTCCACCCTATTGTTAGAAGACTAATGTGACAACCATTATATAGATTCTTATATAGACTTCAATTATCACAATTTTTATTTGTGCATTACCCTAATGGCAGTAATATATTTTTTGTTTTCTATGTAAACTCTTTTTTTTTTTTGTCTAGATTTTTTTAAATAGCATATTGTTTTTTAAAAAAACCTGTACATTAGCTTAGTTTGATACAATTACAAAATATGTAACTTTTGTGAATAAAACATAATACAATTTTGCTAATTTGTTCACCCCAAAATGAAAATTCTGTCATCATTTACTCACCCTCATATTATTCCAATTCGGAACACAAATTAAGATCTTTTTGATGAAATCTGAGACCTTCTGAGACCTTCTGAGACCTTCTGACAGCTACACAACTTTGACACTTCAAAAAGTTCATAAAGAGTTCGTAAAAAAAATCCATTTGAATTGAGCAGTTTAGTAGTTTAGTTCAGTTTAGGTGTTGTTTAGTTTAGTTTAGAGACACGATCGCTTTATATGATGAACAGATTGAATTTAGGCTTGTATTCACATATAAGCATTCATCAACTCACACATAAGTTGTGGTAAACGGAAGCTCAAGCATGTTCGCTTCACGTGTGAGAACCAATGAGGTTTGTTCTCGTGTTACACAGCACGTTTGAGCTTCTACAAGAACCAATGAGGTTTGTTCTCGCGCGTCAAACAGTTACGGGTGAGCTTCTGTTTATATTTAAATGTGAATAAAAGCCTAAAATAAATCTATTCACCATATGAAGAGATCGAGTCTCTTCAGAAAATTTGATCTACACAGCTCAATTCATATGGATTAGTTTTACGATCTCTTTATGAACTTTTTGAAGCATCAAAGTGGTAGTTGCATAACTGTCAATTGAGGGTGCAGAAAACTCTCAGATTTCATCAAAAAGATCTTCATTTGTGTTCTGAAGATGAAAGAAAGTCTTACAGGTTTGGAACAACATGAGGGTGAGTAATGATGACAGAATTTACATTTTTGGGTGAACTAACCCTTTAAGTGTTGCACCATGTTCTAACCAGGTGTGGAGTATCCAGCAACAAGTAATCAGTTACCTACAAAATTACTCATAATACCTAAGCTTATTACAGGTGCATGAAGAGTGAGAGTTAGTGGAGCTCTAGTATAGGGAGATATTGGACAAAGCAAAAGGTGGGCGGACAAACCTTGTCATCTAGGTCATCGTCACTCTCGTCAATCTCCTCCAGCCGCAGATTCCACTCATACTCCACATGCACGTGAGGATTAAACCTCCCAGCTGCTGCCTCCATCAGCTGCACAACCAATCACAAAGCCATTAACATAATACACGTCTCCTCTCTGACATGAATGCCAGAAAATAAAGGTCATGTTTTGAACAATTACATGACTGTATAGTGAAATTGCATGTGGTTGTATGGCAAAATTCTTCTGTAATTACCACAGTGTCAGCAACACAGAAATTAAGTATTGAATATAAAGTATCACACTCACTAGCTCTTCACACTGTGCATTTTTCATTCGTCTGGCAATGTCCAAAGCTGTCTCCCCATTTTGATTAACTGAAATAAAACACAAAGCACATAGGTACAGCCTTGCTACTACTATGGAAAAATGACATATTTTAAAACCGAGCAAGACGCAGAAATCAAAGCCTCCAGGTTAGGTGTGGTGACACCTGTGTATTATTCAGTAGAAATGAAAAGAATTTGAGGAATGAAACTCGTTGGAAAATGAGCCTCTAAGCATTCAGACCGGCATGTGGGTTCCAGAGGCCTGTATTTAGGTTTTTAAACCTCTGTAAAATATCCAATAAACTCTTGCAAATCATGTTATGACTTTATATGAAATGTTAGAGTGATTATACATAGGTTTGGGGTAGGGGTGTCGCAATATACCGGTATTGACGATAATCGTGATATTCAAAGCATGAAATATCGACATCGTGTTAATTTAGAGCAATACAATATACCGGTATTGGCGATATTGGCGTTTTCTAGACGCAGCGCTCGTCCGCGCCCGCGCAGCTAGAGTGAAACACTCTGTCCACACCCGAAAAAGTAAGCTGAGCTCGCCAGTATTAACAACAGAGTTCTTCGGCTTCAAAGAAAACAGCACCTTAGAGGTGGTCGCACACCGGATGAGAAGCGCAGCGCCACGTCTTTAAAATTCGAACACATTGTGTATGAGTGTACACACACCGGACGAGAAGCACAGCGCGGTTCTATTCGGCATCTGTCCGCGGCGCCCAGCAACGGCTCAGGACCTTGTTCAAAATCCTGCCGCGACACAGAGCGCAGAAAAAAGTGTTCAGATCACAGACTCAGCAACTATTGTATTTAATTGTACAGTATAATCATAACATAGTACAGACATTATCTCAATTCCATAATGTCCTTAAACATAATGATATTGCTGGCCATAAACTGAGAAAGTGCGTGTCCGGTGTGCAATACCTCGAGTTGTCATAGACGCGACGCGGCTATTATTTTACTAGTCATCATGGAATGGGAAACGTGACATTAACTGTTAACAGGGGGTTTCTGTGTTCATATATTTAATAAAGGGTGATTATTAAAATTAAGAACCCCGTTTTCTTTACTCATCTTATTTTTGTATTTGTATTTGCACTTGATTTTTTTTATTCAAATCTGCTATCTGCATGACTTTATTGGCGCCAGTGCAACAACAGGTTTAAGAGCTTTTCAGTTCTTCAGGAAACCTTCAGACAGTGTTTGGCTTCAGTTTGAAACCAGATAAACTTCACATGCTTGTCTTCCTTCGCAAAAATTTGCCATAGATTGAGTACCCCCCCCCCCCCCCCCCATAGATTCTATAGATATCGCGATATATCGATATCGTGAATTCTTTTGGCCACAATAACCGTGGTGTGAAAAATCTAACATCGTGACAGCCCTAGTTTGGGGTCAGTAAGAATTTTTTTTTTTTAAGAAACTAATACTTTTATTTAATTGCCATTACAGGATTTTTTTTTTTTTTTCTATACATATATTTTGTATAATTTACTGTATTTTCTTTATTATTAAATGAATACAGTCATGTGTCTTTATATACATTATGAATACTGCATTTAATCAACTTAATCTTAAAACTTAATCAACAAATTCATGTAGAATCTAAATAAAGGAAGTATATGTTAATAAATTCACATAGCCATGCATTAAGGTTTAAACAACAAAGTATTATATTACAAATTATCAGACTTCTATCATTTATTAAAATGTTTATTTACAGCAATGTAATTGCTATTGTAGAATTTTAACTTTAGATAAATGTCAACAATCAGCTGCCTTTATTTATTTTGAAATAACTCCAGATGTTGTCTCTGTTGAAACACCATTGCTACAGATAACCCACTTACCCAGGTCAATAGATGGTTTTCCCCTGAGCAGCAGTTTGAGACACTCTGACTTCTCATATGTGCAGCAGTAATGGAGAGCAGCGTTTCCACTCTCCGTCTGTCTGTCTGGAGTTCCACTGCACACACAGATCCATATTTAACATCTTGCAGCTTAATTCTCTCCTAATGAGCATCAGTGGACTAATACACACTACAGTATGTTCTGTCCGTTACCTGTTTTGGACAAGAAAGTCCACCAGGTGCAGCGAGGTCTGGTCTGACATCCGCACAGCAAAGTGCAGCGCTGTCTCTCCCGGGTCCTGTCGACAGTAATTCAGTACCAGAATCAGGACAACATTACTGAGAAATATTTGCATTCATTTAAATATTAATTAGAACTGACAAACCCTTGGGGACCACACTTCTCATCTGACCTGAGGTCAGTTCATATACACTCTGAGAAATAAATGACTATACTTCTCTAAAAAAGCAGCATATAAATCAGTTAATCTATGACAAACTATTAGTCAAAGATCAATACCCGTCCTGCTTCTGGAAATGGATCCATTAGCTCCACTCCATCTGCATAGAGCTGAATCAGAGCCATCAGGTCTCGAGTTCTCACGGCCTCGTACAAGTCGCCCTGTCTGGCTGTGGCTGTAGTGGCTGTCCGCCGAGCAAACCTGTGCTCCACGTACTTTGTGTTTATGTACTCCTTTCTCTCGTTCCTAAAATAGTTCATTTCAAAAAGCACATACTGCTTAACATATGAATTAGTGCATTAAGGGTCATTCCAATAGTTAAAGTCTGTAGTACTATCTACAGTTGTTAAGGTATGCTAGGTAAGCCGGTACTCACATGTCACTTGATGGTGTTGGCTTTGGTGAAGGGCTCGGCAGATTCCCTTCTAAAATTTCATTAAAACTACTGTTACCCACATTCTTAGCCAGCTGTGGAAAGATCGCAATCGGCTGTGAGTAACTAGCATGTTAACAGATCATAGCATATCTATAATTTAGTAATACACTCACCAAAGCGATTATGTTAAAAAGTCAACACTTTTTAATTTATATATACACAAACCGTGCAAAAATGTGGGGTCCGCAATAATAATAATAATAAAAAAAAAAGATCTTATGCTCACCAAGGCTGAATTTATCTGATCAAAAATACAGTAAAACCTGTAACATGCTAATTAAAAATACAGTAAAAACTGTAATATTGTGAAATATTATTTTAATATATTTTAAAAACAATTTGTTATTGTGATGATGGCAAAGCTGAATTTTCAGTATAATACTCCAGTCTTCAGTGTCACAAGATTCTTCAGAAATCATTCTAATATGCTGATTTGGCGCTCAAGAAACATTTATTATTATCAATGTTGAAAACAGTTGTGTTGCTTACTTTTTTGTGGAAACTGATAATTTTTTGTTAGAAAGTTGAATGGAAAGTAGAAAAAAAAACATTTATTTGAATTAGAAATGTTTCGTAACAGTTTACAGTTCTTTTTACCATCATTTTTTATCAATTTAACGCATCTTAGCTAAAAAAAAGTATTAATTTCTTCTTCAAAAAAAAAAAATCTGACCCTTAAACTTCTAAAACGGTAGTGTAAATGACAAGATTTACATTCACATTACCAAGAGTTCAGAGGTGCCGAGTTTGTCTAGTTCCATGGACTGGATGCGTGAAATATGGACACCCATTTCCCTGTGGATCCCTGAACACTCGATGCATGTCAGGATGCCGAGGTTAGTGGATAACCATTTAGGCTCTAGAGCAGATAAAATGGGAGAAAATTGGGTTTTATATTGTAGTCGATGAGCGCTGTGTCCTGCCACTCACCTCTTAGCCACAAGGTGGCGCTTGAATCTATGAAACTCTGTTTTGAAACCTCACTGCATTGATAAAATGGGGACTGTGTCAGATGCCACTGCTACAAAACTTTCACACACAAACTTGGCTAACCTGGTGCGCCACAGTCGCAGCAGACTTCATTTCCAGGCATGCGCAGCACATCCTCGATGATGGCTTTGGTCAAATCTTCCAAACTGTCATCTCCAGCACTCTGCTCCCCACGAAACGCCATGTTCAGAGCCTCTTCCTTACTGTTAGTCAGCACTGAAATCCATCTGCTCATCACACATGAACATATATATATGCATTAATCGTTTTCACACCACCACAGATGGGCATGCGCATGTGATAAGTTATGTGAAATACCACACACACACACACACACACACACACATAAAGACAGATTTGCACACAAACATATTTATGCATCAATATATGTGCAATACAGATATTTAAATATCAACAGACATACACAAGCTTACTAATCCACAGCAAAATATATAATATAATATAATATAATATAATATAATATAATATAATATAATATAATATAATATAATATAATATAATATAATATAATATATAAGCAACATGAATCTCACAATGATTTACATGAGCTTTTTTTTAGCTATTAAGCATACTAAAGACCATAATTTAAACTTCAATAGCAAAAACAGCATTAGAGTAATTCATTTCTGGGAATCAGCTCAACTTTAAAAAAAAAATATCAACGATTAGTTCGCAGCATCACTCAAAAATGTTCACAGAAGTTTCAGCATGTTTTTTTCTATATTAAAATGTTTTAGTAAAAATATATGAATACACAGGGTATGAAAAGTGTTACTTTTTTAACACTTACATGTAGTGCAAAAACTGGAAATTAAATTTTTTAGACAATTATTTCTTATTTTTTTGGAAGTCTCTTATGCTCACCAAGACATCATTTACTTATTATTACAATTTAAAATAACTGATTTCTAATATAATATATTTTAAAATGTAATTTATTCCTGTCATGGGGCAAAGCTGAATTTCCAGCATCATTACTCCAGTCTTCAGTGTCACATGATCCTTCAGAAATCATTCTAATATTCTGATTTGGTGCTCAAGAAACATTTCTTAAAGTTGAAAACAGTTGTGCTGCTGAATATTTTGTGAACTGGATTTATTTGAAAGAGAAATAATTTGTAACATCATAAACGCCTTTATTGTGACTTTTGATCAATTTAATGAATCCTTGATGGTAGTATATGTTTTCTGTCTTATATTTTTTGTTATATGTAGCACAGCCCTAGAATATTCTTCTCGTTAACACAAAGAGGCACTGATACACTCACATCTTGTTCTCACTCATGAGCAGAGAAATAACAGATGGTATCAACTCTCGAACTAACACATTCACACTTACATCACAAACTCCTGTTCATCCTCTGCCTGGAAATGATATGTTCGATTATCTGCAGAGGGAAAGAGGGAGAGAGATTATTAGGGGAAGAAGGGCATTATGTTAACTGCTCTTCAGCCTCTGAACACTGCACTTAGTAGTCTCTGCCTGTGTAATGGAGTTAGACTTCTGGAGGCCTTGCTAGCACTTGGCACGGATGGAAGTACTCTGAAGTTTGGCAGGGGACATAGGTTTTGTGTAGTTACTCACGGGAGATGAGGTCAAAGCACTTCTTATCCTCTCCGCTGGGTTTAACCTGACAGGTCAGCAGATTCAGTCTCACCGGTTGCCTGTTGGACTGGACAGAGTAATTACAGTCAGTTTTGGGGCCAGTTTATGGACTTGTCACTTGCCCTGTCAGGGCCAAATATGTCGCCAAGGTAAAGGCATTAACCTGGCTAACGTAGATGAGACTTTGTGGAAATTGGAAGAGTGACTAGGAAAATGTACAATTATTTATTTATATTATATTTATTTAAAACATTTATGGAAAATATAAACAGATTTCTTGCTCACACATACAAATATGTTGCTAAAATAACATTTATATATATTTGTGTAGTGGGGTCAGTGAAAATTGCTAGGGCAGGTTAAAAAAATAAGAGATAAGAGAAATAAGAAAACAAAATAATAATAGGGGAGGCTGAACTCAACTTGATTTATATATTAATTGATGCATGTAACTAAACACATGTCAGTATGAGAAGTCATAACAATATTTAATTATACAAATATTTTAGAAACACTGTTTTTGCATACATTACTGTCTAACTCAAATCCCAGAGAAAATGTTTTGCTGAGAAAATAAAAATGAGAAAATCTACAAAAAAAGCTCTAGGGACAAAAGCCTTTGCTGGAAGTAATGTGGTAAAACAGATTGCTATAGCTCCATATTGGTAACAAAAACAGCCTTGATGAAATGCAGAACTGCCAACACAGTTCATGCATGACATCTGGGCAGTATTGTAGAAATCATACTTCAGAAACATGTGAAAATATTTTTACAATAAAATGTAATTAGTTGCAATGGAGTATCCAACACAGGATCAATGGTTTCAGACTTAAGACAAACCTATGAGGTATGCAGACTGTTAGGTTAGGGTTCGGAGCATATTAAAATGCTATCAGACAGGAATATGAGCACATTGCCACAGAGACGAGAGAGCAAAATGCATTCGCTCCACACGGAGCGTCCTTCCAGCAAATTACACCAGGAAACTCATCGACCACCTGGGGCCCGGAGCATGCTGGGTCTCGTTCGTGCTAATATCATTAGTGTATGAGTCAGATCGCACCGGGTGCATGTTTCTATGGTAACTGGGCAGCACTACCCCCCATGTTCACCTTTACACGGTGAGAGATAGTTTTGAATGAGTGCTAAAGTGAAGAAACAAAACGATTTTTAAATTGTGGCAGCTGTGTTGCTTCACCGTTTATATACAACAGTTTAAAAGCTACAGCTGTAATTAATAAAAAAATCGAACTAAAAAATATTACATTCGTTAGGTAAGTAGTAATTAAATGAGACCAAACATCCTTTTAGAGCAAATATCAGCATATTCTGTGAGTATATCTCGTAGTATTACTTAAGGGTTAGTGAAGTACTCACTGTGGCATGGGAGATGGTGAGGATGCCATTTTTCACTGAGCACTTCCTCCTCTGCCACACCTTACGGATCCTGTGAATGAAAATCATTACACCCGTCCTTAGAATCTCTAAGATGGCTCGATAATTGGAACAAAGGAGGAAAATGTTTGATTTATTTAATTTAAGAAGAATACCAATTCTGTTCTGTCACATTCTTTCACAGTCAGAAGGTAGTTTTCCATGAGTAAGGTACTAAATAAGGTTTGAAATCAGTGTGACTCTGTTCACAATGTGTGAACTGAACAAAATTCATAAAATTTAAAAAAGGGTTGCAAATATAGCTTAAAAATAAGCTGTTCCTAAGTGGAAGTGATGCTTGTTCCTTAACAGGTGTTGGTTTATAGTTATTGATGAACTTATATTTCCCATAAACTACACAAAATATATTTATTTGATATATTTTTCATACAATACATTTTTATTACAGGTTTAATTGGTTCAACACAGCCAGCACTACAATTTATGTAAAAAAAAAAAAAAAAAAAAACATTTATACACTACCATTAAAAATTTGGAGGCTAGTAGGACTTTTTTCATGTTTTTGAAAAAAGTCTTCCAAGTCTCGCAAACCAAGGCTGCATTTACATAAAAAAAATACAATAAAAACAGTAATATTGTGAAATATTATTACAATTTAAAATAACCAATTTCTGTTTTCATATATTTTAAAATGTAATTTATTCCTGTGATAGCTAAGGTAAATTTTCAGCATCATTACTCCAGGTTTCAGTGTCACATGATCCTTCAGAAATCATTCTAATACACTGATTTGGTGCTCAATAAGCATTATTATTATCAGTGTTGAAAGCCGTTTATTGTTTTACAGTGTTTATTTGAAATTGATTTTTTTTTTTTTTTTACATTATAAAAATCGGTCACTTTTGCTCAATTTACTGCATCTTTGCTAAATAAAAGTACTTCTTTCTCTTTGAAAAACCTTACTATGCCCAACTTTTGGTACTGTATATGTTAGATAAACTCTTTTCTAAAAATAAAAAAATAAAAAACACTAAAACATGGGAATAAAACAATGCTTTTAAAAGAGCTTGTTCAAGGGGAATGCCTAATGATACATCTTCTATGGTAAAGCATCGTGATGCCTGATGTTTATACTGTATATATTTAAGTGACTTGACACTTTAGAGCTGGAAGAAGCGGTGATCAGAAGCAATGTGGTGTTGAACCAATCAATTACAGTGTAGCCAATTCCATTAGACACAATCAAGAGACAATTACGTCACATAACTCGTCTGACTACATTTCACATCAGTGTGTGAGCTCACCCATCACTCTTCTTGAAGAGATAGCCCTTCTTCTCACAGCCAAACTCCTTATTGCCCTGCAGCTGGTGCATACTGTAACCGCTCTGCTTGCTCTGAGAATCCTGCACATCACAACAAAAACATTCAAAATCGAACGAAAAAAACGTACCGGGCAAATTAGGGGGGAGTGTGATCAAAAGTCTGAGACTACATTGAAAATCTGGGATTTTTATTTTTCACTAAACAAAACTGAAAAGAAACTAAACAAACAAAGAAACAATATGATGTAAAATGAAGAAGAAATATTCAGTATTTTATTCTAGCACCAAATGTAACCACAATATGATAGTAAAATTCGATTGTATTAAATGAAAAATTTTCAGTAGACATTTGCGCACACAGTATATATAATAAAATCAGACAAAGGAAAAAAGTCTGGCAAACACTAAACGTTACTTTTATGAACTTACTCTCCTAGACTTCAGTTGGAAGGCAGTGAAAGAGAAAGGAGGAAAGGAGTCAGAAATGCAGATGTCAGATTATTATTATTGCAGTGTGCGTTGAATAAAAATGAGAGCAAACGTAGCGTTGCAATGTTCACAGCAGTATCCGAGGATAATACAACGCAGGGCATTGTTATTCAATCGAGACCAGAAACGTCCGGTTCAAATGGACATCAACTCCAAACAAAACACATAAAAGATCAAACGCTGGGCTCTACAAAAGAGCTTGTGTTGTCACTGTCTGACCCTCATGTCCATGTTTCCTCTCTCTCATGAGAACATGTACGCTCGCACACAAACACTGAAAACCTACTTCACAGTCTCTCAGAGGCAGTAAATGTCAGGACAAACTGGACATGAAAAGCATATTCACATCTGGACTCATTCATATCTTTAATGCTGAATACAGCATGTAAACCCATTGTTGCATGATATATATGGAAGTGATCGCACTAGTATAGATTACCCTCAGTGATCATTCAAAGACAAAAGGGTCATTGCAGATTAAAGGCAGAGGACACATCCTCCGCTGATCTACCTACCTCTTTCTGGTCCAGTTGTAAGGACGACTTGATGAGGTCTCTGAGAGCTGTAAGTTGTTTTTTCTCTTCATCCTGGGTCTGTTTGATCTGACAGTAAAGAGTTACAGTGTTACAATATGGGGAGAAATAAACAATATAAAACAAACAGTTTCCTCATTTCAAGATGTCTGCATAAGAGAAAACACTTTCTTGAGGAGGCACTGCTAGTTAAACTTTATTACTTTTTCAAATAAACAGTTGGTTTGAGCTTTACTTTTTCCTGTCTGAATATGAGATAATATTTCACTCATAGACTCACATATTAATAATGCTTATGTTTTATGATATCATATTTAATATAATCATAATGTTCTCATAAGCAGAGCTGCATGCATAGTAAAAGAACTAGCAACATAACAGAAAACTATAAAACAGACCTAAAGAAGCACAAATGTAAAGGTTTACTAACATTATAGAGATCAGCTGCTAATTTCTCGATATACTGCTTCAACTTGTCAGCGGTTTTCAAGCCGTCCTGGAAAAAACTGAGAGAAAATACAAGCACAAATGAAAGGTTGCATTTGTTTAACACTATGTATACTACTGTTCAAAAGTTTGGGGTCGTTAAGATTTTTTATGTTTTTGAAATAAGTCATTTACACTCATGGCTCATCAATGCTGCATTATTTGATAAAAAATACAGTAAAACAGTAATATCATGAAATATTATTACATTGTAAAATAAGTATTTTATATGGTAATACATTTTAAAATGTACTTATGTGATGGCAAAACTTAATTTTCACTTCAGTGTCACATGATCCTTCAGGAAATCAATTTATATGTTGATTTGGTGCTCAAGAAACATATACTATATACAAAACATGTACAAAAACAATATTTTCAACTGAAAACAGTTAAGCTGCTTAATATTTTTGTGTAAACTGTGATACATTTGTTTCAGGATTCTGATGAATAAAAAAAAGTTACAAATAGCATTTATTTGAAATAGATTTTTTTTTTGTAACATTATCTTTAAGGCTGGAATACTACACAAATTTTGCTCAGATTTTTGCCACGATTTGCTGTCTGGATGAGTCGACAATAGTTGCCAAAAGTCTGCAGAATTTGGGCAGTCGGAGTTGGCAGATTTCACAGAATATCGCATAGTGTATGTTTTTTAGCTTCAGACAATGATTCCATAGAACCAGAGGATATCAAAACATGTTTGATATTTTGAGCTGATTTTAGAACACATATCGTAGTGTATGATGCGTCAATACTGAAACCAAAGCTGTCCTTTATCTACCAGTGTTGCAATTAAATACAACAAAAATAATAACAATATAAAAGTACATTTACAGAAAATGTGTAACAAATTAGCCTAAAAATTTGACAGATAAAACAACCACCTCTAAAGCCCAAAGTATACTTCTTTTTTTACACATTCGCTAGTATATGCATAAAGTCGAACCCGGCGCCATTCAAAGTTTACTCCATTTGATAGTGTTATGATGAGACATGTTGTGTATGTGTGTGTCTCTCTCTCTCTCTCTCTCTCTCTCTCTCTCTCTCTCTCTCAGGTTGCACCGCCCTAATTGAACATGTCGGTAACGTGCCCCGTGGTTGGTCAAGATGGGACTGCGCATCTTTTAAAAAAAAGGAAGAGACGTGGATCTGGAGGGGAGGGGAATGTTGTTCATAGCGCTGTCGTGGAAACTGTTGTTGTTGTTGGAAAGAGAATTAACTCTGTTTAGTGACTTATGAATACTGTGTTATTTATTTTCCTCTCACCTTACCCCCCCTGGTTTGTTGTTCTTTTCTCATTTCTTTTGTAAGGTTTTCTGTAAACGGTTTTCTTTTAACACTCAACGTGGCTGTTGTTGTAACTCGCTCGTTATTGTAATTATTGTAAATGTCACTGCACTTCAGCACGGAAGCCTTAGGGTTGGGGTGCCATTTTTTCTTTGTTGTGAACATTACGTTTTCTCTTGTTTTTGGTTAGTAAGGGAGTCAGTTTAGTATCTGTATTTTGTTTAAACGTTTGTTTTCTTTGATAGGATAATAAGTTTTCTCCATAAATTTTGTTTGTTATTTTGGCTTTGACCCAACCCTGAAATTAATTTGCTTCTTTTTGAGGTCTTGTGCTGACCGTATTTACCAATTTGAACAACTTGTTTCAAAATAATAAATAGAAAAAAACAAGAAGTAAGGTATAACAAAGTTATTTATGTTATTCTCCTGGACCCTAGACGTAACAATAGCGTGCACGAACAGAGGCTGTTGAAACATGCACTCTAGAAAGTTTCATCTTTGTCCACTGTCTGCGCTGTTTTTCTCCAGACGTTATGACCGATAAAAATGTCTAAAATCTGTCCAGATTTTAAAAGTCGTGTTGTGTATTCCAGCCTTTAACTGTCACTTTTGATGAATTGAATGCATTCCCAGCTGAATAAATGTCAAGTCAAGTCAATTCACCTTCATTTATATAGCACTATTAACAATATAGATTGTTTAAAGCAGCTTTACAGTGATAATAGGACATTAAAGTAACAGATATTGTTTTGGCTTTACAGCAGCTCTAGAATAATTAAGTACTAATTTCTTCTTCTTTTTTTTAAATCTTACCAACGGTAGTGTACATTTAATAACTGTGTGCAATTACAACCTCTTTGAAGATAATATATCTCAATTTAATAGCAAAATACTAAAATCTTAACTAATCTAGGAGACATTTCTTAGGAATTACAATAACACACCTTACATCAGTAAGAAAACAGGATTCTGGGACACTCACTTGCACTGTGCGTGATAATACTTGATGAGATTCTGGAGGAGATCCACTCCTTTCTTGGTCTTAATCTCATTCACTTTGATCAGGTACTGTTGGGAACCACAGAGACACTGGTGTGTTAATAGGAAAGAACATCTGAGATGCTGCTCCCTTCTAAACACACACAAACACACACACTTGCTTTGAAGTGGTTAAAATGGCTCAACTATAATAATTGTGTTTAAATGCTCCACCCTAACACATCTGGTTTAAACAGAAATATGGACGGGACCACTCCAGCCTGCATCAATTGTTATTATACACTTAATAATATATATTTAATGACTTGTATTTTAAGTTTCTTTGTATATTGTTTAGATTATGAAATCCAATTCCAATAAAAGTAGTTTTGATTTGATTGAAGTGAGCCTTGAAACCTATTGGTTATGATTAAATGGTTTGTACTATGTAATTCAATATTAAATTGTTGATATAATAATTTTTGTTTGCATCTCAAAGATGACCAAATACTCTTAACACAGACCTGATATTCATATCAATACATCTTGGAAATATACTTGTACAATATTTATAAAAACAGTAAAATATCATGTAAAACGTGATCAAACATAAAGCTGGTCTGATATCTTGGTATGTCTGTACTCAAGCATATTCTGCACCTGATTATACAAAGCCCACTGTTGCAAAGGCTTGACTCATGAATATTAATCAGGTTGTGTGAATGGATGGTTCAGTAATGTTACCTAGCAACGTCACAACAGCCTAATTAATATTCATGAGCTAAGACACTGCTGTGCAATAATGTCTCAAACAGCCACTTCAAAACTTGCTGCTGGGTGAAAAATATGAACACATCAGAAAATCTCCTGGCCTTTCACAACACCTCAAGTTAGAGCAGACATCATGGCAGAAGAGAACAAGGAAACAAACTAAAGTTGCTGAACAATCAAAACTACCGTCAAGCTAACGTTTCCCAGAAGAACGAGACCGAAAGTTTAAATCCTCACGAGCCCACACACCTCACACATCTGCAGCTGAAAGATCCTCCGCTCCTTCTCCATCTCTTCTGCGATCTCTGCGCCGGTGATCTCCGTACGGATCATGCCGTGCTGCTTGGCATGTTCCCTCTTCTCCTTCTCAATCTTCGTGCTATGGCGAAAAAGACAAGAAACAGAAGATGACAGAGAAACAATAAGCAGAAGTTCAGACAGAGGTTACTGCAAGTGGCTCTTTCACTATGATGATGATGATATTGTTGTGTTTGACAATAAAACTGCTGTACATCACCACATTACATTAAACAACATTTTGTATACAACGACCAAAAAATAAACACAAGGTAATGATACTTACAACTTGGTCTCATAGTCTTTCCAGGCCTTGTCGAAAGGCTTTTTAAGATCCTGTGTTGAGGGAAATAAAATAAATAGTGCAAGGAGCAATTAGGTTTACTGTGCAGGGTTATAGACCATTTTCTCCAGTTGTTAAACTGAACACATTATTATACAATATAAAACACCACAAAGAAATCATCTAAATTTAAAGAGGTTTGATCAGAACACTACTATAAAACTCAGACTGCTGATGTACAGTAGTGACTGATATGGACAGTGGTAATGCAATTTCTTTATTATCAGATTTTCCCACTCTCAGGAACCTATTCTCTGGACTTAATGACGTTATTCACTTTCCAACTACCTAAATGTTCATCTGCTCAAATAATAATTGATCATGAAACACACAGATGTTTTGGCTGAGTCCTTTTGGAGTGTGTTACTTTATCTGAAGCGTATCAGTTTGCTGGATTCTTAGAAAGGGTATAAGCACAAATTTGTTCACAGCATGAATATACAGTATTCCTATTACTGAAGCAAAATCCAGAAACCTACAGCATTTTATGCTTCTGAATACATTTAAGTCAGAGCACAAAAAGGCATGCCAATGCACAATCTTAAATGCAATATTAAATATTACACTGCAATATTACACTAGTGTACAGTGAAGTGGTGTACATGCAGTGAAGACTGTAAAGTGCCTGATAACTTTATTCAATTTCAGTATCCTACTACCTGTTAGACCTACCTGAAAATCTCAAAGCACTGTTTACAAGGTTACATGATTCATAAACAACAAAAACCATAACTTTTTGTTCATTTTGACAGGGCAAGTAAAAAGCTGAACTGGTTGAGCCCAGAAAAAATGTCGCCCTGATATACTGAAGGGCACAGGTAAATGCGACATTTATTAAAATGACTTTATGTGAAGATTGTTTTAAGTTCACTTAAATTTAAAGTTTTTCTATTTTGTAAAGCCTAATACATGTTAAAGGGGTGGTATAATGCTCTTTTCACAAGATGTAAAATAAGGGTGCTTTCACATCTGTAGTTCGGTACATTTGGTCCGGACCAAGGGAGAAAAATGATACTTTGTAGCATTTTTCAGGCGTTTTGGTTTCTTTTCACACCACACTTATCGCTCTGGTCCGGATCAGTTTATGAAACGAACCAAAATGCAGTCATGTGACAACATCCACATCACTCGTTGGCCAGATGGGTCTTGAACGTATTTTCATAACTGCACTTCGATTGTCAGAATTAACGTGCGGGAAAATTCCAACAGAACTCCCGGAATTAAGCAAAGAGGAGGAACATCCGGCAGACAACACACCACTTTTTACTATGGAGAGACAACTGCGTGGGCTGATTGTATCCCTAGTCATAGTTTATTATAGTTTGTCCAAAGCGAGGATGCGGCTTAAAAAAAAAATTTATTCAATGCACGCGGCGAGTCACTTCAGGAGGAGGCGACGCGTGCATAACACGCCACCGTTTACTATGGAGAGACGACTGCGTGGGCTGATTGTATCCTTGGTCATAGGTTATTATAGTTTACACCACTTTAGACAAACAATAATATTTGAGAATGAAGCGAGGATGCGGCTGTTAATAATTTCTATCAGGCTCCGCACCTCCTCACAACTCCAAGTTTGTCCGCGAGTGCAAACTGTCAACAAACATTTCTCCTCATCCCATAATCACAGCGCAGTTGACTACGGCAACTGGTTTAGTCCAAAAATGCGCATTTCTTTGGCAGTTGGTTCTGTTCGAGGTCGGATCACGTTCTCACCACAAACGAACCGCTCCAGAGTTCGTTTCAAAGCGTACCGAGACCACCTCTTCGAGCAGGTCTCGGTACGCTTGTTTGGTCCGCTTTTGGTGCGCACCCGAGTGCGATTGCCGCATTCACACCAGCCCAAACGAACCGCACCAACGGGGAAAACGAACTCTAGTGCGATTCAACCGAACTAAATGAGGCAGGTGTGAAAGCACCCTAAGTCTTTGATGTCCCCAGAGTGTGAATGTGAAGTTTTAGCTATATTTTTATATAGCATGTTAAAGTTGTCACTTTTTGAGGGTGAGCAAAAACGAACTGTTTTTGTGTCTGTCTCTTTAAATGCAAATGAGCTGCTGCTCCCAGCACAGGGGGCGGAGCTTCAACAGCTTGCACTCACACACACATGCACTGAAAATTTCAAAAACGTTTAGCCTTTTATGTTCAAACTGAAGTCAGAAAGATGGAGAGACTCAAGAAGAAGTGACAACATGTAGAAGACATTTCTGAATGGTTAGTTGGTGAATGAAGCTAGAATTTTACTTTGTAACGTGTTAAATATGAATATTTTTCTTACACAAACGCATCGCTTCGCTTCAGAAGGCCTTTATTAACCCCCCGGAGCCATGTGGAGCACTTTTATGATGGATAGATGCACTTTTATGGACTTCAAAACAAAAACAACCATTCGCTGCCATTATAAAGCTTGGAAGAACCAGGACATTTTTTTATATAACACAGATTGTTTTCGTCTGAAAGAAGAATGCCATATATGCCTAGGATGACTTGAGGGTGAGTAAATCATGGGCTAGTTTTAATTTTTGGGTGAACTATCCCTTTAAACATACAGGAGCATTGGTGTAGGTGCTTGTTAATGGGTTATGAGGCATCTGTTCCAGTGCAGAAAAGATTTTAGAGAGAGCTGATAATGTCCTCCAGGGACTGCACTTATACCCTTCAACTGCCTCTGCCTCTGTCAATAAGGGCTTTAGAGAATGGTTTTGTTTCCGCTGAGTAAGAGGGTGAAAGAAAGAGAGAGACAAAGTATGAGTGAGATAAGAGAGTGAGAGAGAAAGAGTGGGGGCTGGTAGGTATGTAACCTCTGTCTACTGAGCAAAAAAGTGAAGCCTCATCACTTCCACTCAGAAATTCAGCTGATGCTGCTGAAGCTCTTAGCCTGGGTCATGCTAATGTAAAAACAATCAGACAGCCCTTCCAAAACAGCTCAGTGTCAGACGGCCCTACTCTTAGTCTAAGTAATTTTCACAATCACTACATGTTTGCCTTCAAGCCTGAGACATCAAGCCTGCTGACAAGAGTGGTCAGTTTGACGCCTGAGCTCTTTCCTCCAGTCAACCAGTAAACACTTCAAACCGACTGAGTCAAAGGGCGTTAAACACTCCCACACTGTTTACTAGCACTAACAGTGGCCATTCCTTCAGCACTGTGTTTCATAGACGACAGTGGCGTGACGAACCCTGCAATTTAACTCCAATGTGATTTACAGTGTGCATTTTTTGGTCCAAAGGGACTCATTTAAGACCAATATGGGGCAGTAAATCAGGGTGTTCCTCAGAGGGGGCCTTTCCAATTAGTTTCAGTCCAGAGACAGGGAATTAAATCTTACCCCCTTCACTCCCTTCAGATCTCCTTTGAGCAGAGAGTCCAGGGTGAAGATGACATTGTGGCTGAGACTCTGGAGCTGAGGAGAAGAGTCAGAGGAGAATCAGAACAATTATCATACAGTTTATGATCAGAGAACACACTACATGTACTGTACAAGAATGGTAATAATCAAATTATCAGCTTTAAAGGACTATTTTGGGATATTTATAAAAGCATGAAATGTGTGGGAATATCAAAATTACTGTTACTTTAGTACATGTATTAGTTTAAACATTAAACCATCTAAATAATCGTGATAAACAATTAAAATGCTCTTAGTCCAATTCTTCTCAACTTTTCATTACTAAAGCTGCAGTCCGTAGTTTTTCCTCTTTGTCGCCATCTCTGTTCGAAATCTGAAATTGCAGTTATTCGCGGAATTATCAACTTTACGTGGGTTGTGCCTCAGCACGGCACAGCGCGGATGAATCCAATGTTTTAAGGAGAATGTGCGGCTGTCAGTCACCGCGCCGGTGTGGAAACTGTCGTTCGGAATCACAGATTCTACTTTTTGTTAGTATGACCAACATAAGAATTACGCAACATAGCCTACTAGCCGAGACACCTTCTTTATGTGTACAGATGTGACGTAATGACGCAAAGACATGCTCGAATTTCCCGTGGAAATTCACCAGTACCACTGGAATTAGAAACATTATTACAAGCTTACCGTTTTGAATCGAGCTAAGGCAAGCAGATAGTTTTGAACACTCGCTGGTTATGTACTTGCTCAAAAATATATTTAGGATCATTTTTAACCCAAAGAAGTTATGGACTGCAGCTTAAACTAAACTAGTTAGTTTCTAAGTTGTTCAAATAATCCTCATTAAAAATATATATATATATTTAAAAATACAAATAATTAAAAAAATACAAAAAAAAAAATTAGGTAACACTTTATTTTAAGGTGTTCATGTTACAGTGTAATTATACATTTAAGTATTGAGTAATAATAATAAAGTACATGTACTTACTACAGGGTTAGGCTTAGTTGCACATAATTATGCATAATTTATAGTTATTATATTATAATATTACAATACATAAAAACATACAAACATTAATACATAAAACAGTACACTATCCCTCACCAGGTTCTTGAGGAGAGCGGCCAGCTCCTTAATAAGGCCAGAGAACTTGATGAAGGCTGTTCCCAAATCAGAGTTATCTCGGCTGATGAAGTTGCTGCCAAACTTGTCGAGTGCCTGCCCATAATTCTCTTCATTCTGCACATGATCTGTAAAGAAAAACAGACCATGCATTTTATGAAAGAATTGGAATATACTTTATTCAAAGGTGAAGTCTGTAATTTCTGCGCCACTTTCATCACCAATGGAATTGCAAAAAGAATGACTTCAATACTGTTTTGAAACACGTTCCTGGACATTTTCGATCTTTTTGCTTAATAAACATATGAATAAATACTTGTCTGTATATTTAGCTGAAATAGGAGAAAGTATTTTGAGAAAACAAAACATTCAACTTCAAGAATTTATAACCCTACCTACTGGTTAACATAAAAACCATACAACTAATAAAAAAATGACCCTAGAGGATGGAGTTATGTCATATAACAAAAAAAAGAAAGAAAGACATTTTAAATAGCATACCATGTGGAGGAAGAAAACAATTCCTCAATTCCCTGCACATTTGTCAACTAGGGCAGCTTCCTGTGTAAATCCCAGCCCACAGGATGTCAAGTGAACCAATAATAGCCCTTTCAATACACATATGTGCTAAAGCTGCTCCTCACTGGGCACAGGTCAAGGTCAAGGCCATCATTGCCCACAGAAAAATAATGCAGGTGCCCATTCACAATTTGTCCATTAAAAAAAACACAACACAACAGTCTCTTGTGTAATAAGAATAATGAAGAGAATTTCTAATATGACCATCTTTAGTGCTGTACTTTAGTACTTTAGTGCTGGTCTCCATACTAATCTTTACTTTGAAAACACAGTATGGACACTATATCATCTGGTATTGCTTCATTATCTTCCCATAGCTCCACACTGGGACCCCAGCCCATGGCACAGTGGCGTTATTAGGTCATTTGTCTTGTTGAGTGGAGTTAAGAGATCTGGTATCCTGAAATAGGGGACTGTCACCTTCTCTAAATGACCAGATGGGAAGTTTTACTGCAGCCGTTATGGACTCAACAATCTGAGGGAATCAGTATTGTGCAAACAACCCATGAACCAAAAAAATAAATAGATGAGCTCATTTCTGACTGTTTATGTCAGCTAATTAAAAGCATATGAATCTCTCCTAAATTCATATATCTCAGATAAAAAGATTGGACAGACATAATTATTCTTTTTTTATACTATTTTCAACATTTTAGAATAATAGTGAAGTCATCAAAACTATGAAATAACACAAAAAGTCTAAGTGTAAAAAAAAAAAAAAAACTTTTCTAAAGAGGTTTTATAGTCTGATCTGTGAAACACTGACTTTGAGCTGATTTTTATGATAGGAGCTATATAAATAAATGTCTTAGTAGTATTTTTAATTTGTTTGTATAGAGCTGTTCATTTATTTTAGAAATACATTATAAATATAAAAATTAATACTAATACTACTAATAATAATCATTTATTTTGCTTTCAGTTGAATTATTAACAATAATAACAATAATTTGATTTGTATATTCTTTGTATATTGTATTCATAAATTATATACATAAATATCACTACTAATACTAAAAATAATTAGTTAAAGTTCATTTGAGTTGCATAGCATCTTTTATTAATTGTATGCATTAAATGCACTATAAATATAAATATAAAATAAACACTAATACTAATACTTTTACTAACACTAATACTAATAGAACCCATTATATAAAAAATGTAAGATCATGATAAATGGTCAACTAGATGCCAAAAAAGACTAGTCGCCACATGGAGTCCCAGTTATACCATAATATAAATAAAAAAAATTAAGGTCATGATAAACAAACTCTTACTCTAGACTTTCAGGGTAAACACAGGTGAACATGGTCCACTGATGTCAGCAGAGAAGATAAGTAGATCATACCATGTCACAAATGGATTAAAAGGTTGCAGACAGATCTAAACAAGACTGTGAGCAAAGTGACATGAGCAGACCTCTGGAATTCAACAGAGAACAAACGCCCCATGCCAAGTGTCAAGAGCTCAGGTATTAATCATCTGGAGCTGATTAGAGTGCTTACTATACAGTCACATCTGATTAAACAGGATCATGACACTGAGGCCACCTGCAACACACACAGCAGAGAGTGGATAACACAGCAGGAGCCGGTTTACATCCTCTGCCTGCTGCACACAGTAAGATACACTGCACACTTCAGGAAGACAGCATCAGCGAGCACAGTGATGTGCAACATGAGCGGCTGCTTTCGTTCACAAACTGAAAAGGTGACATTTCTGCTGCCATTTGCTGAATCATGATGGAGATGTCCCTGTATTGCTGAAGAGGCGTAGAGGCCGTGTGCTCTCTGAGGAATACTGAGGTCAGAGAGAGGTCAGCCAATCAATCTGATCAAGCACTGCAGGTCACAAGAGGAAGTCTTACATATTGTATCACATCACTTAAATCGCCACATCACAGCCATGTCCTATTATTAGTATAACAATCAGAGGCTACTACGTTCATATAATGGCAATGTGAGCAAAAGGTACATTTGACTTGTTGAGTGGAACTAAGCGAGCTGGTAACCTGAAATAAGGGTCTCTAAACAAACAGATGGGAAGGTTTACTGTAGCCGTTATGGACTCAGAGGAACAATCTGTGGGAATCTCAGTGTGTTAAAAGTGCTCATTCAGGGTATTGTGTAAACAGCCCATAGAACAAAAAAATGTTGTTTCTCATTTCTGACTGTTTATGTCTTTGTTATGAGCTTATGAATCTCTCCCAAATGCATAAACTTCCACTCAAAAGATTGGACAGACATGTTCATTTTTTAGTACTTGAAATAACACAAAAGTGATAAAAAAAAAAACTGAAGTGTTTTTTTGTTTCGAATTATATTGTGAAGCACTTTGAGACTTTGGCCATCTTCACACAGCAACAGAATATGGTTTTTAGTCCTGTATTTAAGGAACTTGGTATGGTTACATTTACACGCATTTCAGTAATTTACTGGAATGACAACTACATTCTCTGCACTGTGTGAATGGAACCGGACTGGACAGCTAGTTGTCTGTCACGTCATACAGTGTGAGAGAGTCGCTCTGCGCTGCAAAAGCACGTGTCTACCATGTGTTGCAGGTTTTCGTGAGTGGTTTCGCTTTCGGTCACTTACATCGACAAAGATGTGAACTGTGTGTCATCTGAAGGTTTTAGATCGAGTCAATGTTCTCCACCGTCAGTTTTGTACGGTATTCTATGTGCGAGCAGCGCGGCATCAAATGCTCCGCTCTCTCAAGATTTGATGTCTGAACTCGCGGCTCGATTGGACTCTTGTGTCAAAAGTGACGACAGTTTTATTATTAAAACTTCGCCATCTTTGATATTACTTTTGTCACTGACGCTATGGTTACTGGTAAAAGAATACAGGCTTGAATTCCATTGCATGTTCATACAGTACAGACAATATTCTCAACTCTATTTATAGAACACTTTCAACACCACAAGTGGAACCAAAGTAGCCTGACTACGTCAGACTTCTTATTTCCGCTCAATTTCATTTCGCTTCTGTTCTCAGTCTGAGACAGCGTAATAGCTTTCCGTTTTCCTCCGGCCTGAAAACAGCCGGCCAATCAACGAACAGAGAGCGGGCTGAGAGCCGTGACGTAGACGCTGATTGTACCGTGGATGCGTAGATTTACTTCACATAATCTGCAAAAGTCGTTCACAGCCATGTTCACTCCGGTATTTCGCTCGATGGTTTTGTTTTCGCATCATACTACATGTGTTTACAGTGGAAGTTAGATGCGGCTGAGCATGCGCATAACACACGCCATAACCAAACGCTATGTGATTGGCTTACGGGAACCAATGATTTTAAACTTCAGACAAGCGCCTCCCCACGAGAAAGAAAACGCTTTTCAATTATGCCATGCCAGACTCTGTCTACGAAGCAAAGCGAAGTAGCAGAGTTTGGTATTACCAGGCTAGAACCAAAGTGCTGTACAGAAAAAGATCAAATAAAAAATAAACCATAAAAACAATGCAAACATATGACATACACTGCTTACAAAGCATTTTCAAATGCTAAAGCAAACAGATAACTTTTAAGCGCACTCTGAAATCCACCCAATGTAGAAGAAGATTTAACAGACAGAGGAAGGTCATTCCAGAGCCTAGGAGCTGCAACAGAGAATGCCCGATCACCTTTACATTAAATCCGAGATTGCGGAACCATGAAGAGCAATTGATCATTTGAGCGCAGAGATCAACTGGATTGAGAATGACTGATTAAATTAGTAACATACTCTGGTCCTAGGCCATGCAGAGCCTTAAGAACACACAACAACACTTTGTAATGAATTCTGTATCGTATAGGTAACCAATGTAGTTTGATTAAGACAGGAGTAATATGTTCTAATATGTTCTAATACTTACATTATACTAATATAAGTAATATATTCGAGACGCTACTGTAAGTTGCTGTTTGAACGGGACATTGAGACTCACACCTGTAGGTAAATGTGGTTGTCAATCCCAAAAACTGACAGTGTGAGTCTTGAAAAAGACAAAAAGTAGTCTAGCTGCATTTTAAGCATGAAAGGTATTATACAAATACAATTATTATTTATAATGCAACTGTAAAACTATTATTTAGTTACGCATATACAGTATATTAGTATTTTATATATATATATATATATATATATATATATAATAAACTGATGAATAAAATATACGAATAAAATAGTTAATAATCATTATTTCTGGAATTTCTAATTAATTTCTTCTTTTCTGAAATGGAAGCCCTGTACAATTATTCTGGTTTTGCATTTTGCATAAATGTATTTCTTAAGATTCGTTCATGCGTTAAAAGTTTGACCGTTTGTATAAAAAAAAATATATAATAAAAATCATAGCATGTTGCTGATAAAACAAGCACAAGATGTGACAACTGCCAAAGACATCCATCTGGATGTGTCTGGTTGTAGATGTGCTTTAAAACCTTTCATCGTCTTATTTAGTCTTTTTATGCTTTTATCATCTAGTCGACCATTGTGACCCATCTCTAGGTCACACAGCAGCAAAACACAGATGTCTGCCCTGTTTTAGAGTCTTAAACACTGTTCGTTTCTCAATCTCCAGCCCTGATCCCAACCTTGCCAACATGCCTATGTCTTTGTCAATTTCAGGTCCACAAGAGAGGCCAGAGTGTAAACATTAGGCATTATGAAGCCCTGATCAAACAGCCATTGATATTTGCCATCTGGACTGTGAGTTTGGCCAATAGGAGCGGTAAACATTGAACACTTACAAGCTGATAATGCGACTGCATGAGCCAGAAACCACTGTCACACTCATGAGATGTTAGTTACATGGTCTGGAGGATTTCCTGACCTTTCATGCTGATTTACCCTAGAGGGCAAGTAAGCATTAGAGCTTGCCAAGACAGAATGGGGGAAGAGACGATAGGAAGGAGCCTGCAAACAGTAAGTGCTATGGCAATTCCCGTTTCCATGGTAACAGCGACTTCTCACTTCAGGATTGTGGGTTAGATTGGTACTTCACCATGAATGTGCCTATTAAACCCATTTCTTTCAATTATGAAATGGAAAATCACTTTTTATCAAAATTTTGAACTTTAGAACATCAGAACTTTACTGTTGAAGACCCTCAGCTGGGTCAAAACTAACCTTGACCCGAGTTGTAGATTGCTTTGACGGATTTCTTGACCTTTTGTAAAGCTGTTCGGTCCTGGTCCAAAGCCTGGAGAGACAGAGACAAAGAAAAGAGAATAGGGTGATTAACACGGCTAAAAAATGTCTGTGATTCATTTATGATTCATGATCTTAGAATTCCAAAGGAATCACATCACTGGCCACACCCATCCGAGGAGCATAACCACACATTGGGAATCCCATAATCACACTGTAACCATGACAACACAGGAGCTACAAAGACTTGAAGGAATTTCCAATGCTCAGATGGGCCGACAGGTGGGGAAAATGTCAGAGATATTCCTTGTAACACCAAATTTAGTAACAGAAAAGCAACTTATACGCTTGTGGACATATTTAAACATTAAAATGATATTGATTAAAAGTAATTCAACTAACTAATAAACGTAATGAACATTAGACTAAATCTCCTCAGACATGACAGCATGGCTAAATGAGATGGTTAATGGGTACACAACTTAACATACCACGACAGACCCTTGACATGCAGTTTCCTAGAAACCGCAGCACAGGATGGGGAGAACCCCTCAACCGCACTTCATTGTCATCTTGTGGATATCATTTCAAAAATCAAAACCACTGTGAAACACAGCAGAGAACAGGACATGCCCTTGAGGGTTTCTCCGCTCCTAGAAATCTCTTAAAATATTTTGATGTATGACAGTAAACAACAGGGTGTCAACGAATCCTGTTTCCTTTCCTTTCCTCTAACTATTTGTTTCTGATTTTAAAAGATGGAAACCAAATCTGAACTCCTGGGAAACATGCATTTCCTGTATGTGAACTCTTTGCTTTACTCTTTTAGACACTTTGAACTTGTGTCCTGGCTGATGCCCTCCTCCCTCCCTGATTCTATCAGACGTGTGTCTCTCTCTCTGGATGAAAAGGAGATTATGCAAGTGAATGGAATACAGGCAGGCTGACTCAAGAGCAATTAACTTGTTATCGTGGGAAAAAAGCAAATATATATAAATATATTGTATTTGACTAATTTAATTTGTTAGTCACGGAAAGCGGATTCAGTGCATTCATTGAACATGACCAACAGGCTTTGCCATTCATACTGCATTCATGTGCTCCGTTTCAGCTGGTGACTAACAGATGTGTGTCCTAACAGTCACAGCGACCAATAAAAACACACCCCTCCCAAACAAACACACTCAAATGTAACCAAAAATAATCTGTGTAGTTTCTAAAGAAGCCCTTCAATTGTGATTAATGAGAAAGACAGAGCTTAAGGCCACAATTTAAAACAAATCCTTCAACATTCATGACAGCTCTCTGGAAATAAAATGTTTTCTCAAAAGATAGGTGGATATTGATGCATACTGTAGAAGTATCATGCATTTACATTCTTTATTATGAATTGTGAAGTTATTTAAATAACCATTATTTATGAGTCATATGTACACTACTGTTTGGTGACAGTAAAACAGTATAGACATTTTATAGATTTATATTTCAAATAAATGCTTTTGTTACTTCTATTCATCAGAAAATCCTTTAAAAACTGATTATGGTATACTCAAAATATGTTTTAATGTTTTATAAATGTAATGTTATAATGTTTTTATAATAAATTATCTTAAAATATATCCAAATAGGACACTTATTTTAAATTGTATTAATATTGTGAAATATTAATACAACGACTGTTATGTCATATATACAGTGTGAGTGTATATTACTATTTTTACTGTTTTTGATTAAATAAATGCAACCTTGGTGAGCATAAGATAATTCTTTCAAAAACATTTTAAAAATAATACCAACCTCAAAATTTTGAAGGTTAGTGTATTCATTGAATACGTTTTAATACATTTTAATACTTTAGCTTTGGTGTAAGTTAACATTGTTTGTTTTGCCCATATTTAATTGTTTTCCAAAAATGACGGATATCAAACAATAGTTAGCAGACCATAGTGGACCCCATGTTGAAGACCCATCATTTCTCTTGTTTGCTCTACCATTGAGATATAATGTTAGCTCAATTTAACCAGATGCAAATCCTGCCATTTTAAATATGAAAAAGGAATACAACATGTGAATTACAAAAACAGCCATTTCTATACTGATTATGTGGCTGAGTGGCCAGGGAAAACCTGACAGGAAACATGTCATTTCTAATCCAGTCTGTAGACTGATGTCCTGCTATACATTTAGAGATGAGTTGTGTTTCTATAAACCACTCATTGTGTTCATGTACCTCCTCTTACAGCGAACACAAGGCATGCTGAGGCAGAGAAATAATGAGCATTTGGGCAGCTGCGGCACACTGATGAAGAACCTGTGGTGATGAAAGTAGTGGTTATGTGCCGCTCATGTGATAAATGATTTCCCTCTGCGGCCATTCTCTCATTTTCTGCAGCTATGTTTGGACATTGGTACACCAAAGTTGGACTGCCCACTGCGGTCCAGGGACAGACAGACTCGCCAGGTCGAGAGCTTTTTTAAAAAAAATGTATCCCTGGTCATTTCCCTTGTTATTTCATTGTTATGGGGAACAACATCCTGTAGCTATATACCAGGATTTAAAGGAACATTTCTAGTGGAAAGGGTAACTTTCTAATGGAAAACAAGGGTTTACAAAATTGTTTGTAAAAGCAAAAAGTAATGCACTTATTTTAGTTTAGCAGGCAAGCAAGTGACAACACAAACCAATAGGAAATGTTTTTGCTCACTAAAGCTGCATTTATTTTGATTAAAAAAAAACTGTAAAAACGGTAATTATGAAATATTATTATAATTTAAAATAACTGTTTTCTATATTAATATATTTTAAAATGTTATTTATTTTTATGATGGCAAAGCTGAATTTTCAGCATCATTACTCCACTCTTAAGTGTCACACGATCCTTCAGAAATCATTCCAATATGCCGATTTGGTGCTCAAGAAACATTTTTTATTATTAGCAATGTTGAAAACAGTTGTGCTGCTTAATATGTTTGTGGAAACAGTGATATAGTTTCTTCATGGTTATTGGTGAATCGAAAGAACAGCATTTCAAAAGAACATAACACATAGAAATCTTTTTAACATTATAAATTACTTTACTGTCATTTACATGATCAATTTAATGCATTCTGCTGACTACAATTTCTTTATACTTATTCTTTATATTATTAATTATACTGACCACAAACATTTGAACGGTACTGTGACTCTCTCTGTGTGTGTGTGTGTGTGTGTGTGTGTGTGTATATATATATATGTATATATATATATATATATATATAAAATTGTCTCCAGCTAATTCAGTTACCCTGTAAGCGTGAACTATCAGTCTTCTGATGTATGACCAAGAAAGTAATTTCATTACACAACTAATTACAACAATCTAACCATATCCTCAAATGGTCTTGTAGGCTATTAAGCGTGACCACAGTGAACCGAACAGTAAATCTGAGCACTGCAGAGAAGATAAAGCTCAGCAGGTGACATCTCCATTATGATCTAGATAATCTCTCAACCTTATGAGTTTGATCCACCTTAAAAAACATTTAGCTGCTTTATACATTTGAAGTTATCCTTGAAATAATAATTTACAAGTACAGCCTGATATAGCATCTTATATTTTATAGAAAAGAGCGGACACGATATTCTTAAAACATTCACCTTCTGTGTTCCATCGAGGAAAGAAAGTCATACAGAACAACATGAAGGTAGATATTCCACCCTGCAATAACTCATTAGTGGGTTTATAGATAATTTGCGGGCATCAGGGAGATGCTATCAATATGCAAGAGACTCCGGGAACTTCTGGGAGAGGCGAACTACAAGTTCTGAACTTGTAGTTCAGTTCTCTTGGTTCTTTTAGTCCAGACCAAAAAAGAAAATGATACATTTAGTCCTCCTGGTTCACTTAGTGTTCAGACTGTCATTTTTAAGACCGAATGGTCCGAACCTATATACAAAAAAACAATGCTGTGCGTTCTGCGTACATATATGATGGTATTTTACCGGTTGAGAACTCGAGAAGAGCTTATAAAATGTGTCAAGGAGTCAAAACAGTGCAAGGAATCCGCACACAAAGAAAGATTAGCTGCAAGGAGACAGAGTTTCCAACACATGTTACGAACTGTAATGGGCAATGTAGCTCCTGTGACAGGAAAAAACAGGTATTGCTTGAACATTCTGTACTTTTTAGAGTCATCTTGTGGCATCACGTCCTGTTTTTGCTTCATTTAGATGTCTTTGGTCCGTGTTGCGTTTACATTTCAGTCAAACTGCACTAGAGTTTTGATTTGATGCACACCAGGGTTCGGATGGCAGCGTTCACACTTATTCAAATGAACCGCACTAACAAAGCGATCACACCAAAGTCAATTTTAATTGAACCCAACATGCCAAGTGTGAACACACCCTAATATGTGCCAGAAATTTCTTTTTGTGTGAACCATTTCCTTTATGGTCAGTCAGCTACATTTTTTCAGACCACCATCTGGAACCTGAAGAGAGACCAAAAATCAAATGCAGCACTACAGTTATTATACAGACAGAGAAAGTTAAGTGCTCTATTGAGAACAAATGTAACATTACACTCACTGGCACCAGAACAATATGACACTCTCAATAAAGGGTTACTTTGTCCTTCCATGACTAAGCATTTGCCTCTTTATGACTGGATAGACTGCAGTAACACACACTAATACTCTCACTCACAACAAACCTTGACCCTCTGTTCACCTACTCAACCGATGGGCATCACTGAGCCCTTGGCTCTCTTCCTGGAGTGCTCAGTAATCCCAGCCTAAATTGAAAGCACCTTTCTTGACAATATCTCAAAACCGGTCAAATAATGTTTTTCACTGGGTCAAAAAAAGAAGCAAACAATAAACAAAAAAACGACCCAACCTAGCACAGCATTAATCTGGACAAATCTCAAAGCTGTAGATCCCTCAGAAACAAGATACTGGTGGAATACCAGAGCTATAATACACTTTTACTGCCACTCAAAGCAACCACAATCCATTAGATTCACACTACAAACAACCAGATCGATTATTGGACTTTATCAAGACAGCCAATCGAGAAGACTAACATAGGCCTGCCAAGCAAGAAAAGCCTCTCTATGGTCTGCCAAAAGGGCCTTTTACTAGAAAACTTTTCCAAGACTTGAACACACTGCCATGTGAACATTTAGGTCAGGAGAGACCTGCACCAGCTATCAGCCACAAGAAACATGAACTCCTTAAGGAATTACTTCTCTCTGCCAAGCCAAAGCCAGCAAACTTGACTGAGGCTGTGGAGAGGCTGGGGTGTACAGCACAAGGGAAAAAGCTCAGACCAAAGTTTCATGGGGTTTATGAGTCAGAACTGCAGGCCAAGTGTGATCCAACTTTCTACTGTCTGTTTTAATTACAATAACTGTGGAAGAAAAAGATACAAATGTCCGAGAGAAACGCAATGGAAACATTGCATGAAGTCAACACCCCGATCGCTGAGCCACTGAACACCCACAGGCCTGGCAAGCACCACTCCAGCACTGGCACTGATTGAATCTGTGGCTCTAGATATGAGAAGAACAGGTCATTGTGTAAATTATGGTCTGTTTGGTTCGTATCCATAGCAACGGGGCCTCTGATACTCACGCAGAATGCTAGGTATGCCTTTGGTTCTGAGGATTCCATGTTCTGTCCAAGTCTGATTAATAAAACACAGACACATAAACACAGAGGCAGGTGGAAACTTTTGTAACACTGGGTTCAATGCTTTTAAAAAACGCAGTCAGAAAACAATGAATCTGACAGATTTTGTAGTGCGTGACTGCGTGACATATTCATTACTGGCACATATTACAGATTTTCTAATTCAGTATCACTCAATACTAGACATACATTGGTCTATATATTTTTACATTTAAATTTATTGAGTGTTAAATTGCGTGAAAAAACCCACTACATACACAGTGTTATTAAATTAATCTTGATTGTTGTGATGCCTAAATTCCGTTGCAGCATTTATTTTCGATTTTAATATTTTATTTAACATTTATTTAGATAAAGCAGCATTAGGCTTGTTGCGATAGTCGGTGTTACCGGTGATACACGGTGTTTAACCCACCTACCGGTCATAGCACTTGACCACCGGCACCGTCCCCATCGTGTTGAAGTTTTAGCCTATAGTAATAAAGCACTTAATTCAGTTAGTGACTACGTGCCTTCGTAATTTAGCGTAAGCGGAACGAGCGCCGCAGTAAAGCAGCAAGTGTCCGATTTCATTTATCATTTGAGGAGAGTGAGGCGAGCTAACTGACAAAGCATGGCGGAAGATCTGGTTTCAAAGAGAAATGCAAACGTGAGTTTAATTTTTATATTAGTTTTTTTTTTTGCACTTAAGTGTCCAGTGATTATTCGGGTAGGCTACCTTATTTAACAAAGTTTTTGATGTTCGTTTATTTCATATTCGATGGTTGTGCGGTGTTTTTTTTTTTTTTTGCTGAAAAAGGCAGGCACTTTATTTAACGAATAGTGATTTTTTTTATATATAATTTCTTGTTTGATACTTGCACGATGTGTGCAGTGGTTCGTTTTGTTAATAAATGCACTTTAAAGGTGTTTCATAAGTGCTTTTGTTTAGTTTTTACATGGTGTGTTAAGTTATTATTCATTTTGCAATAAAGATTTGTGTAATACAAGCGAGTGTCTCATTGTTTTGTGTATTTTTATTAAGAATAAAATAAATTAACCCATGATTAATTCAAACAAATGCTACTGAATTGCCGCTAATTAAAGCGAAAGTAAATTGAGACGTGTGCACGTCCGCATTTTCGGCCACCCGAAATCCCCGACACGCAACCCCGGTGACACCGGGATTACCGTTTTTTTTACACGTCGATTAACCGGTGGAAAAAATCCGTCACCGCAACATCCCTAAGCAGCATACAACGTTTTACACACGTTTTACAACGTTTTACACACATTTTTCAGTTATCGGCCATAGCCAGAAAAATTATTGGTAGAGATGCACCGATCGACCGACCAGGACCGGAATCTGCTGATTTTCCGCATGATCGGCCGAAAATGAGTGGCTTACTGTGCTTAAACGGTCAAATACACACAAAACTATGTCAAAATGCCTGTTTTGGCGAGTATTCAGTTAAACACAGTCAGTTTTGGAACCTAATTAGTTGAGAAAGTTAACGCAAGTTGTGTAACAGTATATTGGATCCGTGCATAAACTTAAAATAGCAGCAGCCTAATATTCCCACTGCTGACTTTCGTAACTTTAATTCATTAATCTGTATTTCATTTTTACAATGAAGACTATCCAGTGTAATTTTACATTTGATTACTTTCATTTCTGTAGAATTTCTTACCTGAATACACTGTATACCCGCCTGATAAACTTAACGCTGTGTTTATTTCATATCTCTCTTTATTCTGTTGCATCTATTTGTGCTGTTGTTTGATTTGTGCTTATTTTGTTTATTTGGTACTTTTTACTTGTTTTTTATGAAAATAAAATTTTCCATTGAAGAAAAGTAGATTTTTGTTTGTATATTATGCTGTCAATTATAGTTCTTTGAAAGAAAATCGGAATTGGCCAAGAAAATTGCAACCAGTGCATCTCTAATTATCGGCTTACTGGTTTTGGCCAGAATATTTATATCAGTGCCAGGCAGAGTAGCACATTAACTTGAGCAGGGTGGCCATTGTTGACAGAGGGGATGGTCAGCCCTGAAGGCCGGTGAAGAAGACAATTTGTCCATGCCTGAGAGTGCGTCTGGTGACCTCAACGCAAGGACACGAGACGCAGCACACTGTCTCTCGCTCAGTTGCTGCATGCGCTTGTATAACCATCCAGCTGAGCTCGGCCTGGACAATTCTCCAATGACAGACACACAGCACAATCACACAGCAGCAGAGCCAGAGCCAACAGCAGCAGCACTATTATTCTGCTGACTAACACCAAGCAGCCACTGTTCAGTAATCACAGACTGCTACAGAGAGCGCTACTTCTGACTGATAATGACATAACCACCAGTCGACTGCTCACGTTTAAGATGAACAAGCAAAGTAGAGTTCCTCTTTATGTGTTTTGCAAGCTGCAGCAACGCTAAAGGACCATTTACACAAGGACGAGAACTACAAAGATAAAGTCCACATATAAAAAAAGTCCACAACACAACTATAACGATAAACAATATCGTTGGAAACACTTTCAGAAATTTTTTTCCAGCTAATGAACAAAAACATTGACAGCCACCAGAATCCATCCTGACAATAAATAACTCAAGCATTTAAAGTGCAGACAACTTCTGCTTAAAATAAACAGAACGTTATCGAGCGCTAGTATGGATGCTAATATAGTTATCATTATGGTTATCGTTCTTGGTGGGAACGGGCCTTAATGGTCGTTCCGAATTAAAGTGAGCAACTGAATCCACAGAATTAACCAATCAGAAGTATTCCAGAGAGCCACATAACTTGATTTCCTCGTATAACTAAACAAATGTATCAGTGTTATAAAAAGGAAGCTATACTTTATCACCGCTCAAGTTTTTTTATTGATTTGTATAAGGTAATTATTATAATTATTACCTTTAATTTCAAGGCAAAATTCTAATTAAATTACCAGGATAGGATAATCAAATGGCTTTGGAAAATCAGTCAATAGAACTTCGATTTGCATAAAAGCATCTGCTAAATGAATAAATGTAAATGTACATTAAAAGAAGTAGATTTAACAGTTCAATCTGCTCCTGCTAAATGAAAACATAATGCTGTGAAAAATGAAAATCTGGTCAGCACTGAAACATCAAATCATACTATCTCTCTCTCTGGTGTATGTCCTTAGACCTTCAGTTCTGTTGAGGCGAGCCAGTCCAGCGTCCTATGATCAAGGTCAATTAAACCACGTTTGCCGTTCGGTGGCCGATATGTGGGGCAGCTAGTTAAAATGTGTTCCACAGTTTGTAGTGGGTCTCCGCACTTGCATTGAGGACTATCTGCGATGCCCCACTTCATCATTGCTGCCCCGAAGCGTCCCACACCTGCCCTCAGGCGGTTGAGGATTGTACACTGCTTTCTGGCCAGGAACGTCCGTGGGGTCTTCAACGTAGAGGTGTAGCCGAGATGGTTCCGCAGACTTCCACTGGTCCCTCCATTTCGCCTTGACCCAGGCAGCCTTGCAGATGTCGGCTGGTGTAGTGCGGAGCAGTTCTTGGGCGTGTGTGGCAAAAGGTCGCCGGGACCACTGAATTGAGACGCGCCAGGATAAGAGGTTCGAGGAGCTTGTATGGAACGCAGAGCAGTTAGATGGGCCGGAATCCCTTGGGGTCGTCGCATGGCTTACCATCAAACCATACAATCCCATAGATCTCATGCACCAGGAATTTCAAGGCAACCAAATGTGGTGTAAATCCTCTGATTTCCCATCTGGCTACAAATCAATGGCTGCAGATCAGGTCTGCCATAAAATAGGTCACTAGAGCATTTTATCGTTGTTCCCATGACTACTCTGCAGGCACTATAACGCATGAATGAATGCACAGAAAATAATGTGTAAACAAAAAAAAACAAAAAAAAAACAGCTGTCAACAGCATTGTGTCAACAACATAAATTTGTTTGTTTTTTAAACTTAAAAATGGCTTGGGGAAAAAACAACATAGTTTTAAAATCAGAATCACATTTGTATGGTGAACTGTCAGCATGTGGTCTTTTGCGTTGGCAAATATAATCATTGTTTCCAGAGTCATCAATAAAAAGCAATGATGAGATTCCTCAATACTGTCGTAATCTCTGCTTGGACTTCAAACTACAATACCAAAAAATGCAAATAAATAAAAATAAAAAGTCAAGAATTAAAAAGAAAACTATTGTACTCAATAATACAGTGCTGTTGTACGTCCTTGTTTAATTCACTGGAGCAAACAATGCAGCATATTATGAGCAAATGGTAAAGGGTGGACATCTTTTATTCATTTTTCTTTTCTTTTTTTTTGCTAGAGACAGGGATGACTAGGCAGCGGTTGTATATGAGCGTCATTGTTGTCAAGTAAAGGAGGTATTTCACTGACCCGTTAAACCCACAGTCAGTCAGACTACTGAAGAGGAGTTTGATCATTGTGTTCACATCCTAAACACATTACATTAGACCATAAAATACCCAAGTTTCTGTCCTGTTTTGTCTATGGTTCCCTTTAATGCTTTAAGCTCCACCTCAGGCATAAAATGAGTGAATCCGGTCTATAGTTGGATGGGTTTTGCTGCAGTGCAGAATATAACTGCGTGTCTCTGAGCAAGGGATTTATTCTATGCCCATGTAAATGAAGCGCTAACTGCAGTATCAGTCACTGGGGACTTCTCCCTTAAGCACTCAGGGACATTTTTACTTTTTTTTCTGAGAGGATTATGAGGGCAGGCATTGCTCCATACTGGACTAAAACAGAGAATCTCTTACGTCCTTCACTCGATTGTGCTGTATAAAATACGACACAAGCAATAAACAAGAAGCAAGTTTCTATGTAAGCCCTCAAGACAAAGCTGATCATTCTGACATTTCCACAAATACTATTTGAAATGGAAATTATGAACAGAAATTGAGTAAAAAATAAAATAAATACTGTCTTTGAGTATGCATGCCAGCAGCTTGTTGATAAGCAGTCTATACCTTCATTACCTTGCCATCTGGTCCTCATGAGAATATACGAGCACAGTGCCATGGAAACCATTATCAAGATGGAGAGGCCTTGTATGGAATGCAGGATTAGGGCAAAGATGTTGTGGACAAAATGGAGTGAAGGACGGTGCAAATGTTGAGGTGTGTTATTTTATATCCTGAGAACAAACTACTGTTTGAGTCCTAGCAATGCCAAGGTCATGGTTCGATTCCAAGGGAATCCATGAACTGATAAAATGTATACCTTAGTTGCTTTAGATAAAAGCATCTGCCAAACGCATAAAACGAGACTCAAGGCCTCAACCATTTTCATGCACACAAATAATCCATTTATAATCAGATTGACGGCTCAATCGGACTGAATTAAATTTCTATCTAACTGAAAGGGCTGGTGAAATAATGCGATCAACAGGAAAAATTAAGCATGTTAACACAATCTAGCCTAACTATTTTCTCAATCTGATTGAATAATACCTTCAGTCTCATGATGACTTACAAGCTCATCATGGGATGAGACTGAATATTTACTAAATATTCTGACATTAATATCAGCTTTCTTTTTAAATATGTCATCAAGGCAAAAATAACAATTAAACTTACATAGCTCCGATGACATTAGCACAGTGGCTTTCTCCATTTCTGAACATGGCGATTGGGCACTGTGAATGCACTAAAGTGTGGAATGTAATTAGGGCTGTAACGATACACCAAACCCACGATTCGGTTCGCATAACGATTTTTGACCCACGATTCGAAACCTCGATTCTTTTCGGCAAAAGTAATGATTTTGAATATGTCAAATATAGCAAGGATACATTTTAATTGTTTATTAATAAACAAGTGTTTTCTGTGTCAGTGTCTGCAAAGATGAAATTGACGATGCTGACTCGCGATCTTCGCAGTAGGCTACTGAACGCGCCAGAAAGAAATGCACATTTCATACGGATTACATAAGCAGAGAGCAGTCTGTTTTCTTTCGTTTTGAATTATTCTGTTTAAAAATAGACATTTCAAGCCTACTATAGCAGGGATGGAAATGAACTTTTTTGTCCACCGGCCACTGTGGCTGGTGGATTTCAAAATCTACCAGCCACTCAATGTTTTTACCAGCCATTTTCTTGTTTTTAACCGACAATGTGTAACTGCATGTGAAAATTAATACTACAAGATCTACAATACTTAAGCAGTTTATTTAATCTCAAGTCTCAATGAAATACTGACATTTTCTCTTTCTCTCTTATATATATATCTCTTTTTTACCTGGATGTGGCATTTGAATGATTCGTGGTCTTTTATGGCTTCCAGTTTTAGGTTTTTAGTCCCAACAATGAAACTAGGGCTGGGCGATATGGACCAAAAGTCATATCCCGATTATTTAGGCTGAATATCGATATACGATATATATCCCAATATTTTTTCCGCAAAGTGAGAGCAAATGTTCAGTCAAAGTCAAAGCCAAATATGACATGTCACAAGTAGTTTTATTGAAACCGGCTATTTCCACACACACAAGTACTGTCCCCCTTTACTTAACATAAATTGTAAGAATATGACTAATAGTAAAGACTAGTACTAATAAATAAACATTAGGCCTATGCTAAAGCTATTAAATAGCAGTCCCAAACTAGTTTTTGTTAATACAATGTTGGTATGAGCCACTAGAGTCATTTAAAAATATAAAAAATAACACAAAGAAAAATAAAGTGGCATTTTGGGGTTAATATGGAAACGACAGTTACCATGGTGAATACACAATATTAACAATAACTGTTAATGAACCATGGAAACTGCTCCTGGTGAATAGTATGAAAATCATCCCTGCATTACTTTTATTTTGTGTAATTTACAACGTAACGGCGTTGCATGCTCGTAGTTTATTTTGCACTTTATATACAGTGAGGCGATACACAGCGCGCGCCGCCACATTTGCGCGTGCAATTGAAGAGTGTTCGCTACGAGAACAGGATAACGGCTGACGTGACAGGACAAGAAAGTCCGTTTTTCTGAGGTGAAAGACTTTATTTCAGCGTACACTTATGTCCTCTAAAAGTGTCCGCCATCTGTGTGAAACAGTATATTTTTATTTACCCGCCACGGTGGCCGGTAGGTGAAGCGAGTTTACCCGCCACAACACAAAATCACCCGCATTTGGCTGGTGGCGGGTGCTAATTTCCATCCCTGTACTATAGATATATTTTTCAGGTCTGTGAGGCAAGTAGGCTACCTTATACGCTGAGTTTCGGTTCATTTATGAGAAGAGCTCCAGTTCACGCGCCGGCGCCTCCGTGTCGTGATTATCTATTGTCTGCTATATTTATACTTATTATTTATTAAATTCAGGCAATTGGTTGATGAAACAATGATTAAAATTAAGATACAATTAATACAAAACGAAATTCACTTTAAAGAAAGGCTTTGTGCTTTCTGTTTGAGGTCTCTGTGAAAGTTTTGAAGCAGTCTTTTAGTGCCGCTTTCAGAGCGGCCACGTCCGTAACATTGTTTTTTCCTCATAAATGAAAACTGAATATAAAATGAATATGTTCTGTTCTGTGGAGAGCCAACCTTTCTTCATCCGGTGGGTAGTATTACTTTTGGTTTGCGCAGTGTAATTCACAGTATTACAAAAAAATATATTTTGCCACCTAAAAGTTAAAGATTTTTTGTCACTTCCGTAATAATTCCGTATATTGGTATTAAAAGCATTCTCTGAGAATTCATATTTCAGGGTTTGACTGCAAGTGTCACGTCCATAATGCTGGAATTGCCCAATTTTAAAGAATTTATCCTCAACTAGTTTTGTGGTGTAGGTCTACGTATTTTAAAATGTTAACTTCAAATAATACTAATAGTAATTTAAAGATGTAGTAGCATTGGATCTGGACGGGAAGGATAACTCTGGGAGTTGGAAGGGGTGTGTCGCGATTCTGCCTTCTCACACCGCGAGTTCGTGGATCTGAGTGTTGCGATTTCGGTTTCATATCGCATATCGTTACAGCCCTACATGTAATGCACATGTAAATTAATATGTGAATTGGATTGCAATGTTTAGGGTTAGGGCTGGAACGAAGTGTTGACGTAATTCCATCGATTACAAAAATCTGTCAATTTGCGTCGACTGCGTCAACGTTTCACACTGTTTACGCTCATCCCTGTCATGTTTCATCAAGCATTAATCCACAGAAAATTATTAGGTTGATCTTTAAGAATTAGAATTAGAATATTCAACTAGAAAATCGATAGATTAATTGACTAATTGTAAAAAAAAGAAAAAAAAAAAGAAAACGATAGATTGATCGATCATCAAAATAATCGTTAGTAACAGTCCTAAATAAAAACAGTTCATTTAAACTTTCAGAATCTGATATTAGATTAGATTAATTCTGACTGATGAAAATTAGTGCATAGGCTACCTAGTGTGGAGACTAAATAAAATGATAAATCTTTTGGTCTGAAACATGATGGCGATCATATAGGGCAACGCAAATTCATGTCATCTGTCATCTCATGCCCCTTCTTTTCCCGAAAATTCCCGTGTCCTCTAGTTCTGAATCAAGTGTGCCGCACAAATCCTGAAAAGTGAAGCCAAAGCGTTTCGATCGCCCCCTGGTGGCTGGCTGCAGTATAAGTCATAAACCCCGCCCTCTCCATGTGGTCAAAAGGGACGCAATTAATTCAAAGCAATACTAAAAAAATCCAATTTCATTTAAAAAAGAGATCCATTGTCCACTGTAGTTCTTGTCACGCATACGTATATTCAAGTGTTCGTTTTTCCCACTAAGTTTGGTTTTTGTTTGTTATTTGATGCTATTAAAACTAGGTGTAATGCCATGATTGATAGATGTGCTTTGGATTGACGTAATCGGCAACGCCCGTTTCTGGGATATTTTGGCTTAATTTTTCTGGAGTGGAGATGCGTCATCCATCTTTTTTTACAGTCTACGTTCTGAATAAAATAAGAGAGAAGAAATCCTTTGGATTCCAGATGATGTATTCAAAAGAGGTCAAAAGAACATGTGGAGCTGCCAAAACGAGACACCACGGAGGAGTCTCTCCAGATCACCAGAAACATCATTAGCTAAAACCACTAATGGGCTCTTTACGCAACCCAGCCTGAGCATTCTGTTCGTCTCCTTAACACCCTCGCTATAAAAAAAAAATACGGTCAGCCTACCCATGTGTATTATTCAGAGCGCTGTTCATTCACCTCCCATTCATTCTGCCTCACAATACCTCCTATCACTGCCCTGGACATTGCTAATTCATGGTGGTGACATTCATGTCTCTCAGAGTCATTCAGGGATCACCGTGTCTGTCTTGGCCATTAAAACCGTGTGTCAATAGAGAGTGGGCTCTGTGGCAGAGCAAGAGGAAGCCCCTTTATCCGCCTGCAGAGCTCTCTGTTGTCTTGGCAAGTCAGGTGTTCACTGGCCCATGTGTAAGTAGGTTAATCCCTTCTCTCTATCTCACTCTTTCTGCTCCTGGAACCACTGCTCAGGAGAATAACCTCTCCTTGTTACATGAACTATTCTTAGAACATCACAAATCTCAGATCCACAGAGGATGAGAGATGCTGGCTTGACTTGTGGGATTTCTGCCTTTTGAGAATTAGGGAAGCACAACTGGCTGTTCCTGAGTCTTACGTTTCCTTCTCCAAAACATCAAAGCGTGCAAATAATCTAAACTAATGCATTTTTTATATCTATGGATGAACTAAAAGAGCTTGATTCATTATGATAAATTATTTAATAGTTTCACATAGTGAAATGAAAAAGTTGACGATGGCTTTGGTAAATTATTCCAAATGACATACGTAAACATTACAAAAATTAAAACCCCTTTCAAGTAAAGGTTATGCAGATTCCCAAATCCCATTTGACTCTACCATTCTGCAAGTCCATGCTCATCTATGAACATAATAACATACAGGCATCTAGGTCATGCGGACCATTAGCCCATCTGTCTCCGCTTATGTTCCAGTGCATTTGTTGCCTTTTACTAATTAACTGAGGTTGATCTAATTGAAGTTTCGCTTGTATGAGGTTGTTTACAATCTCTGGAGATCCCTGAATATATATGTCAGATATAATGGAATTTATTGTTGATTTATTAATGCATATTTGTATGATAATTATGCACAAACACGCTCACTCCAAACCTGTAAATAAGACTTGAACAAAATATTATATGTATTTTATTGCTTGTTTTGTTTAAACTTGTTTGCTTTGTAAAGCACTATATGAAGTAGTAAACATTATAATAGTTAATATTATTAATAATAACAACTATGCCAATTGCATGACATGGCTATAGCTACCATTAAGGGGCAACCGGCTACATGTAGAATAAAACAGCTAAAACCGATCATTTCTCAAAAGTGCTGTTATTATTATCTTTATAGCAAAAATATATATATTGAAGGCTGTAACGTTAATTTCATGACAAATAAAATTTGATCAAATTCCTATTGACTCATATCAAGCACCCAATTCACTGCACATCCACGGCTTCAATGACATCAGAGTTATTCAAGAGAATTGCGCCAACACTCCAAATTATTAAGTTTTCTCTTGTGTGCACATTAAAAATTTATATTAAATCCAACGGACCTCTTCAAGCTTACATGAAATTCTAGATGAACAAAATTAATTTTTATAAACGCATTACAATAGGCACCAATTGATGAAACCAAGAGAACACAGATTTTCGTTGAAAAATAATATCGTTGACATAAGCACAAAACAATAAAATAGCCTAAAATTACGACTGAAAGCAGAAACGGATACATACTGTTGTCGAATAATTTAAAGTGTTACTGTTAACAATGGATATATTCATATGATGTTCATCAGCGCCGCATTCTGTGTCTTGTAAATCCATATCTACCGAACCACATGCAACCCAACGGGGACGAACCGGTGCTTCAAACGAGAAAGAGAGTGTCAAGGAGAATTTAGAGGTTGCAGGACAGAAATGAGCGTTAAGTGTGTTTAAAGTGGATCCTCCATTGGATTGGGCTCGTTCAAGGACCGTTATTTGTGTCTTGCACAATAGTGCGAGTTGAGCCTCCCTCATTTAACAGTGAAAGAGCGGCCTTACCTCTTCCAGAACATTGACCGTGTTCCGACAGCTCTGCAAGCGGGTGGTGAAGCTTGATGTCGTGGGGGAATTGTAATCCTCCGTCGTCTCCGAGAGAAACTCGGACACGGAGATCTGATCCGGCATCCTTGCAAACACAGTCGCCCAATAAAAATGGAGGGGAGAAAAATCACAATAGCACCATGAATTAGACAGGGGTGGTCAAGAACGGAGCGATGTCTCAGTTTGGGTAAGGTTGAATGGCAAGGCAATGCGTAAAATGAAAAGAAACGTTGCCAAATGTGTGGCAGACAGTGCCTTTTTCTTCACTGAGCAATTCCCGTCCCTAGAGAGGGTCGCTGTGTGTAATTTCCACGTCTTTCCTCTTCCCCTGTCTTAATTATCCACTTGCATCTACATAAAACGGCTCAGGCTCCTCTCCTTGTTCTCCCAATGTAAGATACAAGATGCTGGTTTAAAATGTCCTCATTCCACAATTTAGCTTTAAAATAGTATGATAATTTGAGTATTTCCTTAAATTATTGTTGTTCCGGTTTCGGAAGCGGTTTCATTCTGTTTTCCCTTTCTCTTTCCTCCGTTTTCCCCCCCGTCCTGACGGTCTGAGCTCCCTGACACCAGCGCGTGCACGCACGCTCATCTCCTCCCACCATTGATGACGGGATAAACAAGAGGAGAAACCGCGCATGCGTCAGAAGGCTTAACATTAGCAGCTTTATAAAATATACATATATTTTTTAATCAAGAAGTTATACAAACAAATTAGTATGGTTCAAATAATAATCATAATAATAAAGAATTAAATAAACGCAAGAATAAAAATAATTAATTATTGGTAAAGTGAATTAGTATGTTCATATTATGTTAGTATGTTAGTATTAGTAAAAAAAAATATCCAGAACTAAATTGTGCAAAAATAAAAAAGGGTCCAGTTGGGTCATTTATTTATGCATTAGGTTATATTTCTTATTATTCCATTCATAGAATATAAATAGCTATTGTCTATACAGTGATTATTATTTTTTTGCCCTAATGCGGATTTCTTGGGTCATTTATTTATGCATTAGGTTATTTTTCTTATTATTCCATTCATAGATCATAAATGTAATGTAGTCTATAAAGTAATTTACGGTTTCATGTACTGAAGCAAGATATGTTTAAGATGCAGTCAAGGTCAAGTTAAATACAGTTATGACAGTCAGTCATTTGTTTATTATGCTGTTATAATACAGCACAAGCATGTAATGGTTTGTCTCAAATGTACACATTTTTACTTTGTAGGAACTTCAGTTCAGCACATAGGCACAAAGCTTTTTTGGATATATATAGTATATATCTCACAGTTTCTTGCACTGCAATATTATTACACATCATTTGTGACGAGAGGGGGCAAAGAGGCTGGTGCCCAGGGCCTCACAGGACCACAATCTGTCCATGGGGGCATGAACCAGTTTAAGAGTTCAGGTAGTTCTTTGATTAAACTTAAAAATAGTTTTGACTACTCTGCTGTAAATTGAGGAGTGTTAGTATAGATTGATGTGCAAATCTGGAGGCAGAATAAACTCACTAGAAGCACATATGATGTGCAGATGGAATACTTAGTGGTATAACATAAAAAAAGCAGTGAGCAGTGCATTTTCTACTCACCGACTCCATAAAGAATCCCTGGAGGAAAAACTTGATAAACGCGAGGATGAGGACCTCATCTTTGTAGTCACCTCAATAAAACAGCCTCAAATTGAGACAATAAAAATGCATTAATATCAGTGAGAGGAGAACATGTCTGTCAACTACATTTGATCCCAATTGGAAAATCCAGCTTAAGCTAGTAGCTGGTTTCTGGTCCAGGCTGTTAGACCAATTTTGGGCCATCAACAAAACCAGCATATTGAACTGGTCAATCTGTTTGTTTTTTAACATGCTAGTTGGTCAACCAGCTGCATGTTGCAAGACACAACTTCCCCAGTTTAAGATGGATTTTCCAGAGAAGTAAATATTTCAATAGTTAAGTGCGATTCTCATCTTTCCAAGGAAAAATACAATCCCTAAAAATAAGCCTCTCCTGAAGTTTGTGCTGACATCACATTTGTCTAAACAAATTTTGCCACTCAGGGGAAAAAAAGCCACGCCTTATAACTTACCGAGGCAACTGCGGTTTCACTCCGTATTAATAGATTAAAAAGTACTTGCAAAACCGATTGTGCGTAGAGCTCCGTGTTTCCAAGTGGCACCATATTCACTGCATTGTGCTCAATCCAGCGCGCGGACATTACGGGCTGAAATCACATGCCGCTACAGTTTCAATGAGCTGGAATGCGCGCATTGATCTGCCCCATCTGGAGCTGCTGGACAGGAAGCGAAAATCAAGCATGTGGGCTGGAGGGGGCCGGAGGAGGGAATCCTGCACAGGACCACAACTAATGGCAGGAACTGGGAACGCTTAACTTTTAAATGCAAATCTGATACCGCTGGCGAAATGAACGCGTTATGCAGTATTAAATTCAGCCTCACTGACAGAAATGACAAACTCGTTCTCTGAGAATGCTGATCAGCAATGGTACTCACTCAGAGTAATAATCAAAGTAGCCTATATTAAGGTCATCAGACACAAGAATTTAAATTAAATTAATAAAGAATTTATCATTTTTAATTACTTTAAACGTATTTGGAAAACAGCTACAATAAATAGTAACGAATAGCAAAGATCAAATCAGCATCCTCCATCTCCTTGAAGTTCAATATATATAATTTGATTAATATATTATTATATGAATATACAAATGTATTATATATGAAGTTCATCATACATATTGTGTATGCAGGAATATATATATAATATAGAATTACTTTTTGAAGTATTATTTTTTAAGTTTATTATTATTATAAAAATTTTGAAGTATGAAATCTAGCATTTCTACATTGAGGGTCTCTGGGTTGGTTAAAAGTCTGGATCTGTAAAGGTTGAAAATTGTTGCTCTTAAATGCATCGGTCATGTTTTTACAACACTGGATTGAATCATTTGGCACATTGGTACACACTCTCATCCACATACTAAAAGTCTCCTAGTAAAACAGTAATAAATATCACTATATTGCGATTATATTTTGATGTATCTGAAAATGGCCAATTAAGTACAAGAGGGGAAAAAGTGCATTTATTATGGAGGATCTGCAACAGAACGTTCTAAACAAGACTTGAGCAGCTCGTATAGTCCTCAGAGCTCCAGCAACTAGCTGAGGCAAACAAATATAAACAGGAGAACAGGGGATTTCATCTCCATTCCAAAGTGTTTCAACCCTAACATCCACCCTCCAAGCAACCCTGATACTTTCGAAACTTATAAAAGCTCAACTGGCTTTGAACAAATTATTTTCAAGTTAAAATAAAAAGAACAAAAAACAGCCAACACAGATTTTAATAACACACCTATATAAAGGCAATAAAAATTGATGCGATTACCACACATGTAACATAGCTCCGTTAAAAGAAAAAACAACAAAGAAAGTTGTCCGATTGACTAAGTCTGTTGCATGGACGTGGTGATGGGGAGAGCTGTTGGCCCCCATACTGTCTCTTGCCCTGTAAAGATAGGGAGCAAGATTACTGCATGCTGTGATCTCACAGCTACTGAACCCCCTCCCTGTTTTATGAGAGGGGTATTACAAGGGGGCGTGTCCGGCACAGCCCCCTCTAAGAGGGGGTGGGACAGGTTAGTCTGAATCAGAGTCACTGCTATCTTCTGATGATGAGCTGCTGGAGCCGTCTGACCGGTCATCATCATCATCGTCTTCATCTTCATTCTGTGTATCGTGTCAATGTTAGAAAAAAATGAATACCGACAATAATAATAATAGAGCAGATTTTTCGAAAAATTGAACAAAAGGAAAATTAACCTCGTCATCTTCATCATCATCATCGCTATCAGTGCTGCCAGATGACTCATCATCTTCGTCCTCCGAGTCTGAGGTGTCTGTTTTGTCATCATCGTCATCGGAGTCCGACGTGTCCTGCTGGAAACCAAGAGTCACATATCTTTCAAACAAGTATTTGTATTCAAACTGTATTTGTTTGTGTACACACATACAAACACGCACACCATCAGCACACATCAATTAGCAAACTTTGATTTTGATTAACACCCTAAGACACTTCATACTGAGTCCACAGCCTGTGTGGGTGAGTTGCCCAGAGAGAGCGGGCGTTACCTTGGCCCGGTACGCCATGGAACGCTTGCCCCCCCCAAGACCCACCGTCGCGGCTCTGGCACCTACCGCCTTCGCCTTGGTGACTCGGACTTTCGCCCCAGGACCTCGTGCTTTTGTCGTGCTTCGCCGTTTCTATGAGGGCAAAGAGAAGGTGGGGTAGGGGGGTGCAAGGACAGAGCAGCACAGGAAAAAAAACACGTTCAAGCTTAAGCAATGATTATTAGGCCCACAGTACAGCCCTAAGAACATTATCCATTCAAGTCATGTTAGTTTGAGCCGAGAGACGTATGTGATTCTGAATAGACAGAAAGGAATAATAAAGCCACATGTGGTGGCAGGGACAGAAATAGCCTCTATAAGCAAAATCAATCAACTAAATTAACCAGAGTGCCTCATCTTGCCATGCAGTGCAGAGGGTTACGGCATAGAGAAGAGTAAATCACAATCTCAGCTATATGAATGCTGTGTGAGAAGTAACTCTAATATACAGAGCTTTGCATTATAAAGAGCAGAATGCAGCTGCAAAAATACACAATTACTTACCGTAGTGGAGAACTCTTTATAAACCGCACGCTCCTGAGGGGACAGTGACTAGGAAAAAAAGCAAAAACGAGAGGGAAATACGTCACTACAAATCTCCAAACTCACATTGTTCACACATTTATTTTTGCAATAAGGTAAAAGACACACAAAAGTGTCCATGTTAAAGAAAAGGAAAATCTTTTAAAAATCTAGTTTAAAACACGTGTGCCAATTTCATAAAGGGTCAAAAACCCTAAACTAAATTTTAGTATTTTAGTATTGTTTAACAGTGTGTTGAACATGATAGAAGGCAATGTTACCATTCATTAGTTTTAACTGTAGGAGAAAACTAGTTAATTTTAGTCTTTTTTGCACTCTTTTCAACTTCCGGGTTTAAATTCATCTTCGTGTCAACGTCATAGGATGTGAAGTTTTCTTGTACTATTGTACAGTGATGACTCATCAGTGTCTCATAATTATTCATGAGACAGTGTGTCCTTATCCTATGAGAAGACGCATCGTATTAATTATTCACGACAGCACGCATTGATTTCCCCTGACAGGCGCTTCAAACAGTGAGATTGCAGACGGTAAGTGAAAGATGCACTTACTTCTCACAAAACCATGTATATTGTGTTGCGTGTAATGGTAATGGTAAATTGCAGCGTGCGTTTGTGGGAAGCTTTGATGCTTTAACTCAATGAGAGCGAAATAAAGTCTGAATCTAAGCCGTTGCTGTGTTGTCGGTCTCCCCTCTTCCCCCTCCACTCCGGAGCTTACACTGGTCAATGCACTTTTGTAGCATTTTTCAAAACTGACTGGTGCTGAAACAGGGGGTTTCATGGCCCTTTAAAAGTGTACTCTTTGTATTTATATTTATTCATAAATAACATCTATGTTTTTGCAGATTCACACTACATGATATTTTACCTGAACAATTTGCTTTGTTTTTCAAAAATTAAAAAGTAGGGAAGTCTTTGTTAAAATATAAAAAATATAATAAGAACAATAACAGATAAAACAAACCATTATGCCACTACTAAGGTTTACTTAAGGCTAACTACTTAAAGGTATAGCGGAGGATTTTCTTTTTCCGGGTGGATCATCAAGACTATTGGTCCTCCTAAGTGTCAATCATTCTGGTGATATGTTTACGTAAGGGCGTCATACGTGCTCGTGCACGCGATTCACACGATGGCGTGCGCTCAAAACACAGGTTGGGCTTTCCACTGATGCCTCAGTCGTGAAGTTTCTACTTGACAAGTAAAGTTTGGCATGCTATTTGGAGAAATCCATTTAAAATCACTGCTAGTAAAAGTTAATGTAAGCTATGATTAGCTCGTGCATGCTCTCTGGAGCAGGTAGAGTGTTGCGCATGTGCATTTTTTCAAAAAGTGGAGAGGGCGGTTCTTTTCTAAAATTCGGGAAAATCCTCCGCTATACCTTTAAGGTTTTCTTCTAAATAATTTCATTTTTCTTTTAACATCATTCAAAATGAAAACATTGAAAACATGCTCATAATGGTTGAAGTGTAATTCATTTTTAATGTATTTCTGAACTACTTAATATGTAGGACAATAAATTAGCATCATGCCATTGACCCATTAATAAACAAAGTGTATTTGATCTGCAGAACTGGATGATTCAACAAACTTCTTACCTTTACCCAAGCCTCAAGCTCAGCTTTGTACTCTAGCTGTTGTTCCTCCACCTGTTTTTTATATTTGTCTTTCTGGCTCTGACTAAGCTTGTGCCATCGCTTGCCGATCTCCACCATGCGCTCCTTCAGGCTGAAGTGATTCAGCTCACCGTTAGTTAGGAGTTCCTGAGAGAACATTTGATACCCGCTCCTGAGGTTGGAAAGGAAAAGAAGAAAAGTTTTGGTAACACCTTATTTTGCTCTGTCCTTGTTACATGTACTTACTGTAGTAATAACAGTAAATTGTGTAAGGTAATTAATCACATGCAACTAACCCTAAACTAAACCCTAATCCTAATTATATTGTAAGTGCATGTTGTTAATTAATATTACTCAGTAGTTAAATGTATAGTTACACTGTAGCAAGGACACCTTTAAACAAATGTAACCAAAACGTTTTTTTAAAAGAAGGAAAGTCTCTCTGGAAGCAACAAGCTAAAAACGTGACACTTACACCGGGGGCTTCTTAGGCTCGCCATCAAATTTTGGTTTTCTTTGTCCCTGTCCTGACAGAACTGTCCTCATCTCTAAAAGCTCCCTCTGCAGAATAAAAAAAACAAGAAGAAACATGAGCGAATAGACTTTTTCTATTGATCCTAAACGCAAAGACAAGACAAAAGACAAGTCTATGTTAAAATGCTCATGAAAACAGATTAGCAGGCTGATAAACCACTGCAAAATAATTCTATATATATATATATACACACAAAAGTTAACATATCAAGATGCCAGGTTCATGAGAATATGGTAGAATAAGTGACAGAACACTAAAATAAAGACATTTAAACATCACTGCAATGATGTTGAGTCACACTGATCAAACAAAAGTGCAAGTTCCACCAACTTCAGCTGGAAACAGCACAAACTAAGCATAATGCATACAAACACTGAGATACAAGTGCATCCATTGCAGACTCCTCCACCTCTACACTGGGGAGGAGGAAAGTTAGGGGTGACCAACATTTTGACATTTCTTCAGCACAGGTGAGAAGACAGTGGTCAAAACGTCTGGTCACTGACCACGGTCCGGTACTGAACCTCGTATCGCTTCTGGTCCTCTGCAGCCTTCTTGATCCAAGGAATCTTCTCCTTCTTTTCCATGGCCTTCCAAGCAGCATCCATTGCATTCTGCGCTTTCTTCCGGTCGTTCTGTGAAGAGCAGCAGTTTAAGTTTATGGTTTCTAAAAAAGAATGTAGTGGTAGCTCAAGTACTTTGGAAAAGCTGTGCAAAGCAAGCCAATCAGTACAAATATGCTTAACGTGAAGCGTTTTAGACCAATGAGATTTTGCATGATGTCACAGAAAAGTTTAATGCAAATTTAGCATTCTGTGATTCAGTAAGAGGTCTCTTCCTAACTTATTAAAATCATTAACTTTGCTCTTACTCTGTATTTAGCCAGATAGTCTCCTATCACGCTCTGCTGCCACATCTCCTCTGGAGTCTTCGGTGTTTCAGGAAGCCGTGTTTTCTTATTCTTATTGTCTCGCTTCTCTTTTGAAAGGCCATGCCCCCATTGATCCAGCTCAGGGTCACGACACCGTTCCTACGGCACAACAAGAACAAACTACTGCTCATTCTGATCCAGACAGCATACCACAAGAGCATAACAGCATGCATGTATATAAACAAGGACATCTTGCACATGCCCACCTTCACACATGGGGATTTGGCCCTCAGGGGGCTGCCTGCACCCCCTATGCTCATCTTGCCTCCCAGCTTCTCCTCTCCACACACACGCTCCCTCTCCTCTTCTGGGAGACTCTGGAGAGAGACGGTGTTTAAGACAAAGTGTCAAAATAAGCAGAGCCTCCCTTGATCAAGAATTCAACGGTATCTGTTTTAATAGCATGAATTTGTGGTGCCTTGTACTTACCTCAATAAACCTCTGAAGGTCAATCTCATACTGTTTCTTTTTCTGTTGAGACAGATAAACACAGAGAAACATTGTAATTTTTTGTTATAGCTGAGCCAGTGTTAATGTAACAACTGTGTTATTAAGAATTGAGATTTATTATTAACCATGCCTGCTTTGCCAATTAACCTGAGTGTTTACCTTCCCCCTTTGTTAGTTACAAAATAGTTGTCAATGAAGAATCATTTTTATAAGTTAATTTTCAGTTAACAGTTTTTTTTAAAAGAAATTATACTTTTATTCAGCAAGAATGTATTAAATTGATCAAATGTTACAGTAAAGAAATGTATCATGATACAAAAGATTTATATTTCAAATAAATGCTAAAACTTTCTGTTCAAACAATATTGAAAAAGTTGCATCACTATTTCCATAAAAATATTAAGCAGCGCAAAATGAAAAATAAATGTTTCTTGAGCACCCAAACAGCATATTAGAATGACTTCTGAAGGATCATGTGACACTGAAGACTAAATATTCAGCTTTGCCATCACAGGAATAAATTACATTTTAAAATATATTAAAATAGAAAACAGTTATTTTAAATTGTAATAATATTTAACTATATTGCTTGTTTACTGTATTTTTGATCAAATACATGTAGCCTTGATGAGCATAAGTCTACCATTTTGGCCATCAGCCACCCAAAAGGGGTCAGCCAATGGTCAACCACAGAAACCTTTTTGGATAACTATTATTTGATACTGACTTTTAATATTTTCTCTTTTGCTTTAAACAACCGAGAGTAGATGGGTCTACAAGACCTGTTCACATCGTTTCTGGAACATGTCCTTCTCTTTCTGGGTCATCATCTTCCACTGCTTACTGCATAGCACCATTCGCTCCGTGCTTGGCACATCCTTCATGTTTACCATTAGTTCAGCACAGTACAGCGAATAGCCATTTCTGCAGAACAAAACCATAAAAATATACTTAAAAAAACTGCATATATATATATATATATATATATGACAAATACTGCAAATATATAGACAAGAACCACTAGTTGATTTCAAAATGGTCAACAACATTATTTCTAAGAGCAGCACATCTTGGTAAGATAAGTCAGCATAAGCCATGCAAAACATCTAAATTAAGAGATTCCTGAGAAAACCAAATGTTACTTAGCGGTTTAAAACATACGGTGGTGGTTTGGTTGGCCGGCCATCAAACTTGTCCTTGAGCTGCCGTTCAGCCTTGGTTAAAACAGACTTGACGTGCTCATCAGAGTTTGCATCTGGGTGAGCTTCAAAATATACTCTCATGCTTTCCTGAATGAGGAAGTAAAATTTCACAAAGTTTACAATGTAATTTATCCCTCTAATCAACAAAGACTATATCACCTTAGCCTCAGTGAGAACACAAAGCCATACCTCGTAGTGTTTCTGCAGCTCTAGAGCTTTGCTTATCCATTTCAGCCTCTTTTTGTCTGGTAATTGGGACCACTGTCTACGTAATACTTCCTTCAGCTCCTTCTGGCTTACCTACAAGTATCAAACATGGAAAAGTGAGTGTAGGTCCATCCATAAACAGTTGAATATGATGAAATGCACTCAAAAAGAAGTAAAAACACATAGACTGAATTTTATATAAATAAGTCATAAGCTGGACTTTGATTCAGTTACTCAGTTCTAACTCTTTGTACTTGAGTTGCTATACCAAGACTATATGACCACTAGGGCCTTTTTCCTGCCAAATCTTGTTACCTCTGGGTGAATTTTCATGTAGGCTTTCTTCTCATGGTTGTACCATAGCTGCTGAGGGGTCTTGGGCTTCTCTGGGAGGTCTGACTTCTTTCTCTCCTCTATTAAATCTGGGTGGTCCTCCCTAAAAACAATAGAAGCTTCACACTGAATCACCAGTACAAAAAACGGACATACTTGTGTTAGGTATTTATGTGCAGAGGAACGTGGACACTAACTTGAATCGTGCCATGTTCTTCTCAAAAGATTCTTTCTCTCTCTGGAATTCTTGAATGTACTTGAGCTGACAAAAGTTATAATGCAAATGTAAAAGCAAAACAGATGACCTTCAAAAGTAATATTCACAAGAACTTTATGAGAAAAACAGCTCAAATTTTTGAAAAGAATGAAATTCTACAAACACCAGAGAACAGTAAATACCAAAGCACTGGACTTTATTAAATGAACAACAACAATTTAGGTTAAAATGTATGGGAATGTACAAAATAATGTTTATATTACCATTAGGTTACCATTTCTGTTACATTTTTCACTACTGTTAATAATTTGTTTGCCATTTAAAATGTTCTGCAGTGAGAAATGTTTTTTAAGTAAAATTATTCTCAATTGATGTGAAATTATAAAAGTGTTCTTTTAGTATTATTTATATAATACTTTAGTATTTATTAATATTTAGAATTAGCTTTTATTTTTTATATTTTTTTCTCTATAGACCTTATGCACCAGAGAAACAAGGGCGCCGCCATCTTTGGAATATTGTCTTTTAACTTCCGTTTTGTGGTCACTCTGTATATTTATATGGCATTTCTGTCCAGGAGTAATTAGCTTTTTAAGTGGATTTACTTAATGTAAAGTTAACGAAAGTTATCATGAGGACTGTACTGTTTAAAGCAGATGACTTAACAAATGTAAATCGACCGGGAAGATTTTAAAACGAGCCGTTCATTAATAAACACGCAAATCGCTGTGAAAATACAGACCGGAAGTCAAAAGACAAGTTTTAGAATTAAGTTTAAGCTATTCATCCAATATATTTATACTTGAATATAGTCATCTTTACTAATAATACTAATAATCTTTACTGCAATTACCAAAACCGATTTTTAGTTTTATATAACATCTTTATATAACATAGCATGCATAATAATAAGAAAAGAATGAGGAAAATACAGTCTTCAAGTGCAATAGTCAGAAGTTTCAAGTAAAGCATGTCACACTGAAGGACAACTAAACTTCCCAAAAGTATTTCATGTCAACTACCCACAAAAACTAACCTTTTTCTTTTCAGGAAGCTCTTTGTATTTTTTGGACAGAATCTTGGTGAGATCCAAGTTGCTCATCTCGGGGTGGATTTTTGCATACTTGGCTCGCTTCTCCATAAAGAAGCGAAAGTAGGGAGTAAGGGGTTTCTTTGGGAAGTCTGGATGTGTCTAAACAGAGTTAAATGCATAAACACTATGAAAACGCTCTATTAGTTGACACAACACATCAGGGTAAACCATGAAATTTGATTAGGATAAAAGAGATATTAAGAACTTTTGACACATTCTCACCTTCAGTTTTTTCCCCTTATAAGGGTTCTTCACATATTCAATAGCATCAACAATGAGCTCTGTCATCGTTCTGTATTTACGTACCTAGGGTGGGAAAATTATTAAATCAACTCCGTTTGATTTAAGGCAAATAATAATTTTAATGTTTTGCTTATTATTGTGCCGGCAAAGTTCAAAGTAAAATAATCTTCACATGGACAATCTAAACAGAATGTCTTTCACATAAACGCCTATCAGTGTTATTTGGAAAACAGGCACATTATTGCTTTAGCTCACTGGAATTTGGCTCACCTCTGTGGAAACTTTCTGCCATTTCTGCTTACACATGTCTCCAGTGAAAGCCCCAAACCCCACCTTCTCCCAGTCAAAATGAGACTCTGTGGTTTTATACTTCATTGTGTCTCCATCAGGTAACAGACTGCGTATCCTCTCCAGCAGTGTCATGCAGTCCTCTTTGCTCCATGTATCTGCATCTAACAAAAACCAACACCAAAGCGTTGAATGATCAAAAACAAAGGGTTTTTTTTAATGCTGACAAAAGCAGTGTAATTGTTGTGTGTCTGTGTGAATATGTCCTTTATTGACAGCGTGCGAGCGTACTTGACTCAATTTTGATTCGTCCTGTCTGGGTGCCAGACACACTGGTGCTGCCATTCATGATGACAGAATTCACCAATCTCCACCTTGACACTTCACTGGCCAAGTGGCTGCAGAGAGAGAGAGAGATTATTTATTATATAGTATTATATTGTATATTAGTACATTTTTATGAGATATTAATACATATCCCTTGAACTGTTACTAGTAGCATTTTCTTTCTTGTTAAGCAACAACTGCTTTTTAACTTTTCATATGTAATAACTAGTCAAAATGAGATTTCAAATGTTACTAGCAACAATTGGAATACACATTCTAATAAACAGGTACCAGTGTTTATTCAATTAGTGTTAGGAGAACTGGTAGAGATACTGATAATCTGAATTGTTACAAGTAATGTTACAAGTAACTAAAGAATAAGCACTAGAACCACATGAATAGTAAATTGTAATATATAAATACTAGTCGGAAGAGAATAGCTGATATCTATGGAAGTTTGTTTCCGCCACAGAATAAAAAATAAAAAAAGGTAATTGCGATTCTTTTTTATCTCAGAATTGCGTGATATAAAGTCGCAATTGTGTGTTATAAAGTCAGAAATGCGTGATATAACGTCGCAATACAATTGTGTGTTATAAAGTCGAAATAGTGAGATATAAACCTCGCAATTGCGAGAAAAAAGTCAGAATTGCAAGTTTGATTTCTCAGAAATGCAAGATAAAAAGTCAGAATTGCGAGAATTGTAAACTCACAATTGTGAGATAAAAAGTCACAATTATATTTAAAAATGTTTTATTCTGTGGCAGAAACAAGCTTCCATAATATCTGTACCCCGGATCCTTATACAATTCAAAAGTAAAATATGTAATATGTTACCAGTAACTATGGAATAGTTACTTGTCATTATTGAGCGGCTAATAACAAAGAAATAAGTACTCGAATTTAATAACAGTTATGACTAATTGAATAAATACTAGTCACAACTGGAGTAAGTACATAAATACTAGTATCTAAAGAACAGGTTCTAGTGAAATTGAAAATGAATGATACTAGTCACTACTATATTAATAGCAATTAAGTACAGTAAACATAAAAGTAACAGATGCTAGTTAGTTAAGAAATAAATGTTAAAAAAAATATGTTATTTCCATATTAATGGAAATAAGCTAAATTAGTTCTCATAAACTCATATCACAAAAAATTTAAATCAGTAAAACAGACTGTACAGAGCAGTGTTACTTTAGTATTATTTGTATAGTATTAGTATTCATATTTTGAAGTAGCTTTTATTTTTATTTTTGAATAGTTTTAGTTCACAAGAACAACACTGGCACATAGGAACGTAATGAAAGGGAATGTACAATTAATGTATTAAACAACTGATTCGAATGTATTGTTATTTTGTTAATGGTCGTCTAATTGTGAAAGATTAATGAAATGTACTGGATGTCATCACTGCCACCCAGAGGAACATAATGTGCCCATGCCCCGCCTCTGGAGCACCTCGACACGGACGCGTCATCACTCCGTGGCCATACCAGTGCACCAGCGGTGGCGAGCGGCGAGAAACCTTGACGGGATGCTATGATCGCATATTTCCAACGCCTATACATGACCAAGCCGCGATTTTCATCTTGGTTCACTTAGAGCGACCGGCTAAACCAGAAAGGACCGACAACTATCCGGGATTGCTTCACGATTCATGCCACGGTTTGAGGATGCGAGAGAAACGCACGTACATGGTGTCGGGGGTCATCTTGGCAAGGAACGGCAGGAAAGACTTTCCTTTGGGATTATGTAACCACGAGCAGCGAGACGCGAGGACGAACACGACCCTTGCTCGAGCGCATCAGTGTCCGCGGAAGTCTCGGTCTCTCCTCCCGTTCTCCGCGAGCGCTCAATGTTTACATTCTGCCAGTGCAGCACATTCATAGGCGAGTACTTCAATAAACGCATAAAGATAGTACAGACATTTTATTTTCTGATCCGTAAGAGATATGGCATACAATTAAACACATAGTATGGTTTGCTTCAGCATCTATTTAAACGTTTAACTGATTTTATAATATCTTCGCGTGTAATTCGTGTTTATTTCAAATTTAATAACAACGAACAAACTTTAAGCCCAGTGTTTCACTGGCATGCTTACTTGCATGTTTATATCTTGCGTGATATATTACAATTCTTATGTTGAGGAAAGGCTCGCATGTATACTTTTACTTTACCAGTATCACAATATTTACTGTCTTGTATCATATGCTATGTTATATATCATGTCATTCATCGCAAAATCACCGAGAAGTGTCATTGATGCACCTCGCACGTGCCCGCGTTCCTCTCGAGCTGTGTGTCTCGCTGCGCGCCCGCACGAGGCGCCGGTTTCCCGGTTACAGTGTCATCCCCGCCCGCGCGCAAGGTCAACTGAGCCAAAAAGGCTAAAAACGCAAAAATGTTATTCTTTCTGCAATGTTCGAGTCTTTCTATGAACAATAAACCTCGATAGCCGTGTTATGTTCAAGAAGGATTGCACTAATCACTTCGACCAAAAGTATGACAAAACTGTCCAAAAATACATTGAGTTATATTAAAAGTACGGTCAATAACAAAGTTTCCGCCTACTTACTTTAATAATTCGTGTGAAGCTCACTATAACTGATTAAATGAATGAGTGTAAAATACGTTTCCTTTAGTGCACCGACCGTTAGTCTGTTTGCAATCCCGGTAATGGCGTCTTTATTCCGGCAGGAGTCACCACGCAGCTTCCGCTGGCACGAACGCCTCAGCTAGCGCGCGAGCTACTGGGGAAAGTACGACGAATAGCGCTTACGCCGATTAAAAATGCGAATCGATGTCTTTATATACGCATACCAGTGGCATCCTTGCTGAAAATTCAGGTGTATTTGCATGCAGATTTTTTTTGTTTGTTTTTTTGCAGGGATTGTGACAATATCATAAAATGCATTATTTCACTATAAAATCAATTTTGTCATGAATAAAATACTTAAATGTTTAATTCTAGTGACATATTAAATATCAGTTGAATAATACAATGTTTCGGCGAATCAGAATTAAAAATAGAGGTATGAGCGGGCGCTTGTGCCTTCTCTCGCCCCAGAGCTCTCACTGCAGAGCCGCCATGAATGTTACAAAGACTCGGGGACGAGCAAATTGAAAACCGTTCCAAACGGGCTCAAAAATTATCAAATCTCTTACCTTTTTCAATATTCCGGCACGGATGTGCTTATTAATTAGCGATGTGTTCGTGTTAAACGATTTTATTGTATTTAAGTATCTGTTTTTTAGCCGTAAACCCCGGGGAGTCAAGTCGAAACGAATCCGACAAAAGGAGCGTCTGGTTCGGTATGAAACTCCGCCCAGCGCCGCAGGGGGAGGAACTCCGAGGGAAAACATGCGAGAAAAAAAGGCGGAGGCTAAAACTTAAAAATAATATTTATTTTTAACATTGATACATTTCTAAATTATATTAATAAAATTGTTTATGCATTTTTCAACATTTTAAAGCTCGACTTTCTCAAGCTTTAACTCGCAAAACCAAAGTAGGCTAGTAATCTACCGTACATGCATCTAACACCCATAAACTACGTTAATATTAGTTCACAATTGCTATATAGCTCTCTTTTTATGACTGGCCATTTAACAGTACAAAATATCTACTGGTTGCCATGTAAAAGAGGACACTTTGCCAACCCTGCAACTACTTGAAGTGCGAAACCGATTGGTTTGGGTGCCCACATTCATTCTGCTGCCGCGGAGACTCGCACGGCCTCCGCTCTCCTGAAATCTCGTCTCTGCAGCCCAAAAACAGTCGGTTCTAATTAGTGTGTGTTGAGATTATCTTCATATGTTTGCAGAGACGCTGGTGCCTGCTTGTGAATCACTGTCACAGTCGGGCACCGATTTCCCTCAGCCTTAGTAAAAGTGCCATTGACTGTATCTCGCTCTCTCACGCTCTCTGATTGTACACACAATCGTCACGATATTTCTTTATGTGAAACTGACCAATGGCACGAGGAAAGGAGGAGACAGCTGTGACTGACTCAACCCCTTCAGTTTGACCAAGCCTGAAAGAGATGCTTCACACAGATCCCTGAAGTGACTGAGAAAACAAGTCTATCATTCATGGATTATTATAGTATTTATGCAGCATTTTGTCACATGTCAGTGTGATAGGTAACTGAGCTGAACAGGCATGAACTGAGTTATCCAAGATTATTAGTGTACTTGGTCATTTCTAAATGTTCTCAGGATTACCACAGTCATGGTTTTTCAGATATTAAAAGAAAAATCTTAATTTATTTATTTTTAAAATTAAAATGAATGAAAAAGTCATGGAACAATGTTTGCAAGAAAATCATGCAAAGTGACTTTAATATTTGAGGCTCACCTCATGTTTATGTGAACTGTTTGTTTAGGTCATTGTATTTGAGAACTGCAGTGTTTTCCATCCATTATGAAAAAGATCCCTGAAAATGTTATTATTAAATGTTAATTAATGCTGCAGAAGTGTGTGAGTCAACGTGTAGTATGTTTAGGCCATGTACTCCTGGTTTCTCTGCATGTTTCTGTGCTTACAGACATCTTGTTGCTACCAGCATTGAGTGGCCATGAGATGGCAGCAGAGGTGCATTAAAGGGATACTCCACTTTAAAATGAATTATACTCACATATACTCACCCTCATGTTGTTTCAAACCTGTATGAATTTCTTTCTTCTGCTGAACAGAAAGGAAGATATTTAGAAGAACGTCAGTAACCAGACAGTTTCTGGTCTCATTGACTTCCATAGTAGGAAAAAAATATACTATGGAAGTCAATGAGACCAGAAACTGTCTGGTTACTGATATTCTTCTAAACATCTTCCTTTCTGTTCAGCAGAAGAAAGAAATTCATAAAAGATTGAAACAACATGAGGGTGAGTATATGATGACAGAATTTTCATTTTAAAGTGGAGTATCCCTTTAATAGAGTGAACAGTCATTCATCATCACTACCACTACAACACATGGATTGCAAAGTTTTTCACTTCATATCTAGCACATGTGACTACATTATGCTTTCTTGTCAGTTTGTCTTGCTTCAGGTTACACTGAGTTGTAAAATAGCATTCTAGCTTAGAGAGAGAACATAAATGTTGCACTCGATAGAGGATATATGGAGAGTTTAGTGATGTCAGTGGCTGATATATTCGGTTGTTTTTAAAATTTGAGGATTAATTGAGACAATATCGTAATGATATTACCATTTGAAATGCACTCATTTTAGTCAATATGGCAGAAAACATTTGAGCACTTCAGCAAGATATAACAACAAAATCTCATGATTAATTTGCTTGATGTGTGTAAAATAATAAATAAAAAAATAAGACAAAAAGTCTTATGTAAAATCAGTTCCATTATTTTATTTTGTTGGGCCTGCATCTAAATATTTACAGAGCTAAAACCAAAACATTTGCTCAAATCATTGACATTCCACAGTCATATATTAATTAATAATCACAAAAATCTGTTATTAAACACCTCTTTCTCAATCACACCTGCTGTGTTCTCTTGCTAAGGTCACTTCAGCTTTTTAAAAGCAATATTGTATCTGAAAAGAACAATCGAGTGAAAAAAGGCACTACTACAGGGTGTGGGATAGTTATGAAAACAGTAGAGAGCTGTTTTAGAAGGGGAAAATACACAATTTGACATTTTTTAAACCATACATATCTAAACAACATCTTAGATGTAGTCCCTTTATAAAATTAATTATTCGCAAGATCATCTTGGTGACTGGAATGTACATGATACACATGATACATAATTATACCAAATCTACACTTGCTTCTTAATTGTTTACATTCTAAATCAGTACCTCAAACAACAAATATTCACCTATGGAACCTGTTAATAAAACTAAACAGTAGTGCAGCGAACGATCAAACCCTTTCACAAGTGTGCTTGGTGATATTTAAATCATAACAACATTATTCAACATAGCAGAGATAGTGTAAAACGCAACCCTTTGAACAGTCATTTTCTCTCATACAAACTGTGTAAATAATAATCAACCATAATCAAATTACTCTTTTTTTGTGTCTTCATGTATTATTTTAACTTTTAAGACTACTTAAAAGATTCCCTTAGTGTGCGTGTGATAAAAACACGGTCCTCTTTGGTGCTCTGGTGAGAAAACTGGTTTCAAAATAGCTATGCAACCATTTTCAAAAGACATTATTCACAGTTGTGAAAAACATATATTTTCTTCTTCCAATTAAACGTGTTTCGTCACTAGTGGCAATGCTTATAGATATATATTTCTGTTTAGCTACAAAAATATTGAACACACAGACATACATGCATACAGTATATGTATATATACATACACAATTTGCATTAATGTTATTCTGTACAGTTGTTCATTTTTAGCAGTACACTATATGCAATCTTCCAATGAAATAAAACAAACTGATAAGCAGTAAAAACGGCTTCATTTTAAATTTACCTTTAAGTGCTTCCTGTACCATTTTGAGCTGAATGGAGATCATAAATTCATTTAACGCTCCACAACACACACATAACACAATAACGTTTCAACTCTGATAAATAAACAGATAAAATATTAATAGTACAGGCGACAAACATTTCTTCACGCAACGGATACAAGTGACACTGAGCAACTATTCAATACTTTTACATATGTATAAATATAACGTCTCCATGAATTAAGCAAAAACAAAATGAGACAAACATTGATTAAAAGAAAGAGGAAAAAAAGACAGGCAGTACATTTGGGCATCTCTGCCTGAAAAGAAAGTCAGGCCAGCCCAGGTAGTGACAGAAGAGGAATGAGGTCATACTGGCATTTGCATCTCTGTATATTCATCTTGGCCTTCTCTGTCATCAAATGACGGCTCTGCATCATCTGCGTCAAGCTGTCACACAGACAAAATGAACAGTGTTAAAGGCAATGGGCAAATTAAGATTTCACATTTTATTATTAGCCTTGTTTTATATATATATATAGCCTATATATATGCTGTAATACAAGTAAAAAATAGAAATATGAGGTAAAAAAGTGAGATTTTAGATATCATTAGACACATTTTTAGAGAATGTATCTTAAAAGTTTATTTGTCTTACCCCATTGCCAAATTTAGGTGTAAAACTAAAACAGGTTTATATTTTGGTATTGAACACACTATATTAAACACCATATCTACAAATAGCATTTTGCCTTTAAACTGAAAGAAAAGAAACACTTACACATTGTATCTCACGTTGAGTAAATATTCGGGACAACAGGAACCTCCTGAATGGCACAGTGAGGACAAGGACAAACGGGAAGGCTAAAGAGGCCGCGGTTGACATTACAATCCACAGCACAACCAGGCACACCAGCTGCAAACAAGTGAACAGGTGCATGCGGAGAGTATGCACCTGAAATAGACGAGTCAAAAGGTTAAAGCACAGCTAAATCGGAAGAGAACGGCATTCCAGACCTAATGTCATCAGAATATTGAAATCTCTGAAACGAACCTTGCGGACATAGGTGTGGTCAGGGTGGTACTTCGGTGGCATGAATAGCAGCATCATGCGTTCTGTTAGCTGGATCCCATTGAGAGACATCACTCCCATATAGAGGAATATACCAAACAACACAGCGATAGGAACCTTCCGCAAAAGATCTCCAATCACAATCGAGAGACCTTTGGAAGGAAGAGGGTTTATATAATGTCAGTTCTGAACAACAAATATAAAGAAAATACAACCAGTAATGGCCAAACTGGCCATTCACTACTAATTTATCTAGAGACGCACTGATTTTAAAATTCTGGCTGATACCAATAGAGAGCAACTGTCGAGTTCTGGAAGTAAAAAAAAAAAAAAATGATTTCTCCATAGGTAAACTGACTTTCAATGATAACTTATAAACCTTTAAAGACAGCCTTACTGTGAAGCTTCTGTTGAAGCTTTTAGACAGCATTCTCTCAACTTATCTTTCTTTCAAATAATCATGTTTAACTACATTACCCATGTTGCTGTACAGAAAAACGCACCAAAAGATTGTATTAGCTCCGCCCACTCCCATGAAGCACCGCAAATGATGTAATCGAGTTGTTCTTTCTACACTCTCAAAATTCTTAAATATTTGAATATGCATGCATATTTTGCAATAAACTTTTATACATAATCAACATTTTTAAATGAGTAGTTTCTCTAATATTTTTAATCTGATTATGCTGTTTACAATGCTTCATGGGATTATAGTTCTTTCTATAACTTGTACCTTGTATTTTTGTCCATTTTTAAATGGTTTGCTTCGAATCAAAGTTTGTAATGTTATGATTCTCCTTGTAGCTGGTTGGCTTGGTTCATGGATTATAATGCTTTAACAAAGACTTTTTTGAAATCCCTATAGGAAAAATAAATGGAAAAAAAATACTTGCAGGAAAAAGTGGGCGGGCACTGTTGCACTCTATAAACCAATAATTATGTTCATGTAATGGCCTACAAGTAATTAATGGCAGTATTAAAATTCTATAACATTTTGAATACTATTTTGAATTTTAAACAATAAGCATTTTAAATTAGGCATAATGTACAGTATGGAAAACAATTAATAATCATTGTGAGATTTGCAAAATATTAAATTTAATTGTATTAAATTATTAAAGTATTATTATTATAAAGTATTATTGAGTAAATTATTATTAAGTATTAAATGTTATTAAAGTGTTAAATAATTCGTATTTTAAAGATTAATTTGAGTATTGGATTGAAATTAGATTGAGTGTTAGATAATGGCAATTTAATCACAATGTAAAAATAGGGGAAATAGGCATGTAACAAATAAAAATCTAATACCAGCCAATTTATACAGTACATCCAATATAAACAGATAGCCATAAACTAAATAGGCGGCTAACCAATATGGTGCAGATATATATTTATCATCCTTGAAATTAAGCCACTCACCTACAAGAAACGCCACCAGAAATCCTGTTACTCTCTGCTCTTTTACTTCCTGAATTCGGGGTTTGTCACCAGGAGCAACGGCTTTGCTCATCACCGTAAGACTATTCGCATGAGTGACAGAACGAACAGTAGCACCAGTCAACCATGGCAGCCCAAAGAGCGCTGAAATCCCACCCGCGACCACGATGATTAGCAGGTCCAAGTGAAACCCTGACCCCTTAACCAGCATCCTGTCCTTCTTACTCACAATAAGACTGTAAAGGAAAATAAAATAGAGGAATAATATAATGGAGGTTTTAGTAGGCATGGTCAGATCAGATTAGTGAATGCCTGTGACTCACGTAGTGATCTGAGTCTCCATGAAAATGAGTATGTAGACGAGCAGAGCCGGTAGAATGCTGGCAACCATCATCCAGATGGGGAACTGGCCATCAGAGCCCAGTGGGTGTATAAACCAACCGCGCTTGTCCGGGCTGGTCACAGAGAAGCCATCAGGCACACTTAGTTTCTATATGGGGAGGAAAGAAAGACCAGTATGATATTGATGAGTATTGATATTCCAGTCTCTAATCAAATAACAAGCATGGGGTAACTTATAACCCTTAAAGCACGGTCACATCAGCGAAGTTGGCAAAAAATATTGATAGTGTAGCAATGTATGAAGCTCAGCTCACAAAGAAGCTCATTTTAAACCAAGCAGCTTTCTGTTGATCAATATAGAGATTCTGTGTGGGGAAATCTTACACCCTCATGCAAAATTGCAGATAATGTGGATTTCCTATTAAAAAAATATCGGAACATCGCCTGTGAAAAAAATTCACTGAACAATAGTAAATGTGACTGCCTCTTTACAAACCAGTACTAAGATGATCGTCTCAGATAGTAATATCATGGGACTTTAATTAATGGCGGGGAGATGTTTAAAAAGTATTAAAATGTCTTTAATTCACTTTCAAAATGTCCCTTTTCAAAAGTCTCAAAAAAAAGCATAGGAAAAAAAATAAATCTTTGGATAGTTACAAAATTGGTCTTAAATTGTGTGTGTGTGTGTGGGGGGGGGGGGGGGGGGGTAGTCCTTTTTAAATTTGTTATTTAAAAAAAAGTTTTTTGTTTTTTTTTCAAGTTTAATTTCTTTAAACATTTCCTACATTTTCAAGTACTTCAAAATGTCATATGTCAAAAAAATAAATATAGGGATAGTTCACCCAAAAAAGAACATTCTGTCATTTACGCGTTCATAAATTCAGAATACAGGTTCATAAACCTGTATGAATTTCTTTGTTCTGCTGAACACAAAAGAAGATATTTTAAAGAATATGTAACCAAGTTGATGGGCCCATCAAGTATTTGGTTACCCATATTCTTCCAAATATCTTCTTTTGTGTTCAGCAGAACAAAGAAATTCATACAGGTTTGGAACAACATGAGGTGTTTAAATGATTTAAATTTTTATTTAAAAGTTTACATTTTTGGGTGAACTATCCCTTTAATATCACGTTGGTCTTTAGTCATTTTGAAATGTGTAATTTAAAATCTTGCTTAATGTGCAATGAATTTGAATGTTTGTGTGGACAATGCTAAGACTAAACTAGTTACATTATACATTAATCAAATTATATAAACATTTCTTCATGTGTCACCTGTGTGTAAGTGTCCTTAATGCTGTAGTCCAACAGAACCATGGTGGAGATTGCAATAGGAACTCCAAAATCCCCAATAGCCCTTCGGAGCTGAGTGAAAAATAAGATTCAATATCACTATGGTCAATAACACTTCATCACACACAGAATCAAGTAAATGCCACCCCATGTTAGAATGAACATTGGAAAACTAGCTTACACTGCCAGGGAAAAAAGCGCTGTTCTTGAATTTACGCAGATAAAAGGCAATGAAGAAGGTGCCTGACGTGAGGACCAAGGAGAGGAGAGCTGTGTTTGGCTGGTTCAGGGTTTGAGAGGTATCTGCAGGTCCGCCGTCACTGCTGGGTGTTGGTAAAGCAGTGTCATTTTCTTCTCGCATATAGCAGCTCTTGAGAGGATGATCCATAAAGATCTGCACAGTAGACAAAGACTGTCTGAATATCTGCTAATTGCATTTAAATCTCTCTCATAAACATACATTACTGTTCAAAGTTTTTTTTTTAAATCAATGAATACTTTTATTTAGCAAAGATGCATTCAGTTGACCCAAACAATTGTAACTGTATTTTTGATCAAATAAATGCAGCCTAGGTGAACCTAAACATTAAAACATTTCAAAAACATTTTAAAAATCCTATCAACCCCACACTATTGAACGTTAAACAACAAATAGCATCTCAATACTTTGCCCAGCTTGAAGAAGGTCTCGTAGATGAAGATGAGAGAGATGAGGATGGAGAAGATCTCTTGGGTAAAGCGCGTCACAAATCGCACCAGGAAGCTCCCTTCAAAGGCCACCGTGAGAACTACAATGATGATCAACCAAATTCCAATCCATGCACGTCCTGTCAGAAACTCGATATCATTGGACCTGCAGAACTGCAAACACATTGATACATGGTCACATTCAGATTTTCCTGCTATATCATTCCAGTGAAACATTTTACAGTTGAGTTTGTTTGTGGGGCGAATTCACTAAACAGTTGCACCACTTGTCTTATTCAAGTTACACTATGTAACTTTTTTTTTTTTCAAAATGTACAAACTTTAAATATTGAGTCAATACATAATTAATCCTGCCAAAAAGTGTTTTGGTCTTACCCTGATTCACTATGGTAAGCCAGTTTCTTTCCACAGGCCATTTCCCTTCTGAACACTTAACATGCCCCCCAAAGCATATGCCTGTAAGTGCAATACTCCCACTGTCTAGTGCAATAAACTCAGGTGATATTTATATCTATATTATTCATACTACTCAAAATACTGTAAATATGTTTATAATCTGTAACATGCGCTAGACTCCCACTGTCTAGTGTAATATTCTCTAATTCAGGTGATATTTATATTTATATTATTCATACTACTCAAAATACTGTAAATATGTTCATAATCTGTAAATGTTTATTCGGACTAAACCCAACTGTGACCCTACTTTTTTTGCTTTTATACTATTTTTATTAATTTTTTATATTTTTTATTCTTAGAATTTGTATTACTATGTTTCTTGTTGTATTTGTATTTGTATATGTGCACTGGAAGCTTCAGTACCAAGAAAAATTCCTTGTGGGTGCAAGCACACTTGGCAATAAAGCTCTTTCTGATTCTGATTCTGATTATAAGCGTTTATATTTTAGACCTTGTCAGAATGGTTTTCTCAGGAAATTGCATACATGCATCACTCGCCTGTGCGTGTCTTTAATGTGTTTAATGTTTAATGTGTTTATGGTGTGGGTGTGCCATAGATTAGTTGTCACAATGAGCAAGAAAGTTAGACATGAACCAGCTAAATATCGAACCTCCAGGGAATAAAAAAAAAAAACACTGAACAGAGGCAAGTGTGCTGGCAAAAAGAGAACGCGACAGAGCTCGTAATAAAACAAAAATCAACACTGGCTTGGCTTTTCGGAGATGGCGAGAACTGAGGGATCTGAAATGTTGTAAAAGCAACGCAGAGATGGCGTTTTCATTACTCAACAGGTGATTAAGGTATTTTATTGAATAGATAACTTGCCATTTGTAGCTCACTAACAGATTTCATTACAGAGTTTCAATTGTAAATTGTCACAGAGACATTGTTCTTACGCAAAATGCTAGAGGGCCAAAAGTTACATAGCGTACCCTTTACTAAACTGAGTACTAAATGCATTGCAATAGCACAGCGGGTATTTCAATTTGGTGTCATTTTCAGTCTAAAAACACCATTGTAAGCAAATTAGGCTAAATATACTGTAAATTGCACTTTATTCATAATTCAGTGCTATTTGAGTGCAATTTGTTCATAATAAAAAAGCACTATCAGTGGGTGCAATTTGATCTTAGTGAATTTGTAGAATTTGTATTTAGTTATTATAAATACTAACTGAATAGTAGGCCTCTTCAAATACTAGAAGGGGTCCAGAGAAGCCCACCACCAGCAAAGGTTGAGCCCCAAGCAGGCAGAACAACATTCCCTGCATGGCAGTGGCAATAATCAGCTCTGACACACCGATCAAACCATCTGTCTTTTCACCTGGGGAAGAGAGAAATTATTTGATCAGGCAATGGTACCTTGTTTTAGTTGCATCAGAAAAACAGTGCTTTAAATAAAATAAAAAACAGCTTTAACTAACCCAATAGTCCTCCAAAGGTGATGGCAGGTGAAAGGGCAGCAAAGTAAATGAATATGACTGTGGCCATGCATTGAGGACTTAGGGCATCCTTAAAATCACTGATGTATTTAGGGTAGCGGCGCTGCACATCTCTGATAACCCCGCCAAACAGCCGACCCGTCCTCTGAAGAGGATCGTCTATAGGTTTCGAAGGTGGATGAAGAGCTGAAAGAATACATTTAGAATGAATAAAAGGGAGATAAAATGCTCATTCAGTACATTTATTTTGGATAAACAGGAAACTGATCTGTTCACTTATGTATTCTGCATATGAGCAAGAGCCTTGTACCCATGTCCTCAGGGCTTTTAAGTTCCTTGGCCTGTAGTTTGACCTCTAGCTCATGTCTCTTGTGCAGAATCTCTTTCTGGAAGCGAGCGATAGAATGCAACAGCTCATCTCCTCCAACCTCAGATGGAGGAAGCACAATACTGCAGTCCAGGAAGCTGTTGATTGCTGTCAGCAGGTCCTGGCGCTCATCTGCCAAATATGCCGCCTCATGAAAGTGCTGGAAGGGACGTTTGAAATAGCATTTTTACTTGGTGGAAAAACTGACTCACAGAGCAGTTAGACAACACTACTGTTCAAAAGTTTGGGTTCAGTAAGATTTTATATTTTTGTATTTAAAAAAAAATTTATGCTTTTATTCAGCAAGAATGCATTCAATTTATTAAATGTGACCGTCAAGATATTTACAATGTTACAAAAAATATTTCAAATATATGCTGTTCTTTTGAATTTTCTATCTAAAATTCTAAAATCTGCATGAAAAAAATGCAGATGAACAAAAAAGCATCTCAGTATCCACAAAAATATGAATCATATTAATATTATTACTGCTTTTACTGTATATTTGATCAAATAAATTCTGCCTTGGTGAGCATAAGAGACTAAGAAACATTTAAAAAATCTCACCAAACCTCAAACTTCAAAAGGGTCGAGTACATTCTCTGAAAGTCTTGTTTTAAGGATATAGATAGATAGATAGATAGATAGATAGATAGATAGATAGATAGATAGATAGATAGATAGATAGATAGATAGATAGATAGATAGATAGATAGATAGATAGATAGATAGATAGATAGATAGATAGATAGATAGATAGATAGATAGATAGATAGATACTTGATAGTGTCTTGTGTGCTTACTTTATCTGACATAAGCGTTGATATGGAGCGGCCGATTTGGTGGTAGTCAACATTGGCACTGGGTGGGCCAAGGAGCACGAATATAAACCGTACTGGAATCGGCACTTCTAGAACTGACTCTAACAGAACTGCTTCCTGCAGTCTCACAAAGGCCATGGTGGGCTGGTCCAGGAAATCCACGCTACCTGTGAAAATCGAGATCATCTGCATCAAGGCTTTAACAGATGTAGTATGTCATATGCCTACTCTTGTGATATCACAGAGCTAAGAACAGACAGTAAACTCACCCACAAGGACAACAGTCGCTTCTGCATCCTCGGGAATCTTCTCAAGCAACTTCAGCTCATGTTTAGATTTGGCCTTGTGCAAACCAAAAAACTGGGGTGTGTCTTTCTGTGGAAACAATGAGGAAAAGGTCTAATTGTTTGTCTATTTTACCTTTCTTTGACTCTCAAAAGCACACACACAGACTGTAGTACCTCATTCTTATCAAAGTCTACACTACCGCGCGACTCAAAGTTACGTAGTCCTCCAATGAGCGGGTCTGTGGCAGGGGGCTCGGGTGCGGCGATATGGTTATTGCTATGGTAATGAGATATGAGAGAGCCAAGGCTGGTTGCAGAGATGTTCCGTTTAAACAAGCTGTGCTCCTTGCCATCACTCGGGTGACTGACAAACAGAAGAACAAAAAGCAGAAGATTCAGCTGCATAATCCAAATGAGTAAGATGTTCCTGAATAGGTGAGTATCTTAAAGGGGATATTATTTATGGATTTTTGAGATATGCTATGCAATGTTCACATAACCTATGTAAACTAACCTGTGTTTGAGGAGCAGGGCTCGGAGCACGTTGGCTCTGTCCTGTGCTCTGATCTGATCTGTGATAATCATCTGCTCCACAACCTGATGAGCAATACCAGGAAGGGTCTTCTGGTCCAGGTCCAACAACACTGCACCTGCAAAATGATATCATCAATACATCAGACACAAAAGACATTGCTTCCAAAACACACCACAAAACATAATTACAGCGAAAGCATTTTAGTTACAAGCTGGCTGTAATATAGTGCTCAGAATATATTTTAAAGAGGCCATATTATGCCCTTTTACAAAGTCTTGATTGGTTTTGTCTTTAGGGTCTACTAGAATAGGTTTTCTTGCTTGAATGTTTAAAAAACACATTATTTTTCACTTATACTATGGGGCAGTTGAATGCCTGAATCTGATTGGTTGACAAACGTTCTTAGGCGTGCAATTATTTTCAGGGAAGCTCACGGCTGAAGTAGTTTACAGGCAGGTCTTGACCCATTTCACTTCGCCAAATGATTTCAGTTATTTCACTCCACAACAGCAAAAAAAAAAAAAAAAAAAAAGTAAATAAATATATTAAACAATAGAATAAAAATTATTTCCATGTTTTTTATTTCCACAAAATTACGTTTTATTATGTATGGAGAGCACATACTCTCTTTCTCCCGCTTTATTTAAATGATTTAATCAAGGCTAAGCGTTTCAGGGAATTCAGAATCAGTGCTTACTGATATAGAGAATAACTCCTTTTGGAGTGGACTGTGTTTTTAACATTGCAGAACTTTTTCATGATCAAAAACTAAAAATTGTTAAAAACTTTAAAAAGCATAATAGGTCCTCTTTAAATATATATGGAATAAAAAGTATATATGCAAGCAATCAATTCACCTATTATATTTTTATAAAATAATTAAAAAACATTTTAATAAAATAGTACAAATATTTAGAATTATATTATATTATTATATAAGATAAAATATTGTTTTATTTGATTCAATAATAAAATAATTGTATTTCAGTCATTTCTGTCTCCTCTGGTCTCTGTCCCCTCTCTCACCATGTGAAATGGTCCTGCGGAGCTCCAGCAAGCTGCGGAATGAGAGAGAAGCTACATGAGGTTTTCCCCAGCGTTCGGTCTCCTCCTCCACGTCCTCCTCAAACTTTATCCAGCGAGCCGTTTCCCTCCACTGCATCTCCTGGTTCTTATCCATCACTAACTCATTCAGCTCAACAAACACCTGAGAGAGCACATACACTTATAATGTATATTACACAGCGGTCAGGTTTGAAATGCAAATCGCTTAAAGCAAAAAGTTTACAACACATCACAACCTTAAGCAAAAAATTTACTTATATAGTTCATGCATCATGGCAGGTAATGCTATACCATTTGTTAGAGGAAGCAGACTCTCTGCAGTTCTTTTAGACGAGAGCAATCTTTTCAGGCAAGCCAGCCAAAAATGTCTGCATATTTCAACTGCTGTTGTGTTGTCAGTAGAGCTGTTCAATTTGTTGTCCTAAAACTAATTTCAAGCATTTGAAGTTCCCTGAGGAATTTCTAATGGGTTTTTAGAATAGAGGTTTACATTTATGGGTAAAATACAGTATGTGGTTAACACTGCTTGAAGAGACTTTAAACTACACACCTCAAATGTGAATCCTGAATATGTTGTGTGCTTTGAAAATAGCAATTTAAGATAAGATCCACTACCATTCAAAAGTTTTATTGTTTTTGAAGTATTATACTCATCAAGGCTGCATTTATTTGAAGAAAAATAAAGTAAAAATAGTAATATTGTAAAATATTGTTACAATAAAAAAAATTGTATTCTATTTAAATATATCCTAACAAATGTATTTATTCTTGTGGTGGCAAACAGCAGTCGTTACTCAAGTCTTCTGTGTCACATGATCCTTCAGAAATCATTGTTTATTTGGTGCTCAAGAATTTTTTTTTTATCAATTTTGAAAATGGTTTTGCTGCTTAATATTTTTGTGAAAGGCATTTTTTCTGGATTCTTTGATAAATAGAAAGTTGAAAAGAACAGCATTTATGTGAAATAGAAATCTTTTGTAACAATGTTTAAGTCCCTTTTGACCAATTAATTGCATCCTTTGCCAAAGTATTAAAAGTATTAATTTATTTTAGAAAAAAATCTGTCCCCAAACTTTTGAATGGTTGTGTATAATAAGGACTACAATGGCCGCCTGATTGGAAAACTACATAAACTCACATCTTTGTGAAATCTGTAAAAGTTTTTAATCCACATAATGGCTGCATGTAATTTATGTTGTAGAACAAAACATTAAAGTCTCTTTAAGTACTTTAAGAACTTATTTTACTCATAAATCAAAAAAGTACCATTATTTAATAACTGAACAGCTCTATACTAGTACAGTTTTGCCAGTATGAGCTTGGTTATACACAGTTCTGATATTGTGACCATTCTCTGCCCTCCACAACACCAGAGGTACAGATGTGGTGTCAGCAAACAAGTGGTAGTTAAACACCACACGCAAGCTTCAGCTGTTCCACAAACCAATCATACCAGCTCTCTGGCGCCCTACCTTCAGCTGTTTGGCATGACGAACCCTGTGGTCCATGTAGCAGGGCCATGATCTCCTCTAATAAACAACAGCAGGCTCAGTGAGCCAATAGATACTGCAGCTTTATTTGTACAGCATGCAATCTAAAACTATTCTTTACAGTATTTCCTCCCCAGTACAAGAACACATTAAAGCTAAAGAGAGCAATTTGCTCGATATTTAAACTATTACTGGGTTGATTTCCTAAAAAGTGTCAAAACATTGATCTTTTCATTTGAGCATTTGACCAGGCAAACACAGAAATATTGACTCACCAGTCGTGTGAGTTTCAGGTGTGGCTATATGTTTGTGACAGATGGGGAAGTGTTTGGGAAATACTCTTTTAAAGTCCCCCTGTAGTCAATAATTGTATCCCTTAAAACTCATCTTTGATCACTAAAATTACACATTTAAACCTTTTTTTTTCTTAAATTTTTTTTTTCATGCCTCAAAATAGCTTAAACGTGCACCCTTGCCTTAATTAGTAGACACGGTTCTATGAATATGCAAATTAGCTCTGCCTCCACTCATTCACACCAGCTCAGAGATTCACTTATTGGTTGGCTGCAATGTAGTTTGTGACATCAGAAACAACAGTAATTTCAAATTGCGATTTTGAAACTGTCTTTGGTTCACCGCCGTTTTAAGGAGAACATACTCAGCAGTGGTGTTGACTTATACATTTGCACATGGTTTGTCATATTAAAAACACCACATAGACATATAAACGATTGATTTTCACCACAGGGGGACTTTACTGTAAATACTAATCATATTTTTACAATTCCATTTAGTGACACTATAGAAACTACACACTTCAGCTTTAAGGTGATACTGATGACATAATATGCAAATATTTGTATTTACTACATCAAACACGCAACACCTAGATACAGTTCCAAGTGGACAGGAGAAAGATTATCTAGTTGGCTGCTGTCTCACCTCATGTGGGGTTCGATCCAGCTTAGTACGGATGCGACTGCTGGGTTCTTTGTGGTCCTTGCCGATGTGAACCACCTGACCTTTAGCGCTCTTCTTAACCAGGTGCCGCCGCACACCAGGAACATCTTCAAACCTGTGACCTGCGAGAAAGACAGCAAGACGATGTTTAAATACTAAACCAAGAGTTGAAAACAACAAACAAGTCAGTACAACACTGAATCCATTGTAACACACTAGAAGGTCTGTGAGTATCAGTAACTTAGTGCTTACCTTTCCTTGACAATACTGGCTACATTACACACAATACTCAGCATCCAAACACAAACTGAAAAACTCCACTGAGCGGTCACTAGAACATGACTCAATTTTATGTCTCAAAATGATCTATTGTTTGGTCAAATTGTCTGTATATTCAGCACACACACACACACACACACACACGGATACAAAAGAGACGTCAAAGGCACAGTTGTAGTGGGAAGCTCTGTACCCTTTGAGAATGTCCACATTCCTGAATCACAGCCATAGATGGTTAGATGTACAGACTGAAAACATGATTTATTCTCAGAAGAATGAGAACAGAAAGGTAAATAAAGAAGTCCTTTGTAACCTTAGAAAAAAAACAGAAAAGAGCTGGGGAAACAAAAAATTTTTCCTGCACTCAAAACACGTCATTGATGATCTATGATCTACTAAAATGCATAATGCAAACTACTTAACACTGAAAAACAATCTAACTAAAAACCAATACAATACAATATATAATATATATAATATTATACTATATACCCTAGGCCTAGAAGGCATTTAAACAGGTTTCAGGGGTATTTCAAAAATATTTTATAGGTTGTATTTTATTATAAATTGTATATATTCTTTTTTAGAAACATCATATCATTCTGTATTTAATAATAATAATAATCATAATCATTATCATCAACATTCTTTTTCTTCTCATTATTGTTATTACAGTATCTGTGCTCACACTGCTGTACTAAAGCCCACACAAATGGCTGTGCATTTTCATACAGACATAATTTTTTTTTTTTTTTTTTATATATATATATATATATATATATACACACATACACTCCCATTCAAAAGTTTGGCGTCAGTAGGATTTTATTTGAAAGAAATACTTTTATTACAATAGATTAATATTTCAAATAAATTCTGTTCTTTTGAACTTTTTTTATTCGTCAAAAAGAAAAAAATGTATCACAGTTTTCATAAAAATATTCAACATTGATTTTAAGAAATCAATGGAATGTCAAATCAGCGTATTAGAATGATTGTGCATATTAGGATCATGTGACACTGAAGACTGGAGTAATGATGCTGAAAATTTAGCTTTGCCATCACAGGAAGAAAAAAAAAAACATTTTAAAATATATTAAACCAAAAACAAATATTTTACACGATTACTGTTGTTACTGTATTTTTTATCGAATGAAGCCTTGGTGATCATAAGAGAATTCTTGCAGACCCCAAACTTTGGAGTTTTTTTTTTTTTTTTTTTTTATAAAATAAAATATTATATTTAAATATAAATAAATGTTAAAACTCTCCAGTGGTCTTACATTGTCAAGTTAATGTCAGATTTTACACAAACACATACTCACTCTTAATGCCATCCAGGTCAACCGTGGCGAGCGTCTGTGCCTCGCTCTCGTCGGTGGGCATGTGTTGGTAGTGTGCTAGCGCAGTGCCCGTCATGTTGCCCGTGCGGCGGCGCTCCTGCAGATCATAGCTGCGGCCGGGCTTAGAGCTGCCGTCTGGAGAACTCAAACTTGGAAACAAACATGGTGCGGACACTCGCCTGCCATTGGGTAGATTACGAACCCAATTTCTGCCCCTGCAAAGTTAACAGAACAAGGTCAGGGTGAGCACATACATGTAGGTAATCTATGTGTGCGTGCGTGTTCACTTACGCGGTTGTTGCAACATCTTCTGGGATGCTGATACTGGTGTGAAGTGTTGAATGGGGTATGATTGACAGTTTTCGATGAGGCGAGGCATTACCGTTCTTTTTTACAGTGGAGTTGGGGTCATCTTGTGATACAAAAAACTGCAGGCCGAAGAGAGAAAGGTTAGCAAGGTCATAACATGTTGTGTGTGTATGTGTATGTGAGCCTTGATTACCTCTGCCCGCTCTGCCACCTCTGTGTCTGTGTCCGGTGTAGGTGTGGTGGTGACATTGCCCTCTCGTTCCTGCTGGCTGCAGGAATCTTCATCCGCCTCTTCATCCTCATCATCCTCATCTATCGGGGGAGCTGCTCCCATGGATGAACTCCTCCTCCGTCCTGAGTCCTTCCGTTTCCTCCCGGGCTTTTTCCTCCGGTCCTCTGGGAGATGTTTAGACAGAGGGTGGTGAACGTGTAGAGAGGTGTGACGGTGATCTACAAATACCACAAACATCACAGACGTAGAAGAGCCACACTATGGAGCCCCTTAAGGGACATGGTGATGGTAAAAAATAAAATGAGATGGGAGGAAATATTGTGTTCTCTCCCAAAATGTCTCCGTCCCCTCAGAAAACTTTTGTGATGGAAATAATATGAGGTAGGATGAAAAACTATATTTCAGTGCTTTGCGAGTGAATGCAAAGATTCTCTGGAAACTCTTGGGAGAGAATGCAAATGTTTTGCCAGAGACTGCAAAGTTTCTCAGGGGAACACAATTCTTATTATACTTGAAATCAATTTTTTCCCTCCCATTTCTATCACTATGTCTTTAAAGTTCACATTTGGAGATAAATAGCAAAATTTTAGAAATAGAAACAGCATAAACACCGTGAACAGTCACATAAATATGCATTCTCATTTGATATAATGGTTTATATTAAAGCTCTCACACTCAAAGTCCTCCTCATTAAATGTGCGGTGTTGTTCGATGGGCACGCGCGGGGCGGGAGTGAGGATCTGCTGGAAGCGCTGCACTCCCAGTGTCTTGTTCAAGTCCCCTTCGTCATCATCGTCACATCGCTGGGGGGGAGAATGCACTGCAACAGGCTACACATAACCAGAGAGAAAAATATTAACAGACATGCATTCTCAGGTTCTTCAGTTTATTTTTATATTATAGCCAGGTAAGACAAGTTTGTTTTTATAGCACATTTAACACACCATGGTAATTCAGAGTGCTTTACATAAAATGATTTAAGAATTATCATCTAATAATCATGACAGATGCATAAGAAAACAAAACAAAAAGTTATTTAAAAAGTATTAAACACAAATAAGGAGAAAAGAGAAGAAAATATATACTGCCGTTCAAAAGTTTGGGATCGGTAAGACGTCTTATGCTCACCAAGGCTGCATTTATTTGATCCAAAATACAGAAAAACAGTAATATTGTAAAATATTATTATAATTTAAATGAACTGTTTTCTATTTGGATATATTTTAAAATGTAATTTACTCCTGTGATGGCAAGCTGAATTTATTATCGATTATTATCAATGTTGAAAACAGTTGTGTAAAATTTTTTTTCCAGGATGCTTTGATGAATAGAAAGTTCAAAAGAGCAGCATTTATCTGAAATAGAAAGGTTTTTGTAATGTTGTAATAATATTTCACAATATTACTGTTTTTACTGTATTTTGGATCAAATAAATGCAGCCATGGTAAGAAGAGACTTCTTTTAAAACATTAAAACATAATAAAATATTACCAATCCCAAAAATTGTAATGGGAGTGTGCACAAGGTGATACTTTGTATAAATATTATAGAAATAAGATTATACAAAATACATTCTAAGGAAAGACCAAAAAATGAAATTCCATCTCATAAATGAATTCTCCCAATTAAACTATGATAAACAAAAAAACAAATACAATCTATCACTGCTTGTTGTAATATTCAATAAACAAGCTATGTGGTCAATACTTATCAATACTGTAATGTATTCACGCACGCAAAAGCTCAGTACAAGGCACAAAAATAACGTGGTAAAACAAGGGCTCAAGGTTTGCCAGGATAGCCCCTGCTAGTATATTCTGGAACTACACAATCTGGCTCCAAAATCCAATGACTGCCAGTCATAATTGCCTGTGCATTCTGATGAAATACATTATTTTGCAAGCAACACATGATTTGCAAATATATTGTTATATTATAGTAGGTAATTTACCAAGTTTTTTTCTTTTCTTTTTTTTTCTTAAAGGGGTCATCGGATGCAAAATTCACTTTTATGTGGTGTTTGCATATAAGTGTGTCTTTGCAGTGTGTGGACACAACCACCATTCAATGAAAAAAATCCATTCACTCCTTTTTTTTAATCCTCAAAAAGCCTAAACACTCTCAATAATAAAGCCGTTTGGATTTTCTGAGCAATATGATGTCATATGTCAATATGATGTCATCTCCACGAAGAGAGGGGTGGGGTTAGCAGTTGCTCATTATCATTTAAAGACACATGCACCAAAACGGTTTTTGAGGAGGTAAAAGGGGTGTTGTTTTACACAACCATTGAGGAATTTTAACCAAAGTATGTTACAAACTTTACAGAATCATACCAACTTGTGGAAAATGGGCATCCGATGACCCCTTTAAGAAAGAATGAAATGAACTTTTGCCTTCAGTGAATCAGTGTTGTCATCAGCCAAATAATCAGTCACAGATGACTGGTAAAAAGAAAACTTGGATGCAGAACTGAGTGCTCATAAAAAAGTCAGATTTCAAATCTCACACTTCCAGGGGTCTTGCGCCACCTAATTAACTGCCAATGACATAAAAGTGAATGCAAATGGATTGCTTTCTTCGGGTATTAGTAAATTATATCTGAATGTTTATGGCCATCCACTCTCTTTTGCTCACTCTACACTCATTCTCTCATTCCGTATCTTCTCCCCCGCTGTCTGTGGTATGCTATCCTGAGGATAAACTGAGGCTTGTGATCTTGTGCTCAATTTAATTCAGTGTTTTGACAGGGGGGGCCCTGTCCGGGTAAAACTAACATGCCCACAGATACCAGGCTCTGGCAACATCATGTAGTTCATCCCCTCTATGCCACAGAGAGTGAGTCAGCACTCCTACAGCCACTCACAGAGCCTGTTGCTCAAGTAGATCATGAAGTCAAGATCGGGATGCTAAACGTGTCGAGGACACAAATGAAGCATTGTCTTACTTATAAAGCTGTTGGTTAGCCTTGTTAAAAAGCCTGGTAAGACATCAGAATACCAAATACCCAATGCTGTGGACCAGAAAACACAATACACAGTAGTGACCAGCTGACAGTCAGGACAACGAAAGGTATCTGCAGTGTATAACCATGGCAACCACATACTAGGTAGCTGTCAAGTAAAGGAAGCAGCATGAAGTAAACAGACACTTATCTACACCCCCAGCCTATGACATCATCGGCCATATCTATAGTCAAATCCGGATCCCTTACACACGTCGTCTTCTTCCCTTTTGAAGAACTACCAGTTCTTAAGAAAAAACACTGTGACCGAAACCACCCATTCACGTCTAAATTTGGTCCGTCCAATGACATTTCACCCTCCACAAGTCATTTGCATAATATTTTGGAACATAAAAGAAGTCAAAATATAAAATCTGCTTTTCTCAGAGAAATTTTAGTTCTCAACTAAAGTTCACTGTCTATCAAGTAAAGTTGGTTTCATAGGCTAACAAAACCCCATACATAGATTTGGATTTGAACCCAGATCCCCTTTGATCCTATTCCACCAGACCTAAGGACTGTTCACACAGAAAGGTTTTGCTCTGATTTTCAATTGTTTTTCTTTTCTATGTAAACATGTGCAAGATGGACGTTTTTAACACACAAAAAAAACACATTTGGTGTTAATGGCCCCCTATACAGTGTATGTCTTGCACCATATCCTAATCAGTCGCAACCAAAAAAAGCTAAAGGCAATAAAAGGTGTATGTTAACTGGAGTGTTTGTCCTAACCATGACCGCACAAGTGACACTAGATTTTGTCATGGAGCTCCGTCTACACCAAAATCTTATTAGACCAAAATAACGCTCCTCATTTATATTAAATATCAAACATGGATGGGACTGATTATGTACGCTTAGAATCCTATATTATCCCAAATCCCTAAATTCCTAAAGTTATATGAAAATACGTCCCTGGAATCTTGTTGTGACGACCTCATGCACCTGGAGAACCAGTAGCAGTCCTAACTTGGTGCCTTCAGTGAGGGAAAGAGTATGTGTACTTACTTCTTACTGCTATTGGTTCCCCAGGTTCATGAGGCATAAGACACTAACATTCCACCTCTCTGATTTGGCTCTATCATGGACACCTGGCTCAAATATTTCTGATATAACTCAAAGTATTGTCTTCCTGAATACTGAATTCTCTACACAGGGTTTCTCTTTTTTCTTTACAAAGGATGAAATGTGATGCTCCTATCACTTCACTTTCGTCCTTCCATCTACACAGTGAGAGACTCATATTGACTTACATTTTCCCACAGAAGTGAAATTGCCTCTGTGAGATCTGAGCACCGTTTTAATATCTGGAACAATGAATGAATGAGCTGCGATCCTGCAGAATTACATGATCGTTTTACCAGAAAGAAAATGACTTCACACAGAATCCGCTGATTGACATTTGTTTAGCTCTTTTATCTCATCAGTCTTCACACACAAAAAAACTAATTTTCCACATAACCTTCAAACACCATTATCTAATCAGGTATTAAAATTACATTTCAGGATGTTCCGTTCCACCCACTTTGAAGAGATCTTTATTTTAAGAGCCATTTCCTGTGACAATTTCCGCTTTATGTATGAAATGATATAATAAACTGATAAATCTTTTGAAGAATTTTAATCAACTGCACTGAATTTTTGCATTATTTAGGAATTTTGTCTGGTTTTACATTAAGTAAATAATTGAAATGAAGGAAATAATTATGTATTTTACAATAATAATATAGTTTTATGAACGAATTACATATTTTTAAAATAAATAATTTAGGTTTATGCCTAGAAAAATTTCAATGGGGTAAGAAAAGTATAATCAATTCAGGGTTTTCTGAAAATAAGTCTTAATCGTCCGGTTTCACAGACAAGGCTTATGTCTAGTCTCAGACTAAAATGCATGTTTGAGCTGTTTTAACTGAAAGTAACCTGCACTGACATATCTTAAAATATGTCAGTGCCATTGTTGCGTCTCAAGATGCAAACCAAGTAATGTTTTTTTTCTGAGGGACGTTTATAAAAGCTACTTAAATGTCCATATTGAACTAAGGCCCAATCCTGGCTTAATCTAAGCCCTGTCTGTGAGACCAGGCCAATATGTTACAAAATGTAGCTTCTGATGCAAATGTATCTTGTTTAAAGCTATTTTTACTATTAAACAAGACAAAAATTATATTTGCAGTGTGTGTATCTTGTTTGCAACACTTGTTTCTCTGTATCTTAATGCAATTTTCACTGCAACACTGATATATAACCTAAATTAGAAGACATTTAGGCCTGGTTTCACAGACAAGGATTAGCCATGACTAGGCCTTAGTTCAATTAGGACATTTAAGTAGCTTTTTTAAACGTGACTTCAAAAAAATTACATAAACCATTATTGTTGAGCATCTTGAGACAAAACAATGGCACTGACATATTTTAAGATGCCAGTGCAAGTTGCTTTCAGTTAAAACAGCTCAAACATGCATTTGGTCTGGGACTAGACTGAAGCCTTGTCTGTGAAACGAGGGTTAAAGTAATTACAGTCTTATTCCAGTTGAGATTTTTATTTAAGGAGCTATTATGCAACATTATTCACTCTCAAAAGTCATCAAAATGAGCCTTTGATCAACAACAGTTTTGTTTATAGTAGGTTTAAATTCTCAATTGTCACTGCTGAGAGCCCCTGTACCCACCTTGAAGCGTAAGGGGGGAGGTCCTTTAAGCCATGAGGAGCAGAAAACCACCCAGATAAAGGCTAATTAAAACACTACAGTTTCTCAGGGACATAATATACAAATATTTAAAAACCAAGACACAATTGGCACAGCACGTCTTCATCACAGCTGTATAATAGCACAACATGTTCCTCAGATGTAAATTGATTTCTGGGTATGGCACATTAGGTGGCTCTGTCTCCATGGTTACACTGATTGTTTTTAAATCTTATTCTAGTGAATCAGACCCCAGGTGGATAAATGGCAATCTGACCACTGTCTCTACAAATCAGCAGAACAGGTACTTGATGTTCCTAAACATCACTATGCATTAAATTGTCCGTAAAATTACTGGATAATGTCCTGGCAGAAAATTATCAATACATTTTCCAGTTTTTTTTACAGTGGTTACAAAACTTTGCAACTACAAAATGTCTTTCTGTTGAACTGTGCTTGAGGCCTGCATGCCAAAAACTCATACAACGGACCAGTGTAATTAGGTTCACAAGCAAAGGACTCTTATGAGTCTGTTCAAAAACATACAGCGCAACCAGTGTAGTCCGATTCTCGAGCAGAATGACTCTTTATGATGCAGTTATTTTATGAATAGTTCAAAAAGACGATTTACCCATTTGAATCAGTCTGAAACACTTCCCTGTATAATTTACAGCAGGAATATGCCATAAAAAAGTAATCAGGGTCAATGTAAACTCGCCAGATTTACTAACATTTAGTGTGTAATATGGATGAAAACTCGTAAAGTAAAACTTATGACGGCTTAGTGATCATCATAGTCTAAAAATTCAAACTTAAAAAATACTTAAAAATGACTTACCGAAGGTCTTGTCAAGCCTGCGGCAGAAGTGACGTCACTGGCGTCCTGAGGGTCACTCATTGCTTATGGTCAGGTTTGTGGGTGATGCTGTAAAGTGCACTGGCTTTAGCCCTTTTCTCTTTCACTCAGACTCAACTGGGAACTTTCGGGCAGCATAACCTGATGTGACACACAGAAAAAGAAAATATGCTTGGTTAAAAGTTCCATGACACATCAATTTAAATAATATCAACAATGACGTGCAGCAATGTCTTAGAGACGACCTTTATTTTTTTCCTCACTGAGCTTGTTTTTTGTAGTTTATTTAAAAATGCAGCACTGAGAAAGCTCTCAATTCTAAAGAGATTGCTTGGCTTTAATGGCCATTAAAGCCTGTCCATTAATGGCTTTAAAGCCCTAAAGTAAAGATCCATATAGTTAAATAGTAACATAAATGATACATTCTGTGAATAGCTGTAAATGCATATTGCTGGAAGTCTTTTAAAGACCATTTTTCCAAGAGTAATTTCATTAGATTATGATGAGAGTAAACCACATAATAATTTGTACTCATATAAACGATTGCAACATCACATATGCACATTCTCAAGTTTAAAAATACATTCTCAATTCCATGAAAGGCATTTCCCCATCCTTAAAATCTCAAGAAAACTGAAAGCTGGAAGATGTGCTTTTCAATGCTATATTTTATCTTCAACTTGATGTTTGTACGCTCCATTAGAGAGATATTCAGACACTGTAAATCTGTCTGAGCATCAGTCAACCACAAGGTCAAAGCTCATATACAATATCACAGTAACAGCATTTCATATAAATTGGTCAGGTCACAGGAAATTCTGCAACATTTCTCAATGGAAAACACCAAAATTAGAAACCACATCCTGATTCAAATCGATACAGATGTAGGTGTAAGGTCACAGTACGTAATGCATTTCTTCCCACAGAACCATCAGTACTTTTTTTAAATATTCCACTTATAAAGAACAGGTTAACACCAAGCCATCACAAAAACAATATGGCAATTTAAAAAAAAAAAAAAAGAGAGAGAGAGAATATCATTGGAATACAAGGCCTAAATATGAGAAAACATTGCCACTGCAGTCTCAGCTTATCTACTTCCCCTGACTCTTTCTTAAAGTTTCCTGTGGCACCGTCCATTCAAAGGTCAAGTAATGTGTGTGACGCTGGTGAAGCATGCACTTGCCTAAACAGAGAACACTCTTTTCAAGGCTGAGTAGTTATAATAGCTGCAGTTCATGTGCACTGTTTCCTTTATTATTAGGACATAAAGTGTCTTCAAAGCTTTATCAAGAAAAAGTTTTACAAATGTTATTTGCATCAACGTACCATTTTAAACTGTGCAATGATATTGTTCAGAGCCATGTGTTGATGATATGACTGCATTTTGGTGAAGGTGCCCTGTTCATTTCCTGGTTTCACAGACAATGCTTAATTCTTAAAATGCATGTTTGAGCTGTCTTAACTGAAAGCCACTTGCACTGACAAACCTTTATGTCAGTGCTATTGTTTTGTCTCAAGATTCACAGCAGTAATGTTTTTTAAGGCATGTTTATAAAAGCTACTTAAATGTCCTAATTTAACTAAGGCCTAGTCCTGGCTGAGTCTAAGCCATGTCTGTGAAACCAGGCTTTTTAAAGGGATAGTTCACCCAAAAATGAAAATTCTATCATTATTTACTCACCCTCAAGTTGTTCCAAACCTGTATGAGTTTCTTTGTTCTGCTGAACACAAAGGAAGATATTTGGAAGAATGTTTGTAACCAAACAGATCTCAGTCCCCATTGACTACCATAGTATATATTTTTCCTACTATGGAAGTCAATGGGGACCGAGATCTGTTGATTACAAACATTCTTCCAAATATCTTCCTTTGTGTTCAGCAGAACAAAGAAACTCATACAGGTTTGGAACAACTTGAGGGTGAGTAAAATGATGACAGAATTTTCATTTTTGGGTGAACTATCCCTTTAAGAGGGCCTTTTGCTTTAATGACAGCAGTACACAAGCTGCATAAAAGGTAGGTGGGTAGGTGATTTTTCCAGAAACATTTTTTGTTATGCTGGTTGAAAGTCTCTTCACATCCTGATAGCAATCACTGAGTTAAGTGGTCTAGATGTATTTATATGTATACAAATATCGTCTGTGAAAGACGTACAGTAGGACCATAAAATGTTCATCTAATCATTGCATTCGGACGTGATAAAATGATAAGATGTCCTACCTGCCTGTCAGCATATGTAATTCCATGCCTCTCCGCACCTGGTCGCACAAACGTCACACATCATCAGCGCTCATACTATGCAGAGTTAGACAGACGTCAGTCACCGATCACCGCAACCGAAACAGCAGCCACCTTTTACATTTCCTCCTGAGCCAAAACAAGGAGCTTATGCTGCTTTCACGCTATAACTACCGTAATTGGGAAGAGATGGAAACCTGTGTTGTTATACTTGGAGCGGTTTGTGACTCGAATAATGCGTTTCAATGGCAGCACTATCAACGACGATATGAATCTGCAGCAGTCAGGTGGTACAGGTCAGTGCTCTTTAAGTTGTTTATGTTCATTATTATTGTAATATTATCTGCTTTGAGACACAACGCCTTTTGTTGTATGCGTTCATGTGTTTTGGAGGAGGTGTGGCTTTGGAGACGCTATGATGTGAGGGTGGGATCTTATGCTTTCAAATTAGCTTGCTATGCTAGCCTCTCCGAAAATCACCTACCCTACCTTTAATTCCACATGTTTGTGTAAAACCTGATGATCATGTTGTCCAGCATGATTTGAGAATGATCCAACAAGAAAATCTGACCTTTTATACAAAGGATGGTCAATGTCATAAATTTGCTAGACGAAGACCTAGAAATATTGTACAATCTCAAATATTTCACAGCATTTTTAATTCAAAATTAACATTTGCTTTGTTTGTTTTATTTGTGTCAAATATTTTTGGGTTTAATATTACTGTCAAAAGTTTCTTTTCATTTAGATTTAAACAGTAAAGCCCAGATTTTCAATGTATCTGCAGACTTTTGGGTGCCACTGTGTGTTTGTACTCTAAAGGTGACTGAGGACAGTGATTCAGCAGAGATGCTCCCCAGAGACTATTCGAACATCCACACTGTGAGGCTTATTCTTATGCTGCTCAAATACCACTATCATGTGAACGTTAAATACAGAAGTATGTGATATAAATGATAGTTTCTAACAAAACAGTGCAATAGTGCAGTTTCTTTACAGCATGCAATTATCACATAACATTCCCTATTGCTATGCTATTTGTGCTTTTTGCCTGTCTGACGACACTGACTAGACAGTCAGAAATAGAAAAAAAGTCTGAGCCATGTAGACACTCAACATTGCATTACATAGCACTATCTTTAGATTAATTTGCAAGTACATGCATTCACTTGGCAAAGTGATTTATTATCCATTCAAGCTGAAGCTAATATATTTTATCAGTCCATGCATTCCCTGGAAATCAAAGCCAAAATCTTTATGTTGCTAGCTACTATTTGAGCTACAGGAGCATAACATAGAGCAGATTTGTTAATGAGAAAAAGCAGCTGTTTGTCAGAGTAAATCCTTCAGTATTTCAGTCCATTATTAGAATCACTGAGTCATCTAATGATCTTAATCTGGGCCAAAGTCATTGTTGCTCTGATACCAAGAGTAACTTTAGATCCTCATCTTCACTAAGCTGGATACACAGAGGATGAGAGACCAAAGAGAAAACAAGAAAGAGCCAGATTCCAGACAATCACAGTCCAATCACAACAACAACAACAAAAACTGGCAAAAACATCACTACGATTCCTTCAAGCATATTTCCAAGCGTATCATTCCTCTCTCCCTGACAGTGTGCGCGAAATTGAAAAATTCCAGCAGGAAACACTTTGTAAGACAGGAAGGGCTGCAGTTACATATTCAGCAAAATACAACTGCAAACACTTTATGAGGCTGTTCTTCTACAAAAATATGAACATACACTTTCTATAAAATGAATATCCAACAGAAAATCAAAGACATCAAACCAATGGCTAACTTTTTTCTGTGGAACATATAAGAAGATATTTTGGAGAGCATCTCAGTGTGTCTTTTTTGTCCATACAATGAAAGTCAACAGTCACCTAAATGGTTTGGTTACCAACATTCTTCAAAGTATCTTCTTTTGTGTTTCCGCGTTGGGAAAAAAAGTCGTGCAGGTTTAGAAGAACATGAAGGTGAGCATAAGGATGAAATAATTTTCATTTTGGGGTGAACTCTCTCTTTAACTAGACCTTGTTACAGAGAAGAAAAGCTTTGCTAACAGAGAAACAGAGAGACAGACTTACCTCAGAATGCTCACTGCAGGCAGACTACAGCTACAGCAGTCATTGTAGTGTGATGGCAAAGACCCACTGAAGCCAAACAGCCACCGAAAGGCAGATAAAGAAAAGGACACAGAGGAGGAGGAGGGACAGGAGGTGAAAAAAGGCAGTGATTGGAGAACAGAAAAGCTGTTCTGGAAGTAGAAGCACACTACACTTTTACCCTAACCTCTCTCTGTCCCTCTCTCTCTATCTGTCACACATACTACATGCCGTTCACTTCCAACCTTGAGGCACCCACTGATAGCTGTCCCTCCCCCCTCGATTAAGTTTCCTCCTTTAGCCCTCTGACAAACATGTGACCGACGGGACATGACTCAACAATACAGCTCTATGGCCTTAACTCCAAGATTCATTTGAAAAGATACACACATCCAAGTACATGCTTTCATTAAAGTGTGCACAAAAGTGGCAGTTTGCAGTTGCATATGCCTTAAACAAAGTTGATTTTTCTATTCACCGATTCATTTTGCACTATATGAATGAATTAGCAGTGTTGGATACAAAATCTGAAATGTGTCACCGTAATTTGTAACAATAGACGAAATTAACACTTTAAAGAAATATTCTGGGTTCAGTACAAGCTAAGCTAATTTGAGAGCATTTGTGGCATAATCGTATATTAACCTTTTCTGTGTAACGTTATATCCAGTTTTCCAACCTTGTTGCTGAAAAAACATAAACCCTTAAACAACTGTAAGAATGATATAAACAGGTTTACAACTCAAATAATATACAATTAATAATAATAAGTTTTAACAGAAGGATTAGTGTAATTTCTTTTATAAAATGATAAGCTTCACATTTCTGTTTTTAAATCCTAAATAAAATGTCCCCATTCACTTCCATTATAAGTGCCTCATTCATTGTAATCCATTGTATTTTTCTTTTCTTAAAGAAAACAGGAGATGAGTCTTTTTTTTTTTTTTTTGTGATAGTCAACACTATGCCACAAATGCTGTTTATTAAGCCTGGAATACTGTTGCTGTTGTATTGAGCCTGGAATATTACTTTAAACTAATTATTTTATTGACTATTGTTCAAAATCGAGAGTTACATTATGAAACAATAAAACATAGAGAAGCTCAGTATAGCTTTTCTAGCCAAAACAATGTTTTCAAGCAACCAAATTCGCATGCTTCTTCTATCAGTGGAGATACGCTTTATCCTGATAATGACCTCAGCGGCCACTGGACGTTACTAAGTCTCTGTGACAAACTGTAGTAGGCTACAACAGTTTGTGTTTAACTGATTATATGTCCAGCACTGTTCTAGGAAATTTGCCTCATATCTTTATTGTTTCCTGAGGTTATAGTCTTAATTGCAAAATGACGTCTTCATAACGCATTTAACATATAAACGTAATCCTAGTCTTGAACATTATGAAATAATGGATAACCGTGATCCTGCGATGACGTGGATTCACGGCTGAATTGTTCCACAACATGCAATCCAGCCACCAGCACTGAAACAGTACGTTTTAATTTCATATTACAAGGATGCTATTATAATGGTCAATTATAACTGAACACTGTCATTTCCTGTTTGACCTATGCAGATTTTCTTTTCATAAATACACCCTGATGCATTCAGCAATCACGACTCATTGCATGGCAGTCAAGGGTTTGGCCACAAGTTGATTCTGTCTGTTTTCTGATTATGGTACTTGAGAAAGACCTGTCCCAGTACAAACCTTTGGAAAATCAAAGCAATAAGCATAAAAATACAGGTATTTAAGTGCAAATGTTATTATGCTGATTAGATTCATCTGTATAAACACATCTTTCTATCCACTAGCATTGTGAAATTAATAATATTGTTTATTATGAAATATAAAGCAATAAAAACTGGAACTGTAAATTGGAACAAGCAACTGGTGGGCTTATTATGGATAATTAGTGCTTTGGGATAACCATAACCCTGTCAAAACATTTTTTCAGCTCCAGCAGCTGTGGTGGGAGCAGAAGAAGGGAGGGTGCAGGGAGTTATTTTTACAGCGACAAATATTTGTTGTTAAGGTCTTCATTTACAAATGGAGTTATCCCAAAAACAAGCCTGCCAATTCCCCATTCAGCAACCATCCAGAATGGCAAAGTATATTTCTGTATGTTCCGCTGAACACTGCTATGCAAAGTCAAACTGACCTGAAAAAAAAAAAATCAATGATCTGGAAAAACAGTAATTTATAATGTCTATTTAGTAAGCTAACCTAATAACAAACCAAGAGAAACTCTGTGTACAATGAACAATGCTCTGACCATGTTTACATGCACATCATTGTCCAATTAAGATCCACGTTTAAGACCTCATAAAAAGATATTTGGTTACACTTTATTTTAAGGTGACAGTTTTTGTACTTACTCAAATAGTACTGAGTAGCCTAATATTAATTGACTACATGTAACCTACTTACTAGAGAGTTACAGTTAGGGTTTGGTTCAGGGTTAGTTACTTGTATGCATAAATTACTGTTGTAGTAGCCTACATGTAGTTGGCTAATGTGTACATCACCTTTAAAAAAAAGTCTTATGAGATATTTTATGCTGCAGTTATTGGAAAATGCTTTAAAAGCCCATTCTAATTCATTAAAGGTTTGGAATCTCATTAACAGGGTATTGTAATGACCATGAGCTTTCAAACAATCAGCAGTCCAATTTAACTCTTTTTTTTTTCTTCTTACCATGCTTAGCCTAGGCTACTATTCACATAGATATATAAATGATGTTCATTCTTGCACTGATTACTCCTCTGTCTAGTTTAACAAACGTTAATATTTCATTTACCGTCATATTGCCAAACGCTCTTCCAGAACGCGTTTATGACAGGTCACAAACCGAGTCGATGCACGTGACTGAATTAACTCGATTCATGTCATTTGGTCGGTCTGGAAAGAACAAACCTGTTCACGTTCAGTTCGAAACGAAACGCGCAGAAAAACGTGGACATGATGCGGCATTCAGAGGTTTGAAACAACCATCTACATGGTCTGCAAGCGACGCGACAAAACTACGAGGCTCACATTATTGTCATTTTGTTTAAAGCGATCAATGCTGCATTATTTACAATTGACATCACGCGCTTGCAGTGCACGCAGTTTGATAGCAGCGTCGCGTCGCTCGTAAGCAGTGTTTATCGGGTGTGTTAAATAAATATGATGACAATATGAATTGAACATTAGAGCTCAAACGATTACCGACCTCATCATTTGTCTGAACTTGATGTACCGTCACAAACATGTTAAATGTTAAATAAGCTCCAACAATATCGCATTCTGAGCTGCACGCTCCGTCAACTTCAGTCAAATATTGACCATGACTAGAATTCACAAGAAGTTAATGAAACGACCGGTTAAAAAGGACGTTTAAAAAAGGTTGAGCATCAACCACCCTACAATAATACATTAAATTGTAAAAAGATAGACGTTTTAAAACAAATTATGAAATTGTAGGCTACCATACTCACAGAATACAGTTTTAGTCAAAGACTATTCCGTGGTGCACTGCATGTCTCACCAGACAGGAAAAAACAGAACTCACCTGTCATGCAAGAGGTGTCCAGGTTTCCAAATGCTGAAATTTGTGCTCTTGTAACAAAAAGATTATGTAGTCGCTATTAGTGATTGCTGTTGTCAGGAGAGGGAGGTCTCGCCTGGAAACCTTTGCATGCCCTCTCATGAAGAATCAGTCAACTTTTTTTTTGCAAAGGGCACTCAAGACTCACTTTATATACAAGAAGTGGTGCATGGTGTGTGCGTGTGATTAATTGGTCAGCTTTTAAATCCCTGGGGAAGAAGTGCAAAACATAGCAGTCACATTACAGATTCACAGCACAAATATTAACCCGCAAACGAACAATCCATCGTTTCCGTCGCTGTGTTATGGGATAGGCCTGGTCTTGACGTTGTTTTTGATGTAAATGTGGAATGAGTTTGTTATATTATTCGAGTGGTTCTTGAAGGGATTGTTCACTCTACAAGTAAATGCCATTTCAGACTGAATGGCTTTCTTTTTGCTGCAGAACACAAAAAAAAGTACGTTTTTGTCCATAGAATGAAAGTCAGTGGAGTTCAAAACAACATTGACTTTCATTGGATGGACAAACAATGAGACATTCAAAATATCTTGCTTTGTGTTCCACAGAAGAAAGAAAGTCATACAGATTAGACATGAGAGTGTGTAAATGACAGAATTTTCAAACTCAGACAAATTCAAACTCAAAATATGTTGTCCCTGTTACAGCTGAAATGCTGTACCCATTATTAATAAAATGACCTAATCTGCTCTTTCTTCCCAAAGTTTAGTGTGATCTCCATGTCTGATCTATTGCATATACTGGTGACTAATTGTTCCTTCTTACAAAAAATGCACATGTAGCTCTGCACAGCCAGGTACCATGTAACTTAAAAGGTAAATTTAGTGACCTTTAGTCAAAAAATAGTCAGGGGTCAATACTAGTTTGAGTTATCAGTGTTTTGCAGTGCCCTTTCAGAATGAACTTATTCTGCTGAGGTACAATTATCACAGATCAGCACGCAGTGAACCTAAGACAAAACTGTGGAAGCATAACTGTTTGTTTAGCATGAAATCAAGGTCATTTATATTGATCTCACTACAACAAGAGCATGGTACCCTTTTCTAACTGCAAATAAACAAGCAGTTCTTTTCCAACACAGAATAATCCTCTGAAAGCAAGGGATAATATATAATTAGGCCTTACGCATCTGCAAATATTGATGAGAGTGAAGCAGAATGAAAAATGACCACCCTTTGTGCAGGTGTTCTGTGGGAATAATCGTCTCTGTGTCAGTGTTGTTAATAATTAGGGATCCTGTGACAGAACAGTGTTAGGCTATGCAAACCTGCCTCATAAATATCTAGACAATTAAAGGCTTGTGAGTCAGCATAAATAATGGCTTTTTTACTCTAAAAGGTGGGGAAAGTAAAACATTTGAGAGAAGCCATTGGTATAATTATATCTAGTATAATAACTAATTTGTTTGAAAATAAACCAGCAAATATTCTGTTCACCCATAAGTTTAAATGAATTGAATTGCTCAGTTGTTCGAGAACATGTTCCATTTAGCAAGCAATAAAATGTGAGATGCATACTTGATTTATCTAGGCTTTACATAGGATGAAAGACTGCATCTTTAGCAGTAATTACATTATAGGTTATTTAACCCAGCTTGAAGATGCACTTTTTACGTTTTTTTACACAGGGTGGTCTCTCTCATGATGCCAGCCATGTTGAAGTCATATGACTTGCCAAACACTATGCTTACTTTATTCCCTTGTTCAAACATTTTCACTCACAAAATAAATGAATCTCACAATGAGATAATGTCATATTTGCACAAATATACTTGGAAATATGGCATTTATAAATTTGCATTGGTAAGTGAAAACCTTTGCTTTAATGCTAAGCTGCATCCACACCACTAGGTGTCGGTATAATTAACACATTATGCTCTTTTTGGACTAAAACTAGAACTGTTAAGTGATCATAATATCACTTAACAGTTCTAGTTTTAGTCCAAAAAGATAATAAATGGCAATCATAATATGGTCTAATTCCTTCATCAGTGCCTAACAGCAAAGAAGTTTTGTTGAAGCGGATATCATAAATTAAAAAAATACATGTTTTTTTTTTTCCTTCCATGTGACTGAAACCCATAATTTACAGAAGCAGTAAAGCGTTCATAAAAATGAACCCTGGCTTGACATTGTTCATAATACACATCCAAAAACAAAAACAAAAACAGCAAATTCAATAATAACTCAGCATAAAAAAATAATCAGAGGGGCTGTGGGAAAAATGACCTGCAGCTTTACTGCACTAACAGGAGCTTTTGCCTGAAGCTACACACTAACCATGTGTGCATAGGACAAGAATTCAATAAGCAGAAGACATTATTGTTATAAACTGTCAGCTAAATAGCTTACATGGTTCATGGGCACCTGGCGGCTTGAATTTAAAAGTGAGTGCATAGAGAAATAATGAACCAAAAACATTAAAAATACAATATAAAATACATAATTTTGTGTAATGGACTTCAAAGATGTATCATTATGCAACAATATCTCTTTCATTCATACGTTCTGCATATTAATGTTGGCATTAAATGGACGTTTTTAGTCCCAATTCTTTCCTATTGTGATGGACAGCCAAAGCACAAGCCAAAACATTATGGCCACTAGGTAGATTAGATGGTAAGTGAACAATCATTTTCTTGTAGAAAACGTGTTGGATGCATGCAGGACAAATGGGCCAGAATGAAGACCTAAGCAACTTTGACCAAATATATATGGTCAGACTTCAGAGTTTCTCTGAAACGGCAAGGCGTGTGGGTTGCTCCCGGTCAGCAGTGGTGAGAATTTACCAGTAGTGGTCTGAGGAGGGACAAACCACAAACCAGTGACAGGGCATTGGGCACCAAAAACTCAACGAAGGCTATCCTGTCCTGAGCAAACTGACAGAATGTCTTCTGTGGCACAAGTCACACAAAATTTTAATGATGATTAGGAAGGAATAGGAAGAATCTGTCACAACACACAGTGCATTTCACCCTGATGCATATGAGGCTGTTTATAGTCACAGACCCGTCCACAGCCGAAAGCCCCTACAATGTTGGAACTGACTTTGGAGCAATGGAAGAAGGTTGCCTTGTTCGATAAGTCCCATTTTCTTTTACATCACATGGGGAAGTGATGGTACCAGAATGCACTGTGGGACGACGACAAGGAGTGTAATGCTCTAAGCAATGTTCTGTTGGGAATCCCAGTGTCCGGCCATTAGACATCAATTTGACTCCTGCAGCTTACCTAAACATTGTTGCAGACCGAGTACACCACATTGTTCAGGAATTGTTTGATGAACATGATGAAGAGTTCGAGGTGTTGCTCTGCATGGCCTCCAAATTCCTCAGATCTCAATCTGACTGAACGTGTGGGATATACTGGACGAACAAGTCTAATCCAGTGCGGCTCCACCTTGGAATAAAGGATCTGCTGCAAATGTCTTGGTGCCAGAGGACACATTCAGGGGTCTTGTAGAGTGCATTCCTCGTAGATCTGCACTGTTTGGCAGGACGTGGTGGACCAACAGCATATTTATGTGGTCATTATGTTTTGGGTCGTCTGTGTATATCAGAGTGAAACGGCTTCTTGAACATGAAAAAATGTTGGGCGGGACTTGATTTTGTCCATCAGGAATTGATTGAATTGTTGTTGTTTGATTATAATAGTGACAGATTATTTTTATTAATTTTTTTCTTTTTTTTACTTGCGTGTTTTTTTTTTTGTTTTTTTTTTATGTATACATACATGATCAAGGAAATGAAACCTGTCTGTATCTCTTTCAATTAACAACAACAAAAATATCCTGGATTTGCGTCATCAAAATATATAATTACTTTAAAAAAAATTTTTTTAAAAAGAAAGCACAATAATAAGGTTAAATCATATCTTTGAATAAGTCATCATAATGCATAATTCTTTTTTTTATAAGTCTAAGGGATGAAATAAAAGTTAAATTCAGCAAGAAAAAGAGGAAAAAACTTAAGCCATTTTTTCTTGTTAATGAAGAGTTTTGCACCCAAGATAAAGAGATTACCAACATATTCAAGGGACAGCAGCTTTGGGTTTTCATAATAATAAAAAAAAATTCTTTAAGGTTTAAGGTATGGTTCACATTAGTAGGGCTAAAAACATACTCAGCCCAAAATGTATTGGTTATACTACAGTTACAAAATGAGCAGCTGTTTCTTCAACAAAACCACAAAAAGAGAAAGTTTCATCAATATCAGAATATTTAGAAATGGATGAGTTAACAGGATAGATTTAATGAAGTATTTTATAATGTATTTCATATGTGAGTGACAGATTGATCCCGCCATCATGCCAGTAAAAACGTCATAAGGGAAGATAAGAAATGTCGCTGCAAGAGCCCGGAGGGTAAGTTATTTTGATTCAAGATTACCAGGGCATATGAAAAAAAAAAAAAAAAAAAACGTGTGTAGGGATAAATCATTTATAATAAACACTGCAATATTCCATATAAAAAGAAGAATTGTTCATTTTGATTTCATGGTGACTTTAACACAAGTGTAAAAACAGTCAAAAGTCATTCTCTCATACTTCCGTGAGAGTAAGAGGACAGGAAATCATGCGGTGAAAGGAAAGTGATCACAGCACAATGGAAAGCTCATGTAAATTATCATTTTCCTCCCCTCGGACTTGACTAACTAGCTATTATTGTTCACATGTGTGAGGGCAGAGAGCAAGAGAAGTTATTTTAGTTGCAAAACGGAATAAACTAAATCACCAATGCTCATCGAGAAAATTCAGAGAGGAGGATATACACAAATGAATATTTGTGTACACAGTGGCCCTAAAAAAGCATTTGGATAAATTGATGAATGTCATAAATGTCCATGTTAAAAATAGATTTGATGTGTTATTCCAATTCCCACTGCACTTTCCAAAGGGAGGTTAAAGTCAAATACAGCACAAAAGCAACAAGATTTCAGGCCTAAAAGCATTGCACAACATTAATTTCTGTGCCAATATAAACTTTTTCTTGCACCCTATGCCCCCCTCCCCCCTAAGACTGATATAAGATTGGCGTTTAAATGAAAATATGAGCTGCTCTTATCTGATGAGCCACACTCTATGAGATTCTTAATTACTAGTTGAGTCATGTTGATCTCAGCCTCATGATCCCACTGCATCTTTTACCACCCAGGCATACGGCAAGACCACACTCAGCCCAAACGCATCCTTCTTCTTTATTAAGATGGCATTCGCTGTTCCCACTATTAATAATTACAGGTTTAAAATATCATGTGTGGATTCGAATACATTGGTAACATGATGACACAGCAGGTCTTCTAAAAGGACTTGTCGAAAACATCTTTAGTGAATCACAGGACAGATCTTTTAAGCTTTTTTTTTTTAACCTGTAAAATGAGACAATATTTAACTTTTATTGAGAAAAGGAGCATCTTCTCAGAGAATAAGACCAACATTTGACCAATGGTTTAAAGAGTGAAAAGGATTCAAGGCCAGTTATTAAGTAACCAGGTTAATCTAATTTTCCTTTAAATTGACGCACTAAAAATAGCAGAGAAACTTCTAGGCACCGGCTTCACTTCGGTCGCACATTTTGAAAAGCACTTGATATTTTCATCAAAAAGATATTGTCAGCAAAACAGTTGTAATGTTTCAGTGTGGAAGTTAAATTAGATATTTAAGGTTTTATGTATTATGTTTTTTTTTTTGTGCTTTTTATGTATTGCTTCAAAATCCACAACCAAATATCCTTTGGTAAATGAAATAAAGACCAACTGAACAGAAACTGAACTTAGGTTCCTGCATCTTGATGTTTTAAGTATTGACTCCTTAATTCAACCTTTTAGACTTGGGTTGAACAACTCAAAGAAATCTTTAAGAAATCTGAACATATACTGACCTCTACAGGGCATTGCTAATGTTCCTGAATAAGAAAGCACTGCATGCTTTAGGGTGTCAAAAAAAAACAAAAAAAACAAACAAATATTTGTTCATAGGTTTATCAAATCACTTCTCACATCAAACACACACATTAACACAACCTGGCTTTAAATAAGATTACATGTTTCATTGCACATTATTTCAACAGACAAAATGATGTACAGTATTTCTGACTTATCACTCAGTCATCAGTCCACCAGTCTATCTTCCCTGATTCTGTTTTACAGAGAAATAATTTAATACAGACCAAGAGCAAGACTACAAAATAAGTCTAATGGGAGGTAAGGTATAAAAAGGGCATTAGACAATGTATGTTGTGTACTGAATTAGAGGTTGCACAAAACTGATAAATTTGTCCTAATGTTGTGCTCTACTCAAGTATATTATACTTCCAGTCAGGAGTGTTTTGTTTGGATCATTGCTTGATCTCCTGTTCATCAGTTTTGCTCTCCGTCTGGCCGTCTCTCCTGTTGGTCAGCTCTTTCAGTCCCTCCTGAAGCTGCTCAACAGCCTCTTCATCTCCTGCTGCACGTGCCAGAGCCAGGGCTTCCTCATACAGTTTACCAGACTCCTCAAACTCCCCTGGTTAACAAAAGACAAACAACAATGACAATTGTGTATCCCTGAGAATATCTTCTAGAATATTCTTTAATCTTTATATTATAATCATTCTATTCTAAACAGATGGGTTTTGAGTTTGGATTTAAAATGTGAGAGGGAATCAGTATTACGGAGGTCAGGTGGAAGCGAGTTCCAGAGTAACAAGTTCCCCATAGTAACAAGGCGGACACTGGGAACAGTGAAATGGATGGAAGAAGAGGATCTAAGAGTGCGAACGGGTGTGGGTATATGGAGAAGGTCAAAAAGATATGAAGGGGCGAGATTATGAATGACTTTAAAAGTGAGGAGAAGTATTTTATAGTTGATACGGTAAATGATGGGAAGCCAATGGAGCTGTTGTAAGATAGGAGTGATGTGATGAATATAGGGGGTACGGGTGATAATACGAGCAGCTGAATTTTGGACCAGTTGTAGGGTTTTATGCGGGAGGCCAAACAAAAGGGAATTGCAGTAATCTAAACGAGAAGTGACTAAACTATGAACAAGAATGGCAGTGGAGTGAGGCGTGAGGAAAGGACGCAGGCGGTTGATGTTTCGAAGGTGGTAGTAAGCAGACCGGGTAACATTATTTACATGAGACGTAAAAGAGAGGGTGCTATCGAATGTCAATGTCAATGTTTAACATTGATAATGATAAGAATATGTGTATATATACAGACCCTTTCCAAAAAATTAGAATATCATGGAAAAGTTTATTTATTTCCATAATTCCATTCAAAACGTTAAACTTCCATAGATTATAGATTCAGGGCCCACAACTTAAAGGATTTCAAGTATTTAGTTGTTTATTTGTACATCATTTGGGCTTCCAGCTCATAAAACCCACGAAAACAGGATTTAAAAAAATTGGGATATTACATGAAATCACACAGTAATTACACAGTGATACCAGGTTTTGGTTCTTTTGGCAGTGTGGGCAGGTGCAAATCCTGCTGGAAAATGAAGGAAGCATGAAGTGCTCTGAAAATGTCCTGGTAGACGGCTGCGTTGAGTGGACAGCACAGTGGACCAACACCAGCCGATGACATGGCTCCCCAAACCAACACAGACTGTGGAAACTTCACACTGGACTTCAAGCATCTTGGATTGTGTGCCTCTCCATTCTTCCTCCAGACTCGGGACCTTGGTTTCCAAATGAGATGCAAAATTTGCTCTCATCAGAAAAGAGGACTTTGGTCCACTGTGCTTTATTAAATCCAGAGTCAACGCAGCCGTCTACCAGGACATTTTCAGAGCACTTCATGCTTCCTTCAGCAGACAAGCTTTATGGAGATGCTGACTTCATTTTCCAGCAGGATTTGCACCTGCCCACACTGCCAAAAGAACCAAAACCTGGTTCAATGACCATGGTATCACTGTGTAATTACTGTGTGATTTCATGTAATATTCAAATTTTTTGAAATCCTGTTTTCGTGGGTTTTATGAGCTGGAAGCCCAAATTATGTACAAATAAACAACTAAATACTTTAAATCGTTTAAGTTGTGGGCCCTGAATCTATAATCTATGGAAGTTTAACGTTTTGAATGGAATTATGGAAATAAATAAACTTTTCCATGATATTCAAATTTTTTGGAAAGGGTCTGTATATATATCCTCCTTACCCTGAACTTTTGAATGGTAGTGTGTGTTTGTGTATATTAAAACGATTTAAATTTGTAAATGTCAGTGTAACTAAAGCGAGCAGTTGAACCTTTGTGCATGAGAATTCCTGCCATATTCCCAAGCAGAACATGTTGATCAGGGTGACCCGCCGCCTGTGCAAGCTCAACGGCCTTCTTTACATGAGCCAGCGCCTCATCGTGCTTCCCCTGCAGGTCCAAAACGGTCGCCAGATCACTCATCAGAACCAGGGTCTGAAACAGATTCATTACACAATACCATTTAATGGGACAAACACCTTCTTGCCACACAGACCATCAGAAGATCTTGTACGACTGGAAATATTTTGATTGAATAAATATACTACCAGTACATTTATACTTGCAAACCAGTGTAATGTCTTACAAAGGGAACGTCACCTGTGGGTGGGACTCTCCCTGCTCCTCCTGGCAGATCTGCAACGCATGCCGGTAATCCCTGCAAGACCCTGTGAAACGACGATTAGCTGCCAAATAACGTGCCCTCGCATCCAGACTGAGACCGAGCAGCAGCCTGGTGTCTTTGCGCTCCTCATCTAATTGAAACAAACATTTAGTAAGAGATCGAATAAAACACAAATAACCTGTTTGCACAGGAAGTCAACAGAACATACCTGACAGGCTTTCTGGAAGAAGGTCCTTCTGTTTCTCAATCTTGGCTTCTAAAGACTCAGTGCAGAACTGGAAGCCATGCTCCGCCAACTCGTTCCTGGAAACGAAAAGTACGAGTTACTGAACAGCGCAGAGGTTAACAGGTCAAATGAGTCAACTGTTTATCCCCCTTTTCACTCTTTCAGCAGAGGATCAGAACTCACTTGTTTTGAGTGGCATATATGCTGGCCAGCTTCAGCGACATCTCAATCACTGCATTGTCATCCTTTTGAGATAAAACAGGTACAGACGGTAAAAAAAACTGATCGCATTTCTCATTGTTTCTGATTTGTTTATAGGATAATTAGTCAACCAATGTTCAGAAATGAAGGAATCAGTGATGAGCATCGCATACAAAAGTAATTACACGCAAAAAAATATTCCAGCACTGAGAATAACTGTTTTTACCTGTGGCGTTCCCCCTGACAGCATGAAACTCATGGCTGCTTTAAACAGCTTCTCAGCCTGCAACAAAGAACAACAAACAGAGTCACATGCTGACGTTCACTACAGATGTACATACTAATGTAGAGCACCGTGTCAGTGGAGTAGGGCAGAGGGAAGATCTCCCTCAACCATACTCACATTATCCAGCTGACCTTGGACAAAGGCAAGATTTGCCATCTGTGAAGAGAGAGGAACATTAAGCTAAATGATGCTCTCATTTAATCTTCATTGTCATGTAATATATGTGATCCTGGACCGCAAAACCAGTCACAAGGGTCAATTTTTTTAACTTGAGATTTACACATCATCTGAAAGCTGAATAAATATATTCCATATGATGTATGGTCTGTTAGGATAGGACAATATTTGGCCGAGATACAACTATTTGAAAATCTGGAATCTGAGGGTGCAAAAAAAATTTGAAACATTGAGAAAATCGCCTTTAAAGTTGTCCATTTATGTTTGCGATTGTGCTGCATCAACTTACAAAAAAATATTTTTTAACATATTTACGGTAGGAAATTTACAAAATATCTTCATGGAACATGATCTTTACTTAATATCCTGATTTTTGCCATTAAAGAAATTCAATGTATTGTTGGCTATTGCCACAAATATACCTGTGCTACTTGTGACTGGTTTTGTGATCCAGGGTCACATATTGTTTAACAAGGAGAACTCTCGGAAAAAATGGACTGGGCTAGGTGAAAAAAGAAGGACAAGACAATGGACAAAAAAAAAAACATACCAGGCTGTATGTATATATAATGGCATCATTACTGTGCATCTGATGTGCCAGTCTGACAGCTTTGTGCAAGAAAACATTGGCTGCGTCCAGTTCCCCAGTCATCATGCTGTACTGTGAAGGAGGTTAAGTAACATTCAGTCTTATATCTCTTATATTATCTCAGAATTTTTTTTAATTTTTTTTATATTAAAGACAGAAATGCACGACAAGATTTTTGTTCCCCGTTTACAATCTACAGCCATGGCCAAAAGTTTTGGCAGTGACATAAATTTTGTGTTTTTCAAAGTTTGCTGCTTCAGTATTTGTAGATTATTTTTTACATGTTCCTATGGTATACTGGAAAACAGAGATAAATATTTCATACGATTTTAAAGGCTTTTATTGGCAAAAATATGCAATATATGTAAAGAGTCAATGTTTACATTGCTGACCCTTCTTCTTTATAGCCTCTGCAATGTGCTTCTGGGCCTTCTGGGCCAATTCCTGACCGATGGCAATCCATTCTTGCTTTGTTAATGATCTGAGTTTATCACACTTTGTGGGTTTCTGCTTGTCCACTCATCTTTCGAGGATTGACCACAGGTTCTCAATGGGATTAAGATCAGGGCATTTGCCTGGCCACGGATCAAAAATTTCAATGTAATGATCTCCGAGCCACTTCACTATCACTCTTGCCTTGTGACACAGTGCTCCATCATGCTGGAAAATGCACAGATCATCACAAAATTGCTCCTGGATCGTTGGCAGAAGTTGCTCTTGCAGGACATTTTGATACCGTTCTTTATTCCTGGTGTTGTTTTGGGGCAGAACTGTGAGAAAGCCCACTCCCCTGGATGAAAAGCAACTCCACATATGGCTGGTCTCAGGATGCTTCCCTGTTGGCACGACATGGTATCGTTCACCTTTTCTTTGCTGGACAATAGATTTTCCATATGTTCCAAACAGTTCAACAGAGAAAATAACTTTGCACCAGTCTTCTGCTGTCCAATCCGTGTACTTCCTTGAGGATTTCACTCTTTCCTTGATTTTTTTTCTTGGAGAGAAGTGGCTTCTTTGCTGCCCTCTTTGACACCAGGCCGTTGTCGAAAGTCTTGGCCTCACTGTGCTGCATATGCACTCTCAGTCTCGCACCCACACCTGCTGCCAATATTGAGCAGCTCTGCACTGGTGGTGAGACGATTCCTTCAACTCTTCGAGAGGAGACGGTCCTGCCGCTTGCTGGACGCTCTGGGATGTCCTGAAGACTTATTCACTACAGTTCAACCTCTCTCCTTGAAGTTCTTGATGATCTGGTAAATGGTTCTTTCAGGTGCGATATTCTTTGCATCAACTTCCTTGCATGCAAGACCATTTTGATGAAAAAGATGATGGCTGCACGCTTTTCTTTGGATGTAACCATTACTAACACAAGAACACAATGATTGGAAGCACTTCTTTCCTCCTTTTATAGCACTCAGTCTGTTCTTATAATCCAATCAGAATGATAGAGTGATTTTTACCAGACTATCACTCGGTCACACTTTCCCATTTAAAGATGATAATCAGTGAAATGATGTTAGCTATTGCTTTTTGCTAATTATTTAAAATGCTCAAGCAGCATGCTTTGCAAAACACAAAATGTGTCACTGCCAAAACTTTTGGTCATGACTTTAGACGAGGAAGCGCTAGTTGTTGAAAGTCAGAGTCGGTCTGCAGATTTCGGATGACAGATTTAGAAGTGTATCTATATAATAATAACATATTTACAAAGTGTTTAAAATCTGTTCCCTTTTAGAACTTCTTAGAAAGATTCTTAGAAAAAAACAGTGCCCATTACTGAAATGTCTTCTATTTTACATATTTCTTTTATTTAACACAAATTATTTAATCACAAATGACATTATCAGAATAACAAAGCAATCATTTGAACTGAAAAAAAATATATATCGTAGTATTTGCTTTGTTCCTCTGTTTTCACACAGACTACGCTATGAAGATCAAACTGTCTTGATGTGATACCTGTATGTCTGATAAGAGACAACTCAATAAAGCATCACAGTATACCTTGGCTTTCTTCAAGAGCAGAATAAGCTCATCCTCAAGTTTTTGTTCCTCAGTCCTCTCATCAGAGCTTCCAAAAAGTGAAAAGGCTGATGCAAAGGCAAATCAGAGTGTCAGATCATTTCAATCATTATACAGAGGTCATCCTGGGTCGAGGTGGTTTATACTTTACGTAAATATCATGAAACACTGTTATGATGACATCACGCATGTTACGTCATGTGTCAAATGCAGATGCTAATGTTTTCAATTCACACACAATCTGCATGTAAACTCACCCATGACTCCCCACGCAAGAGTCCACCTGCTGAACCCTGCCGTGTCTGAGTGACGCTTCTCTCTGGTGCATTGAGAAGAACTGACACACGGATGCCATGACCTTCTGTGCCAGCGGGTCGACAGCACAAACACCCCAGCCGACTCACGCAGCGATTTAATTCTTGCAAAAGATAAACTGGAACCGGATACATTTCTTGTACAGTCATTTACACAATGCTTCAAACGAGCTAATTGTGTAGCCAGCAGCCTACAGTAAGAGCGCAGCGCCATGTTTGTGTTTATGCAATGACGTCAGGCGTGGTGGTCACGTGACCCGCCCGTTTTATTCTCTGTTTTTTTTTTTTTTTTTTTATGAGTTGCGCACTGAATGTAGATTTTTTACACTATTATTATATATTTATTTATTACACTATTATCTTTAATGTCTGGCAGTTCAGATGGCATTCCTGTAAAATCAGTAGTTTGATTAAAAAATATTTGTACTATTTTTTAATAAATTTTGTCCATTTTCTAAAAATAAAATAGGTGTTTTGTTTTTTCCTCCAGAATATTATTTTAATTGGTAAAACCAAGGCAAGAACCAGTTGCTTAATTACATCATCCTGCAGGAAATTACTACATTTTTGGTTGTAAAACAACAGCACAAACATGGAATTGTTCATTAAAAAGAAAAGGAAATTCTGTCATCATTCATTTACTCACCCTCAAGTTATTTCAAACCTGAATGAATGTCTTTCTTCTTCTGCTGAACACAAATAAAAAATATTCTGAAGAATGTAGGTAACCAGACAATTGATCATGGACCTCATTGACTTCCATATATTAGGGAAAAAAAACTGGAAGTCATTGGGGTCCTATCAACTGTTTGCTGTTTGGTTACCGAAATTCTTCAAAATATCTTCCCTTGTGTTCAGCAGAAAGAAACTCACACAGGTTTGAAACAACTTGAGGATGAGTAAATTATGACAGAATTTTCATTTTTAACTGAACTATTCCTTTAAACATCTAAAACATCATCTTAAAAAAAAAAAAAAAAAGAAAGAAATAGCCAGGTCTACAGATGATATTCTATACCTAGTACTAAAATACAAGGAATAAAGCATACAAAAGACACATCAATTTATGATTTACTGTTCTATTTATTTATTTTACTAAAGCACAAATGAGGTTACAAAACAACACAATATCCTGTTATGACCCACTGGCCATTCGTTTTTTAACAGGAAAAAGAGGGAATGCTTTGTACTGATGTCTTTTCAGTTCTAGGTTAGCACACAGCGGGTCTCTGTATCACAGTTCATGCAATAATTTTAGGTTAAACGTATTCATTTGTAGACACAGAAGTGCACAGAAAGAGAGAGATAGGAAAGGCATAGGGTGATCCATATACACAGTCACTCACACGTAATATTCACATGAACAATAATAACTTCACAAAACAAAATTATACAAATCACCTCATATTTCAATCCTTCCTCTGAAAAAAAAAGCTTTAAATTAAGCTGTCTGTAAAGCCTTTATACATTTCATCTAAAAACGGGAACAAAGTTGCACATGTGAAATGTCCGTCTAAAAGCAAAACATAAATTTGTGTTCTTCACTTGAATAATAATAATGTAGGTTAGCATAGCCTTTATTCGAGAAATAAAGTGTATGGGTATGTAAGGCTTTCTACCCAAATCTCTTACAATCCACTGCAACAAATACAACATCTATCCATCAAAAAGATGAATGTGTAGTTTACAGAAACAGAACAAAATGCAAGCAAAGAGGAATGTCGATAGAGTGTAAATTACTTTAAAACCTATTTCAGTTTTCAAAATGAAGGAAATGTTTTCCCAAGTTAAAATGCTAACACACTCTTACATCAATGCGTTCATAAGAGACAAGAGAGGTATATTAAAGCCCATGGAAAATAAGCCCTATGTGCTTGAAACCAATCATAAAGTACATTAGATCATTTTTTGTCTCTTCTGAATGTAACAAGTCGTCTCTTTTCAAATAAGTCAGCACCTGATAATTCAGTATCTAAAACATTTTACTTAAAGGTGAATAAAAGCAATTTAGAGTCTTGAAAATGAGTAAAAACTCCCAAGCATCACACACTTATGAGTTAATTTACCAGGGAATTTATAGGCGTATATTGCAGACCTAACAACTGACCCGTTGGACTTGGACCAAGTGCCATCATCTAAGGATGTTATATTTGGCAAACAATATATATTTTTCATAAATCTGCACTGGCTTCATACAACAGGACTGAAACCTCATTAGTAACCAGCATTCAGAGGCACAAACTATTTACTGACCGCAACAAGTTCCTGTAAGGTCCAGCTTCAGACCCCCAGTCAAGAGCAGGTTATTGCACAAGATGAAAACAAAGTGTCACATACGGGCCTCTCTGGCTCTGGTATAATTTTACTGCACAATGTTGCTGATTGACAAAACTCAGTTTGAAAAGACTGTTACACATTTAGTGCCAGCGAGGTTTAAGATTCATTTCAACTATACAACGTGCAAACGAAGGGATAATAACCATTGACAAGTACTGTCACTATATTCCCCACTAAATCACACTCAAAAACACATTGATTTTTTTATGCATTATAGAATGCTGGTTTTCTAAACATTTTTATGCAGATGACCTAGGGCATTTCAAATCACTTTAAGTGAAATCACAAAAATGATGTGCAGTGATTGTCTACCCTGCATGTGTACATCTGATTGGTAGTATGGTTCTCTTGCAGCAAGGGTGCATACTAGGTGTGCAAAGAGCTGCCTAACCATGACCAGAAGGAAAATAACAGCACACATCAAACTTCAACTGCCACACAGAATGAAGGAAGACTGCTCACTCCTCACCAAACCTTGGAGTAACTGAGAAGGGTGGGTGTGTGTGTGTATGTGTGTGTGTGTGTGTGTGTGTGTGTGTGAATGTAACAGAGGACAAAGGCTCAAGCCCAGGCATAGCATGAACACCTCACTCCCGGCTCCCAAAGAGCTGAAGGAAAAAGAGGAATATGTAGACCACATCCATGTAGAGGCAGATGGCTCCAAACACATGCTCCTCTGGGTTCAGAGAGTACCGTCTGTTGCCAATCAGCAGCTGCATGTCGAACGCCAGGAACTAAAGCATAACAAAAGGAAGATTATTAGATCTTGTATGAAACACATAAACCTGACAATATTGCATAACCAAAGGGTACTAACCAGAGTGAAAACCAGAGCGCCAAATCCAGCATAAGCAGTATGCAACCAGGGTATCTAAAACAACAGACAGAGTAGACACTCTACGGTTGGACCGATATCAAAATGATGGCTTCAGTTATGATTTCAATATAATACGTTTTTAGTGACTATAGCCTCATTCAGAGTGTCAGTCCAGATCAGATTTTTATGCATTTCTGATTGGAACGCAATCCTATTTAGCAAGTGTGACCAGCAAAAAAAATCATTTTTACAAATCCGTTTTGAGCTATATTTATATGTGTTTTTTCTGGAAATACGTTTCAGTCTGACTGCTCTGGTCAGATTTTGCATTATGTCACTTTCTCATGCCAGGGAAAACGTAAACATCTGTATTGAACAGAAAACAGACAACATCTGTATTGCAAACCCCTCCACGCTGCTGTTGTTGTTTATGGCCTATACCTACCATACAGGACACACAAATCAGATCTGAACAGTTGCGACACACACTGTGGACAGTCAATAATTTAGATCAGATTCCAATCGGATACACAAATAATAGGATTCGGACTGACAGTGTGAACAAAGCTATTGGCACATCATAATAGTGACAGCTTCAAAGTAATCTATATCTATTTAGCAGCTTACATATCCAAATGGTGCAGTAAAGAACAGCAGAAGCCCGGTTATCATCAGCACCATCATGAGAGAGAAAAGTAATCCGTGACAGGTGGTGAAGTCAACCTAGATGACAGAAGACAATGCTCTATCAAATGACACATAAATGAAGCACTTGACAGAAGCTGTTTAAGATGAAATGAGCTCACCCTGGACTGGAAACAGAAGAGTGTGATGGCCAGACACACCAGTGCTGTGATGCCCACACTCAACATCACCACTTTGGTATTATGGTAGCTGTATATAGAAAGAGTGAAATTAGCGCTGCAAATTAGACACGCACATATTCTTGTACATCTATCTTTGAGAGGACATTCATTGTCACAATGCAATCTCTAGCTGTGAGTGTGTGTTAGAAATCAGGAATGGTGAGAGAACATTGTGCTTGGTATGTTTTTCGTCTTCAGCCGACAAAGTCTAAATCACATCTGGCTAGCACGCTTCTCGTAATGTTTACACAGTAGGTGGAGAGTAGGCGTCTTTTGTGGCTGTTCGAACACATTAGACCAACATGAGTGTCTACACTACGAAAGCAATCCGGTCTAATGCGTTTTTGACTACCTATGGCGGTGGTCTAAACTAGACAAGCTCAAAACGTTTTAGACCCAGTTTACACCAGTATTTAGCGTTGTTCACTTGAGATCGGATTGACAAAAACACATCTTAATAACAGGTGTAAACAGGGCCTAAGAAAGACAGTCCTCACAAAGATAGTTGTACAAGTACACACACACATATCTCAATACAGTTAACTATAGCAGTGGCAGTGTACAAGGCTACAATTGGGTTCATTTTGTCTCCTACTTTACTATTTAATGGAATGACCATAGTGACCTTAATGGTGTGTATAATAAGAGCAAGGACTCGAAACTTTCAAATTTTTAACATCCACTAACATTTTCTAGTCCAGAGATCTAAAAATAATTCATCTTAATAATTATAAAGAATATTTCACCTCTAACAGAGGTCCATTTTTTATATTAATATAATATAATATAATATAATAACATTTAGTCTTACCTGGCGAGCATGCCAGCCATATAGGACATTGCCAAAGTCTAAAAATATAAAACAAGAATATTCATCCTTTTCTTTTTAAATTTAAACGATAGTGAATACTTGTTTATAACATTTACTATCATTTAACTGGTGAACTAATGAGAACACCGAGATTACTTACAAAAATGGCTAGAAGGATCATATTGGTTGGGTATCTTCGTCTGCAGATGAAACACAAACACTGTTCAATAAGTGACGGATATCAAAGAACCTCAGAGTTCCTGATATCACACATCTCCTATGTAAGCCAGAAGGTGAACTCAAATACAAGAACAATGTATAACAAACAGTATCTGTTTACCGTGCATTTGTGCTGCACACAAGCATCAGGTATGTTCCCATGAAAGTCATGCTGGACAAAACATAGCAGTGTTACAAACATAATTCATATAAGTTCTAAAGCCTCTAAAGAGGAAAGAGCACAGTGTATAGTTCACTTACTATGAGGTCAGATAGAAAACCCGGTTATACTGTACAAACTTCCGGACTGGCTCACTGTGAAAGACAGGACAGTCTTCAGTGATAGTGCTTTCTTTTAAAAGTGGAATAAATGGATAAAATGTGTTGTGTGTATCAATTACCAAAATGTGAAGAGTGACACCACACTAAATGTGACCATGAGCTGAACCATGAGGATACAGAAGACCTGCAAAGAATATATATGCTTTTCATAACTAGAAGGTTCGTACGCTGCTGTTCAAACGTTTAGGGTCAGAACAATTCAAAACAAATTTTTTTTTAAGTATCCCATGCTCAACAAGGCTGCATTAGTTTGATCTAAAATACAGTAATATTTTGAAATATTACTACAACTATTTTTTTAAATTTTAAAGGGGTGGTTGATTATTATTTCATGTTTTTACATTTAGTTAGTGTGTAATGCTGCTGACTGAGCATAAACAACATCTGCAAAGTTACGAAGCTCAAAGTTCAAAGCAAAGGGAGATATTTTCTTTTACAGAAATCGCTTTTTAAGGACTACAACAAATGGCTGGTAGGGACTACAATGAGCTTCTTCAAGGGGTTAGTGACATCACTAACCCTAAAATTTACACATCGCAACAGATTGCGATATCTGAATGATTTGAATAAGCTACTTCAAAAAAGTTGCGAAAAGTCAAAGTTTTAGGTCGATGCATATAGCATAGAATAGACTAGGCAAGCAATTGTTACTAACATGTGACTTGCTTTAAGTAAAAAGAGTTATTAAGCGCAATAAACTGCAGAAAACAACTCAACTGTATAGCAAATATAGTATGATATATAGTATAGTATAGTATTTGCTGTAGAAGCAAATATATACAAATATGCTGCTATGAATAAAATGCATTTTGTTTGTTGTGAGACCAGTATAAATGTTGGCAGGCTGAGTAAAAATCTCAAATAACAGCCTCATGAGACCTAATTAACCTGAACATCTTTTTAATTATAAATGAGCAACAAACACATTAAAAGATATAGACTGCTTACTTGCATCCAACCCAATTCATATCTGTTAATAATGTTTGAACTGTCAAGCAGACTGCAAATAGAAAAACAATTAAATGAGAACTTTCACACCTTCCTGATGAACATGCGGCGGACATTCTTGTCCTCCCAGGTGCTTCCACTCAGGCCATCGAAGCTGCTGCTGGAGCTCGGATCAGAGAAGGGTGAGGACATGTCTGCAGCATAAGCGTTGGAATATCCTGGACCTAAAGAGACATTTTGCACTATTAAAAACGTTCAGAGAAGAAAGACATCATTTTATCCTCAGACTTTTTTTACAGTAAAGATAAGGTCCCTTGCATATAAACATTTGTGCATGCATATCCAAAATTGCTGTAATAAAATGTCACATACTAGGGCCGGGATGCACATAAGCCCAGCTGGGGTGCATGGGCATGGTTGGTGGTGGCATTGGGGGCAGCTGGGAAGCGTAAGTGAAGCTATCAGCTCCTTGTTCTTTATCTCCTGCTGTAGCTTCAGCATAGCTGGGTGGAGCTGCTGGCAGACTCATGGTCTACTGTAAAACAATAACATTCAAAAAAATCATCTGAGAATGGAATCAAGAACAAGTAGATCTGTTATTCCAGCACCCTGGCTAGCATTAATATTTCATGCCACAAAGCCAATGGAACTTTGCAACTCTTCACCACATGAATTCCTTATGAACCTAAAACTTGGATCCTTTCCTATTTTAAGCCAATGGCAGACAAAAAGGTTAACCTTTTTTTTTTTTTATTAAATAAATGTGCTATATTTTAGTTCAATCATGGATTTTTTATTTAATATTTTGTATTTTAGGGGATTTTATGATAAAAAAAAATTTTAAGTTATAGAAATTTAAGTTTATTGTTATGAAAAAATTCAAAAAAATACTATTTACATTTTTTATATGATTTTCCAAAACATGCTTTACTCTAAACCTGCGAAAAATCTTTTGTTTGGGCCGCAGTACCAAACATTTCCACTAGATGAAATTTGTTTCCCATTCATTTCCAATGCTGTAATTTTTGATTGTGAGAAGCACAAGAGCAATATTTTTTTCAGACCATTTAACCTTTTCGAATCATTACATGATTCTTTTTTTCCTTTTCTTTTTTTCACATAGCAAGTGCCAAAACCTTTATCAAGTTTTGAACCATTCCGTTAATTAAAAAAAAATAATTATAATCAGGAAAAAAGACTGAAGAACACCAGAGGGAGAACAGCTTAATAATATTCCCTTTTAACTGGGCACAGATTATAATGTATAATGTTTATAAATTAACCACGTGAAGCCTGACATACCATATGAATTAATAGTTAATGAATTAAATAAAATCATATATTTTTTAAATGTGTCATACTATTTCTCCAAATAATACGTCTTAGTAAGATGATATTTAAATGCTTAGTTTTATGATCAAGACTGTAGTTTTATTTTGGGGGACAAAAGTTATAATGCAGTGCAGTACAATGATAATTGAGAGAAATAAACGTTCCAAAGATGCCTATCACACTTGATACGTATACATATGTATATATGTGGATAGCTAAGTAAACATGGTTGCTACAGTCTAGTAAAAGTTAATTTTGATATATTACACATATATTCATATATGATATATTACACATATATTACACATATATACATACACACACACACACACACACACACACACACACATATATATATATATATATATATATATATGTATATAAGAGGACAGAAGGCATGTAGAGCAATTGTGTACAACAGGTTTTCTTCAGCGAAGTTGTTATCATACTGTACAGTTAGCCTATACAGTTATTATAAGTAGTAGGCTAAAGAGAACATCAATTTGATCTGGCTAGTGGATGTAGAGCTATCAAACACAAAGCACAACAGTCTTTTATTCTAAATTATTAGTCTTAACGAGGGGAGTACTGTTATGCTGTTATATATATACTAAAATAATTTGCAACAGGACTTATATAAAGGTTGACAGCGCTTAGCTTAGCTAGCACCTCGGTGACACTTTTCAAGCCCATTCTATCGTGCAGGAGGCGACAAATGCTTTGCGCATATAAGAATAACGTTGTTAGAACCTACATCAAAATGTAGGCTCTAACAAATTAATTCTAGAGTAAGCTTTGTATTTTAACTTACCTTACTGTAACTGCTAATGTGACACTCGAGATCCAAGTAAAAACAATGAACTCAATCGTTCAATGACGTACTTCCGGTGTTTCCGGACATGACAAACGCGAACCGTTGGCAACCTGGAAAACGTGAAGCGATGTTGGTAGAATTTCTTTATGTTTTTTACAGTGAAAACATGTCCTGTTGGATCTCAATGCAAGTTGAAAAAAATAACTCACATTTAGAACACACATTGATCACACATATATTTTTTATAGAATCAGAAAGAGCTTTATTGGCATATGTTGCATACACATATGTTGTGTTTGTTTTGGTGACAAAGCAGCTTCCAGTACACAGAGACAACTACAACAAGTATACAGATAGTAAAATAGAAAATAAAGATGTGAATAATAGACAAAACATATAGACAATTATTATTTTTTTATTATCCATAAATGTAAATTCACAGGAAAGTATGGAAGCTTGTTTCCGCCACTGAATAATAAATAAATAATAATAATTGCGACTTTTTATCTCACAATTCTGACTTTTTTTCTCACAATTGCGATATATCAAGTTAGAATTGTGACTTTTTTCTATTCTTGACTGATATGAAGTCAGAATTGTGAGAAATTAAGTCGCAATTCTGAGAAATAAAGTCGCAATTGCGAGATATAAAGTCGCAATTCTGAGAAATAAAGTCGCAATTGCGAGATATAAAGTAGCAATTCTGAGAAATAAAGTCGCAATTGGGAGATATAAAGTCAGAATTGCATGATATAAAGTCGCAATTGCGTGTTAAAAAGTCAGAATTGTGAGATATAAACTATTCTGAGGTAAAAAAAGAGAAAAAAAGTCCGTCTTTTTTTCCCTTAGAATTGGACTTTATATCTCACAATTGTGAGTTTATATCTCACAATTCTGAGAAAAGATGTCAGAATTGCGAGAAACTCGCAATTATGTGTTATAAAGTCAGAATTGCGTGATATTAAGTCGCAATTGCGAGAAAAAAAGTCTGAATTCTGACTTTATAAGACGCAATTGCGACTTTATTTCACGCAATTCTGAGAAATAAAGTCGCAATTATCTTTTAAAATGTTTTATTTTGTGGCGGAAACAAGCTTCCATAGAAAAGAAACAATGCCTCTTATTTCTTTTTTAAATACATTACATTGAATTAATCTAGCACTAAAACAAAGTCTACTCAGTGTAGAGACATGTCACCATAGCAAAAGCCTCTTTAACTAGTGAGTTGCCATATTATTTCACTCTATTAGTGAGGACATGGGTTAGTCATAATTTAGATTTTTTTTAATCTCATAATTTAGATTTGCTATGACAAATTTCTTTTTATCTCATAATTACGACTTTTTATTTTTAATTATGACTTGATTTTTTTTCTTATGTGGCGGGAAGGGCCTTCCATACATTTGGCCCTCACAAGTATAGCCAAGCCGTACACACAAAATATAAATGTATTAATAGTGTATATATATAGTAGAAAAGACAAGTAGGTATGAATTCTTTATATATTTTTTTTCTGTAACGTTTTGTCAAATATTTTTTTTCTCTCTGAATAAAGATTGTTGTACATTTATTAATCTGAATTAGATTACAAAGGTACAGATGCATATTTCAAGTAGGTAGACACAGAAACGTAGATCCTCTGCTCTTGAGAAAACTGTACAAAGTCAGAAACCAAAGAAAATACACAAGCCAAATCAATTAATGTACGCTTTTTTAATTAGACATCTTTATGGCAAATACAGCTCTAAACAATAATTGATACAATAAAAAAAAACCTCATGAAGAGTCCTTGAAGTTTACTTTATCGTTCATATTAGTCTCTGTCCTGTAGACCTGCCCTCCACTAGTTTAAAAAAAAAAACAAATTTAAGTGCACAACCATGGTTTTTAATAGGTTTTTCAAAAGTAAAGTCCAAATAGTGTGATGCATGTTAACACACAAAAAAGAAAACATGACTGAATTCCCCTTGCAAGCCCAGTAACTGACTCAGGTCTAACAAGCATGCTTGTATTTTTCCTGGAGAGCAAAAGTCTGGTTGGCAGAGATGTTGGAAGTTCGAACCGTCATCTATGTGATGGGGAGGCGCTCTACTGGCTATAAATCATGCATCTGTTTATCGATTTTTGATTTCAGATGTTCCTTGTAAGCCAGAATGTCCCTGCTCCATTTTGTGATGGTCTGCTTTTCACAAACCCAGATCTCCTGAGCCACCTGCAAGGAAACAAAACAATATTATTAAAATGTAATCAAATCAACTGCATTAGCTTGACAAAGAAAACATTAATGACATGTACAACAAGATGGGCAAAAACCTAACTAAAAGCTTCACATTACCTGCTGAATAAGCCTGAAGTCGTGGCTAACCAGCATCATTCCACCCTCGAATTCGTTGATCGCCTCAGCCAGAGCATCAATGGTTTCAATGTCAAGGTGATTGGTCGGCTCATCAAGAAAGAGCATGTGGGGAGTCTGCCAAGCCAGCCAGGCAAAGCAGACACGACACTTCTGCCCATCAGACAGATTCCTAATGGGGCTCACCTAGTTTAATAAAATAAATAAATAAATAAATAAATGAATGAATAAATAAATAAATAAATAAACAAATAAATGTCTGGGCTTCACAGATTAAAAATCAAAGTCAGTCCAAAAAAAAAACACCTACTTGCTGTTTGCCAGTGAGTCCATAGCGGCCAATGATTTTCCTCATCTCTTCCTTCTCCTTAATCTCAGGGTAACACTTCATCATGTATTCCAGAGGTGAAAGGTCAAGTTCCAATTGCTCTGTTAGATGCTATAGAAAAAAAAAAAAAAATCCCGCAAGTTAAATACTATTAAAAATCAGTCTAAGTGCCACAGACCTAATTATGTGGCAGATTCTAATAATAATAATAATAATAAATTAAAAACTTTAGTTTTCACATATACATACAAAAACAAAACTGCATCTGGGTTGCGCTGACAGATCAGCTAAACGCTTCGGTCTAGTTTTTGTCAAAGCTCTATCCACAACAAGAACAAACTGCTTGATGGAAGAGCTACAATTCGGCCTTTTGTTTACATCATGTCATCAGAAACAACCCATAGTAAAAAAATTATAATAATCTATATATATCAACATCTTCACTATTTTTATCATCATCATCATCATCATCATCATCAACCATTATTATATAAAAATGTCATGACAAATTGTCTGAACAGACCTGATGATATCGCCCAATCTTCACATGGGAGTGTTTTCTAATCATACCGTCTGAAGGCAGGAGCTGAAAGAAGAGATGATGCCTTACAAACCACGATACTAAAGATTCCAAACCACATAAAATGCATGCAACCCTTGGTATGATTTTAGGTTTATACATTTAAGTTAAAACATTCCTTACCTCTCCAGCAAGGAGCTTCAGCAAAGTAGATTTGCCAGCCCCATTGGGCCCTACAAGGGCCACCCGTGTGTCCAAGTCAATTCCAAACTCCAGGTTATTATAAATATGTGGCTATATAACACAAAAGGAGACATGCGAGAACCTCAATCCAGAGAAGGATGCAACAACAGAAATGTGTGTAAAATGTGTTATTGAAGATTAGATGGTTCCGCGTACCGTATTATCCGAATACCTGAAGCTGACATTCTGAACCATAATGACAGGAGGGGGGATCTTCCCACAGGGAGGAAAATAAAATGACAGGGTCTGAAGAAAAAGAAAAAAAGAAAAAGTAATTTCTACTACTGACTAAAAGGATTAAAAAGGCAAATTACTGATCAAGACTCTTTTCTCACCTTGTCATTCACAACACGCTCAGTAAGACCAGAGGCGACCATCTTCTGTAGTGTCTTCTCTTTACTCTGAGCTTGTCTGGCCAGCTTGGCAGATCCGTGACCAAACCGAGCAATGTAGTTCTGCGGATCAACAGGAAACCATTTAAATAACCACATCAATTACAAGCTGAGCAATTAGAAAAGGGCATAGAAGATTTGAATATTTACAAAAGGTACATATAGAGATCGTTTACCTTCATGTGTGTTATCTGGTCCTGCTCCCAGTTAAACCGCTTCATCTGATTCTCCTCCAGTTCCTCTCTGGTCTTTATATACTGGTCATAATTACCCTTTACACAAGAGGATGAATGACAAAATAAATGAAATTGCACATTTGCAATTACAGGAAATCAGCTTTACGGGGGAAAGAATTAGTCTTTACCGTGTAATATTTAAGCTTGCGCTGGTGCAGGTGAATAATGTTGGTACAAACGCCATTGAGGAAGTCCTGGGAATGGGATATTAAAACCAGAATTCTTTTAAACCTGTCAGGGGAAAAAGAAACAAACTTGATCATACGGCTTTCAGCATGGTGTTTGCAACAATAACAGAATGCATTTCATAACGTAACGGTTACACTTTATGTTTACTTTACAAGGTGTCCATTACAGTGCACTTAAACAGTTAAGCAATGAGTTTCATTAGCTAACATGAATTTACTTTAGATTTTAACTATGCATAATTTGTTATTACTACAGCAAGTAAATGTAACGTGTATCAAGGACACAGTAAAAATAAAGTGCTACCATAACATCTTCAAAAACAAAACTGCATCTGGGTTGCGCTGACAGATCAGCTAAACGCTTCGGTCTAGTTTTTGTCAAAGCTCTATCCACAACAAGAACAAACTGCTTGATGGAAGAGCTACAATTCGGCCTTTTGTTTACATCATGTCATCAGAAACAACCCATAGTAAAAAAACAAAAACATTTGATTTAATATTCTGTCATAGACTTGTTTTAAAAAATAAAGACTTACTGGCTGAGCTCTTCCTCCAGCCACACACATGCATCCAAGTCCAGGTGGTTTGTTGGCTCATCCAACAGCAACATGAAAGGCTTGAGGAACAGTGCCCTGAAGATAAAAAAAAAAAAAAAACATGAATGAACCAAGACTTCGAAGATTGTTGAAAGATATGCAAATGCATTCGTTGAAAGATCTAAAGGGATCAGAAAATTCGCTTCGGACAGTTTTTGTCATCGCACAGTTAGCACAAAGCAACTGCGCTATCATTCGGCCTTTTATTACATCATCTCCCAGGAGCTTTGAGCTTCTGAAAGAGATTCTGAAGACTCACCGAGCAAGAGCAACACGCATCCTCCAGCCACCGCTGAAGTCTTTGAGTTTCTTCTGCTGCATGGCAGCAGTGAAGCCCAGACCGTGGAGGATCCGCGAGGCCCTCATCTCCGCTTTATCAGCATCCAGTTCCTCCAAACGCTCATACAGCTCCATCAGCTTCTCACATTCAGCTAAAATTTGACAAATTTAATGTTAAATTAAATTCACAAACATTCAAATAAGCATAATAAACACATACGTGTTCCTCAAGGAGATTCCTTAAACACAGTGCAGAGTTAAGAAGTCTTCTCCAACTGAGATATTCAATATACCACGCCTAGGAAAGGAAGCTGTTACAAAAACAGTTCCTATGAAAACGTGGAAAGTTGTATTGACCAATTAACAGATCATTTGAAAAATTTTCACTATATATACACACATTACACATTTACCCTCATTGGTTCTCACACATATTGGGATCAAACAATTGATGTTGAAAAAAGTTGATGGTTTTGAACAAGTAAATGCCAGTTTTCATTTCCAGGCCAACTATTCCTTTCAAACTACTCCGTGTGCATTTGATCAGTTGTTGAAACTCACAGTCCTCATGAGCTAGTCGTTCAGCCTCTCTCTCCAGCTGGATCCTCGCCTCATCTACCTCCATCACACACTCCAGAGCGGTCTTCTCACTTGGTGCCATCTCACGGGTCAGGTGGTAAATATCTATGTGCTCTGGAATCGGCACCTCCCTGTGACCAATTGCTGACAGCAGCATTGATTTACCTACACAAAAGTTTAAATGCAAATCAGTTATTTATGAGCATGTAAACTGAAATCACTTCTAAAGCCAACAAGTGGAGATTTATTAGACCAACATGAACAGATTCTACACTTACCAGTTCCATTGAGTCCGATAAGGCCATATCGACGGCCAGAGTTGAGCTCCAAACTAGTGTCACTGAGCAGCTCCTGTCCGTGAAACGTGAGAGACAAGCTGCTGATGTGCACATCAGTGCTGTTGGGATGAGATGCCAACACACCAGTCACTGCACGGGCCTCAGTTTTCTTCAGCTCAAACTCATCCAGCTCCTTCGTCAAACTGGCAACCCCTAAGATAAAGAGAGAAAAAGAAGATGATTCAAATAGACTTCAAGGAGGAAGATAAAAAAAGTAGTTTTGAAACACTTGGTGAGCCAATAGGTGGGGGGAAACTCAGATTTACAAAAGTTTAAAGGCATGGTTACACAAACACAAATGTTCATCAGTTCAAATCAGTGTGTAAAAAACAGCAGAACAAAAATGCAAAGTCACCCTCTTATCACATAGGTGGCAATTATAGAAAAGCAGCCGGTGGAAAATTCCCAATGGCATGGGTTATTAATTCAATGGGATTTTGCCTGCAAAAATTCTCTCAATAACAGTAAATGTGACTGAATTAAGCCAAGCATTATTAATAGTTTTCAAATGCCCATTCTTTAAGGTTTATCAAATAACACCAAATTCAAGAGTACAGAGACGATTACACCAAATATTCATCTTGGTGTGAACAGGCCTTAGAGCGGTCTTTTAATGGCTCCTCTTACCATTGAACTCAGCTGCTCCGTTCTGCTGGTCCTCTGGTTTCTCTTCATCACCATCCACTCCATCCTCGGGTTTCTTTGTACGTTGGCGAGCTTTGGCTGCTTCTTTTTTCTTTGCCGCCTTCTTTTTTGCTAAATCGGATGGCATTTTAGCTGCAGATCAGAGGAACAGAGCACTTCTGAAAATCTGAGGGAGAGATACAAAAAGATTAGTTGGAGGTTAAGATGCTCTACTAGGACTAAAGAAGAAAAGAAAAAAAAAACATTACAAAGTACACACTGTTCCCAAACGACTTCCGGTTCAATCGACACTCGATTAGTCACTTACGCAGATTTTGTGCTTAAGGTCTCTTTTCTCATTTGTATTCTGATGACATTGAACATATTGTTAATACATTTTGTATACAAAGTTGTATATATATATATCATAAACATGTATTCTCTATGTTTTGCAAGAAAAATTAAAAGGTCTTGTTTTAGCAAACCAAGCTTCAGGCAGCAGAGGGCAGTGGTTCGGCTCGGCTCACGTGGAGTACAGTCGGCCAGTACTTTTCCCTGACGCAGTCTAGGCGTATTACGGCAATGATAAAGTGATACCGGCAAAGAAAATAACCTATTACACGAACGATATCGTGAGGAGTTCGGAAAGCACAAATGACCGATGATATAGCGACATACCATCGCTGCTGCTCTCAAGAGGAAAAAAGGTGTCGGTTAACTCTAAAGGCCCAACCAATGTGCCACTTCACCAACCATGCTAACTATAGCCATAACGGTGTATCCCAGATCACGAGAAATTTTTACTCCCTGGACATAAAACAACTGCAGTTTACATTAAAAAAAAATGCAATAACATTTGTAAAAGAGGTATCAACCGATAAACAATGTTAAATTGGTTGAGGGGCGCACGCGACTCTCTTGTCCCCACGAGCTAGCCGGCGAGCTAACAGCCGGTAAAACTAGCCTGTTAATCCGAAAGATGTCCGGACAACAAAACTAAATTAGTAAATGAGGTATGATTTTTTTTTTTGTAGACATCGATCATCACAGAGATAGATGACTATCACGAGTAAATAACGAGCTTTTGTTGAATTAGGCCGTAATCTTACCTAGATCTATTCCTGACGAAGCGCTACTAGCAGCACCGGAGAAGCGGTCTCATCTCATGGCCCGCGCTACAAGCTGTGTGAGGCGCGTGTCACCAATACCGGCACGGCAGCCAATCAGATGCCGATGCATAATAAATCTCCACCCACTCCTTTGCATAACAGCAAAGCCGCTCTCTGTTAGCAGTTTTCTTGTAGAATCACTCGTAATCTCTGGGCCTGTCTTGTTTCCCGGTTGAGTCACACAAAATGACATAAAATTAGTAATGTTCAAATAGCAGTTAATGTGAATCATACAGTCCGGACAATTACAAGGTTATGCTATTTGCTCATGATTTATTGTTCCTTTTTTTCTTAGAGGAAAAGATAATTCTGTCAGTATTTAGGCTACTCACTCTCATATTTTCCCAATCCCCCTTTACTACATCTGTGGAACAAAAATCATTCAGACTCGTTTTATGAATTGGACCAACTTTTCAACTAAAAGAAAGAATCAAAATAATGATCATGATTTTATTCATTTTATTAATCTTGTTCAAAATGTCCTTTACAGACACACTGCACCTGTATTTAAATAAAATACATAACACAATAAGAATGTATTGTAGAAAGGTAAAGGGTCAATCAATGCCTCTAAATATGAACACCTTTTGACATTCATGTAGGCTATATCAGATTTAGTTCTCATCTGTTACACTTGTGCATCAAGCATACCTCAGGCCACAGGATTACAAATGCCATCACTTATGTGATGGAATATTCAGTAAAATGAAGTCATTTATTAGCATTCGCAATGATGATGTAACTGTACTTAACCTTTGGTTAATGCTTCCTGTGCATCTCAGTGATAAGGCAACAAAGATAAAAAATATTTTAAAAAAACATTTCTGAACCATGCTAACAAAGAAACCCCCCAAAAAACAAAAATATTCACATGCAACATGCATTATTGTTTTTTCAACACAACATATTTAAAACACATTTTTGTTTAACTGGAATTTAAAGCCTCTGAAAATGAAGACATTTTCAACCATCATTTATAAAGATTGCTTATATGAGAAATCATGTTTAGAGTCGTTAACAATTCACAAAAATCTGAATTGTTAAGACAAGTGTTCACAAATCAGAAAGCTTTTTGTAGCGTGAATCTTTAGTGTTAATTTCCATTTATAGAACGTTTCAAATTATGACAATAAATGTCACTTATTGCAAATAAAGGTAGCTGTCTTATTTTAATCCAGTGGATTTCTTCATGATCTCTTTTTGCACAGTGCAAATTTAAAGACAGAAAAAAGAAGAAAACTGCAAGAAGAATGTAACGTCATATTCAAACGGATGGAAAAAAACATGACAGATTCAATATCTATATTTACATATTAACATTTAGCATGTCATTAATGGTTAAAAATATGTCCCAGGCATAAAAGTTTCATTGATTGTATTTTTACCTTTCCAAGAAGAGACACAGTAGCATATCTGCACTTCATGTGCATCACAAAACTGATAAACAATTATAATAGCCGCTGTATTTGTGTGTAGTCAGTGTGAACGTGTCATTCCCAAGCTACATTCTTAAATTCATTGAATTGTGAGATTATATACATTCAACTGTACATTAAACATACATCAAATAAGAGTACAATTACACTTTTCGTTGATTAAAATCAGTCCAAACCTCAATACTGAGAAGGGGGTCTAATACTTTCATGTCCATAAAAAATAAAATAAAAATTGCCAGTGTGGAGACGCCAGAATAAAAGTGGCCAAGAAACAGATTAGTGGAGTTAAGTGGTTCGCAGTGCTAAAGCTTGTTCTAGCTCCTGTCTTCGTTGTTGAATCTACATAACAGAAAAAAACATACATTTGTAAATGAAAAGAGCAAGTGAAATTTTCACTTTTGATTCTGACATACACTTCCTTTGAAAAGTGAAGTATCATTTAAATATAACTTTTTTAACTTAACATTTTAAATTGTAGTTTATTCCTGTGACGGCAAAGCTGAATTTTCAGCATCATTACTCCAGTCTTCTATGGACGCTTGCTTCCGCCACATAATAAAAAACGTAAAATATAATTGCAACTTTTTATCTCACAAAAGTTTTAAAGTCAGAAAGTCAGAATTGCAAGATATAAACTCGCAATTCGGACTTTTTTTCTCACAGTTGCAAGTTTATATCTCGAAATTCTGAGATAAAAGTCACAATTACCTTTTTATTCAGTGGTGGAAACAACCATCCATAGTCTTAGGATTATCCTTCAGAAATCATTTTAATATGCTAATTTGCTGTTCAAGACGTTATAATTACTTTTAGGATTATTTGATACATAGAAAGTATAAAAAGAAAAGCATTTATTTGAAACATAATAGATTTATTCACTGTCACTTTAATGCAATTTTATGCATCCTTGCTGAAAAAAGTATTCATTTCAAAAAAAAAAAAAAAAAAAATCTTACTGAGCCCAAACCGTTGTATCTAACATGATTCAGTCCTGTTCCCCTCACCTTGCAATAGAAGTAGCGACTGACAGCTTCCTGAGACCAGGGCTGGTTATAAAACTCTGCTCTCCTCTCTTCCTCTGGATTACCAGCTGTATCTGTCATCAGCTGCAACCAAAAAAAAAAAAAATCCAGTCCAGTTCAAAACAACCAAAAAAGACAATTTCTTTAAAAGCAGTTACATCCTTTCCACCACTAGGTGTAGACATTGTTTAAAAAATGTTCAATGTTTAACTTATACAAACCTAATTTGGACATACATAAAGATGCATAATGTTTTGATATTTTATATAATAATACAGTATATGACCATGCTTTAGAGCAGTACACATGGTTAACATTCACCTTAAGGTCCCGGTTCTGGGAGCAGATCCAGTCCTGGATGTAGCCTTTGGGGTCTCTGGAGAAGCTGAGCATAAAATCCCTTTGGATCTTGAGTTGGTTGATGGACTCGATAGTTTCATGGATCTAAAGGAGAAAAGGTGATGATGTGAATTTCAACTATGAATGTACATATGTTATGCAGAAACTCATGCCATAGGGTTTATATGAAGACATAATGAGGATATTCAAATGATTATTTATTGCCAAGATCTCTCTCACATTTAACATTAAATCTCTTTCTGACCTTGTTGTCTAGGGATGCAATCTCTTGTTGATTGGCTGTGGACAGCAAGAATCCATTCATCTGACTCTTAAGAGGATCATCAACTTCAACATCAATGTCATAGCAGGCTGTCTTCTTCTGGTCATTTGGATCCACACTGATAAAATTAAAATCAAAAAGGCATTTAAAGGAACAGTTCACCTGAATATAAAGATCACGTCATTAGTTACTCACTCTTATGCCATTTTAAAGCTATATGCTGTTGTTTTTTCAAGTGTAACACAATAATACATGACAACATTTTGTCCTTTTTGGAGCCGCACACAATGAACTTCTGTTGTGAGGAAAAACCCATTTAAAGAATCTTTAAAAAAAATATTTTTTCTTTTACAGTATACCATAAAAAAGAACAGCATACAGGTTTGGAACAATATGAGGGTGTGTAAACAACATAATTCGTTTTTTTGGGAGGTGAATTATCCCTTTAAATTCTAAAGGAAATCAGCCCTCTAAAAGGTACATTCGTGTCACAGGCCTTAAAACTGCTATTGTTTGAGGAAACAATAAATAGAAATACATTGTAATTTTTTGACTAATTACCTAATAATATGATTGATCACAATAGGATCAGGCGGCAGCAGCAGGTTGGTCAGTCGCTGAGGGATCTCACAGAACTTTAAACGAGGACAGTCGAAGATCTGGAAGAAAAAAAAGAAAAGAAAAATCAGGTATGCTTATCAGGCAAAATGTTAACACCAAAATGAAGAGAGTATTTTATATGACAAAAGTATGTCAGTGCCTGCTGGAAATATTTATCACAGTTGATGTACTCCTTTTCATGAGGATCCTGCAGCTTGTTGGTCTTGACGTACTGCCATAATGCCTGGATGATGCAGGAGCGGGTTTGAGTGTGGATGCCAAGGAGACGTGCGAGGCGAGGATCCAACTTAAACTGAGGAGGCTGAAATGCACAATGGATAAAGGAAATGAAATAAACGCATTCAGAAATATCTGAACAGAGCGGTACAGTTATAAAACATGCACATATTTACTACAATTTCAATTCAGTATTCTTGAGTAGCTGACATAACATGTCCTTGAACTTTATTCAACAGCAAGGTTTTAGGTTAAAATGTATGCTACTGTTAAAAAAATAAAAATAGGGATCAGTAAGACTTTTAAAGAAATGTATATTCTATTCACCAAGGATGCATTTAAATGAATGCTGTTCTTTTGACCTTTCTATTCGTCAAAGAATCACAGTTTTATTAACATTGATAATAACAAGAAATGTTTTTTTAACATTGATAACGACAAAAGATGTAGCTTGAGCACCAATTCAGCATTTTAGAATGATTTCTGAAGGACCATGTGACACTGAAGACTGGAGTAATGATGCTGAAAATACAGATTTGCCATCACAGGATAAATAACATTTTAAAATAAATGAAATGAAAAATGTTTCAATTGGATTAAATTAATTTAAAATGTAATAGTATTTCACAACATTGCTGTTTTTTTTTTACTCATTTTTTGATCAAATAAATGCAGCCTTGGTGAACATAAGAGACTTATTTCAAAAATAAACTTTTGAAAGGTAGTGTATATACAATATGAGGGAACGTCTACATCTTAGCTGCTGTAAACTATTTTATAATGACTTCACAAGTTCATTTAAATGCTTCTGTGTTGTGACAAAATCATTTTGAAAAATAGAAATATTGCAATCTCACAAAAACTTCATGTATGATAATTATAAAAGATTCAAGAAAAATATAAACTAGTTTTAGATAATGATTATAGCCTGTGGTTCAGCTAGAAACAGGAAATTTCATGCTAACAACCCAATTGCAGATCTATTTCAGTCTTTATCACGATTTTAAACTCCATTGTTTAAAAACATAGCTTTAGTTTTCGAACAGATCAAGCTTATTCCCATCAGGATGTAGTTAGCAACGTGAAAATTGCTGTAATTAAATGAGCCATTTACTCACTAGCCACTGTATAGCTACTTTAGTGAATAGAGAAGGGCAATCAAACCGTTAGGGATTAATGACTCAAATATAGGTGTTAACAGTGCTTTTTAAGATGGAAAAGACAAGCTAAAGCTATCATTATGCAGATGAATTTCTAACTGGTGTCTTTCTCAATACATTTATTTGGTGCTACACATTTTTGCAAAATAATTGCTAAAAAAAATCACTTTATTTCAAATTTATTTCAAGGTTTAAATAAGATTTTGAATCCCAGATTTGCAGCGCGGTCTCAGACTTTTAGACCCCAGTGTAGATTTTTCACATAGTTGTTATTTAAAGACTTTCACATAAAACCAACTACGGCATACGAATCGTCTAGTAATAATCCAGCATTCCCGCACGCACCTGGTAATCCAGCATGAGCAAGAGGGTACAGCGCACATTCACATCGCCGGGCCTCTTCACCTGGAAGCCATCGGTCTCCTGGGTTGTAGCGGTGCGGTGCCACTATAAGGATTAAACACATGCTCAATCTAAACAAAAGGTCTATAATATATAACTGCGGCACAAGATGTGCACTGCAATTTTAAACACGATTTTTATATTAGTAGTGTTCGTCTGTGTTGAGGGTGTTTTACCAGGGCATGCAGTTGCTAAGATGTTCTTAGTGGTTGTTAGAGTGTTGCTATGGTGTTCAGAATGATTTTTTTTAGCAGGTTGCTATGCAATTGCTAGTTGGTTTCTAGAGTATTCTGGGTAGTTTTAGGTAGTCTCTATGATATTCTTTTTACTTGATATGACTCTTTAGTGTTTTCTTCAGTATGTGGGATTTTTGCCCTTTTTATTGCCCACAAGGCGATAATCGTAAATCTGACTTTTCTCAATAAGCAGAGCTACACACCCAACATTAAAGGGATAGTTCACCCAAAAATTAAAATTATCTTATAATTTACTTGCCCTAAAGCCATCCTAGGTGTATATGACTTTCTTCTTTCAGCCGAACACAATCAGAGTTATATTAAATAATATCCTAGTTCTTCCCAGCTTTGTAATGCCATTTGAAGCTAAAAAAAAACAAATCCATCCATCATAAAAGTAATCCCACGACTGCAGTAGGTTAATAAATGCGTTCTGAAGTGAAGCAATGGGTTTAAAAATATTATATACACTATTCAATGTCATTACAAAGCTGGGAAGAACCAGGATATTATTTAATATAACTGATTGTGTTCGGCTGAAATAAGTCATATACACCTAGGACAGCTTGAGGGTGAGTAAACTATGGGATAATTTTCATTTTTGGGTGAACTATTCCTTTAATATTTACGGTTACGTGTTTGTTCAAATCTGCAACCCTGATTACGAGTGAGTGTTACACCAGTAATATAACTTGCCTGTACATTTTTATTGAGCCACATTAGCGATTGAAACCTTTACACCCCTCCCTCCTCCCTCCTCATGCGCTGTTTATGCATGCAGAATACATTTAAGCTTGAGAGTGAATAAAATGATTAGGCACTTATGAGATCTCACTTGCATTTTCCCAAAACCATCACATTTCAGTGCTATTTGAAAGACAACATAATGGCAAGGACTCGCAGCTCAACTCCATTAGCTTTGCTTGACACTGGAGGTGTTTTCAATGCCGTCCTTCTACACAGGTAAATCACTCTTTTTATCACCCGGCTCAATCTGGTGTGTGTTGTGATGAAAACCCACAGTCACCAAGGACAATTTAAAGAGCTGCCGAATGAATAAACTCAAATGCGGTGCGTACAGCCACTTCCAATGGGTCGGAGGCACGAGGGTCACTCCTCGAGAGCCCGCAGACCACTTCTGTGAATATGCCTTCCCTAAACCTTAATGTCCCTAACAAAGTGCAAATAAATATTAAGTGCGTGAGGCAGCTGGGAAGGCTCACTTGTGTTATGTAAATGGATAAATAAATGTGTCTGAATAGCACCTATGCACAATGGTTCCTCCACTAAAATAGAGTAAAACACACTTGCTGAATACAAAGCCTCTCAGAGTTCAGGGTGCTGTAAAAGGTTTTTTAAGTGTTTGTCTTCCGAAATGCATTTCTTTTCTCCTGTAAATGCTGGCCAAAACTCTGTGCTGGCTGCAGTGTCACCACTCCACAGTGTCACGGGCAACTTCTTCATGTAACCTGTTGCTATGGAAACCACTAAGACATGTCTTACATGAAGAATGTTTCACTGAACTTTTCATTATGACATTGACTTTTCTATGGCATTTCAATTCAATGCGTCACACAGTAGAAGACAAGAGATGCTCGTAGACACATTGAAATGTGACGATTTCACCCTGTGTTACTGTCCTTAACCTTGTTTTAAATGTAAAGAAGACTCTTGGTATTCTCCCATATTCTGGGATTATCTCTCCCATAATTCTGACCATAGTTGTGGTCAGAATTATTGGCATCCATGGTAAATATGATAAAAGATGGCTGTAAAAATAAATCTGAATTGTTTATTCTTTTGATCTTTCATGAAAAAAATACGCAAAAAGTGTGTGTGTGTGTGTGTGTGGGGGGGGGGGGGGGGGTCACATGATGAAATAAATGTTTTTCTCCAAAACACATTGGCCAGAATAATTGCCACCCCCAGAATTTTTTTATGAGTAAAATATCTCTGAAGTATATTCCCATAAATAAAAAAAAATTTTTAGTGACTAGAAACTAGAAACTTGACATTTTCAAGCTATGACTTTGTGTTGTGTCCTCATATTTATAGTCCTGTGAAACAAGGCGGCCAAATTTCCTTTAATCATCCAGCACAATGAGTAAAATCAAAGAATATAGTTCTGATGTGCAGCAAAAGATTGTTGAGCTTCACTAAATAGAAAGTGGCTGTAAGGAAATATCTAAAGCACTGAAAATTCCCATTTCCACCATCAGGGCAATAATTAAGAAGTTTACAATCAACTAAAGATGTTTCGAATCTGCCTGGAAGAGGACGTGTGTCTATATTGTCTAAATGCATGGTGAGGAGGAGAGTTCGAGTGACCAAAGACTCTCCAAGGATCACAGATGGAGAATTAGTTGAGTCTTGGGGTCAGAAAGCCACACACAAAAAAAGATCAAACAGCTCCTACATCACCACATGTTGTTTGGGAGGGTTTCAAGAAAAATCCTCCTCGCTCATCCAAAAACAAACTCCAGCATATTCAGTTGTCAGACATGATTGGACCTTCAAAAGGGCTTTGACTGATATAGGCTTTTCACGTTTGTCTGTCAGTGAAGAAAGTAAACATAGGGTCAACTGATAGGTTGATTTATGAATCATTTTCTCAGAAGCATTCATTTACTGAAAGCTACTAGGGAATCTAGGTAACTAAGTTTATTAAATTCACATTCATTATTGATCTTATGCCTAATACAGGGCCGTAGACAGGGCTTTAAAACCAAAGAGATCCTAAATTTGAAAAAAGTATTATAATAAAGTATAAGAAAAAGTATAAGAAATAGCTTTAAAACCATGTTAACGGGCAGTAGATTATTTGTCAATACCTGTTCTCTCCTCATTTCTCTCAGTCTCCTTATCTTGCCCTGTCTCTTCCCCTCCTAAAGCTAAGCTTTTTTTTTTTATTTGCTGAAGGCTACAAATTGTATTATATTAATTCTCAATATGTACACATTCATTTTCAGTTCAAAATGGCGAAATTAGACAAAAGTTTATTAGTTTGCCTGCTTATTTGTGTCATTCGTTTGACATTTATGACCTAAAAAAAAAGTAAAATATGAAATGTTTAGTTTAGCTACTTATCTCGCACTTCACCTAAATTTTAGCTCAGCTAAAATTCGCGCTCAGCAGCTTCTGTGAACATAAAGCCCGCCTACTTTGATTTGATTGGTTATCTCAAATATTCTGACATTGACGAGCAGTGAGAGACCAATGAGGCTCAGATGAACACACACACACACACACACACCCTGAGGGCACCTACTCTAGCCTGTTAGTCCTCTAAAATGTTATATAACATTGAGGAAATGCAGAAATGATTTAGAAACGCACAACAGCAGCTACATATAGAAAAGACCAAAAAAAAAAAATATATATATATATATATATTTTTTTTTTACCATCCCTTTGGCCATGGTCCAAGGGATCGCTTACCCGTTCATTTACCATCTGATGCGCCCCCATGCGCCGCATATAGCGCATTCCCAATTTTTGTGCCACTGACTGTAATGATTATGAACATAACTTTTTAACAAGTAGGGGAAATTCCCAGCTTTAAACAAATAACCATTTACATGTTTAGGACGTTTGTGTTGTAAGACTGTACAGGGACTTCAGATATAAAAACGATGTGTCATTACTAGGCAATGTTTTCTCAGTAAAATCATTTAATTTCCAATTAATTCTATAGAATGTGTGAGCTTACTAGGGAATACCAATATGGTGGCTTCACTTTTTATGACGTCATGAGCAATACAGTTAATTTAAATGAAAGGTTAGATTTTTGTGAATATTTTGAATGAAAGATCAAAAGGATAACCAATGCAGATTTATTTTTACAGCAATCTTTGATCATATTTAACAGGGGTGCCAATAATACTAACCACAACTGTAAATGCTTTCAATATTTGTTAAGACTGAATATCAGATATGGTTCGGCAATGGTTTATTGTTGTATGTCGAGTGAGTTAATGCTCACCTCCACTAAGTGGTTGTCAGGGCCATATAGATCCTTGTCCAGCTCAATAACAAGGCTCTTAAAGAAAGATGAAAACTTCCTCTTTTGTTTTCCAGGCTAAAGTGCACAGGGTATAAAAGATAAAAAATTAAAGGGACTTAAAAAGGACTAGCAAATTTAATGAAGCCTAAACAAAGATTAGTATCAGCAGATTAATATCTCCAAAAAAAAAAAAAAAAATTGTTCCATGCAATTAAATTAAGTCTTTTCAGGAAAGAAAAATGATTTGAATAGATTTTTTCTAGCCTACAAGCTTAAATACATTTTATCATGTATGCTAGATGCAATAAAAAAGACTAAATTGGATTCGGTTATGGTCAATGAAAAATTATTCATGCATGGATTAAACAGCAACTGATTGCACGCAACGAAATTAAGTTGTGACAAAATGGTGAGGAATTGTTACATTTGCTCATTTTTCTGACTAACATTTAAAATAATAATACCAACGATCATTCAAGACAAATTAATTCAACGCTGCATTATAGAACAGATGGTAAGATTATGAATGCAAACTCAGTGCTTACATCATCCAACAACTTGCCCTCTACACGCAGCTCCCAGGATGCAATGCTGCCCTCTGAGTCTTCTGCGTCAGGTTTAGCAGGGTTGTAAGTGTTTGAAATGTACAATCGCAGCTTCCGCTTTTGCTGGAACAGAAGAGCACATTTTCCATGTCGTAGTTAACTATGAGTTAGTAAAATCTCACTATAAATGTGTACTTTAACTGAAATCACATACCTTCATTGGTCTTTTGAGGGCTTCCTGTATATCCACCCTCTTCCTCATAATGGTTTGGTCAAGTTTGCGCTCAAAGGCCAGGAGGTCCATGTATGCCTGGGACTCTGGCACCAGTTCACGGATCTAATGAAAAGGCATTCAATGCATCACTCATTTTAAATGTTTTCGAAGCAGTTTGATGATATTCAACACATAAAGTGTATGGTATAGTATAATATTTTCCCTGAACCATTAACTCTCAGTTATGACTGAAGATGTGGCACTAAAGCTTAGGGCAGTGGTTTTCAGCTGGTTTTGTTTCAGGTCCCAGATTTTGGACATTAAGTGGAAACTCAAAACAGTATCAAATTGTTTTTTTTTTATTGTGCACCAATATAAAAAAAAAAGCATGTGTATATTACCGTTATTATTATATTTATATATGAAATATATTATATTAATATATTTTTATGCATTTAAAAAGTACTTTTTTTTTTTTTTTTACTAATTTATAATAAATGATAACATTAAATTATAACATTATTGTATTAATAGAATTATTGTATAAATATAGTATATGCAAAATTATTAACAAAGCTGATAATTGAACATTTTGGTTTGACTTTCAATGGTTTCATGCTCTTAGCAGACAAAAACCCACTGCCTAAAACACATTTTATCCTCAATTGAACTCATATTTAGTGTAATTCTTTTTCTTACCTTAGAATTAGGAAATTATTTAAGGTAAAACTCCATAAGTATTATGAAAAGAGTAATTATTCATATCCTGATTCTGACAATACACTAGTCTATATTTATCAAAATTCTAGGCCTATATTAAAGCTTTGCGAACTGATCGAACGTCAAATGATTTCACCATGCGTTTGCACCACTTTACTAAGTCAATGACAGTTTAACATTCTGATTCTCATTTGTTACTTGTTACTGAAACAAATCTTGTATGTCCTTGCGTGATACACAGCAAAATTGTAACTTGACTCTCTCCTGATTTTCACAGTGTTGCATCATTCTCTCCATCCCATGTGACCACCAGTATTTTACAATCCCCATCACAATGAATTAAGACCTTTTGTTTTGCCTGTAAAAAACCCTACAAAGACATTAGGAGGATTGCCCATTTCAAGAACTACCACCACCACCTCCACTTCTTGTTATTGTGCGTCTCATCCCGATGGAGACATTTTACCAAAATAGTCGTGTTCCTGCACACAGCCTACTTCTCCATGCAACCACACACCCTCACATTCCGTGGGAATCAAACCCTTTTCCACTGACAGAAAACACCAAATACACAAGAGAAGTCTTTGTGACACATTGGACTCCGCTTACCCACCCCTTCGTCTTTTTTACCCCCGGGAAAAAATTAAGAACCCAGTACAATTACCTGTACCGTGCGATCACTCTTGACTTGGCACTGAAAATTAAGAGATGAATAAACAAACACAGACAAACAGATAAAAGCAGCAGTGATGGACCTCACCCGCTGAGGGAGAATCTTGTCTGCCATTTTTCTTCTCTTGGCACTACGGATGGGGGAAAACAGAGAGAAAGAAAGAAAGAAAGAAAGAAAGAGAGAGAGAGAGAGAGAGAGAAAGCATGTTACTATGGTGACTGATAGCAGAGTCCACAGGCCATCTGCTGAATAACTGGGACCTATCCAGACGTTTTTCCAGCTGTGTGTGTGTTTGTGTGTAAGTGTGTGTGATCAGAAAGAGAGAGAGAAAGAGAGAGAGAGAGTATAAGAAGGAAAAAGACAAACAGAAAATATGAAAATAACACTATCATAATTATGGGAGAGGTTTCTTGCTGCTTTAACATCTGGCTGTCTCAGTTATTGTAAAGGGGACACATTTCACACAGGACACGTTCTGGCGTTCAAAAATCGAAAGATGTAACAGAATATCTCGAAACATCTTCATTCATGTCACAAGATGCTGAAAGAACAGCGAGACATGACGGAACAGTCAAATGCACCCCTCTTGCCTGTGTTAACATACCATAAACATGTTTGTCATTTTTACAGAAAGGGACTGTAAAATGCTACAGGAAAACCTATGAACCTTTTAACTGCAAGTTACCGTACCATATACAGTTAGAAAGTGTAAATGGTTTAATGTTGCATTATACAGTGCTATGCATAAGTTTAGACACCCATGCTAAAGTTGACTAAAAAGAGGAATAAAAAAATCATCATTTGGAAATTGAACTTAATGCCTTAATTAAAAAAATTAGGAAAAATCCAACCTTTAAGGACACCAATTTTCTTTGTGAATGAATAATGTATCGTAAATAAATAAATGTTCTTCCTTAAAATACATGGTGCATAAGTGAGTACACCCCTATGTTAAATTCCCATAGAGGCAGGCAGATTTTTATTTTTAAGTATTAAAAAAAAATATATATATTAGGATACTATGCATCCTGATAAAGTTCCCTTGGCCTTTGGAATTAAAATAGCCCCACATCATCACATAGCATTCACCATACCTAGAGATTGGCATGGGGTACTTTCCATAAGATCATCTCTCAATGCAAATCAAACTAGCTATTAGGCTACCTGAAATAAAACCATGCCAATCTCTAGGTATGGTGAAGGCTATGTGATGATGTGGGGCTATTTTAATCCCAAAGGCCAAGGGAACTTTATCAGGAGGCATAGTATCCTGGATCCATGAAGTAACTGGCCTTTAAAAATAAAAATCTGCCTGCCTCTATGGGAATTTAACATAGGGGTGTCCAAACATATGAACATTTATTTATTTACGATGCATTATTCATTCACAAAGAAAATTGGTGTCCTTAAAGGTTGGATTTTTCCTAATTTTTTTAAATTAAGGCATTAAGTTCAGTTTCCAAAAGATGATTTTTTATTCCTCTTTTTAGTCAACTTTAATATGGGTGTCTAAACTTATGCATAGCACTGTATGTCATTTTACTGTAAAATCTGTCAAGATTATGTTTTTTTTTTTTGTTACCATATAATTTACTGGGAAAAACAGTAAGAGGACATTCCCAGAAGTCCCTAGGTGACATCACATCTGATTATATTTTATTACAATTTGTATTAGTAACGTACATTGATGGTACAGTGATTTGTGTCACAATTGATGTAACTTAGTTCATATTTATTGCATTATTTTATTGTCATATGTGTTACTCTGATAGTGTTTTGTCTTTGTGTGTATGAACCTGTGCACTGTATTTTCAAATAACTTAACACAACTTAATACTTGGGTGAAAAAAAGCAGGTAAAAAGCAGATTTTGGTTCACACTTGTAGTTCGGTTCGCTTGGTTTGTGACCAAAAAAAAAAAACATTTAGTCCTGGTTCGCTTAGCGTTCACATTGGCATTTTTAACACCAAACCGAAAGATACCGAACCTAAAAGCACAGGGAAGGGATGTGTCACAACCTGATTGGTCAGCTTTTATGATGTATTGCCTCTTTTGAGATTGAACTTGCCTTACATCCAAAACAATGCTGTGTGCTGGGATAAATGCGCTCGTTGTATGTGCGTAGCCTACATATGATGGTATTTTGACCAGCTGAGAACTTGTAAAGAGCTTAGAAAATGTGTAAAGGAGTCAAAACAGCGGCGGGAATCCCTCCATCACACACACAAACGAAGATCTGCTGTAAAAGGTACGGTTCTAAAGCCTGTACCGAACTGTGACGGGAAGCATCGCGACAATGACGAGAAAAAACAGGTATGCTAGAGCAACTTGTCCTTTTTAGGGTCTCATCTTCCTGTTTTTGGTTCGTTTACATGTCTTTGGTCCTTGTTGCGTTCATATTTCATTCGAACCTCACCAGAGTTCTAGCCAGGAAATCCAGACCTAAATCTAAAAGATTAATGGTCTGGCGTCGACTAATGAAAATCGGCCGGCTCGAGGGGCGGCACCAAGCACGCATTTGAAAATCTCACTGCACGCAATTGGATAACACTACGACCAATCACAACAACAAGCCCCATATGCTCTTAGCTACCAGGGGAGCTAACTGGTAGATTATACTCTTACCGTATCCAGTCGGCAAAACAGCAAAAACGTCCTTCTTGCAAAGGAATGATTCGAGCAGCGTCTTCTGTTCCTGTTTTAATTGTTAAACTGTTTAAATTCATTGTAGCGGCCAAAGCCGTTTCAAACAACTGGTATTCATCCATAGCCATCTTGCAATGTTTACTAATGACTTCGACGTCACAGCGCTGTCGTCATCTCGCCTCTGGCCCGCCTATATCAGATAACCCGATGTGATTGGTGCAGCTCAGATCGAGGGGCATATTTAATGAGCATCATTACTCGACACCAGAGTAACTCGCTGAGCAAATTCAACTTGCGGTCTCGGGCGAACTCTGGATTACCAGGGTACCAGAGTTCATGTGTTCACTTGTTTGGATGGCAGCGTTCACACTTATTCAAATGAACCACACTAACAGGGCAATCACACCAGAGTTCGTTTTAATGAACCAAACATGCCAAGTGTGAACACACCCTTAATGAAATATACCGTTAAAAGGTGAAAAATATAAAAGGCACCAATATGTCATCTTGTAGTACTGGAAACATTGTCACAGTGGATTTACAGCTGCCATTTGTTTTACTGTAAATTTAATGAGATATTTTTGTAGAAAAGTGTAGAAAAACAGTTTAAAAAAAAACAGTGCAGATCAACAGAAGAACATGTCCTGTGTGAGCAGTCCATAACATTTGGGAAAACTAGATATTTGCGGTCCAAATGTCTGAAAATACAGACTTCTAAAATGTAATTCCCAGCATCAATTTGGACCACAAAATCTGGAGTCAAATCAAACTGTTTACAGAAAGACGTTCCCAAACATGATGCATATAATTCGTTCAAGTTTTTCCACTGACAGACATGCCACACTCCTACGGACACCGAGAGCTCCTCAGGTCCAGAGCCGAGGAGCACATGACCCCTTTGGAGCAGGAAATGCCTGTCCACATTCACATCCACATTCCTCTGGAGAATAAACTTTCTCATGGTCCGACTCGTCCACCCCAAGCTACACTGCTCCTCCGGGAGAGGCTGAGAAGCGGAGTCCGAGATGCAGTGGCGGGTGTGAGAGTGAATGCCTCGTCACATTTTCTTGATCTACAATTAATGATTAATGCATTCATTTAGGTGGGAAAAAAAATGTGTGTTACTGAACGTAGGGCAACAATAAAAGAGAAAATTCTGAATTAACACAAACAGCATGACAGAAGGGTCATGCAGTCCGCATACACAGCTAAAGAACCGCAAGCGCATGTTCTACTTCACATGCACTGGAAGTCATGTTGAATATTGTGTCCATTTAGTGAAAGTAATTTTTTATTGGTTTTTACTTTAATCTGTTACCTTAAGTGCACACATGCATTGGGGGAAATATGTCAAGTTTGATGCTTCAAACAGGAACAAACCAATCAGGCAGCGACATGTCCATCACAAACTGTCAAACTAACATGCAGCAGAGTAAACAGCCTACTTGGACCCAATTGCAGGATCTGACTGGGCTTCTCTCATGTCCATCTGTCTCGCGGATATCTCATTTGTTGCTGGAAATCCAAGTGGTTTCCTACAGGTTGATTTGGGGTACCTCTAGTTAGTTACTTAAACAGTAGAGATGCATTATAGATGGAATAATATTGGCCGATATTAAGAGTTTTTTTTTTCCTGTAACAGTCACTATTGTACACGTGCATATATATTATACACAATATCTGACTATATTCAAAGGTTTTTTTTTTATTAATGCAAATTAATGCAATAATATATTAAATTGATCCAAAGTGACAGTAAAGACACTTATAATGCTACAAAAAAATATATTTTAAATAAATGCTGTTTCTTGAACTTTCCATTGATAGAATAATATAATCCTGGAAAAAAATGCATCCAATATATCACAAAAATATTAAGCAACGCAACAGGTTTTCAATATTAGAAATGTTTCTTGAGCACTAACTCAGCATATTAGAATTATTTTTGAAGGATCATGTGACACTGAAGACTGAAGTAACTGCTGAAAATTAAAATAGTATTTTTTTTATCACTACTGAATGCAGCCTTGGCGAGTTTAATGGTGAGACTTCTTTTTTCTTACTGAAAATGTAAACTTTAAAGCCGCTAATAATTTAATAAGGCCAAAAATGTAACCTTTATTTCAATATCCACTGAATGAATATCCATAACAATCCATTTTTCATACTGTATGCTATAATGTTTTTATGCCTCACATGTAGCATTGAAAATTATTTTTATTATTTATATTTAATTTCAATGCAATGCTCAGAATGCATTAGGATTAATGTTTTGTATTTTCAAAATCAAAGTCTTTTTAAACATGATCTGCTGAATTTAGTAAGCTTCCCATCGGTGATCACAACAGACACGCTCACAAGCATAAACAGTTGAAATAAAAACACAAGGACAATTACAGTGCAGCAACAAGACAGATGAAAAGCTGAGAAAACTAACAGCAAATTCCAAACGTCACTTTTATGCCCTTGGGAAGGGAATGCTATTAGCAGGGTTGTTTTAAATGAAAATGAGCAATGTAATCCCTTCACGAAGGTCCCTACCGCACTGCTGTTAGTGAAGTTTAAAGGCGAACGTGACTTTGAGGACACAATTTTGCCCTTTGTGATCACATGATCCTGATGCGCATGTAAAACGTTTTTGAAGCAAATGCCACAAAGAGAGCAGTGTGAATCAAACAAGACATAAAGATTCAATATATGATGCTAGGTCTTATTGGCTACAACTCTAATATCTATAAACGAATTTTGAAGTGTCAGTGGCATACGTGCCATTTAGTACAGCCTGTACTTGGACATATGAGACAGTAATGCACTGCAGACTTCAGACTTCATTTCAAGTGCTCTGCACTTCTGAGTAGATAGGGAACTGTGATCCTCACTTTTAAAATGCATTAGCTGTAAGTGTGCTTAAGTGATTACTTATGATAACTGTGGCACTATTAATATTCACCAAGAAATATTTTGGCATTTAATAGCGATCAAAATGTTAGTGTCTAAAGTTAGAGCACCTGAACTAGCCAAACATAATATATTCCTGTCACTAGAGATCGCTACACTTGGTAAGGGCTCCCTGGCGAATTGTAGGAGCAAAGAAAAAGACTATAAAACCTTAATACAATTTCATACAGGCACAAGAAGTGCATAAAAACCAATACGCCCAGTTTGCCCTCAAGAAAGGCTCTGGGAATACATGTCTTATTTCTCATCTGTTGTGTGCACATATCTAAAATCAACAGGAAAAAGTGAGAGGTCAGAGAACAGTCTCACTCACTTTCTGGGACGGCTCTGGACAGGGGGAGGTTGCACGGGCTGGGTCGGGGCAGGACGTTTTCGGTTGGGGTCGAGGGCTGGGTTAGGCATCCCTGGTCGAATGGGCGGTGTTCCTCCATATGGAGGTCCAGGAGGCCCCATGGGAGCTCCTTGATGGGGCATCCGTGCCCCTGAGGTCATCCCTGGACGCTGTGGGGGTAAAAAAAAAAAAAAAGTAGAGTAAAGGTCAGGTACCAAAAAATTTTTTTGTTGAACTCACTTGACGTGTTATCGGAAGTTTAACCCAAATGTCTCTAACACACAGTACATATGAAGACACATGTGCATTTATTCACAATTAAAGCAAGTTCACATAATACACAAAGACCCTTTTACGCTAAGGCACTACAGGGTGCTGTAATGAACTCCTCCAGTACCCGAAGCTGAATTAGGCCAGGGCCTCTCGCACCTGTGCCTGTCATTTCTGAAGCGACAGCTGCTCGCTCTCTACCGAAACACAGAGGTGCTGGGAAAGTCAGTCGAACGCAGTCTAAACGGCAACTGTGCAAACTGTGATGTCAAATATCTTCTCATTTCATTTAGACCACATACACTTTCTGCCATTAGACATTAAACAGGGAATAATTTTTTTCTATTTTTCCAATATAAACCTAGACTGATTTGTATTGGGAAAAGTGCTATAGAAATAAATCTGAAGGGAATTGAATAGAAATCACAATAATGTCAATTTTACAATAAGAATCAATTCGTTAACATTAGTTAATGCAATAGCCAAAATTAAATATGCATATAAATAATAATTTGACAGTATATATTATTCTAGGATAATGTTCATTTATGCATGAACAAATATGCAACGTTTTTGTTTCACAAATCTGTATAAATTATTATTTAATTAAATTAAATTAAAACAGATATTTTAACATCATAACATATATACTTACAACATAACATAGATCTAAAAATAGATTAATAAATGCTGTCAAATGTTGTTCATTGTTAGTTCATAACACCTAATGAATCAATTAATGTAAAAAATATATATATTTAACCTCATTGTGAAGCGTTACCAGACTGAAAAGAGCAATTTTATCATTTTTGTCCTGTTATTATTTCTCAGTTGAGTTTGTGTGTTGCAGAGGAGATTTGAGGTCTGTTGTTCATGACTCATAATGGCAGAGTTGCAAAGTCCCTGTGACTCTGGATGTGCACCAAAGTTGTGGAAACATCCAGAATGTGAGCCAACGTCCCCAGCTCCAGTCCTCCCTACAGTGCGGGTACAGTACATCCCTGATGGAGATGATCCCGTATGGTGCGGTGACCCTCACGACCTGATCATCGCTTTCCAAAGCAGGCCAAGCTCCAGGGGTGTCCAGGCCTGGTCCAATCTCAGATCATCTGAGTGAAGAGGCAGTGGGATGTGAACATGTGGACGCAGCGGGAACCAGTGCAGGTCTCTGCCAATTCCTAGCTCTCAAGGTCGCAATGGATGTGTTCAGGGCACAGGAGGAGACTATCACAGAGGATAAGTTACAGAAGAACACTTTCTGGACTTAATAACCATGTCAATCTTTACTAAAAGGGGGGGGGGGAATATCAATGGGTTTGTAGGGGTGCAACCTGTTAAATAATGAAAAGGTATTTAACTCAAAAACTGATCAACTAAAAACTAAAAAAAAAAAAAAATACATTAATAAAAAAAATTCTTACAAGGTCAGTTAGCAATCATAGGCCAAGTGATCGTTATTTATAAACCATGGAGATCACCAGAAACCACCCCTAAAAAGCCTGCATTCAACCCCAATCCAGCCATTGTGCTTTCAAATTCATAAATAGCCTTTTCTGGAATATACTACTAATAGAGGATTAGTATGTCTTGAAGGCTGTTTTAGCAATAAGCCTCTAGAAGTAATACCTTGTATTTGGTCTGATATCAAATGGCACTTGAATGCAGCTTCAAAATAGTTGCATCACCACCAAAAGTTCTAAAAAGTCTCCATAACCTTTCATTCTTCCACATTCGTAAGCAGTAAACACCCTGAAACGCATACATCAAGTTTGCTTCCACTACATGTTCAGGACTGAATAACACAGCAGGATTTTATGTGTGATCTACCCTCAGGGTGTTCCTGATACACACCCTCCTGCACACACACCAAAAGAGCATCCTTTATTTCATACTGGTACTCGTCCCTCAAAATACAAGTATTTCTCATACTTCCAGCACCGGCGTTTCTCTTTCCTTGTGTTTCCTCCTCCATTTGTTAAACACAATAACCTTACATCCTTTCTCCCACACTCTGTCCTCCTCAGCTGTTCCCGGTTTTTTTTTTTGATATATAGATAAAAATGAGCAGTAACAACGGCTGCATCTTAGTTCTCCCGTGAGCAGAGCCACAGAGCTATTGACACGCTTCCACATGCACAAACACGCTCACTCACTCACTCACCACTCCGTGGACGAGAAACTCAAACAGTTTACTCTTGGTGGCTTTACGAGCTCCTCCGGCAGAATCCTCCATGTCCATTTATAAAATCCCCAGTCCCTCTTTTGTTTCCTCTATTCCTGGGTACCTCTGCCACTGTGCGCTTCCCTCACTTTTCCTCTCCTCCAAAAGAGAGTGCTCACTCCCTCCTTCTCCTCCCTCTGACGTTCCCTTTCTCCACTCTCTCTCTCTTTTTAAAGCGTGTCAGCGTGTGGCCAGAGTCGAGTCTCTCTCTCTCTCTCTCTCTCTCTCTCTCTCTCTCTCTCTCTGTTTTAGTGTAGCTTCCCTCACAGACACTGGGTTGGGAAGGATGGGGGTCTGTGAAGGGGGCTGTCGCTGGACCACCAATGTGTTGGGGAATGCCGCTGAAAGTAGTGACACACGGCAAGCAGGACTACCAAAACACAGCCACTGTGCTGTTCCAATGGACAGTTATGTGGCGGTAAATTAGTACCTGTGTGATCTCAAAGCTGGTTATTAAGTCTGAGAATTACATCAGAGTAAAGTCTGAATGACTAACCTTACGGAATCTCTGAAATAGTGTTTTTACTAGCAGAGTTTTGAAGAATCGTCTGTGAACTGACGTAATGGGACTGCTTAGATTTTGTCTATAAGTAAGCAATTAAAGGGATAGTTCACCCCAAAAAATGTATTCTGTCATCTTTTACATGTCGGTCCAAATCTGTATGGTGTTCTATCTTCTGTGGAACACAAAATATATTTAGAAAAACATGAGGTCCAAACAACATTGGTCCGCAATTAATTTTTCATTGTGTGGACATAAAAAATACTGACTTAAAAATACATTTTTGCATGAACTTTCCCTTTAACCCAAGCACATCTCAAGAGGCTGTTGGATTTAAATATACTGCTAAATCTTTCAGATGGTCAAAACAAACATTAAAAGGATAAGATATTATTGCATGAATACAATGTTTGTCAACTAATATATTTTTTTGTAGGTTTGGGGACAAATTGTTCAACCAAAAAAAAAAAAAAAAATCAGTAAATCACAATCATTGAATTTCAAGATTAAAGGATTTCTCAGAGATTAAAATGATTTAATTTACAAATAATAATAATAAAGTTTTTTTTTTTTAAATACCACTTACAATGAGGAAGAGACTGTGATATAAACATCTAAATATCTCACTTATTCATTATAATACTCAAATTGTCATAATTAGCATGGTACTGATTTGCATAAAGTTTTGCACTGTTTGCACCAACTAAGCACTATTACTAAATATATTACAACAGCAATTACAAATATTATATAGAAGAGAAAGAACAATATCTTCCTGTAGTAGAAGACCCCCTTAAAGGACCCCCATAAAGGCTAATACAGAAGAGTGGCATTGCCCCATTCAATCAGAGTGAAAGGGGTGCTGCAGAGGGAAAACACAGGTTCTGGGAAGATGTGAGCTCAGTTGTCCAAGTGCACACACAGAAAATGTGCTTAAAAGCTCAATCATTCTCCTATTAATGAACTTATTTTCAGTGTGGTTAGATAGCCTGCATATTTTCTAGTCATATGGTCTCTTTATGAGAAAGGCACACTGAATAGCCCAGTACTTGCGCTAAAGGAGTAAATGTAATGTGGTATTGCTGAGGGACAGGCCACTGGAATTACAAACTTCAGTATTGCAAACAACACTGTCTGGAAGCACAGACACAATGCAATGCAGATGTTGTGCTAAACAAGGACGTTCATCAGCAGTGTTTACATGATACATCAGTATCAAAGCAGCTGGAAGAACTTTTGAGACAGACTATTGTTGATCATAACCAGATATGGTATTTCTAAGCTATTCAAAACTGTGCAGTCATATGGATGCAAAAAAAAGATGATGCATTCCCTACAAAAAAACTGAATGACAAGAGCAATAGTTCAATAGACAGGTGTCAATTAAGCGCGCCGGACTGTTTATAGTCAAATAACATTGTCATTTATTATCAGTGCATAAAAATAGCAAAATTACAATAGACGTCTGAATAGCACTCTCGTTCCAAGAAATAATGAATGCTGAAAACGCATCTGAGATTGAAGCGGATAATGACGCTGTGAGCGATGGCGTTGCATTCATACCTTTCTTTCCATTGCTGCAAGTTTGATGCTCTCAGTTCAGCTGAAGAGGTGAAACCTGTGAATTACACGAGGTCGATGTCCGACAACTTCTTCGTTGTTCCAGACAGATTTTCGGCTACTCCCCCCTCCCCTGGGAAAGAGCGCTGGATGGAGGGATGCAGGCGAGGAAGGCCCCGTGTCTGTGATTTCAGTCGGGCTCTGGCGGCGGTGAGTGCGGCAGACGCAGCAGCGCAGGCGCGGGGATCGTCCAACACAAGCGATTCAATGAAGGTTTAAGGGAACGTCGTCAAATTACAGGAAAATTTAAGCAATCTGTACATTTCGGCCAGACAACTAAAATGTACATTATCGTATTAAGAATAAAGGACATTTTCTGTACTCACCACCACCGAGATGAACTAAAATGCACAGTGCAACAAAAGATAATCTTTCCTGTGTAAATACTTAGTTTTTTTAGTGAGACTCAAATGTGAGGGCCAAAGAAAGCTGAGGGAGAACCGATGCCCATACTTACCTAAACATTAACCTATGCTATTTTACATGTACATACATTTATTTACATTGCTCACTCACACATTGGCCTATATGAACATATTATGTTGTGACCCTGAAAGCTATTTGGATACTTAAAACCCCCTTGATTCACAAATAATATCGAAATGTATTTTGTATGTAACAAAACGTCATACCAAGTGGCATTTATTTCTAAGAAAATAAGCACAAGCACATCTTTATATACAGACCCTTTCCAAAAAATTAGAATATCATGGAAAAGTTTATTTATTTCCATAATTCCATTCACAACGTTAAACTTCCATAGATTATAGATTCAGGGCCCACAACTTAAACGATTTCAAGTATTTAGTTGTCTATTTGTACATAATTTGGGCTTCCAGCTCATAAAACCCACGAAAACAGGATTTCAAAAAATTAGAATATTACATGAAATCACACAGTGATACCATGGTCATTGAACCAGGTTTTGGTTCTTTTGGCAGTGTGGGCAGGTGCAAATCCTGCTGGAAAATGAAGTCAGCATCTCCATAAAGCTTGTCTGCTGAAGGAAGCATGAAGTGCTCTGAAAATGTCCTGGTAGACGGCTGCGTTGAGTGGACAGCACAGTGGACCAACACCAGCCGATGACATGGCTCCCCAAACCAACACAGACTGTGGAAACTTCACACTGGACTTCAAGCATCTTGGATTGTGTGCCTCTCCATTCTTCCTCCAGACTCTGGGACCTTGGTTTCCAAATGAGATGCAAAATTTGCTCTCATGGGAAAAGAGGACTTTGGTCCACTGTGCTTGATTAAATCCAGAGTCAACGCAGCCGTCTACCAGGACATTTTCAGAGCACTTCATGCTTCCTTCAGCAGACAAGCTTTATGGAGATGCTGACTTCATTTTCCAGCAGGATTTGCACCTGCCCACACTGCCAAAAGAACCAAAACCTGGTTCAGTGACCATGGTATTACTGTGTAATTACTGTGTGATTTCATGTAATATTCAAATTTTCTGGGATTTTGATTTCGTGGGTTTCATAAGCTGTAAGCCATAATCATCAACATTATAACAAATAAAGGCTTGAAATATCTCACTTTGCATGTAATGAGTCTATATAATATATTAGTTTCACCTGTTAAGTTGAATTCTTGAAATAAATCAACTTTTTGATGATATTCTAATTTTATGACCAGCACCTGTTTTATATATATATATATTTTTTTTTTTATAATGTTCAAAATGAAGACAAAATCTATTGTGGTAATTTTCACTTTTGGCACATTTTCTTTTCAAACTTTGAATCATGTCAGTGTAAATGCATTTAACTACACCTGTACTTACTCTACCAGGACCTCATTGCAAACTTGAGGGGAAGTAACTTGAAACATCCTAACATTGAAAACAAACATTCTGACACCAGTCAGTTAAATGTAATTGGAGAGATGGGTCAGAAAAAGTGAATCTAGTTCTGACGAAAAAGACGTGTCCAGAAGTGTCTACATTTTTGGGTCTATAGTATACACTAACATTTGCACCATTTTGGACAAAACGGACAAATCATTCTCATAATAATTATATGAGCAGCGGTAAAGCATTTCAGAAATGACAAGTCACCAGTAAATAAAAGAATGATTTAATAGATTATATCTCCATTTCAAAAGCCTTATTGTACACAAATTATTTGAATTGTTCCAACATACAAGAGCAGCTCTATTGACCTGCTTTACTACAGTTTGAGTCCGGCAGACAGCCAGACGAGCCTCTACTTGAAACTCGAACACCATCATTTCATACACCCTCTTAACAAGCAAGCCCCAGTTTCACACTGGCAGCATGCATGTGAAAAGAAAAGAAAAAGAAAAGAAAAAGAGGACAGGCACAATAAACATCTCTAGTTTTCTTTAAAAATAAAATCAAATATATAGCATATTCCTATCTGTGACAAGCATAAACTTGGTGCAGATGAAAAATGGCAAAAGTGATGAACAAAAAATAAAACAAACGAAAAACACAATAACAAAAAAAAAAGAGACGACCTCAGAGATGTTTCTCTGAAATCACAGCCTTCAGCAAAACTGAGAAGTCCAGAAATCCCAGAAGACATTGCCACTGGCACTGGTAAGTGGGCAAGTGCAAAGAATGAGTATCTGTATGTGCGCAAACACGTATATGTTGAATATAACTGGACAGAAACAGCCATCAACGGCGGTATACCCCAAACGCAACAAAACTAAAGAAGATGGTGATGCCCACGAGTGAGGCGGTGGCAGGTGCAGTGAAGAACTGCCGGTACTGGATCTGGAAGTACCAGAGCACAGACAGCATAAGCACGAACAGAGGCACCATGAGGCTCCCCACGTTGAGAGCCACATGCACCTGGTCAGCAGCCCGTGCCCCGGCAGGCATGGCCCGTGTGGCATGCTGCGAGATGTGGCAGTGCAGAACACTGTTGTCAGCCAGGTTGAGAGAGGCCAGCGTCTGGGCATCGTCCTGAAGGAGCTGGCCCTGGTAAATCAGACGTACCTGGTGCTCCTGTCCAGCAAAGTAAGTCCTGAAAATGCAATCAAACAGAAGTTTATATACACACAAATACAAACACCTATACATAATGGTCTGCTTGAATCTGTGCTCACAACAATGCTGCTTGACTTATGAATATTAATAATTACTATATAACCACACACAGAAACTGGTTTAAGCAGACCGCCTCACAATACTGTATGAAGGTGAAAAAAATGTGTCCGAAATATAGGCTACACCTAACAATAATCAATATAAATCATAATTATACCATATAAGAGTGTAAATGAAAAGTAGACTGAGACCCTATTAACTTTTCTTTTCCCCCACCAGAGTTTTTGAAAAAAAGTTGCCAGCCAGTAAAAGTTATTGATCATTTTTGATCATTTTCGATCATTTTCACAAAAAGTTTCATGGCCCCCTGAATATTTTTTTGTACAAATATCTGAACATGCAATATATCAAAAGAAAGAACAAACCCTCTGCTTTAAAAAAATGTTTTATTCCTTTTTTTTATCAATACTTGAATGTAGGTACATTTAAAAAAAAAAAAAAAAAAGCATATTTTTGAGCAAAAAGCTGAGAAAATCACATTGTTGTCAAAAACTACGTCTGGATCAGATTCAGAACGATGATCAAAACATAGATGGAGTAGAGGCTTCACAGTCCTAGAGCTCGTCATGGGTCAACATTTCATTTGGTAAATTTAGGCAGTTTTGATTCGTATGCCGTTTAATATCGATGATCGCATTAATTACATATGCATCTGCTTACATATGCAATAACTTGTTTCTGCTTCTTCTTTGCCTCTGTTTTGATCAGGATATTCAGTACTCTTACAGAAGATGCCTAATAGCGACCCCTACCATATAACAGAGAAAACACGGAAAGCCAGAAAATTCCATCAATGGCGGGGAAAGAATTAAAGGGCCCCTATTATGGATTTGTGTAGTGTGTAACATAGCTCTAAGTGAATGAAAACATCCTGCAAAGTTTTAAATCAAAGTGCACCGTATATAAAGTTATTATCTTTCAAAAGTAAGAGTCGACTCTGAGTCAATGAAATGAATTGTTTTTCAAACGAGTCATAAGCCATTTTGTTGTGATGTCACAACACATTCTGTCAAGACGAAACATTAGCATATTGCCTGCCCACTTATTGCGCGCGCAGACACCAGGGAAAACTTGAGCCTTAAACCAGCTGCTGATTCCTGTGGATACAGGATAGCATCATGTCCAGAAGACGCTGTGCTCTAAAATGTGAAGGTAAAGTCAGGTTTTTTTTCACTGCCCAAGGACGAGCATGTGAAGAATCAGTGGTTAAAAATTCATCTTTACCATGATATCACAGCAGTATAATCCTAAACTTTTGCTGTGTTCCCTTTATTTTACTGAAGACTGCTTCTCAAATCTCGGAGTTCAATGCAGGATTCGCAAACCGCTCGCTCTTGAAAGATGGTGTTCAAAATACTTAGTTTTGAGTTTTACAGTGAGGAAAATAAGTATTTGAACACCCTGCTATTTTGCAAGTTCTCCCACTTGGAAATCATGGAGGGGTCTGAAATTGTCATCGTAGGTGCATGTCCACTGTGAGAGACATAATCTATAAAAAAAAATCCAGAAATCACAATATATGATTTTTTAACTATTTATTTGTATGATACAGCTGCAAATAAGTATTTGAACACCTGTCTATCAGCTAGAATTCTGACCCTCAAAGACCTGTTAGTCTGCCTTTAAAATGTCCACCTCCACTCAATTTATTATCCTAAATTAGATGCACCTGTTTGAGGTCGTTAGCTGCATAAAGACACCTGTCCACCCCATACAATCAGTAAGAATCCAACTACTAACATGGCCAAGACCAAAGAGCTATCCAAAGACACTAGAGACAAAATTGTACACCTCCACAAGGCTGGAAAGGGCTACGGGGAAAAAAGGTCCACTGTTGGAGCAATCACTAGAAAATGGAAGAAGCTAAACATGACTGTCAATCTCCCTCGGACTGGGGCTCCATGCAAGATCTCACCTCGTGGGGTCTCAATGATCCTAAGAAAGGTGAGAAATCAGCCCAGAACTACACGGGAGGAGCTGGTCAATGACCTGAAAAGAGCTGGGACCACCGTTTCCAAGGTTACTGTTGGTAATACACTAAGACGTCATGGTTTGAAATCATGCATGGCACGGAAGGTTCCCCTGCTTAAACCAGCACATGTCAAGGCCCGTCTTAAGTTTGCCAATGACCATTTGGATGATCCAGAGGAGTCATGGGAGAAAGTCATGTGGTCAGATGAGACCAAAATAGAACTTTTTGGTCATAATTCCACTAAACGTGTTTGGAGGAAGAAGAATGATGAGTACCATCCCAAGAACACCATCCCTACTGTGAAGCATGGGGGTGGTAGCATCATGCTTTGGGGGTGTTTTTCTGCACATGGGACAGGGCGACTGCACTGTATTAAGGAGAGGATGACCGGGGCCATGTATTGCGAGATTTTGGGGAACAACCTCCTTCCCTCAGTTAGAGCATTGAAGATGGGTCGAGGCTGGGTCTTCCAACATGACAATGACCCGAAGCACACAGCCAGGATAACCAAGGAGTGGCTCTGTAAGAAGCATATCAAGGTTCTGGCGTGGCCTAGCCAGTCTCCAGACCTAAACCCAATAGAGAATCTTTGGAGGGAGCTCAAACTCTGTGTTTCTCAGCGACAGCCCAGAAACCTGACTGATCTAGAGAAGATCTGTATGGAGGAGTGGGCCAAAATCCCTCCTGCAGTGTGTGCAAACCTGGTGAAAAACTACAGGAAACGTTTGACCTCTGTAATTGCAAACAAAGGCTACTGTACCAAATATTAACATTGATTTTCTCAGGTGTTCAAATACTTATTTGCAGCTGTATCATACAAATAAATAGTTAAAAAATCATACATTGTGATTTCTGGATTTTTTTTTTATAGATTATGTCTCTCACAGTGGACATGCACCTACGATGACAATTTCAGACCCCTCCATGATTTCTAAGTGGGAGAACTTGCAAAATAGCAGGGTGTTCAAATACTTATTTTCCTCACTGTATATTGTATAGGTCTCCTGCTAACTGGCTAACTCACATTATCACTGCCTTAAAGGGGTCATATAATGGTACATGCACTTTTACAAGTTGATTGTACTGAAATGTGTGTTGGCAGTGCCTGTACACAACCATCATAAAATGATAAAAATCCATCCAGTGTTTTTTTTTTAATCTCCTTATATGTTTTACCCTCTCTGAAATCAAGCTGTTCGATTTTGTGACATCACAAAATCGACGCCCCTCCCATGATGGTTGATTGACAGCAGCGTTTCTAACACAGACCCGCCCTCGCTCGTGAGCAGCTGTCTGTCATCATAGTGCATTGTGTATATGCTGGAGCAGAATGGCGTCGTCTAAGCGATTGTGGTGTTCTGTTCTTGGGTGTAATAAGGAACACAGCAGTCATTTTGATGTTCCTAAATCCGAACTGCTGAAGACACAGTGGCTGAATTTTGTTTTTGAAGGGAATATGCCCAAAGCATTGACGCGGGGTTTCCCTCGCGGGGATTCCCCATGATCAACTCCATGCTTTCATGTTTGCTCTAATCATTTCACACACCAGACAGCTTTACAAACGAGGGTCAGTAAAGCTGGTTTTGCTAAGAAGCTGCTCCTGAAAAAAATAATCGGTACCAACGTGTTCCTGCTGAACCTCCAGAAGTAGTAAGTGTAACGTTTTATTAACCTTTATATATTAATCTTTGCAAATCGCTTGCAGGCTTCAAGATGAATGCATCTAAGTTTTACACTCAGGGTACATTACGGCATGTTTTCTATGTACTATGTTCTCAATATAATTCATAATCCCACGTTTATGATGAACAACGCGTTATGGTTATTGTGTTATTGTGTTACCAACCGTGTACGCACAGAACAGAGGGGTGGGGTGAGCAAAGCTCATTATCATTTAAAGACACATGCACTTAAACGGCGTGCTGAAAACAGAGCTGTTTTTGACCAGGTAAAATGAGTGTTTTCTTACAATACTAATGAGAATTTTTAATTAAAGTATATTACAAACTTTTAATTTAGACCCTAAATAATCATATTAGCTTTTACAAAAATGGCATTATATGACCCCTTTAAATACTTCTGCTAATCAGCTTGTGGGCCACTATTACCTTTAACTGTGTCTATTAATGCAGATTGTCTGTCGTTCTCACTACTTTGAAGAAAGATTAAGCATGGAGCAAAGTTGTTTTAACACCATTTATGTTACATCAGTCATTCACGCTAGAGCTCGGCTAATGTATACATTGCATACATGCACTGTTATTGATACAGTTTCCATGTGTTCACCGCAATATTAGAAAAATACTCAGTAAATAAATTAGTACAAGTAAAATAATCGGTTTGTTGATGGACATGCACTTGTTAAAGGCACAATATGTAACTTTTTTCCTTTAAAAATAGCAAAAATCACTATATCTATGTTATATATATTTTTTAGTTGTGTACTTACATTACCGACTGTTTCCAACAACTTTCAAACCAGGAGAAATTTGTAATTTAATTCGAAGACACGTCCCGTTTCTTTATTTCCGTTTTGTCGCAGTCAATGGCGTCATATCCGCGTTGTCCCTGGTTTCCGCTCGTACTGCCATAGCAACCAGAGCTATGCACCAGAGCCTTCTGATAGTGACCAAAGCGACAGACGTGGACAACTGTGTAGTTCGCAATGTCTATTTGCACGCTGTTGTTGTTTCGTTCAAACATTATGGACCATGGCAAGCAGACTTTGGATAAAAAAGGAGAACTAAAACGAGAATCAATATCAGCGCGGCGTTTTCGAGATGCCGAGAGCTCCACGTCCGAGACTTCGACCGCTCCTACATGTACTTTATTAAACAGGTGAGCACATTTACATAAAACTAATCAATGTTATATAGTTCAACAATGATAAAATGTTAGAATATGATCTGTATGTTATTCTAATGTTGATCTAGCTTACTGCTAGTCTCATACAGATAAACTAACACATACATGTCAACACACTCAAATGCAGTTTAGTGTGACAGTGTAATGTTAGACCAAGTGAAACAGCGCTGCGTTACCTCACAAGTTTAATTTGTCTAATAAACTGACCTGTGAGTTGTAATTCTGCACTTGCGTGTAGTTCGGTAGAATGAAATGTCCATATTCCTTTTATATCCGCGGGACTCGCGTCGCGTGTGGAGCTGATAGCTGTCTCTTAGCAATCCCGACCTGCTTCATATCACAGTCATGATAAAAACATTTATGTATTCAGTCATCCATAAACATTATTAGATCGGTCGGCTTGACGCTGACGACAAGATCCATAATTCTTAGCAAATGTTGCGTCATCAAACTGCGCCTTTGTTATTGTAAGAGGTTAGCGACCCCTAGCGGCGAAAAAAAGTACATACTGTACGTTTAATGCTGATGGTGAGGAATTACAGTTGCAACATCTTACAATGTGCTTCAAACTGAGTAGTGTATGTATCACTGAGAAACGTCCTGCTCGAGTCATCCTTGCGATGGAGGTTCGGGTTGAATTACTAGTTCTTCCAGGATTTCATCATCGGACTCGCGCTCGCATTGATATCAACGTCATTGTTCGTTACTGTGTTTAGTTTACGGTGTAGGAAGCCTCAGGACAGCTGACGTTGTTATGGCAATGGGCGTTTTTGTTTTCGACGCGCGCCGCATGCGGTAAACCAATCACGACAGACTGAGCTGTCTGGCCAACCAGAGCAGAGTAGCTCGCGGAAAGGCGGGATTTAGAGAGATTGATTCATCTGACGAGTCGTTTGAGAATCATTGAAAAATGTGATGTGCAAATGTATATTATGAGGAAATTAAACAGTTTTTTTTACCTTTGATTCATGTAAACTTCTTGTAGGAGACTCCAAAACAACATTAGGAAACTTTAAAATAGCATAATAGGGGCACTTTAAATAAAGTGAACAAAACAAATTTCAAGTACAGGTATACATTGTGAATGCATATAGAACTGGGCTGTTTTTTTTTATTCTATATGAAGAATTCAGAAACCCTTGTTATTAAGGACCGGTGGCCGTTAAGTGAACTGCAGCCAACAAGTCATTGCTTGTGCTCGTACTTGAGCACACATTACGCAACGTAGAAGTGTCTTGATATACTTACGTACATTTTTTTGTTTTGTTCTTTGCTTAGAAGCAATAAGAAGTTGGAAATACCTTTGCAGCTATTTGCTGTTAGTAAACATCCAGATGCCACCCACGCTGCTAAGAGTGACGTTAAGATGAATATGTAAATAACAAAATAAACAACAGAAATGACAGCGGTGAGAAAACAGCAGTTAATAAAGCATCTGATCATAGCGTCGTAGATATGTTTGCACAAGCTCTGCATGTCACCGGCATTGTCGACATAAAATGTAATTAAAATTACACTTATGATAGTTTGATTATAAAAGTATAGGCCTATTTGAGACTATTGCCTATATAGATCTGGCTCTGTGACACGTGTCAAACATCTTTCCAAACATGAGAAGGATTTATGAACCTCTTGTCCAACCAAAGACAACATTAATAACATGCTTTTACTCCAAACTCACTTTATAACGACAGTTGAGCATCAAAGATGATGCCCATAGGGATTTCCTGGAATGATGTGCGTTATCGAACTTCTGCGGCGGGCCATATTTGGCGTGTCTGCATTCAGATAGAGCAGCATTTACTACCGATCAGCCGTGCTGCACTGACAAGCTGCACACAAAATAATTCCAGACTTTGCCAAATCCCGTGCGGATTCATTGTGATTGATTCTGCAGCCCTAGTTTGAATTAATCCTTTTTCTTTGCATGACACATTGACATTCCAGTACAGAATAGCTCTTTTGGCATTATCCTTTCGTTTCATGTGTCACAGAGTGGAGCACGCATAAACATCACATCCTTTTCATTTTCCCGGCAGAAACGTCCCGAGTCCATCACATAAAAATTAGTCTACAGCCTTTCATAAACAATCTAGGAAGTCGGGGAAGGTCTCATTTTTTAAGTTTCATTTCACATTGGCAATAAAAATAGTGAGTAATCCATGAACATTTCCTATATATTATATAGCCCCTTTAAATAACAGGGGCTCTAAAAGCAGTTTATGTTGGGTTGAGAATATAAGAGCTGTTCTTTCATTCTGATTTTATTTTAGCTTTGATATAAAAGCAGAATGAGATGAGATGTAAAAAGTTTACCATATTAAAGTTCAAAACACAATGTCAAAAGTCGCAATATGATTTTTTGGTCAAATTGTTTAGCTCCAGACAAACAATTGACGAAGAACAATAAAAACAAAAGGCCTCACAGCCTTCAGAACTCCTAAAAAAAAAAAAAGTTCCGAAAAAACGTTCAAGTTCACACCCGTGCAAAAATGCAAGTACAAAAATGTATTTTTATTTGTCATCTAAAAATGCTGTGCTGATGCATTTAAACTATTTTAATGGAACATTCTTAGGTAGTTTGGAATAGTTTGGAATAACTGAAGAATTTAAAAACAAAAACAAAAAAATGAATGAAATAAGCCTACTGTTTTAAATACTATCGTTTGCAGAGAATGTAGATATTTTGTAATGCTGCTCAGCAATGTTTAAATTCCATTTAAAACAGAAGAAAAACTCCACACCAAATGTAGAGGATTGTGCATCGATTTTCCTTGCAAACACACAAGCTGCCTTCCCAATGAATAACTTTTCAAAACTGAAACTCTCCAATCTGACCTCTTAAAAGGGTGCATTCACCTACTGCAAACATGATGTGAACTCCCACACACTCAATGCCTCATGTTTCCAGAAGATGTTGAAGGACCGTTCTGCCTGATTTTAATAGAATGGTTACTGCTTGTAAGAATGGATAATTGTGTCTCATGAGGCTCAAGGAGGTCTGTTTTTTGGTTCACTTTTCTGACTGAAAGAATGGTGCTACACACTGCATAGGAAAGAGAAGTGGTGTTGGAACAAAAGGTCTCTGGCCTGTTTTTGCTGAAATCTTCTTTGCAGAAACTTTCTTATTGATTGACAAAATGTATATGTTGCCTGATGACAATTAGCAGCCAAGGATACAATTCATTTGCAAAAATCAAATAAACACCAAAAATGCTTTCTTAAGGTTACTATACATCTACCATCTTGTTATAAATGTGAAAACAGAAGACAAACAGAAGCAGAAGCATTTAGTACTGAATTGAGGACACCTGTTAAAATCCAATTTAAGTTTTGAATTTGAATTGAGGTACTGTACCAAACAGGACACAGAACAGCAGAAATTTAAAGAGATTGTCCACCCCAAATGTTCAATTCTGTCTTCACTTACTCACCCTCATGTTGTTCCAAACTTATATGACTTTCTTTTTTCTGTGGAAGCCAAAAGAAGATATTTTGAATAATGTTAGCAACTAAACAGTTTCATTGACTTTCATTGGACAAAAAATACAATGGAAGTTAATGGGTACTGAAACTGTTTGGTTATCAACATTCTTCCAAGTATCTTCTCTTGTGTTCAGCAGAAAAAAAGAAATGCATACAGGCTTGGAATGACAAGAGAGAGTAAATGGTGATTTGTGGGTGGACTATCCCTTTAAGGACATAGAATAAAAAATAAAAAATTTGCAGACTAGAAACCCTCGCCCCCTGTTCTGTTTTTAAACCATTTTAACCCAAATAGGCTAATTGTTTCCATCTGCTGCAAACTGTATGCTGCCTTGAGCGTCTTATCTTAAATAGAACAAACATTTGATACCAAACTTATATTAGGTTGAGTATTCAGTTGCTTACCGTTTAATGTAACCAATCGTGTCTTGAAGATTCACTTGCGCTGTCCTCTCTGTATCATTCAAGAACTTCAACCTGAGCACCATGTTCCTTTGGGTGTCATTCGGTGCTTCTTCGGCCGAAGGCTGTGTGGCACTTGGGGCGCTGGCTGGAGGTTGAGTCGAGGGACCCGCTGATTCTCGATGTCTCAACCCATCCCTCTCAATCCCTGCTTCCTCCAGGAGGCCACCCTCACCTCCTTCAGCCCTACTATCATCCGAGGACTGTCCCACCGCTCCTGCTTCTGTTCCAGGCTCACTCTTATCATTCTCCCTGACACCGCTGGGCGACGAGTCCGTGTTACCCGAGGGGAGCGGGTCCTGGCTGTCAGTCTCTGTGGAGGGGGAGGTCCCTGGGCTGGGTGAGAGGAGGTGTTCAGGGGGTTCAACAGTGTGAGTGGAAGCCCAGGCCAGAACCAGGACGAGCACCAGGAACACCACTCCAAAGAGCAGGGTGACCTCATCACCCACCCCCTCTATTAGAGCCATCCTGGTCTGCTGTGTCCTGGACTAAGGCAACTTCAGACTAGGCACCTACAGCACATGTTCACAATTACTGACACATTCATGCAGTTCATTATTTCTATCAAATGGAAGGTCTGCATTATGCATCATTCAGGGTTCCCACAGTTTTCAGTAAATATCCTGACCTTTCCAGGCATTACTGGATAAGGCTTTTTTAAAAGCAATATTTTTAATCACAGACTATAATCACAGAGATTGCACAGGCATATTTCCATTTATATGAATAGATTTACAATTTTAGCTACTTATTACTGGACAAGCACTTTTTGAAACAATTCTGGAACAATCGATGTTCACTATAAACATTTAAGTAACTTTGAAATATCTGCCTCATTTTGTCTGTTTAATGCCATGACAGTTTCTCTGGCTATTTTCATGGTGAAAACTTTATTTACTTATTTGACAATTTTTCCTATAAATTCTAAAACTACATTTCGAATAACTTGATTAAAACACTTTTCAAGGGTACCAAGAGAATAAAGCAATTTTCTCAGAAGAGAAGAAATTCAATAAACCGTTTTCTGACTATTTCATGAAAACACATTTAAAATTCACATATATTTGCAGTTTTTTCATGACTGTGGGAACCCTGATCATATTAATAAGACATGATACAAAGATTTGAACCTTTCTGTTGTCTTGGGGGGAACACAAAAACAAATTTCCAGTTTTCTTTTAAAAATAACCAATTTAAAGAAAGTTCCACCTGTGTTCACTATACAGGTCAAACCTGACCCTTGTTGGAAGAATTATGGTGCTTTTCCACTGCATGGTACGGCTCAGTACGGCACGGCACGGCTCGGCTCGCTTTGCCAATGCGTGATACGATTCGGCTCGGCTCGGCTCACTTTGCTTTTCCACTGCAGTTTAGTACCGCTTCAAAGTGGGTGGGATTGTAGACTGCTTATTAAAGTTGCTGAAAAACGTTTTCATTCCTGGTCGCAATATCCAGCTCTCGCTGGATCCGCTCCTTGGCCTCGTCTACTGACCAGTCACCACAATTCAGCCATTTCTTTTCACTTTTCTTTAAATTTATTAGAATTTTTTTCAAGCAAGTCGTTTATAAAAATATTGCGAACAAATAATACCGCAGTGGCTGTTGCTGACTATTTAAATCTAGCGGGTTTGGTGTCTCGTGCTGCAAATCCAATGACGCTGGTAGTGACGATTCTCTCTGACCAATCAGTGATCTGTAGTGTTTTCACGTCACATTTTAGGATCGGTACGGTATGCTTGGAACCTCAACAGAGGTGGTACCATTTAAAGCAAGCCGAAGCGAGCCGTACCATGCAGTGGAAAAGTGCCACAAAGTGAGCCGAGCCGTACCGTACCATGCAGTGGAAAAGCGTCATTAGTCATGGCCTTTCAGCATTTAACAGCTTTAGATTTGACTCCATATTATTTTACGTTTACTAAGATTCAGCCCTCACGCTCATATTGTCTGCTTAAAGGTGCAGTAAGCAATTTCTGAAAAACACTGTTGAAAGTGGATTGGACAGAGCACCACAACACACTTGTAGCCAATCAGCAGTTAGGGGCGTATACACTCATGATGGGGGAGGAGAGAGAGCACAAGAGGAAGATTTGAAGAAAGACTGTAGAAAGAGAGATGGCTGAGAGACATTACAAAAGAGAAAAGTTCAAAGGAATATCACTGGAAAAAGAAGGGTTATGAGCTTTAGGACCCACAGTAATTATAGAACAGCTTTCCAGCGCTGGAGAGACCCAAGCGGGAAGGCGTGAAAAAAGGGCGCAGAGGTTGCTTTGTTTCTGCTCCATAAGTGAGTAACATTGGTTTTGTGGGTGTGCAGCTGGCGACTAAAAAACTCTTGCTTTTATATACTCGTGTGCTGTTCCTTGTCATTCGTTTGTCATCTTCGCTAAGCTTTATTTTGCTTTGCTTCTGCTATGATGAGATATATCAACTCTTGCATTGCGTGTTTGTGGGGGCGGAGCAATGAAGGGAGGGGTGTGTTTGTTTGGGTTGATTTCAAATATCAACAATGTTCAACAATGATTCTCAGAAATCGCTTACTGCACCTTTAGGTTACAATGGTAACAAAGATTGATTTGTGAAATATGAATGTGACCTTTAAGATGTACACCATTCAGTAACTAACAGCAGAATCATAGAGCCTGGAAGTTATTATAAAATATGAAATGGCAAAAATTATCGAAAAACCTTTAGCTGAAATTAAAACCTAAATGGTGTTTTTTTTTTTTATACAAATTATTACCCCATTAATATTCAATAAGTGTTTATTTTACCCATAAAACCAGAAAGAAAAAAAAGGCTCAAGAGGAGTCTTTATATCACTTTACCCAAATCAAGGATTCATGAGTTTGGTAAAGATTGAGATCATCTTTAATTAAGGCAAGACAACAGGTAGCCTAAATAGGGTACACATTTTAACTAATAGATATCACCATATTTCCCAAATTGAAGTACAATTGTATTAGACGTTTTCTGAAAGGTTGTTTAAATAATCAAGTACGACATTATTATCTACATTTCCAGAACAAAAAATCTGAACATTGGACAAAGCCAGATTCAAAATTATTCTTTCATTTTGTTGGCATACTGAAGTAAAGATTTCTGGCTCTGCGTATGAGGGGGGAAAAAAAACTAATTTTGAGAAAATGGCCTTTACAGATATGTAGTGTAATTGAAATCTAGAAACGCAAATAGATAAAGTGTACTAAAGTAAACACTTAAATGTGTATTTTGGATGTTTTCTTTCCACTAATTTGAAAGAGGACATGTTATGGAAGCCCAAAATCTCAAAATTGACCAGTGCATGAAAATATGTTTTGTCTTGCGTTAAAAACTAAAGATCATTTTAAGCTAATAAACTGGTCTATAAAGTTTACTATGTTTTCCCAGAGCATGACTGTGTAAGCAGTAATAATCTCGGTGTACAGCCCTTTAAACTGTTACAAGCATAAGCCGCAACCTTTGAACACAAAAGCAGTGAAGTGGTCCCTTCAGTAAACCAAATGTTTCCCCCCTCTTTAACTGTGGCTGTCAGCAAGTTTCAGGCCATATCTCATGCTCCTCTCATTATGCATGAAGTCAACTACACAGCACATTTCTCAAAAGCAAAAAGGGTTCCCACATCCTGACCGCCTCAGTCTTTTCAATTTCATAGCATCTTTTTACATACAATGAACGTGAAGAGAGGTTGTCATTCTGCGAAAACATAAAGAAAGCCATACAGCGAGACATGAGGGTGAGTAAATGATGACAGACTTTTCATTTTGGGGTGAACTATCGCTTTAAAAGCAATACCTTTTAAAAAAAGGATATAATTAAATATATTTAAATAAACAGGTGTGATGACATGAACAGCAGGTGAATTTACGCGTCTAAATCATTAAACATAATGTAAAGGTACGAATAAGAACAGGAAATGTCAACAGCCACGTAGCTATTACAGTCTACAGAAAAAGTTGAAGTTAACTATTTTTTTTTACAAAAACGTTCAACTATCATCTTTTCTAAAGCCATGAGTTTAGGGGTCAAGAGCATCAGGTGTGTGTTTATTAGTGAAGCTCTGTCTGTGAACGTACAGGCAGGTGAGCGCTCGCGCACCGCTACAGCCACGAAACAAGCTCGAGAGCCGCTAACACGCGCTCAACACAGCTGTTACGCCTCAATTGAACGTGTCCTCGAAATTAGTAGAATTAAAACTTTGTAAACAACATATATGAGGCTCCAAAATGACTTACCGTTGTCATATCACTTCGTATGATGGTCCATGATTCACACCGTTTAACGTATGCGCTTCCTGATCACTGGCAGGCTAGAACGATGCCACAAATACGACTTCCGGTTAAAAAATCTCCCTTCAAAATAAAGGTTTACGTTATTGGTTTGACGCAAATCCTACAAGTAATCCAGTAATCAGTAAGTCAAAAATTACACCATTTTAATCGATATTTTTTCACCCAAAAATGAAAATTCTGTCAAAATTGACTCAACCACAATTTCTGTCTACAATATACAAATACAATACAATGCCCATATAAACACACACAAAAGAACTCAGCACTTTACCTGTCAAGTGTGCTGCCTGTGCCAATATTGCTTCTGAGTTACATTCAAACGAACATGCACTGCTCCTTAGTTACCACGTGGTGCATGTATTTTGCAACTAGATAATCTGAAGATGTTGTCTTTACTGTCTGTCCTTTCACACACAGATGCTTAGATGTGTCAGACAGTAAATGACAAACACGAGCTGCCACTACCATCTGATCAGACTGTTAAACAGGCAGAATCCATTATGTTGAAGATGACTGCAGAATACCTTTTTAAGACAATCATTTCATAATTACATATTCAACTTTTGATGGGAACATTAATAGGACATATCAGCAGTGATAATTGAAAAGAAGCTGAAATAGTAATAAATACAGAAAAATTTCAGCTGAGTTCATAATTTATAATAATTCAATATTCTATAAAAAAAGTTAATATTTTATTTCATGGTGGCTTTAAGTTAAAGCAGTACAAACATTAAAAATAAAACTGAAGTAAATTTGACAAATAAAAAAAAGATACAAATTAATATAAAAAATATAAAAAAGCTAATTTAAAATGTTAATAAATAGTATAATAGTATATCAATTATACTAAAATAACACTGCATATCAGTTCCAACTAGATATAAGCAGGGGATACTTAAAATGATTTCTTCCTAGTTTGAAAAAAAGAAAAATTCAAGACAAAGTTATCTGCTTTTTCATTTTTAATAATCTTTTTTTATATAGACATTTTAATATGTATATATAAACAGACATTTCGATCCATTTCCCCACCTGCTACCTGACACACAGACATTCACTCACACAGTCCACTTACATTCACTTCCCATAATAAATTATCTTTCCCTCTAAAGAAAGAGCAAAGCAAATGCACACAGATAAAGTGGTACATGGTTGACTCGCACAAAATACATCTTCCATATTAATAAGATCTGACTTTTAGATCTTTATACGTTTCATATTCATGTAGAGGCAAGCAAGGCCTTGATTTAACAAACCTTCATGGCTTTAGTTAAAACAAACTATGCAAAATTTATTTTGTACTTAGTAAAATAGATTATGATAATACTTAAATATTGATTGTTGCCTGTCACGGTGATAAAAAAAAAATGTATGTGACAAATCCAACAAGATTCCATGGATTACATTCTTTTTAATGATTAAATTAACATACATTTTTTAATTGCTGCTAAATTTTACTTGTCTATTCATAAGACTTTCATTAAACGTTTTGTTTAGAATTTATCTGAAGGTTATATTGAGGACAGATCCATACGCTAAAGGCACAATCTAAAAATGCAACATTCTCCACATGGGAGATGAAAACATTATTTAATAACTATCCTGCAGTCAACTTTGTGCATTGCTTTTCCCCTCACGCGATACCAAAGCATCATTTATTTTGAGAAAATAAAATATATAAACATAACCCATTCCTGCATATAATAATTCTTGTACATTCCAACATTTCTATTCTGTAACTCCATACAGTTCACATCATAAGACTTTCAATCAACATCTCCACTTATTTCTTAATATATATGTCCATATTTTCCCCCAAACCCTCAATTATTTTTGGTTTAAAACCAAAGAGCAGCAGTGGCTGTGGTGGCAGCATCTGAAATACAAATATCTGTGGCTCATCACCAGACCTCTGCACACTTGTGTCCGCATCCATAAAATATATTATGCTCCTCATACTTGCCCCAAAAGACAAAATTATTGCCTACTCCCAAGCCTGCACCTAAACACACCAAAATAACAGTGAGGACATGAAAGTGGATGTGGGAACACCATCAAAAACAAAAATAAAATGCTGGGGAACATATAATAAACCACCGCTCCTCTCACCCCCGAATATATACCAAAAACACTCACTCTGGACAAAATATAAAACATTTCAGAAGTGTTGCTGAATATACTGTTCATTGAGAATGAAATGGTCCTTGATCACCCACTGAGGGAAGTACTGTATCCTTTATGACGTTGAATAAGCTGTTTTCCAGGCACAGTTAGACTTACTACATTAACCTTTTTGATTTTTGCCCAGAGGAGACCTCTGAATAATTAAAGAATGACAATAACACCCAGCCAGATTCCTTGTGTCAACTGATGTTTTGTCCTGAAAACAAGGACTGTTCACATCCTGTGTGTACAAACGCACATACGGACGCTCACATACACACACAGACACATACATACACCGTAGTCTTTCTGAAAACAACAAAACCTCTTGAAAATGCAGAAGTCGCACATGCTCACTGAAGCACATGAACACACACTCGCTTCGTTTATGTCGTCATAAAATAACCTCCAGGAGCTTTTTGTGTAGGTACTGCTTCACTTCCTCAATCCCATTCAGCTTCTCCAACTCCAGATAGGGCAACTACAATAAAATAAGAGTTAAATAAGACACAGAGAAATTCTGCATGCATTAGTTTTATTTAATTAATTGAATGCTTCCTTGCTGAATAGAACTATTAATTTATTTAAAAAGAATTTTACTGATATTTTCCCCATTCAAACAGACTTTTTTTTTTCAGAATAACCGCAGTCTTCAAATGTATTTTAATGTACATGTGTTGACTTTTACTGCAAGTGTTGATTTTAGTATATTATTTTATTTTTATACAGGAAATTAGATAATTAGATTTTGATTACAGATTTTTTATATTCCCCATAACTATATAACTATATATATATATATATATATATATATATATATATATATATATATATATATATATACAGTATATATATATATATATATATATATATATATATAAAATTTTAATTAATCTCTACTGTTTTAAATAAACTAGACAGCATAACACAAAATTATCTCTTAAGCCTGTAAGAGTAATTAATAACAGAATAAATCTAAATTGTTCAGTGTTCACCTGTAGTATAACGTAGCCCAGTAAGTGCAGGTGACGATCTCTCATGGCCCTGGATCCCACCAGCACGTCAGAATTATGGCAATAATGCCATTTATCATTTACAGACATAATAACCCTGCACATGAGGAAGGACAGAAAGAATGTGTTAAAGATGATGGGCAAGACATTCAAGCCCAGATGACACACAGTTTGAATGATTCAGGAAGGACTGACCTCTTCACCTGCTCTCCTGTGGTCCGGTCAGCTTCAGGGTTGTCAGGGTTGTGAAGCTGCAGTGGAGAACCGGCCACTACATCAGTCTCGCCACCCTCTGGGTACGACACACTTTCGTAAAACGTAGTGATCTCACAGTCCGGCACCGGGTTCGCTCCTGTCGCAGAACCCCCCTCGTCCTCCAGGATTTTTCCAATGGAGAACTGGAACAGGGAGTCTTGCGGTGCAACCGTCCCTGGAACGGAGGGTCCTGTCTGGGTCAGGCAGTCTGAGGGGCTACTGAGGGTGGAGCTGTCCTGGCTCTCCAGAGAGTGTTCCTTGGCTAGAGTCGAGTAATAATCTGAAGAGGTGTAATATGGGTTGTAGTCCAGCGAGACCGATCCATTAGGGCCGACCCTCTGAGATCCTCCTGCTGCTGCTGCTGGAGAACGCATGTGAGCGGAGAGGAAGGCAGACTCCTCTCCGGCTCGTTTGTCAGCCCCTTCCTCCAGTGACGGGGCAAAGGGAGAGAACTTATGGAAGTCGGTAGTGAGGGCCGTGACAGAGCCGGACCCATCTGGAGATTTAAGGTTCAATACTACACACGGGGTTGAACCTGCGGCTAATAACGCTGCTGGTGTGCCTGTTCTGATGGGGAGGACGCGGCCTGTGCTGTCGATCCACAGCAGGAAATCTGTCACAAGAGAAAACTGCACATCAATTCATATGAAAATGCACTCATAGAATTTGAGGTTTGTGGCACAAATTTACATTTATGCATTTAGCAGATGGTTTCATTCCAAGTGACAAAAGGGGCTTTTGCACTGGGTAGTTATTAGGGGTGGCACGGTACATGAAAAAACATCCGAACCGTTCGGTTCGCTTGTCTCGGTTCGGTGCGCGTGTGCGTCGCGCGGTTTGCACGGTTCGACGCATGCGCAATGTAGCCTCGTGCCCGTGCTAATACAATGCTAAATCATAAATCAGACATATGTAGAATTACATTACAATGTCCAGCAATCGATTTATATAGTACACTGAGTTTACCTAGACATTTAATGAGATCTACTCCACTATATGTTGTTTTTTTCATGTGAATAAATAGGCTACATAGATCGACTGTTCCACGTAGCCTAATGGTCCAGTGGCAGAACTTGCCAAGCGTATCAAAGGTTCTGAGTTCTAATCTGCGCTCGTATATATTTTTTTCTTTATCAAAACCGATTATGTTTATCAGCGGTTGTATATCAAGCAGGGACCGATTTGTATGAATTTTGTTTTATTATTTAATCGGAACGAGTAGCCTTGAGTCTCCTCAATGGATTGAAGCGCACGTCCGAGTGATGAATGTGCGGCCGCTGCGGTGTGTGCGCGAGCCACGAGAACACTGTATCAGCACCACTGATCGCAACTGCAACGAGCACTTTGATCACTTGATTAAAAAAACACATTTCAGCGCTAAATTGCTTCTTATTTAACAAACGAATGAAACAAATACTTTGCTAGTTAACTGGAAATGTTTTATTTATTTGTATTGGTACACCCGTGCTGCAAGATAATATCAACCCTGGCAAAAAATGGTGGGGACATGTCCCGCCTATGATGACGAGACACGAGGATAAATTGACAAATAACGGTCCAACACAGCCCACGTAGCTCTACAGATGATGGACCTCCAGGGCCACTGAAAGTTTCCTCAGGGTGACTGCTCACTCATATTACTTCAGAATGGGAAATGAGAAGCTGCGTTTTGCAAACACACCCCATTTATGAAATAAATAAATAAATAATTAGATAATTCAGCTATATATCATATGCTGAAGTAAATTTTTGGAGTGTTAAAGATTAAAAGAAAAAACAATAACATGAACCGTACAGAACCGAAAACCGTGACCCTAAAACCGTGATACGAACCGAACCGTGGGTTTTGTGAACCGTGCCACCCCTAGTAGTTATAGGAACTTAGTTATAGGAACTAGCCAGCAGGGCAGTTCCTCAAGATCAAAATGATCTAGGGCCATTTTCCTGGTTGCATTCGCACCGCCACTAGGACTCTGAAGTGATGTAAGCCGCTCTTGTTGTTGTGACTTTTATTTTGACGGCACTGAGAACACCAGAGCCTGAGCACACAGCACTCCCAATCTCCATCTTCATATCTTCATTAGTTTACAACAGTCCTGTCTGATATGTTATTAGATAGAACTGTTATACAAAGAAAGTAAACAGTACCTCTCAACAACACGTTTACCGTGTTGATGATGCCCAATGTCGCTAGCTGAGCAGAAATACATAATCATGTTTGGTTTGGTCCCCTCAAAGTCACGTTCGATTTTACAGTTCATCTATCACAGTTTTCCATGTTCACAGAGTAAGTTTGTGGAGTAAATATATAGGCTATAAACTGTGTGTGACTGTGTACATCGATTTTTTTAAAATGGCAGGTGCTGGTGTTTGGTGCGTTCTGGCAATCAGCGTACACTTACATCACTGGTAGTTCCTATTGTGCTGGGTTAGACCCTACTCTGAAGTAGGAGCTAATTTAGTTCCCCCAAAGGCATTCCTAGAACTAAAATGGTTCCCAATTCCTGCAGTGCGAACACGCCAAAAAGCGGATACTTACGCCAATAGTTCTAGGAACTATGAAAAGGTTCCTTCGGTGCGAAAGCCACTAAAGAGGCAAAAGAGGAACTAAATAAATTCGTCAAAACCCAACAAATGTCTGGATTGCAAAAAAAAAAAATAATCACCCGTGTAATATCCTGGTGCGAGAACTTCATCTTGTTTGTAGCCGTGCTCGCCAACAAGCTGCCGGAGTGCCTCTGCAACCAGACCTTTATAACTGAAACACAAATACTCACTGTTACCTGATCAATTTTGTGCCACTTCTCTATTTCAGGATACTGGCAGACTTCTAAAGTCACTTACCTGTATTTGCGGTTCACCTCATCTGCAGTTAAAGCATGGTCAAACATGAGCACTTTGTGGGTGTCCTGAAGGCGAGGTCCAGTGTAGTCCCTGTATTCCAGCTCTACGGCTGCATCCAGTAGTGAAAGGTACCGACGTACGATCAGGGCGTATGGGCTGTCTACATGGAAAAAGAATTAAGCTCAAACTTTACTGCGAAGGGGAAAGAAATAACTGTCTTCTCCACTCGACAATCCAGCCAAAAACATGTCTGGGTGATATTTCACTAACCACAATAATAAAAAACAAAACAATTGATATTAATCAAATAATAATGAATTCCTGTTAATAATTACTATTAATCACAGAATCATGAAAAATAAAATAAAAAATAAAATAAAATAAAATCAGGGTTTCCACAAAAAGCAGCACAACTGTTTTCACATAATAATAATAAATGTTTCTTGAGCACACAATCAGCATATTAGAATGATTTCTGAAGGATCATGTGACACTGAAGACTGGAGTAATGATGCTGAAAATTCAGCTTTTCCAAATATATTAAAACAGAAAATAAGTTCTTTTAAACTTTTGAATAGTAGTGTATCAATTAAATTCAGTGCAGCAAATACTGCCATGATGCATAAAAGCTTTAGAAATGATCAATTAAATGACTTTTTTTCCATTACTTTACAAAGACAAAATTTTTTTTTAGAATGTTCTTTATTTTCATATGAAATTTAATTGCACAGAGTTTTAATTTCTAGACATTTAGTCTAGATTTCTAGACATTTCTTTATCCTTTGTGGAATTCATTTTTAATGTTTTTAAAGAAATAAATCCACCAGCAGAGGTCACCATTGATATATGTTCCCTATGATGTGTTTGCATGAGTGTTTCCTGCTCCAAAGCAATTTCACTGTTTACTTATGGGTGGCTAGGATATTATAAATAAAACATGAAACATTAAAAAACAAACATGAAGCCATTAACCATCTGAGTACATAAGGACTGACTATTTTATCTTCTCAAGAGAGAAGTGCTGGTCTTCTTGGCACTCAACAAACATGCCAGTTAGCTTGCTTTCAAAACACGCATTCAGTAATGACAAACTCCAACTCACTGGTGACATTGCTTATGAACGATGGAGAAAAGACACGGTGGAGAACAAGCCCAGGAAAATGTCCCAGCTGGAACAAGGACATGAGGATGTTTACAGTTGCCAGTGGAGAGCTCAGAGCCTTTAGTTCAAGCACCATCTCCAGCTTGGAAAAAAACTGAGCCTCATTAGCTGGCCGATAACTCATACGACTGAATGGGAAAACAAGCTTCTGGATCACCTAGACAGAGGAAACATTGAAAGAGGAAATCTTAAATACAATACACTGGTTTCAACACAATTACATAACACAGAAAAGGAAGCCAGTTATTAGTTTATTTTATTATTTATTAAATACATAAACAACCCTTTAGTACTGAAACCAGTCAATTTGCCTAACCTTGCTGTCCAGGTATTCACCCTTCTTGACCAAGAAGTCAGCGATAGTGTCTAGCAAGCGTGTTTCTCTGAGACGATGGCGAGCGATGTACTTGGCAATGAGGGCCATGGTGTAAGGCGTGATGCTATCAACCTTTTTAGGCAACTCCTCTAAAAAGACACACACAAAAAAGGATTTAACGTTAGCCTCATTCAGTTCTTGGCAACAATACATTTTTAGCATAATTTTAGCAAACATTTTATCCTTATAAATATCAAGCGGTCAATGTTTGGCCCCTGCTGGAAGATCACCATTAGATTTCACCTTCACAAATTTTAAATAATAAAAGATTATTAACAGAAATTTCTGAATTATTACAGAAAATGTTGTTTACCACAACAGTGTATCTTTTGGCTTCTAAAAGCATTTTATGATGGATTTTTTAAATACTTCACTTTTCACACATCACACACCTATTATGCTTTTAAAAAATGCTCATGTAATATATGAAATACATAGAAAACATTTCAGAAATATGCTGAAAAATATACTGATGTAATACATGAAATATATAAATATATATTATATGAAAATATGCTTTATACAAATGTATATATTATCAGAGCCGGACAGTAACGGAGTACATTTACTTGAGTACAGTACTTAACTACAATTTTGAGGGATCTGTACTTTACTCGAGTATCATTTTTGGGGAGTACTCATGACTTTACTCAAGTACATTTGAGAGGAAAATATTGTACTCTTTACTCCGCTACATTTCTATCCATAACCGTGAATACCCGTTACTTCTAAAAAAGAAAAAGGAAAAAAGAAAAATCTCGGAAACCCTCAATTTGTTGTTTCCCTCTCAAACGTGATTGGATTGTGCAGGCGCCACTGATTGGGACAGCCTATCAGCAATCACCTTCAGCTTTCCGCCAAAAGTCAACTCCATGGTCAGATTTAGATAAGAGACGAAAACCATGGATGAAACAATGGATGAAGACGCAGCAGGTCCATCCCGGGAATGTGCCAACCCGTGGCCCCACCTCGCCAGACTATTTCAATTTTCTGAACAAGTTAATGATAGTTTTCGCTTCAAGTGTTTGCTGTGTTTACCAATGTAAGCACTGTGGCAGTAGTAATGCAATATTTAAAAAATTTACTCTTGTACTCTTGATACTCAAGTACTTTTAAAAACAAGTACTTCAGTACTTTTACTTAAGTAGACATCTGACTGTAGTACTTTTACTTGTACTTGAGTAAAATTTAGCAAGGGGTATCTGTACTTTTACTCAAGTAATGAAGCTGTGTACTCTGTCCGCCTCTGTATATTATATGAAAATATGCTTTATACACACACGCGCATGCTGCATATATATATATATATGAATGAGACAGACGGATAGATAGATAGATAGATAGATAGATAGATAGATAGATAGATAGATAGATAGACACTAACACAACCACACTGTATTTCTTTAAAGAAATGAATACTCTTATTCAGGAAGAATGCATAAAAAAATTCAGCCTTGCCATTTTAGGAATAAATTCAATTTTATAACAGTTTTTAACATTTTATAACCGCTTTTTGACAGTTATTTTGAATTGTAATAATATTTCACAATATTACTGTTTTTACTGTATTTTTTAATCAAATAAAAGCATGGTTGGCGAGTTAAGAAACTCTTTCAAAAACTGACCCTGACCTTTTGAAAGGTAGCGTATATATATATATATAAATTACAGGGCTCAGAGAGAATTACTTAAGTGAAGCAAGTGTATTACAGGCTAACATTATGAAGACAAATGTGTCATTAACTCACCTGCAAGACTGCTCACAAACTTCTCCTGCCTGTTCTGGTAGAAGAGGTGAGAGCTGAAGATAAGCTCGAGGCTCTTGTTGCTAGCCTCCCTGGCACATGCTGACAGCATCTCATCCAGCAGAGCCATCTCATGGTCCCTGACGCTGCTAACGCTGGCCAGCGTGTGCTTCACCAGCCGCAGGATCTTCCGGTTCACCACCAGCAGTTCCGGAGAGGCTCCGTCCGCCGCCCGCAGCGCTCTCCATTTAGTGCGGTAGTATGAGAGCAGGAGGAAGAGCGTCTGGGGGTGGCGTTCCCGCTCGATGTTCTTCTCTAGCCCGGCGAGACACGACTCAATCAACGGATGCTGGCTGGACGGATGCAGCTTCATGCTGCTGCTGAAAACCATGGAGATGTCCTTTTGGTTGAACTGGGACAGACGAGCCTGGGACTCTTCCTCCAGCACCTGCACAATCTGAGAGTCACTGGGCAGCCCTAAATGAGATATAGAGCACATACGATTTAAAGTCAAGTTCTAGAAACTATAGATATACAAAATATAAATTGAAACTTGGTGGCTGAATGGCACATCAAGCAGTGACAGGAGCGTCAGATGCTGTATTTCACCTAAAACTAATTTAAACAACATTTTTCTACTTTTATAACAATTTTCTAAGCACATTTGCTTAAATAACAGCATACACTTTAGCTGGCACGGGAAACATATTTTTATTTTTTCAAATATTTTATAATTTATTTAAATTCAATATTTTTCAGCTGACATAAAACAATTTGAAAATGAAACAAAGAAATGTTTCTACAGCAATGGACCAATCAACGTTAAAAATTTGATGGTGGAATGTACGGGGCATGCATAATTTAAGGGAAAAAAGTGATTTCCTTTTTGAAGAATGAAAAGGTTGATAAAGCTCTGCTTCAAGATGAAGCTCCAGAGAGACTGTGTTGTGCCATGTATTTTTTGCATCTTTTACTTCAAATTATAAAATATATAAAACAAAATTTTACACTGAATACTTGTATAAAGGACCACATAAAATAGCTTTGTATGCAGACGACATCCTTTTGTTTGTTACTCAACCGGACAAGTCTATTCCAGTGATTATGGAAATTATTGAACATTTTAGTATATTTTTCAAGTTTCAGGATATAAAATGACAGCAAATGTATAGGACTATGCATGAGGATTCGTATAGATGCACTCTCCTGCTATTGTCAATGTTAGGAAGGATTGCTTTGATCAAGATGATAGTCTTGCCTCGTTTCTTGTACTTATTTCACATGATCCCAATTCTTCTAAATTGCACTGTAAATAAACGTATTAATGGCTGGTTCAGCTCTTTTATTGGGAACCAGAAAAAAAAAGACTGAAACTGACTAAGATGCAACTTCCCAGAAATAAAGGATGTCTTGTGATTCCGGATATCACAGTTTCGGTATATTTTTGAATGGGTGAAGATGATCCAGATTCAGTTTGGTTGGACATTGAATCACTCAACTAAGGCAATGGTTTACCATTTTAAACGTTTAAACTGAAGTTAATCAGGAGTTGGGAAGGAAAAGCCAAAACTCTGTCGCCTATTACTCCAATACAGGGACATTTTGATTTTCAGCCTGGAATAATGGATAATGGTTTCACGTTGTAGAGAGACATTGGTATAACCATTATAAAGGATCTGTTTGATAAAAAGAGGTGTTGTTATCATTCAAACACTTGGAAATGCATACATATTAAAGCCTATTGGGTACAGATTTGTAAGAGATGAACTGCCAGTTTCACAGACAATGCTTAAGCCTAGGCCCAGACTAAATGCATATTTGAGCTGTTTTCCTGCAGTATCCTGCACTGACATATCTTAAAATATATCAGTGCCATTGTTTTGTCTCAAGATGTACACCAGTAATGTGTAAGAGCATTTTTCTTAAATGGACCTCTGAGTGGCATAAAGTGATGTGATATTTGATTTTCTGTCACTGTAAAATATTACTTACTGGTCAAAAGGGAAAATGGATACATTTTATTAGACATGGACCCCTTTTTTTAAGTATATAGTTCCCAGGATTTCACATATCTTTTTGCAAAACCTTGGCAGGTCAACATGAACCTATTTTTTGTTGTTGTTTGTTGATGATGCATGTATCTATGGTTTATGTTGGAATGTACTGTGATCTGTGGTCACTGTTCTATTGTTTTGTTGTTAAACAAAAAAAAAAAAATTCAAATGTGTAAATAAGGTACTTAGTATTTCCATGTACTTTTGCTTTAATAACAGCATACACTTGAGCTGGCACAGTAACTGTATTTTGTGTTTGCACTAAGCACTTTTTGCACCTTCCTTTCTCTTAAATATATTTTAGAGTATATATTGTGTACAGGCTTTTAATTTTTTCTTTTCTTGAATGATTATTATAATAACATTCTTTCCTAATATTTCATAACAATTAGGCTAATTAAATTTGTTAAAAATGTTTTTCAATTGAAAAATATATATTTTTGCACTGAGCATAACCGCTTTTTAACTAAAACGTAATATTTATTATAGAAAGCTCCATGACTTGTCATGAAAACTGATAAAATTGTAGAAAGTCACTGATATTTCAAGTCCAGTAAATCACCTTCATTTAAAATATCCCTGATATTTCGGGGACAAAATCAGAAGGAAATCTGACCTTTTAAGGATTGAGGTCACATGGACAATGTCAAAAATTTGCGTTTTAAATTAATAAACTAATAATAGAGCAAAAAATATATATATGCTTAAAGTTCCCGTTGATGTAATCTGACTACATTGTCATTGAACTGAAAGTGAAGGACTCACCAAGAGCAGCTACAGCATAAAGGCAGTTAACAATGCTGAAGTTGTCGAACTTGGAGCAGTCACTGACAATGGCATCACAGAGAGTCTGAAAGTCCTGATTATCCAGAATGTGTCGTATAGCGTTCTCCCCTGAACCTCCAACAGAGGTCGCTGGCAAGGCTCCTTCGCCCGCTCCTCCACCACCGCCGCCACCACCCGCCTGACCTCCAGCCTGCTGCAGTACCAGGAGCTGACCGATCTTCTGTAGGGCAATGGGGTAATGATTGTGCGAGATCTTGCCTGGATTCTGCGTGACCCAGCGGAGGACTTCATCCACGGTGCGCGAGCGATCGATCAGTCGCTTCATGGTGAAGAAGGTGTCGTAGCTCATCTTCTCATGGATGAAGTTCCAGGTCTTCTTCTTGCCGTGGTGCAAATGTGCATGAGGCTGATAGTGCGGAGGGGGGAGGGGGGCGACTTGAGGGTGCGTGTGGTAGTGCTGGTGGGTCTGGTAATGGGGCCGGTGGGCATCTAGACGGGCTTGATAAACGGGTGGGTAGCTCTGAGGATGATGGACATGAGGGTGATGTGGAGGGAGTGGATGATGGTGGTTCTCCAGCATGGGCGGCCCTCCTCCCATCAGGCTGATGCGCCGACCTGGCTTGCCCCCACCACCGCTGTACATGCGTGTGGTGTACATACTAGTAAGAGCACCTAGACTCAGTAGGCGAGAAGGCTGGTGGGGCGAGGAGAATCTCCTGCAGGTTAAAAGGCCAAAGCGAACAGGCAGCCCCAGCATGGTATATTGGGTGGTCCAAATGTGAAGTTCAAGAGAACACTCCTGCAAATAGAGAGAACATCCTTTATTAAGTACATTTCATAGTCCAAATGATTTTTTCAATCTGTATACAGCAGATTTTAGTGCTGAACCACAGTGAAATGCAAAATTATGGTTCAGCACTTATGCTAACTCATCTCCACACCAATGAAGCAGGCAGGAGCAGCTCCAGAAATAGAAGGTAACTTGAGAATTGTCAGACTGATGTTCCCTTTCCTTCAGGGGCTGAGAGGAGGAGAGGATATCCCATCCTCGCATCTGAATCAGACCTCATTTATTAATTAAGATATACGTTTATGAATTTTCATTACACAGCAATACAATTATTATGATAATGAGGTTGATCCAGATACAAAACTTTAAAAACAGATAAAATGTGCATCTAGACTTGGATGTATACCAAAGTTTGGGGTCAGTAAGGTTATTTAAAAAAATTAATTAATACTTTCATTCAGCAAGGATGCATTCAATTTATAGTAAAGGTAGTAAAGACATTTATAATGTTACAAAAAAATTATCTTATTAGTTATATGGAACTTTAGTTAAGATTAATCAATTTAGATTAGTCTTTAGATTAATAATAATAAGAAACGTTACTTGAGCACCAAATCAGCATATTAAAATGATTTCTGAAGGATCAAATGACACTGAAGACTGGAGTACAAAATACATTAATATATATTAATATCAATATGCAGCCTTGGTGAGCATAAGAGACTTTCAACATCATCTTAAAAAAGCCTTGTCAACCCCAAACCTTTCAAGAGTTTTAACGGTTGTGTAATCACATATTCAGGGTCAGAGGGACCAAATATACTAAAGCACTGAAAAATGCGTATCAGACAAGCACTAATGCAAAAATTGGATATTGAATATTTCATTATGAGTTCAACTGCTGTAAACAGAGATTGACATTAAATGCCTCTGCTGTCATTGCCTCATGTTGGTGTTCAATGGTTGGACTAGTCACTATGATATGCCATTTCCACAGCATTTGTCTCCTTTAAAGAGACAGGAATTGGAAAATAGACATATGAACCACTTTAATTATACTATTTCAAATCGAAATAATGTATCATGGTTCACAAAATAAAAACAACAACATAATTGTTTTCAACATTAATAATAAGAAGAAATGTTTCTTGAGCACCATATTAGAATGATTTCTAAAGGATCATTTGACACTGAAGACTAGAATAATGGTTACAGACTTGCAATATAGTTATATGAACTACTTTAATTATGCTTTTCTTTGTTTTTTTGGAGCTTGACAGCTCTCATTCGCTATCTTCTGTGCCACCGAAGATTTAAAAAAAGAGTCATTATCTTATGGAACAACATGACGATGAGTAAATAATGACAAGATGTTTGACCTAAACTTCTAGCATTCCCTTTGTCGCTTGTTAATAGTTTCGTGTCAGAAAAGCTTGATTTGGCTTGAAAAATACACCACTATAAAACAGATTAAACGTTACAATTGCTGCCATACGACCTCGCGTGATGGTTAAAAGCAGGCTTACATGTTTATCTCAGAGGATGGCGCGTGGATGGATGTGCAGGGTCAGGAGGATGAATTTGCCCGCAGGAGTCGGTGGCATTGGCAAGATTATTGCCGATTAGACGGTTGACTGTGTTGCACAGCGGTGTGGATTCAAAAACTGATCTTTAATAAACGTTTTAAGGGGACTGACATGTTGTAAAAGCTGGATTTATGGAGCATCTGCTGAGGCCCCGGAAGAAGAGCAGAGCTGAGCGCTGCTAACGAGCTGCTACTCCGATGATTTCACAGTATCTGCGTGTTGAAGCTGCGGTTGTTTTGCTCCGTGTCGCGAAACGCTGAGAGTTGTACTAAAATATGGCTAAAAATACAGTGCGTGAATCTGGTACGATCCGGTAGGACATGGCTTGATCAACATGCACGACTCCTTCCCCAGCAGCTAAAGTCAGTGATTATCAGTGTAACGTTAGGTGAAGGTAAAGCTGCCTGATCGCAACTATTTCTCTGTATGATCTCGATACAGACTCATAATCTCATGTCGCCGCGGCGGACTCGTCTGTCAGGGCCTGGTAAGTTAACCTCGGGGTGCCCAGTCTTCCGCTACACTCCCCTTGCACTCCGCCAGTGGTCGTCCGCCGCCCCGGTGTTCGCCATGTTACAGGAAGTCAACAGAGACAGTCCGGAAACACGTGTTTGTCAGACGGACAGTTTTTTCTTCCATAATATTAGTTTTTTTTTTCTGCGTTATATCATAATTTGTTTTATCATCCAATTAAAGTCTCCGTACTACGGGCTTTTCTATCTTTCTTTCTTTTTTTTGTTTCTATCTATCTATCTATCTATCTATCATCTATCTATCTATCTATCTATCTATCTATCTATCTATCTATCTATCTATCATTAAGGACTTTTTAATTAATCATACCAACATTAATTTTTCTTTAGGGATCATCATATTCTTTTGAAAACTAAATGTCCCCAGCACTTGGTCCAAAGTTAGTGTGTCTGAAAGTGTTATATTAGTCAAGTTTCTTTTTTATAGAGCACAAGTTTAACACAACTGTAGTTGATCCAAAGTTCTTTACAATAAAAATAAATCAGAATTTAAGAGAGAAAAGAAAGAAAAAAAGAGACAGAAATGGAGATAAAAATCAAGTGTCAAAATCAATCAAAATGTATATACAATACATACACGCATAATGTAGAACACCAGCTATTCAAAATACATACACAGCATCATTAAAAGCATCCAGTGATGGAGAGGTCTTGATGTTCAAAGGCAGACTGTTCCAAAGCTTTGAGGAGACTACATAGAAAGCTCGATCACCTTTTGATTTACGAACGAGTGACAGTTCTGGTCACAAGATCTCAGTGATCTAGAGGCTGTGTTTGGCCTAATAAGATCACAAATATAATCCGGGGCCGAATTGTGCAGTGCCTTGCATGCAAAAAGAGGAATCTTAAAGTCGACTCTAAATTTTATAGGTGACTAATGCAATGAGACAAGGACTGGGGAGATATCGCTTTTCTTAGTTCCTGTTAACAATCTGGCTGCTGAATTTTTTTTGAACCACCTGTAACCGAGCCAGTGTAGATTGATTGAGGTAGGCCAACGTACAGAGAGTTACAGTAATCCAGTCGAGAGGAAATTAGTGCATGAATCACAATTTCAAGGTCTTTACTAGAAAGAAAGTGTTTCACTTTTGCTACAGATCTGAGTTGAAAGAAGCTATTCTTTACAACTGCATTTACATGCTTGTCAAATTGGAGAAGAGGATCAAAATAGACTCCTAGATTTTTTGCATGACTGTGCATAACAAAAGGGGAAACGAAACTAGACAGCTGAAGTATCAATGCTATCTGCAAATGCAAATCTATCTATCTATCTATCTATCTATCTATGAACCTTTTGTCAGATATGACATTATTCACTGGTATTATTTTGACGGCCAGTGGACTTGAATCGTTCTTGTTACTTGTGTAAAAGGGTTATAAGTGGTTAAATGATATTATAAATGGTTACTTATAGTTATTTACAGTTTTTCTCAATTGCTTTGGCCCCTTTTTTGCTGGAACATCAGAACTATTGCATGTCTGCAAAATGTAGTTACTCACCCAAAACATTTAATTCATGCTTCAAAACCTAGTTTTTGTGTCAGTAAATTGGCCAGTGCCACCAAAATAAAAAGTATTTTGTCATTGTGTGAGCCAAACTGGTCAAAATGTTTAGATGTTTTTTCACCATGGAAATATTTGTTAAATACAAATTGCATGTGCTTTCTACTGACTGTTTTCTACACTATACAAGAATGTCAGTTTTGTCTAGCTGAATGTTCTTGTGTATCACGCTGAGCTTTTCAGATACAGATTTCAGCAGTAGGTAAAAATTTACTAGAAAAAGTCATTACTGTAGTACACACAAAAGAAAAAAAAAGAAAAATGGACATTTGGTCAAACTTTATTTTAGGTGTCCTTATCTACTATGTACTTACATTAAAACAAAGTACAGTGAACTTATTGTGCTCATATTGCATTGAAAAACACTTCACGGATACGGGTAAGGTTAGGGACAGGCTTGGTAATTCTAGATTTAATTAGCTGTAATAACATGCAAGTTTAAAAAATATATATATATATGAGTGCATTGTGTCAATTTATTCATTTAAATGTTAGTACATAGTAGTTAAAGACACCTAATATATAAAATGGGACTGAACTTTTTATTTATACAGCACATATTTGTAGAAATATAGTACATGTAAACTGAAAATTCACAGTTGCTTGTTGCACATATTGTCAGGGTTCTGTCACTTCTGTCTGGTCTATTTCTTGGTTTTGTGACAGAGCCCTGACACTCGTATGTTATCTTGTCTGTGCTTTGTTTCATGTGCTCCCATTTCATGTTTTTGTCTTGTACTGTGTAGCACGCAGCTTGTTTTCCTAGCTGTGTGCTTTTTATGTTATGTTTTGTGTGAACACGTGGCTTATGAGTTTTCTCATTAGCTGCGTGTTCATGTCTTTTGTTGGGGTACATGGCTGGTGATTGTTTGCTGGCCATGTACTCAGGTGTTTGTAATGTTTGGTGTGAGCACATGGCTTGTCATGTATGTTTCATTGTGCCATGTGCTCTCCAGTTGATTGTCTAGCCCCTCCCATCTTGTTACCTGATTATTAGTTCATTTTCCCCACCTGTCCTCCCTCGTTACCTGCTTTGTTTGTGCTCCCTATTTAGTCTCCTTGTGTCTTCAGTCCTGTGCTGGTTCGTTGTCGTCGTACACTGTGTGTTTCCCTGCTGTGTGCCTCAGTCAAGTCAAGTCGAAGTTCAAGTCCAAGTCTAAGTCTGTCTTGTTTTCCCCCTTGGGGTAGTTTTTGTTTGTGTTTTGTTTTATTTTGTGATATATTGAATAAAATACCTTTTTCTCGCAATTGAGCCCTCGCTCCCTTACTCAACCTGACACATATAGCCTACTGTATGCTTCCAAACTTGATTGGTAATATTGTTATTTCTATTTCATTACAATGGCAGATTTGCCAATTCAGCACATTTTACAAATATTCCATGTCATAGGTATTTATGAAATATACATGCATGTCTGACAGATTTTGATAATTGAATGGATCATTTTGCATGTGAAGGCTCACACGATGAAAGAATGTTTAGAAGTTGTGAAGAGTTTGACAGTTTCACTGAGAATCAACTCATCAGATTTGATCAACAAGCCCTGTGCATTTAGTGCCAAAACACGTCATTTGCTTAAATCAATAAGAAATCCAAATCTGATGTGAACAAGAAACTAATTGCTCAGAGACTTTATTGTTTTGATAAAAAAAAAAGTCTCATTTGAGAATTTAGCCAAAGCGATAAAGAACAACTGTAAAATACAGCAACTTATTATAGAAATAAACGCGTTGTAGTTACATATGGTTCTGAAAGGTACGCTATAACCAATTCCATTGTTGTTTTTTACTTTTAATAACCTTCTTGAGTTCACTAGTTCATTTCAACTGTCATGCAGTGTGATAAATACATTTTTGTAAAAGGGGTAAACATTCCCTGTAACTTCTTAGTTATGAAAATGATGTGGTAGAAATCCCCCTAAACACCTGACTTAATTTGACAAATGTATGCTCTACTAGCCGTCTCTACTTCAGCCTGTTGAGTCGGACAATGTTCCGTCCCTTATGAACATTATCATTTGGGAATAAGGTCTCTGGTGTTCCCCTTCAGCACTATCACTTGAGAATAGAAGTAAGATGCGCAACAGTAATCAGACAGACTCCAGACAATGCCTTCGAATATGCTTTAATCATGAACGGGAGGATCTCAGACCACTTTCAGGAAGAATCCCCTCGACAAAAAGTGTATAACAGTTTTTATAGAATAGGAGCATGAAAAAGGTGACATGATTTATTACATAATTTTTCTTCAATATGATTAGTTCTTTATAAGTATAATTCAGCAAACCCTTTCTGTTACTAGGTAAAAGCAAATCTGGATTATTTGATTCCTTCAGCTTGTTACTCAAGTCATAAGGTTATATATTTAGACAGCTGTCAAGTTTTGTTTCCCCCTTTTGTTACATATTCAGACACACTTTGGCATAAGTGTTGGGGATATTTAGTTTTCAAAAGCATATATATGTTAATCCTGAAAGGATTAAAAGGAATGTTAGTTATTAGTTATTATCTGACAAATGAAAACCGAAATAACTTAATAACAGTGTCACACTGCAGGACATCTGTTTACAGATCTTTTCAAGATTATATTAAACTCAGTGCCAATAAATTGTCTAAAGATCAAGATTTATAACATTTTATTCATGGAAACCTGGGGACAATTTTACAAGGTCTTCTTTTAAGAATATTTAGACATTTTTAAACAATTATTAATTTGACTTGTATGTTATTCAACACAGGACGTTCTAATGTAGATGACTGTATTTTCCATATTTAACTCAAAATTACATCATGACAACTGAAACCGGGCAATTGAGCAAAAATGCACAGTAATCTTCATAATACAATTTTAGATAAAGAAACTTGGTCTGAGAGGTCAATTTTATAGGTTACATTTCATTAGTATTTTATTTATTTTTTTAAATCATATGGCCAGTTGCAAAAAAGATTTTTTATTTCTCAGATGCATCCCAGACATCCAGTTTTTTGCTCATTTTCTGCTTTTCGTGCAATCGGATGTCCGTGCCCAAGAAGATGACTCCTTGATGTGGGTGGGGGAGTCAAACATTCGGATACAGTTTTTTTAATCTGCAATGCGAACAGTTAAAACCTATTAGTGCAGGAATGTCTTGACAACAAATGGTTCATGATGGTGAATAAAGGAGGTCTGTGATGTACCTTGTCTGTTTCTCTGAGAAGTAAACAGGACATGGATCCACGACAGTCAACACAAGAAACTTGAGGCTGAGAAAAATACAATAGAGCTGTGTGAAACTGTAAGCTTTTTTAAAATATATTCTACATTGACTCCTATAGGCATTTTGACTATTAAGATCCTGAGTGAGTAGAGACTTACTGTTGCCTTATCTTGGATCTTACAGTCTTCCCGATGGACACTCGGTTTCGTCTTGTCACATGAGGTGGATTTTAATATCACATGAAGCATGCGCTTGTCATCATACTGTCATATAGAGGAAAGAGAAAGGTAAAGCATAAAGATGACAATCTTACATGTAGATGTTTAACTTTTTATCAAGCACTTTAAGGCAGATGCATAAGCACAGAAAACATAATCAAAACAGACAAATTACAGTACAATTATTAATTTATAGTAAAATTCTAAAATATGAATTAAATAACTTACAGGTTCTAAAATCAAGGCAAAATCAAGGTGTTTGGCTCCATATTTCTCATTGGCTTCTTGTATTGCCCTGTCAATGATGTTTGTCTCATGTTGGCTTAGTTGATGATATTCTTTGTTTCCATCTGTTGACTCCAGCAGTAGCAGAGCGCTAAGCAGTAACAGTAAACCTCTCATCTTGCACAGTAACTGATGTTCTGCACTGTTAGACTGATCTTAGTCAGAACCAGTCACTAGTGTCACGTCTACAGACCACATCAGCTGTGATTGGTCTACTCTGTAACCAGAGGCCCTCCCCAATATGATGAAATAAGACAGGGTTTCTGCAGGTTTTATGAAGAGAAATTTAAGACTCCTTTTTAAAAGACCCTTTTCAGACCAAGTCAGGAAATTTCAAAGAATTAATCCAAGGACACACTGTCAGTAAGTTTTCAAACATACTTTGGTCATAAAAAACTTGAAGCTCAATAAAACCCCTTTAATTTTCTTATTAGAACATTCTGATTCGTCAATCTAAATGTCTTTAGATTAGCCAATATAATATAAAGACCAGCATGACTCCAACCCAATTTATAAGGTGGTGAACCATTATAAACTAAATGTCTAAAACTAACATTGCAAATACTCTTTGGGACAAACTTTTCCCCAATTTAATATTTCAAAGGCGCAATGTACAGAAAAGATGCAACCGCATGCATGTTTATCAAGTTCCTCTACGCCAGGTTACTGACAGTTATTAAATCTGGTGCAGAAATTTTTTTATGGAACCTGAGAAAATCCCTCATGCAAGATTTAATGCAATGAAGTATTTAAGACTTTCTGCTCTGATTTAAGACATTTTAAAGGCCTTGATTCACAAAAAGGTGAATTTAGACCTCAGATTTATGCTAATTAATGCTCATGTTCACTACTTGTGTTTCTGCTTTCAAAGTACAAATGGAAAGTTTACACATCTCCTGATAAAACATGCAATGTTTGATTTGAACTCAAAACAGCATTACGCAAATATAAACTTTGACTCATGGCTGCATTTAGATCCACTCCATACCTTGTTTATTTCACTTTAACCATAATTCCAGCTCCTCCTATTCTCCTATTTCTTGTGACAAAGCACAAGAAAACCACCAGTAAAAAATCTCCATGTTTTGGTGCATTTCAACAAAAGCTTCCATACAATTTCATAAAGAGAAAAGACCCAAGTGTTATATTTATAGAATTTATTGTTCTGGCATTTGAAACCAAGAGCATCATAACAGACTATTGACAATATTTTAAACAATAAGAGGGGGGCAAAAACAACAAAAAACTGAATTTGAACAACATCTGATTGGTGGAATGGGGAGTAAACCAATGGACCAAAAAAAGGAGGGAGGGGGGCATCCAGTCATTCACATTAAAGTACAGCAACAATAAAAAAAATATTCATGAGCATTTCCTTGCCTGTCCCAAGAAGGGATCATTAATAATATTAATATCAACATCGATAAAAAATAATTACAAGTTATAAAGAGAAGCCAGTACCACTGGGAAGAGTGGGTGGCGGCTGCTTCTGCTTCCCCAAGAAGATGACTCCTTGATGTGGGTGGGGGAGGCAAACATGCGGATAAAGTTTCTTTAATCTGCAGTGAGAACAGTTAAAACCTATTAGTGCAGGAATATCTTATACAATAAATAGGTTGGATCATGATGGTGAATAAAGGTCTTTGTCCCCAATATGTGACTAATATGTGATGTACCTTGTCTTTTTCTCTGAGACGTAAACAGGACATGGATCCATCACAGTCAACACAAGAAACTTGAGGCTGAGAAAAATACAATAGAGCTGTGTGAAACTGTAAGCTTTTTTTTTTTTTAAAAAACGTTTTTTTTTAAAGTGTATTCTACAATGACTACTACAGGCATTTAGACTATCAAAATCCTTCTGTGAGAGTGAGCTACTTACTCTTGCCTTATCTTGGATTTTACAGTCTTTCCGATGGACATTTGGTGTTGTCTTGTCACATGAGGTGGGTTTTAATATCACATGAACCATGCGACTGTAAGAATCCTGTCATATAGGGGAGCGATACATGTAAAGCATATGACAACCTTAAATGTAGGAGATGTTTAAATATTTTTACCAAGCACTTTAAGGCAGATGCATAAGCACAGAAAACAAACACAAATTACAGCATCTTGATAAAGGTTTAACATTTGAATTAAATAACTTACAGCTTCTAAAATGAAGGCAAAATCAAGGTGTTTGGTTTTTCCATATTTCTCATTGGCTTCTTGTATTGCCGTGTCAATAATGTTTTTCTCATGTTGGTTTAGTTGATTATATTTGTTTCCATCTGTTGACTCCAGCAGTAGCAGAGCGCTAAGCAGTAACAGTAAACCTCTCATCTTGCACAGTAACTGATGTTCTGCACTGTTAGACTGATCTTAGTCAGAACCAGTCACTGGTGTCACGTCTACAGACCACAACAGCTGTGATTGGTCTACTTTGTAACCAGAGGCTCTCCCCAATATGATGAAATAAGACAGGGTTTCTGCAGGTTTTATGAAGAGAAATTTAAGACTCCTTTTTAAAAGACCCTTTTCAGACCAAGTCAGGAAATTTTAAAGAATAAATCAAAGGACACACTATGTCAGTAAGTTTTCAAACATACTTTGGTCATAAAAACTTGCAGCTCAATAAAACCCCTTTAATTTTCTTATTAGAACATTCTGATTCGTCAATCTAATGTCTTTAGATTAGCCAATATAATATAAAGACCAGCATGACTCCAACCCAACTTATAAGGTGGTGAAACATTATAAACTAAATGAGACTCCTAGATTTTTTGCATGACTGTGTATATAGTCGAGTCCCAAAATAGATAAATAGCCCTGGATAAGATGCAGTAGGCATTTTTGAGGAAAAGTACTTCAAGTGTTGTTTCTATATGATTTTTAGGTGCTGAATCCATTTCTGCCGTATAACAAGTTGTAAACATCACTGTTTTGGCATAAACAATAAAAACAAAATGGCTGCCAAATTTTTTTTTAATTTAATGCATTTATTGCAGTTTAAACATTAAACATTATAACTAAACTATGCATTCTCAGAATATTTAAACATGTAAACAATGAAAAAACAACATTAACATGAAAGGGACAGTTTTTAATGGCTGCTGGAATTATGCCAAGGTACCAAGGTACACTGGGAAGCATATATCAGTGGAAATTTGCAATTATGCCCAGCCCGAAGGGGGGAACTTGGAATACACATGACCCCAGGGGGCTGCATATTGAGAATCACTGGGGCGTCCAGCCGCAGGTGGAATATTTCAAACCCAGGGGTGGCAAGGTGGCTTGCCGAGGGAAAGATACATGCTCAGAGAGGCTTACAGTGGACTACACACGTGGGGGTCGCCCAGAGGCCGTGTTAGGTGTCGCCCAGCCTGCAGCTCTACAGATGTCTGTTAGCGAGGCGCCATGCGCTAGAGCCCAAGAGGATGCCACACTCCGGGTGGAGTGGGCCGTCACACCAAGGGGGCATGGTCGACCTTGCTGCTGGTAAGCCAAAGCAATGGCGTCAGGGTCTTTCAGTTGACGAAGAGGTTCCACTTCAACGCATAGGCATGTCTCGTGGACGATGCTCTAGCGGAAGTGATGGTAGCCACCACCGCTGGTGGTAGGGCACTCAAACCTCCCTCGTCCCATCCAGGAACCACACATGGAGATTTCAAAGATCGGGACGAGGGTGCCATAGGGTGCCCCGTCACTGAGAAAGCAGGTTCTTTCTCAGAGGAATTGGCCAGGGAGGTGCTGTCGCGAGGAGTACTAGTTCTTGGAACCAGGTGCGGTTGTGCCAATACGGGGCAACCAAAATTACCTGCTCCTCGTCCTCCCTGATCTTGCGCAAAGTCTGCTCACTGGGGGAAACGCATACTTGCAGAGGCCCCGCGGCCAGCTGTGCGCCAGTGCATCCGTGCAGAGCGTGCCCTCGGTCAGAGAATAAAACAGGTCGCAGTGGGACGAGTCGTGGGAGGCAAACAGATCTACCTGTGCGTCCCCGAACTGATCCCAAATCAGCTGAACCGACGGGGGATGGAGTCTCCATTCTCCAGCGAGAGGCCGAAACCGAGACAGATCGGCTGCACGGTTCAGGTCTCCCGGGATATAAATGGCTCGAAGCGACCTCAGATGCTTCTGACTCCATATGAGGAGGTGGCGGGCGAGTTGCGACATACAACGGGAGCGCAGACCACCTTGTCGGTTGATGTACGCTACTGTGGCGGTATTGTCTGATCGGACTAATACGTGCTGACCCCTGAGCAACGCACAGAAGCGGTTCAGGGTGAGACGTACAGCCTGCAACTCGAGGCAATTGACATGCCAAAGGCGCTGGGGTCTTGTCCAGGAGCCCACGGCAGCATGTCCATTGCACATGGTGCCCCAGCCCATTGTGGAGGCATCTGTTGATATAACAACATGCCAGGAAACTCGTTCTATATAACGAGGTTCGTCCACGGGGTGAAGGTCTGACGGCAGGTCGAAGTCACTGGGACTCGGAGCGTGCCGTGTTGCCATGCCCACCTCGGGACTTGATCATCAAGCGGTCTCATATGAAGCAAACCGAGCGACGTTACTGCGGCTGCGGATGCCATATGCCCCAGGAGCCTCTGAAATAGTTTCAGTGGAACCGCACTCTTGCCCTCGAACTGACGAAGGCAAGTTAGCAGTGACTACGCGCGCTCGCTCGTAAGCTGCGCGCACATGGCGACCGAGTCGATTTCCATACCGAGAAAAGAGATCCTCTGCACGGAGCAGAGTTTGCTCTTCTCCCAGTTGACCCGAAGGCCCAGACAAGCTAGGTGCCGGAGCACTAGGTCCTTATGTTCGCAAACCTTGTCTCGAGAGTGAGCTAGGATCAGCCAGTCGTCGAGAGGAACAAGGGCTGCCTCGACAACCTTCGTGAAGACGCGAGGAGACAGGGCTAGCCCGAAAGGGAGAACCACGTATTGGTATGCCTGCCCCTCAAATGATATATATATACTGGTATGCCTCATTTGCATATGTAAACATGACATTTCAGAAAACTTGTAATACAAAAAATGTCTGTCTCTATGTAAGTGAAAAACTGGAAAGGTTTTATGGTGATATCTATAACTTAAAAATTTTACCCTATCCACCTGCAGTGTTTCGGCTGTGAATAATGCACCTATTGTTTCAATAACAATTACAAGAAAATGGGACCCTTATTTCAGTGTTATACGGTGGATCCTTATTCAGGAGACATTGAACTTTCTAAAAATGTGGTATAACAACTTTTCCTCAAAAATGCCTACAGGGTTACACAATCTTGAAGATTCGGACCTGACTAATAACAGAAAGGGAAACGAAACTAGACAGCTGAAGTATCAATGCTATCTGCAAATGCAAATCTGTCTATCTATCCATCCATCCATCCATCCATCTATATCTTTTTTGTTATCTCTTTATATTTCACTACTTCAGTTTTATTTAAAAAGTTGCAAAGATCCACGTTTCTTCTCATTTGTTATATTATTAGCATCACAGATGTTCTCTGTCACACTTTTTATATGCATTCAAAATATGATACCTTTCTACATTCTCTAAAGGTTGCCATACAATAAATGCAAGGCTGCAAAAAAGAAAACACTGTACAAAGATTTGAGCAGAGGCCTATTATATAGGCCTAGTTTTTAGGGTGTATTAACAAATGGTCTTTAAAGCCAAAGTCTCTCCAGTGTTGATCCTGTGAATCATTGGTAACACTTTACAATACGGGTGCACTAATATGGATTAATTCATGCTTAACTAATGCCCAAATAATCACGTGTTAATGTATGACTCATAAAGAACTAAACCATTAATTAATGATCACTGCATCAGTAACTAATAACAAATTTAATATATTAAGTAATATATGAATTGTTATTAATTAAATGCGTCATAATGAATTAATTTCTTAATAACATATTTTATCAACTAAAAGTGTAAATTAATGTGTTAATTACCACATCTGGTCAAAGCAATGTACTTCAACTTCCAGTTGTCTGCTTTAATTAATCATTAACATAATGTTATGACTTTACTTGTTGAGGCACATAACTTAACTAATTGTTAAGTAATATGCCATTTATGGGTTTTGACAGTTTGCACATGCAGTGAATGTAATGTCAAAGAATGTGTTTGAAGGATGGGTAAGTTGGGCTGCACACAAATATCAGCACACCAGAATCTGAACTCCTGACCGCTGTTACACTGTGTTTAAACTGGACGAGACTAGCTGTCTACACTGGACATGACAGACCATTGCAAGTCCATTTGTCCTTCGTAACAGAACTAGCACAAGAGCTCGGAGAATGTCAGAAATAGAATGTGGCATCAGTTTACTGTCGGGGTTTTGTCGTGTAGCGTCGCGTCGCATCGCATCCAGTGTAGTTTCACTGACTATAGTGGACGCTCTATTGTCTTTGTCCAGTCTAGACACATATGAAATATGCCGCATGTTCTCATGTGTACCACGACCTCAAGCTTAACCTGACATATTCCTGTGCCATGAACAACAAGGTTCATCGGACTCAGTGAAATCTTGGTTGTAGATGGTTGGAAATTGAAATCCATGGCTTAGTGTGGATGTCAAAACCAAAATGGCATATTACTTAACAATTAGTTAATAGTCATGTGCCTCAACAAGTAAAGTCATAACATAATGATACATTTGCAAATCATTAGATAATGATTAATTAAAGCAGACAATTCGAAGTTGAAGTACATGACTTCAACCCATTGTGGTAATTAACGCATTAATTTACACTATTAGTTAATAAAATATGTTTTTAAGGAAATAATACATAGACACATTTAATTAATAACAATTCATATATTACTTAATCTATTAATCATTTAGAATCTTTATTAGTTGCTGGTGCAGTAATCATTAATTACATACATAAAAACTTAATAAGAATTATTTTGACGACCAGTGGACTTGAATTGTTCTTGTTACTTGTGTAAAAGGGTCACAAGGGGTTAAATTATATTATAAATAGTTTTCTCAATTGCTTTTGCACCTTTTTCGAAACAATTTTAACATTCTTTAAACTGTAAGCTCAATGGTCACAAATGTTTGCTGGAACATCAGAACTCTATTGCATGTCTGCAAAATGTAGTTACTCACCCAAAACACATGCTTCATGTGTCATGTAAATTGGCCAGTGCCACCAAAATGAAGTCTTTCTGTCATCATGTGAACCAAACTGGTCAAAATGTTTAGATGTTTTTTCACCATGGAAATATTTGTTAAATACAAATTGCATGTGGTTTCTACTGACTGTTTTCTACAGTATACAAGAATGTCAGTTTTGTCTAGCCGAATGTTCTTGTGTATCACGCTGAGCTTTTCAGATACAGATTTCAGCAGTAGGTAAAAATTTACTAGAAAAAGTCATTACTGTAGTACACACAAAGAAAATGGACATTTGGTCACACTTTACCTTAGGTGTCCTTATCTACTATTTTCTAACAGAAAAAAGTACAGTGAACTTATTGTGCTCATACTGTATTGAAAAACACTTTTGCTGCTATTGAGATGGGATACGGGTAAGGTTAGGGACAGGCTTGGTAATTCTAGATTTAATTAGCTGTAATAACATGCAAGTTTAAAAAAAAAATAGTACAATGTACACAATAAGTGCATTGTGTCAATTTATTCATTTAAATGTTAGTACATAGTAAAGACACCTATATAAAGTGGGACTGAACTTTTTATTTATACAGCACATATTTGTAGAAATATAGTACATGTAAACTGAAAATTCACAGTTGCTTGTTGCACATATAGCCTACTGTATGCTTCCAAACTTGATTGGTAATATTGTTATTTCTATTTCATTACAATGGCAGATTTGCCAATTCAGCACATTTTATGTCATAGGTATTTATGAAATATACATGCATGTCTGACAGATTTTGATAATTGAATGGATCATTTTGCATGTGAAGGCTCACACGATGAAAGAATGTTTAGAAGTTGTGAAGAGTTTGACAGTTTCACTCAGAATCAACTCATCAGATTTGATCAACAAGCCCTGTGCATTTAGTGCCAAAACACGTCATTTGCTTAAATCAATAAGAAATCCAAATCTGATGTGAACAAGAAACTAATTGCTCAGAGACTTTATTGTTTTGATAAAAAAAAAAGTCTCATTTGAGAATTTAGCCAAAGCGATAAAGAACAACTGTAAAATACAGCAACTTATTATAGAAATAAACGCGTAGTAGTTACATATGGTTGTGAAAGGTACGCTATAACCAATTCCATTGTTGTTTTTTACTTTTAATAACCTTCTTGAGTTCACTAGTTCATTTCAACTGGCATGCAGTGTGATAAATACATTTTTGTAAAAGGGGTAAACATTCCCTGTAACTTCTTAGTTAATATAAAGAATGTATGCAGAATAACAGTTTGAAAAAAGTAGCTTTAAATGGAGTTTCATATGATACTGTACACAAGTATCAGACATTGTCATTCAGATGTGACATTGAGATGCCATTTTATAGCTTTAAAGCTGTGGTAGAAATCCCCTATACACCTGATTGACAAATGTATGCTCTACTAGCCGTCTCTACTTCAGCCTGTTGAGTCGGACAATGTTCCGTCCCTTATGAACATTATCATTTGGGAATAAGGTCTCTGGTGTTCCCCTTCAGCACTATCACTTGAGAATAGAAGTAAGATGCACAACAGTAATCAGACAGACTCCAGACAATGCCATTGAATATGCTTTAATCATGGCCGGGAGGATCTCAGACCACTTTCAGGAAGAATCCCCTCGACAAAAAGTGTATAACAGTTTTTATAGAATAGGAGCATGAAAAAGGTGACATGATTTATTACATAATTTTTCTTCAATATGATTAGTTCTTTATAAGTATAATTCAGCAAACCCTTTCTGTTACTAGGTAAAAGCAAATCTGGATTATTTGATTCCTTCAGCTTGTTACTCAAGTCATAAGGTTATATATTTAGACAGCTGTCAAGTTTTGTTTCCCCCTTTTGTTACATATTCAGACACACTTTGGCATAAGTGTTGGGATATTTAGTTTTCAAAAGCATATATATGTTAATCCTGAAAGGATTAAAAGGAATGTTAGTTATGATTCATTTAAAAAAAAAATTAAATCCTTAAAGCCAAGTTAGCATCTGACCTTCAAGTCCCTTAATATAATTTGTATTGATTTAAAACACAAATGAAAACCGAAATAACTAAATAACAGTGTCACACTGCAGGACATCTGTTTACAGATCTTTTCAAGATTATATTAAACTCAGTGCCAATAAATTGTCTAAAGATCAAGATTTATAACATTTTATTCATGGAAACCTGGGGACAATTTTACAAGGTCTTCTTTTAAGAATATTTAGACATTTTTAAACAATTATTAATTTGACTTGTATGTTACTCAACACAGGACGTTCTAATGTAGATGACTGTATTTTCCATATTTAACTCAAAATTACATCATGACAACTGAAAACGGGCAATTGAGCAAAAATGCACAGTAATCTTCATAATACAATTTTAGATAAAGAAACTTGGTCTGAGAGGTCAATTTTATAGGTTACATTTCATTAGTATTTTATTTATTTTTTTAAATCATATGGCCAGTTGCAAAAAAGATTTTTTATTTCTCAGATGCATCCCAGACATCCAGTTTTTTGCTCATTTTCTGCTTTTCGTGCAATCGGATGTCCGTGCCCAAGAAGATGACTCCTTGATGTGGGTGGGGGAGTCAAACATTCGGATACAGTTTTTTTAATCTGCAATGCGAACAGTTAAAACCTATTAGTGCAGGAATGTCTTGACAACAAATGGTTCATGATGGTGAATAAAGGAGGTCTGTGATGTACCTTGTCTGTTTCTCTGAGAAGTAAACAGGTCATGGATCCACGACAGTCAACACAAGAAACTTGAGGCTGAGAAAAATACAATAGAGCTGTGTGAAACTGTAAGCTTTTTTAAAATATATTCTACATTGACTCCTATAGGCATTTTGACTATTAAGATCCTGAGTGAGTAGAGACTTACTGTTGCCTTATCTTGGATCTTACAGTCTTCCCGATGGACACTCGGTTTCGTCTTGTCACATGAGGTGGATTTTAATATCACATGAAGCATGCGCTTGTCATCATACTGTCATATAGAGGAAAGAGAAAGGTAAAGCATAAAGATGACAATCTTACATGTAGATGTTTAACTAATTTTTATCAAGCACTTTAAGGCAGATGCATAAGCACAGAAAACATAATCAAAACAGACAAATTACAGTACAATTATTAATTTATAGTAAAATTCTAAAATATGAATTAAATAACTTACAGGTTCTAAAATCAAGGCAAAATCAAGGTGTTTGGCTCCATATTTCTCATTGGCTTCTTGTATTGCCCTGTCAATGATGTTTGTCTCATGTTGGCTTAGTTGATGATATTCTTTGTTCCCGTCTGTTGACTCCAGCAGTAGCAGAGCGCTAAGCAGTAACAGTAAACCTCTCATCTTGCACAGTAACTGATGTTCTGCACTGTTAGACTGATCTTAGTCAGAACCAGTCACTAGTGTCACGTCTACAGACCACATCAGCTGTGATTGGTCTACTCTGTAACCAGAGGCCCTCCCCAATATGATGAAATAAGACAGGGTTTCTGCAGGTTTTATGAAGAGAAATTTAAGACTCCTTTTTAAAAGACCCTTTTCAGACCAAGTCAGGAAATTTCAAAGAATTAATCCAAGGACACACTGTCAGTAAGTTTTCAAACATACTTTGGTCATAAAAACTTGAAGCTCAATAAAACCCCTTTGATTTTCTTATTAGAACATTCTGATTCGTCAATCTAAATGTCTTTAGATTAGCCAATATAATATAAAGACCAGCATGACTCCAACCCAATTTATAAGGTGGTGAACCATTATAAACTAAATGTCTAAAACTAGCATTGCAAATACTCTTTGGGACAAACTTTTCCCCAATTTAATATTTCAAAGGCGCAATGTACAGAAAAGATGCAACCGCATGCATGTTTATCAAGTTCCTCTACGCCAGGTTACTGACAGTTATTAAATCTGGTGCAGAAATTTTTTTATGGAACCTGAGAAAATCCCTCATGCAAGATTTAATGCAATGAAGTATTTAAGACTTTCTGCTCTGATTTAAGACATTTTAAAGGCCTTGATTCACAAAAAGGTGAATTTAGACCTCAGATTTATGCTACTTAATGCTCATGTTCACTACTTGTGTTTCTGCTTTCAAAGTACAAATGGAAAGTTTACACATCTCCTGATAAAACATGCAATGTTTGATTTGAACTCAAAACAGCATTACGCAAATATAAACTTTGGCTCATGGCTGCATTTAGATCCACTCCATACCTTGTTTATTTCACTTTAACCATAATTCCAGCTCCTCCTATTCTCCTATTTCTTGTGACAAAGCACAAGAAAACCACCAGTAAAAAATCTCCATGTTTTGGTGCATTTCAACAAAAGCTTCCATACAATTTCATAAAGAGAAAAGACCCAAGTGTTATATTTATAGAATTTATTGTTCTGGCATTTGAAACCAAGAGCATCATAACAGACTATTGACAATATTTTAAACAATAAGAGGGGGGCAAAAACAACAAAAAACTGAATTTGAACAACATCTGATTGGTGGAATGGGGAGTAAACCAATGGACCAAAAAAAGGAGGGAGGGGGGCATCCAGTCATTCACATTAAAGTACAGCAACAATAAAAAAAATATTCATGAGCATTTCCTTGCCTGTCCCAAGAAGGGATCATTAATAATATTAATATCAACATCGATAAAAAATAATTACAAGTTATAAAGAGAAGCCAGTACCACTGGGAAGAGTGGGTGGCGGCTGCTTCTGCTTCCCCAAGAAGATGACTCCTTGATGTGGGTGGGGGAGGCAAACATGCGGATAAAGTTTCTTTAATCTGCAGTGAGAACAGTTAAAACCTATTAGTGCAGGAATATCTTATACAATAAATAGGTTGGATCATGATGGTGAATAAAGGTCTTTGTCCCCAATATGTGACTAATATGTGATGTACCTTGTCTTTTTCTCTGAGACGTAAACAGGACATGGATCCATCACAGTCAACACAAGAAACTTGAGGCTGAGAAAAATACAATAGAGCTGTGTGAAACTGTAAGCTTTTTTTTTTTTTAAAAAACGTTTTTTTTTAAAGTGTATATTCTACAATGACTACTACAGGCATTTAGACTATCAAAATCCTTCTGTGAGAGTGAGCTACTTACTCTTGCCTTATCTTGGATTTTACAGTCTTTCCGATGGACATTTGGTGTTGTCTTGTCACATGAGGTGGGTTTTAATATCACATGAACCATGCGACTGTAAGAATCCTGTCATATAGGGGAGCGATACATGTAAAGCATATGACAACCTTAAATGTAGGAGATGTTTAAATATTTTTACCAAGCACTTTAAGGCAGATGCATAAGCACAGAAAACAAACACAAATTACAGCATCTTGATAAAGGTTTAACATTTGAATTAAATAACTTACAGCTTCTAAAATGAAGGCAAAATCAAGGTGTTTGGTTTTTCCATATTTCTCATTGGCTTCTTGTATTGCCGTGTCAATAATGTTTTTCTCATGTTGGTTTAGTTGATTATATTTGTTTCCATCTGTTGACTCCAGCAGTAGCAGAGCGCTAAGCAGTAACAGTAAACCTCTCATCTTGCACAGTAACTGATGTTCTGCACTGTTAGACTGATCTTAGTCAGAACCAGTCACTGGTGTCACGTCTACAGACCACAACAGCTGTGATTGGTCTACTTTGTAACCAGAGGCTCTCCCCAATATGATGAAATAAGACAGGGTTTCTGCAGGTTTTATGAAGAGAAATTTAAGACTCCTTTTTAAAAGACCCTTTTCAGACCAAGTCAGGAAATTTTAAAGAATAAATCAAAGGACACACTATGTCAGTAAGTTTTCAAACATACTTTGGTCATAAAAACTTGCAGCTCAATAAAACCCCTTTAATTTTCTTATTAGAACATTCTGATTCGTCAATCTAATGTCTTTAGATTAGCCAATATAATATAAAGACCAGCATGACTCCAACCCAACTTATAAGGTGGTGAAACATTATAAACTAAATGAGACTCCTAGATTTTTTGCATGACTGTGTATATAGTCGAGTCCCAAAATAGATAAATAGCCCTGGATAAGATGCAGTAGGCATTTTTGAGGAAAAGTACTTCAAGTGTTGTTTCTATATGATTTTTAGGTGCTGAATCCATTTCTGCCGTATAACAAGTTGTAAACATCACTGTTTTGGCATAAACAATAAAAACAAAATGGCTGCCAAATTTTTTTTTAATTTAATGCATTTATTGCAGTTTAAACATTAAACATTATAACTAAACTATGCATTCTCAGAATATTTAAACATGTAAACAATGAAAAAACAACATTAACATGAAAGGGACAGTTTTTAATGGCTGCTGGAATTATGCCAAGGTACCAAGGTACACTGGGAAGCATATATCAGTGGAAATTTGCAATTATGCCCAGCCCGAAGGGGGGAACTTGGAATACACATGACCCCAGGGGGCTGCATATTGAGAATCACTGGGGCGTCCAGCCGCAGGTGGAATATTTCAAACCCAGGGGTGGCAAGGTGGCTTGCCGAGGGAAAGACACATGCTCAGAGAGGCTTACAGTGGACTACACACGTGGGGGTCGCCCAGAGGCCGTGTTAGGTGTCGCCCAGCCTGCAGCTCTACAGATGTCTGTTAGCGAGGCGCCATGCGCTAGAGCCCAAGAGGATGCCACACTCCGGGTGGAGTGGGCCGTCACACCAAGGGGGCATGGTCGACCTTGCTGCTGGTAAGCCAAAGCAATGGCGTCAGGGTCTTTCAGTTGACGAAGAGGTTCCACTTCAACGCATAGGCATGTCTCGTGGACGATGCTCTAGCGGAAGTGATGGTAGCCACCACCGCTGGTGGTAGGGCACTCAAACCTCCCTCGTCCCATCCAGGAACCACACATGGAGATTTCAAAGATCGGGACGAGGGTGCCATAGGGTGCCCCGTCACTGAGAAAGCAGGTTCTTTCTCAGAGGAATTGGCCAGGGAGGTGCTGTCGCGAGGAGTACTAGTTCTTGGAACCAGGTGCGGTTGTGCCAATACGGGGCAACCAAAATTACCTGCTCCTCGTCCTCCCTGATCTTGCGCAAAGTCTGCTCACTGGGGGAAACGCATACTTGCAGAGGCCCCGCGGCCAGCTGTGCGCCAGTGCATCCGTGCAGAGCGTGCCCTCGGTCAGAGAATAAAACAGGTCGCAGTGGGACGAGTCGTGGGAGGCAAACAGATCTACCTGTGCGTCCCCGAACTGATCCCAAATCAGCTGAACCGACGGGGGATGGAGTCTCCATTCTCCAGCGAGAGGCCGAAACCGAGACAGATCGGCTGCACGGTTCAGGTCTCCCGGGATATAAATGGCTCGAAGCGACCTCAGATGCTTCTGACTCCATATGAGGAGGTGGCGGGCGAGTTGCGACATACAACGGGAGCGCAGACCACCTTGTCGGTTGATGTACGCTACTGTGGCGGTATTGTCTGATCGGACTAATACGTGCTGACCCCTGAGCAACGCACAGAAGCGGTTCAGGGTGAGACGTACAGCCTGCAACTCGAGGCAATTGACATGCCAAAGGCGCTGGGGTCTTGTCCAGGAGCCCACGGCAGCATGTCCATTGCACATGGTGCCCCAGCCCATTGTGGAGGCATCTGTTGATATAACAACATGCCAGGAAACTCGTTCTATATAACGAGGTTCGTCCACGGGGTGAAGGTCTGACGGCAGGTCGAAGTCACTGGGACTCGGAGCGTGCCGTGTTGCCATGCCCACCTCGGGACTTGATCATCAAGCGGTCTCATATGAAGCAAACCGAGCGACGTTACTGCGGCTGCGGATGCCATATGCCCCAGGAGCCTCTGAAATAGTTTCAGTGGAACCACACTCTTGCCCTCGAACTGACGAAGGCAAGTTAGCAGTGACTACGCGCGCTCGCTCGTAAGCTGCGCGCACATGGCGACCGAGTCGATTTCCATACCGAGAAAAGAGATCCTCTGCACGGAGCAGAGTTTGCTCTTCTCCCAGTTGACCCGAAGGCCCAGACAAGCTAGGTGCCGGAGCACTAGGTCCTTATGTTCGCAAACCTTGTCTCGAGAGTGAGCTAGGATCAGCCAGTCGTCGAGAGGAACAAGGGCTGCCTCGACAACCTTCGTGAAGACGCGAGGAGACAGGGCTAGCCCGAAAGGGAGAACCACGTATTGGTATGCCTGCCCCTCAAATGATATATATATACTGGTATGCCTCATTTGCATATGTAAACATGACATTTCAGAAAACTTGTAATACAAAAAATGTCTGTCTCTATGTAAGTGAAAAACTGGAAAGGTTTTATGGTGATATCTATAACTAAAAAATTTTACCCTATCCACCTGCAGTGTTTCGGCTGTGAATAATGCACCTATTGTTTCAATAACAATTACAAGAAAATGGGACCCTTATTTCAGTGTTATACGGTGGATCCTTATTCAGGAGACATAGAACTTTCTAAAAATGTGGTATAACAACTTTTCCTCAAAAATGCCTACAGGGTTACACAATCTTGAAGATTCGGACCTGACTAATAACAGAAAGGGAAACGAAACTAGACAGCTGAAGTATCAATGCTATCTGCAAATGCAAATCTGTCTATCTATCCATCCATCCATCCATCCATCTATATCTTTTTTGTTATCTCTTTATATTTCACTACTTCAGTTTTATTTAAAAAGTTGCAAAGATCCACGTTTCTTCTCATTTGTTATATTATTAGCATCACAGATGTTCTCTGTCACACTTTTTATATGCATTCAAAATATGATACCTTTCTACATTCTCTAAAGGTTGCCATACAATAAATGCAAGGCTGCAAAAAAGAAAACACTGTACAAAGATTTGAGCAGAGGCCTATTATATAGGCCTAGTTTTTAGGGTGTATTAACAAATGAAGAGTTCAGATGCAAAAACCTCTAAATGCCATCTGAAATTTTCTTCTAGAATGATCATTTTTATCAAGCTCGTATATTTAATTTCAATAATTTCACTTAAATGGCAATTAATAGGTAATTTTCATTGCCATTTAAGTGAAATTAACTGAACTTAAATATACGAGCTTCATAAAAATGATCATTCTAGGAGGAAATTTCAGATGGCATTTAGAGGTTTTTGCATCTGAACTCTTCAAATGGTCTTTAAAGCCAAAGTCTCTCCAGTGTTGATCCTGTGAATCATTGGTAACACTTTACAATACGGGTGCACTAATATGCATTAATTCATGCTTAACTAATGCCCAAATAATCACGTGTTAATGTATGACTCATAAAGAACTAAACCATTAATTAATGATCACTGCATCAGTAACTAATAACAAATTTAATATATTAAGTAATATATGAATTGTTATTAATTAAATGCGTCATAATGAATTAATTTCTTAATAACATATTTTATCAACTAAAAGTGTAAATTAATGTGTTAATTACCACATCTGGTCAAAGCAATGTACTTCAACTTCCAGTTGTCTGCTTTAATTAATCATTAACATAATGTTATGACTTTACTTGTTGAGGCACATAACTTAACTAATTGTTAAGTAATATGCCATTTATGGGTTTTGACAGTTTGCACATGCAGTGAATGTAATGTCAAAGAATGTGTTTGAAGGATGGGTAAGTTGGGCTGCACACAAATATCAGCACACCAGAATCTGAACTCCTGACCGCTGTTACACTGTGTTTAAACTGGACGAGACTAGCTGTCTACACTGGACATGACAGACCATTGCAAGTCCATTTGTCCTTCGTAACAGAACTAGCACAAGAGCTCGGAGAATGTCAGAAATAGAATGTGGCATCAGTTTACTGTCGGGGTTTTGTCGTGTAGCGTCGCGTCGCATCGCATCCAGTGACTATAGTGGACGCTCTATTGTCTTTGTCCAGTCTAGACACATATGAAATATGCCGCATGTTCTCATGTGTACCACGACCTCAAGCTTAACCTGACATATTCCTGTGCCATGAACAACAAGGTTCATCGGACTCAGTGAAATCTTGGTTGTAGATGGTTGGAAATTGAAATCCATGGCTTAGTGTGGATGTCAAAACCAAAATGGCATATTACTTAACAATTAGTTAATAGTCATGTGCCTCAACAAGTAAAGTCATAACATAATGATACATTTGCAAATCATTAGCTAATGATTAATTAAAGCAGACAATTCGAAGTTGAAGTACATGACTTCAACCCATTGTGGTAATTAACGCATTCATTTACACTATTAGTTAATAAAATATGTTATTAAGGAAATAATACATAGACACATTTAATTAATAACAATTCATATATTACTTAATCATTTAGAATCTTTATTAGTTGCTGATGCAGTAATCATTAATTACATACATAAAGAATTATTTTGACGACCAGTGGACTTGAATTGTTCTTGTTACTTGTGTAAAAGGGTCACAAGGGGTTAAATTATATTATAAATAGTTTTCTCAATTGCTTTTGCACCTTTTTCGAAACAATTTTAACATTCTTTAAACTGTAAGCTCAATGGTCACAAATGTTTGCTGGAACATCAGAACTCTATTGCATGTCTGCAAAATGTAGTTACTCACCCAAAACACATGCTTCATGTGTCATGTAAATTGGCCAGTGCCACCAAAATGAAGTCTTTCTGTCATCATGTGAACCAAACTGGTCAAAATGTTTAGATGTTTTTTCACCATGGAAATATTTGTTAAATACAAATTGCATGTGGTTTCTACTGACTGTTTTCTACAGTATACAAGAATGTCAGTTTTGTCTAGCCGAATGTTCTTGTGTATCACGCTGAGCTTTTCAGATACAGATTTCAGCAGTAGGTAAAAATTTACTAGAAAAAGTCATTACTGTAGTACACACAAAGAAAATGGACATTTGGTCACACTTTACCTTAGGTGTCCTTATCTACTATTTTCTAACAGAAAAAAATACAGTGAACTTACTGTGCTCATACTGTATTGAAAAACACTTTTGCGGGATGGGATATGGGTAAGGTTAGGGACAGGCTTGGTAATTCCTGATTTAATTAGCTGTAATAACATGCAGGTTTTAAAAACAAAAATGAGTACAATGTAAAAACATACACAATAAGTGCATTGTGTCAATTTATTCATTTAAATGTTAGTACATAGTAGTTAAAGACACCTAATATAAAGTGGGACTGAACTTTTTATTTATACAGCACATATTTGTAGAAATGTAGTACATGTAAACTGAAAATTCACAGTTGCTTGTTGCACATATAGCCTACTGTATATGCTTCCAAACTTGATTGGTAATATTGTTATTTCTATTTCATTACAATGGCAGATTTGCCTATTCAGCACATTTTACAAATATTCCATGTCATAGGTATTTATGAAATATACATGCATGTCTGACAGATTTTGATAATTGAATGGATCATTTTGCATGTGAAGGCTCACACGATGAAAGAATGTTTAGAAGTTGTGAAGAGTTTGACAGTTTCACTGAGAATCAACTCATCAGTTTTGATCAACAAGCCCTGTGCATTTAGATGTTGTGCAAATTGTACTTGCACACATGTGCCAAAACACGTCATTTGCTTAAATCAATAAGAAATCCAAATCTGATGTGAACAAGAAACTAATTGCTCAGAGACTTTATTGTTTTGATAAAAAAAAGTCTCATTTGAGAATTTAGCCAAAGCGATAAAGAACAACTGTAAAATACAGCAACTTATTATAGAAATAAACGCGTTGTAGTTACATATGGTTCTGAAAGGTACGCTATAACCAATTCCATTGTTGTTTTTTACTTTTAATAACCTTCTTGAGTTCACTAGTTCATTTCAACTGTCATGCAGTGTGATAAATACATTTTTGTAAAAGGGGTAAATATTCCCTGTAACTTCTCAGTTAATATAAAGAATGTATGCAGAATAACAGTTTGAAAAATGTTGCTTTAAATGGAATTACTTTAAATTGCTTGAAAAGTTGCTTTTAATGGAGTTTCATATGATACTGTACACAAGTATCAGACATTGTCATTCAGATGTGACATTGAGATGCCATTTTATAGCTTTAAAGCTGCGGTAGAAATCCCCCTATACACCTGACTGACAAATGTATGCTCTACTAGCCGTCTCTACTTCGGCCTGTTGAGTCGGACAATGTTCTGTCCCTTATGAACATTATCATTTGGGAATAAGGTCTCTGGTGTTCCCCTTCAGCACTATCACTTGAGAACAGAAGTAAGATGCGCAACAGTAATCAGACAGACTCCAGACAATGCCATTGAATATGCTTTAATCATGAACGGGAGGATCTCAGACCACTTTCAGGGAGAATCCCCTCGACAAAAAGTGTATAACAGTTTTTATAGAATAGGAGCATGAAAAAAGATGACATGATTTATTACATAAGTTTTCTTCAATATGATTAGTTCTTTATATGTATCATTCAGCAAACCCTTCTGTTACTAGGTAAAAGCAAATCTGGATTATTTGATTCCTTCAGCTTGTTACTCAAGTCATAAGGTTATATATTTAGACAGCTGTCAAGTTTTGTTTCCCCTTTTGTTACATATTCAGACACACTTTGGCATAAGTGTTGGGGATATTTAGTTTTCAAAAGCATACATATGTTAATCCTGAAAGAAAAAGGAATGTTAGTTACGATTAATTTAATTTAAAAAAATTCCTTAACAAAGCCAACAGTTAGCATTTGACCTTCAAGTCCCTTAATATAATTTGTATTGATCTACATCAATTTAAAACACAAATGAAAACCGAAATAACTTAATAACAGTGTCACACTGCAGGACATCTGTTTACAGATCTTTTCAAGATTAAAGTGGGCCTCTCAAACTCAGTGCCAATAAATCGTCTAAAGATCAAGATTTATAACATTTCATTCATGGAAACTTTGAGTACAATTTTACAAGGTCTTCTATGAAGAATGTTTAAACATTTTTAAATAATTATTCATTTCACTTGTATGTTACTCAACACAGGACGTACTAATGAAGACTATACTGTATTTTCCATATTTCTCTCAAAATTACATCATAACATTGAAACATATTGAGAAAACTGATAATTGGACTGCATTAATCTTCATATTAAATTCCAGATAAAGAAACTTGGCCTGAGAGGTCAATTTTATAGGTTACATATCATTAGTAGTTTTTATTTTATTTTAAATGGGCAGTTTTTTTTTTCATATGGCCGGTTGCAAAGATCCTCGATCGTTTTTATTTCTCAGATGCATCCCAGACATCCAGTTAGTTGCCCATTTTCTGCTTTATGTGACAACATAAGTTCCTTCCCCAGTAAAATGCCTCTTTGAGGGATTTAAACATTCGGATCGAATTTTTTTTATCTGCAATGAGAACAGTTCAAACCTATTAGTGCAGGAATATCTTATACAATAAATAGGTTGGATCATGATGGTGAATCAAGGTCTTTGTCCCCAATATGTGACTAATATGTGATGTACCTTTTCGGTTTCTCTGAGAAGTAAACAGGTCATGGATCCATCACAGTCAACACAAGAAACTTGAGGCTGAGAAAAATACAATAGAGCTGTGTGAAACGGTAAGCTTTTTAAAATATATTCTACAATGACTCCTATAGGCATTTTGACTATTAAGATCCTGAGTGAGTAGAGACTTACTGTTGCCTTATCTTGGATCTTACAGTCTTCCCGATGGACACTCTGTTTCATCTTGTCACATGTGGTGGATTTTAATATCACATGAAGCATGCGCTTGTCATCATACTGTCATATAGAGGAAAGAGAAAGGTAAAGCATAAAGATGACAATCTTACATGTAGATGTTTAACTTTTTATCAAGCACTTTAAGGCAGATGCATAAGCACAGAAAACAAAATCAGAACAGACAAATTACAGTACAATTATAAATTTATAGTAAAATTCTAAAATATGAATAACTTACAGCATCTAAAATAAAGGCAAAATCAAGGTGTTTGGTTTTTCCATGTTTCTCATTGGCTAGTTGTATTGCCCTGTCAATGATGTTTGTCTCATGTTGGCTTAGTTGATGATATTCTTTGTTTCCATCTGTTGACTCCAGCAGTAGCAGAGCGCTAAGCAGTAACAGTAAACCTCTCATCTTGCACAGTAACTGATGTTACTAGTGTCACTAGTGTCACGTCTACAGACCACATCAGCTGTGATTGGTCTACTCTGTAACCAGAGGCTCTCCCCAATATGATGAAATAAGACAGGGTTTCTGCAGGTTTTATGAAGAGAAATTTAAGACTCCTTTTTAAAAGACCCTTTTCAGACCAAGTCAGGAAATTTCAAAGAATTAATCCAAGGACACACTGTCAGTAAGTTTTCAAACATACTTTGGTCATAAAAACTTGAAGCTCAATAAAACCCCTTTCATTTTCTTATTAGAACATTCTGATTCGTCAATCTAAATGTCTTTAGATTAGCCAATATAATATAAAGACCAGCATGACTCCAACCCAACTTATAAGGTGGTGAACCATTATAAACTAAATGTCTAAAACTAGCATTGCAAATACTCTTTGGGACAAACTTTCCCCAATTTAATATTTCAAAGCCGCAATGTACAGAAAAGATGCAACCGCATGCATGTTTATCAAGTTCCTCTACGCAGGGTTACTGACAGTTATTAAACCTGGTGCAGAAATTTTAAAATGAAACCTGAGAAAATCCCTCATGCAAGATTTAATGCAATGACGAAATATTTAAGACTTTCTGCTCTGATTTAAGACATTTTAAAGGCCTTGATTCACAAAAAGGTGAATTTAGACCTCAGATTTATGCTAATTAATGCTCATGTTCACTACTTGTGTTTCTGCTTTCAAAGTACAAATGGAAAGTTTACACATCTCCTGATAAAACATGCAATGTTTGATTTGAACTCAAAACAGCCTTATGCAAATATAAACTTTGAATCATGGCTGCATTTAGATCCACTCCATACCTTGTTTATTTCACTTTAACCATAATTCCAGCTCCTCCTATTCTCCTATTTTTGTGACAAGCACAAGAAAACCACTAGTAAAAAATCTCCATGTTTTGGTGCATTTCAACAAAAGCTTCCATACAATTTCATAAAGAGAAAAGACCCAAGTGTTATATTTGAAGAATTTATTGTTCTGGCATTTGAAACCAAGAGCATCATAACAGACTATTGACAATATTTTAAACAATAAGAGGGGGGCAAAAACAACAAAAAACTGAATTTGAACAACATCTGATTGGTGGAATGGGGAGTAAACCAATGGACCAAAAAAAGGAGGGAGGGGGGCATCCAGTCATTCACATTAAAGTACAGCAACAATAAAAAAAATATTCATGAGCATTTCCTTGCCTGTCCCAAGAAGGGATCATTAATAATATTAATATCAACATCGATAAAAAATAATTACAAGTTATAAAGAGAAGCCAGTACCACTGGGAAGAGTGGCTGGCGGCTGCTTCTGTGTAAGTGAGAAAGAGGAAAAGGAGAGATGGAGAGAGAGAAGAAAAGGTTATGTAGGGCAGGATGTATTTGACAGTCTATGCAGAGAGGTCACTGTTGTCAAACCGTTCCTGATCGTACACCTCAGCGATCACTTTACGACCTCCGAACCAGCGGTTGTTGAGCGCCTACGTACTAATGAAGACTATACTGTATTTTCCATATTTCCCTCAAAATTACATCATTAAATTGAAACATATTGATAACTGATAATTGGACAATACACATTAATCTTCATAATTAAATTCAAGAAACTAGACCTGAGAGGTCAATTTTATAGGTTACATTTCATTAGTAGTGTTTTTTTTAAATCATATGGCCAGTTGCAAAGATCCTCGATCGTTTTTATTTATCAGATGCATCCCAGACATCCAGTTTTTGCTCATTTCCTGCTTTTAGTCCCATCAGATGTCCTTCCCCAAGAAGATGACTCCTTGATGTGGGTGGGGGAGGCAAACATGCGGATAAAGTTTCTTTAATCTGCAATGAGAACAGTTCAAACCTATTAGTGCAGGAATATCTTATACAATAAATAGGTTGGATCATGATGGTGAATAAAGGTCTTTGTCCCCAATATGTGACTAATATGTGATGTACCTTGTCTTTTTCTCTGAGAAGTAAACAGGACATGGATCCATCACAGTCAACACAAGAAACTTGAGGCTGAGAAAAATACAATAGAGCTGTGTGAAACTGAAAGCTTTTTTTAAAAAAAACTTTTTTTTTAAGTGTATATTCTACAATGACTACTACAGGCATTTAGACTATCAAAATCCTTCTGTGAGAGTGAGCTACTTACTCTTGCCTTATCTTGGATTTTACAGTCTTTCCGATGGACATTTGGTGTTGTCTTGTCACATGAGGTGGGTTTTAATATGACATGAACCATGCGACTGTAAGAATCCTGTCATATAGGGGAGCGATACATGTAAAGCATAAAGATGACAACCTTAAATGTAGGAGATGTTTAAATATTTTTACCAAGCACTTTAACCCCAGATGCATAAGCACAGAAAACAAACACAAATTACAGCATCTTGATAGAGGTTTAACATTTGAATTAAGTAACTTACAGCTTCTAAAATGAAGGCAAAATCAAGGTGTTTGGTTTTTCCATATTTCTCATTGGCTAGTTGTATTGCCGTGTCAATAATGTTTTTCTCATGTTGGTTTAGTTGATTATATTTGTTTCCGTCTGTTGACTCCAGCAGTAGCAGATCGCTAAGCAGTAACAGTAAACCTCTCATCTTGCACAGTAACTGATGTTACTAGTGTCACTAGTGTCAGGTCTACAGACCACATCAGCTGTGATTGGTCTACTCTGTAACCAGAGGCTCTCCCCAAGATGATGAAATAAGACAGGGTTTCTGCAGGTTTTATGAAGAGAAATTTAAGACTCCTTTTTAAAAGACCCTTTTCAGACCAAGTCAGGAAATTTTAAAGAATTAATCCAAGGACACACTGTAAGTAGCCTACACTGTAAAAAATTTGCTGTATATGCAGCTGTTTGCCAGTAACTTACTGTAGATTTAAATTTATGTTATTTACTGGCAACAGTTTGTTCAAAGTTAAATGAACATTAAACATTAACAAGTCTTTGTCTTTACAGAATAAAATTATAAAATAACAATCTAATGCAAAGCATTCTGGGAACCAGAAATCTTCATCAACCTTTTTCTGTTTTTTTTCCTTCAGATTTTGGTTCCCAGAATGCTTTGCATGAGGCTGTTATTTTAGTTTTATTCTGTAACGATAAAGACTTGTTAATGTTTAATGTTCATTTAATTTTGAACAAATTGTTGCCAGTAAATAACATCAATTTAAATCTACAGTAAGTTACTGGCAAGTAGCTGCCAGTAATACTGTAATTTCTACAGATTTTTCTAACAGTGTAAGTTTTCAAACATACTTTGGTCATAAAAACTTGAAGCTCAATAAAACCCCTTTAATTTTCTTATTAGAACATTCTGATTAGTCAATCTAATGTCTTTAGATTAGCCAATATAATATAAAGACCAGCATGACTCCAACCCAACTTATAAGGTGGTGAACCATTATAAACTAAATGAGACTCCTAGATTTTTTGCATGACTGTGTATATAGTTGAGTCCCAAAATAGATAAATAGCCCTGGATAAGATGCAGTAGGCATTTTTGAGGAAAAGTACTTCAAGTGTTGTTTCTATATGATTTTTAGGTGCTGAATCCATTTCTGCCGTATAACAAGTTGTAAACATCACTGTTTTGGCATAAACAAAAAAAACGTTTTAATGCATTTATTGCAGTTTAAACATTAAACATTATAACTAAACTATGCATTCTCAGAATATTTAAACATGTAAACAATGAAAAAACAACATTAACATGAAGGGGACAATTTTTAATGGCTGCTGGAATTATGCCAAGGTACCAAGGTACACTGGGAAGCATATATCAGTGGAAATATGCAATTATGCCCAGCCCGAAGGGGGGAACTTGGAATACATATGACCCCAGGGGGCTGCATATTGAGAATCACTGGGGTGTCCAGCCGCAGGTGGAATATTTCAAACCCAGGGGTGGCAAGGTGGCTTGCCGAGGGAAAGACACATGCTCAGAGAGGCTTACAGTGGACTACACACGTGGGGGTCGCCCAGAGGCCGTGTTAGGTGTCGCCCAGCCTGCAGCTCTACAGATGTCTGTTAGCGAGGTGCCATGTGCTAGAGCCCAAGAGGATGCCACACTCCGGGTGGAGTGGGCCGTCACACCAGGGGGCATGGTCGACCTTGCTGCTGGTAAGCCAAAGCAATGGCGTCCACTATCCAGTGAGACAACCTTTGCTTGGAGAGAGCCTTTCCCTTCAGCTTCCCACCATGACAGACAAAGAGCTGGTCTGAAGTCCTGAAACACTGCGTTCTGTCTACGTAAGCATGGAGGGTGCGTACTGGACAGAGCAGTGCCAAGGCTAGGTCTGCCTCCTCCGAGGGCAGCGCTTGCAGGTTCACCACCTGGTCTCGAAAGGGTGTGGTGGGAACCTTGGGCACATATCCAGGCCGGGGTCTCAGGATCACGTAAGAGTTAGCCGGTCCAAATTCCAGGCACGCTTCATTAACCGAAAATGCCTGCAGGTCCCCTACCCTCTTGATGGAGGCCAATGCAACCAGGAGCACTGTCTTCATTGACAGGAACTTAAGCTCCACTGATTGCAGAGGCTCAAAGGGAGCACTCTGCAGAGCAGTTAAAACCACTGAAAACCTCGCTCCTCTCAGGAAACTGATGATCAGGTCGTGCTTTCCAATGGACTTACCATCAACTGCATCATGATGTGTGGCAATGGCGGCACCATACACTTTCAGGGTGGAAGGAGACAGCCTTCGCTCCAACCCTTCTTGCAGGAAGGAAAGCACGACACTGATAGGGCCTTTCATGGGTTCTTGAAGTTTAGAAGGACACCAGTTGACGAAGAGGTTCCACTTCAACGCATAGGCATGTCTCGTGGACGATGCTCTAGCGGAAGTGATGGTAGCCACCACCGCTGGTGGTAGGGTACTCAAACCTGCCTCGTCCCGTCCAGGAACCACACATGGAGATTTCAAAGATCGGGACTAGGGTGCCATAGGGTGCCCCGTCACTGAGAAAGCAGGTTCTTTCTCAGAGGAATTGGCCAGGGAGGTGCTGTCGCGAGGAGTACTAGTTCTTGGAACCAGGTGCGGTTGTGCCAATACGGGGCAACCAAAATTACCTGCTCCTCGTCCTCCCTGATCTTGCGCAAAGTCTGCGCAAGAAGGCTCACTGGGGGAAACGCATACTTGCAGAGGCCCCGCGGCCAGCTGTGCGCCAGTGCATCCGTGCCGAGCGTGCCCTCGGTCAGAGAATAAAACAGGTCGCAGTGGGACGAGTCGTGGGAGGCAAACAGATCTACCTGTGCGTCCCCGAACTGATCCCAAATCAGCTGAACCGACTGGGGATGGAGTCTCCATTCTCCAGCGAGAGGCCGAAACCGAGACAGATCGGCTGCACGGTTCAGGTCTCCCGGGATATAAATGGCTCGAAGTGACCTCAGATGCTTCTGACTCCATATGAGGAGGTGGCGGGCGAGTTGCGACATACGACGGGAGCGCAGACCACCTTGTCGGTTGATGTAAGCTACTGTGGCGGTATTGTCTGATCGGACTAATACGTGCTGACCCCTGAGCAACGCACAGAAGCGGTGCAGGGCGAGACGTACAGCCTGCAACTCGAGGCAATTGACATGCCAAAGGCACTGGGGTCTTGTCCAGGAGCCCGCGGCAGCATGTCCATTGCACATGGCGCCCCAGCCTATTGTGGAGGCATCTGTTGATATAACAACATGCCAGGAAACTCATTCTATGGGCACTCCAGCCCATAGAAAACTGAGGTTCGTCCACGGGGTGAAGGTCTGACGGCAGGTCGAAGTCACTGGGACTCGGAGCGTGCCGTGTTGCCATGCCCACCTCAGGACTTGATCATCAAGCGGTCTCATATTAGGCAAACCATGCGACGTTACTGCGGCTGCGGATGCCATATGCCCCAGGAGCCTCTGAAATAGTTTCAGTGGAACCGCACTCTTGCCCTCGAACTGACGAAGGCAAGTTAGCAGTGACTGCACGCGCTCGCTCGTAAGCTGCGTGCACATGGCGACCGAGTCGATTTCCATACCGAGAAAAGAGATCCTCTGCACGGAGCAGAGTTTGCTCTTCTCCCAGTTGACCCGAAGGCACAGACAAGCCAGGTGCCGGAGCACTAGGTCCCTATGTTCGCAAACCTTGTCTCGAGAGTGAGCTAGGATCAGCCAGTCGTCGGGAGGAACAAGGGCTGCCTCGACAACCTTCGTGAAGACGCGAGGAGACAGGGCTAGCCCGAAAGGGAGAACCGCGTATTGGTATGCCTGCCCCTCGAATTATATATATATATATATATATACAGAATATATATACTGGTATGCCTCATTTGCATATGTAAACATGACATTTCAGAAAACTTGTAATACAAAAAATGTCTGTCTCTATGTAAGTGAAAAACTGGAAAGGTTTTATGGTGATATCTATAACTTAAAAATTTTATTGTTCTATTGTCCTATTGTTTCAATAACAATTACAAGAAAATGGGACCCTTATTTCAGTGTTATACGGTGGATCCTTATTCAGGAGACATTGAACTTTCTAAAAATGTGGTATAACAACTTTTCCTCAAAAATGCCTACAGGGTTACACAATCTTGAAGATTCGGACCTGACTAATAACAGAAAGGGAAACGAAACTAGACAGCTGAAGTATCAATGCTATCTGCAAATGCAAATCTGTCTATCTATCCATCCATCCATCCATCCATCTATATCTTTTTTGTTATCTCTTTATATTTCACTACTTCAGTTTTATTTAAAAAGTTGCAAAGATCCACGTTTCTTCTCATTTGTTATATTATTAGCATCACAGATGTTCTCTGTCACACTTTTTATATGCATTCAAAATATGATACCTTTCTACATTCTCTAAAGGTTGCCATACAATAAATGCAAGGCTGCAAAAAAGAAAACACTGTACAAAGATTTGAGCAGAGGCCTATTATATAGGCCTAGTTTTTAGGGTGTATTAACAAATGGTCTTTAAAGCCAAAGTCTCTCCAGTGTTGATCCTGTGAATCATTGGTAACACTTTACAATACGGGTGCACTAATATGCATTAATTCATGCTTAACTAATGCCCAAATAATCACGTGTTAATGTATGACTCATAAAGAACTAAACCATTAATTAATGATCACTGCATCAGTAACTAATAACAAATTTAATATATTAAGTAATATATGAATTGTTATTAATTAAATGCGTCATAATGAATTAATTTCTTAATAACATATTTTATCAACTAAAAGTGTAAATTAATGTGTTAATTACCACATCTGGTCAAAGCAATGTACTTCAACTTCCAGTTGTCTGCTTTAATTAATCATTAACATAATGTTATGACTTTACTTGTTGAGGCACATAACTTAACTAATTGTTAAGTAATATGCCATTTATGGGTTTTGACAGTTTGCACATGCAGTGAATGTAATGTCAAAGAATGTGTTTGAAGGATGGGTAAGTTGGGCTGCACACAAATATCAGCACACCAGAATCTGAACTCCTGACCGCTGTTACACTGTGTTTAAACTGGACGAGACTAGCTGTCTACACTGGACATGACAGACCATTGCAAGTCCATTTGTCCTTCGTAACAGAACTAGCACAAGAGCTCGGAGAATGTCAGAAATAGAATGTGGCATCAGTTTACTGTCGGGGTTTTGTCGTGTAGCGTCGCATCGCATCTAGTGTAGTTTCACTGACTATTATAGTGGACGCTCTATTGTCTTTGTCCAGTCTAGACACATATGAAATATGCCGCATGTTCTCATGTGTACCACGACCTCAAGCTTAACCTGACATATTCCTGTGCCATGAACAACAAGGTTCATCGGACTCAGTGAAATCTTGGTTGTAGATGGTTGGAAATTGAAATCCATGGCTTAGTGTGGATGTCAAAACCAAAATGGCATATTACTTAACAATTAGTTAATAGTCATGTGCCTCAACAAGTAAAGTCATAACATAATGATACATTTGCAAATCATTAGATAATGATTAATTAAAGCAGACAATTCGAAGTTGAAGTACATGACTTCAACCCATTGTGGTAATTAACGCATTAATTTACACTATTAGTTAATAAAATATGTTTTTAGGGAAATAATACATAGACACATTTAATTAATAACAATTCATATATTACTTAATCTATTAATCATTTAGAATCTTTATTAGTTGCTGATGCAGTAATCATTAATTACATACATAAAAACTTAATAAGAATTATTTTGACGACCAGTGGACTTGAATTGTTCTTGTTACTTGTGTAAAAGGGTCACAAGTGGTTAAATTATATTATAAATAGTTTTCTCAATTGCTTTTGCACCTTTTTCGAAACAATTTTAACATTCTTTAAACTGTAAGCTCAATGGTCACAAATGTTTGCTGGAACATCAGAACTCTATTACATGTCTGCAAAATGTAGTTACTCACCCAAAACACATGCTTCATGTGTCATGTAAATTGGCCAGTGCCACCAAAATGAAGTCTTTCTGTCATCATGTGAACCAAACTGGTCAAAATGTTTAGATGTTTTTTCACCATGGAAATATTTGTTAAATACAAATTGCATGTGGTTTCTACTGACTGTTTTCTACAGTATACAAGAATGTCAGTTTTGTCTAGCCGAATGTTCTTGTGTATCACGCTGAGCTTTTCAGATACAGATTTCAGCAGTAGGTAAAAATTTACTAGAAAAAGTCATTACTGTAGTACACACAAAGAAAATGGACATTTGGTCACACTTTACCTTAGGTGTCCTTATCTACTATTTTCTAACAGAAAAAAGTACAGTGAACTTATTGTGCTCATACTGTATTGAAAAACACTTTTGCTGCTATTGAGATGGGATACGGGTAAGGTTAGGGACAGGCTTGGTAATTCTAGATTTAATTAGCTGTAATAACATGCAAGTTTAAAAAAAAAATAGTACAATGTACACAATAAGTGCATTGTGTCAATTTATTCATTTAAATGTTAGTACATAGTAAAGACACCTATATAAAGTGGGACTGAACTTTTTATTTATACAGCACATATTTGTAGAAATATAGTACATGTAAACTGAAAATTCACAGTTGCTTGTTGCACATATAGCCTACTGTATGCTTCCAAACTTGATTGGTAATATTGTTATTTCTATTTCATTACAATGGCAGATTTGCCAATTCAGCACATTTTATGTCATAGGTATTTATGAAATATACATGCATGTCTGACAGATTTTGATAATTGAATGGATCATTTTGCATGTGAAGGCTCACACGATGAAAGAATGTTTAGAAGTTGTGAAGAGTTTGACAGTTTCACTGAGAATCAACTCATCAGTTTTGATCAACAAGCCCTGTGCATTTAGTGCCAAAACACGTCATTTGCTTAAATCAATAAGAAATCCAAATCTGATGTGAACAAGAAACTAATTGCTCAGAGACTTTATTGTTTTGATAAAAAAAAAAGTCTCATTTGAGAATTTAGCCAAAGCGATAAAGAACAACTGTAAAATACAGCAACTTATTATAGAAATAAACGCGTAGTAGTTACATATGGTTGTGAAAGGTACGCTATAACCAATTCCATTGTTGTTTTTTACTTTTAATAACCTTCTTGAGTTCACTAGTTCATTTCAACTGGCATGCAGTGTGATAAATACATTTTTGTAAAAGGGGTAAACATTCCCTGTAACTTCTCAGTTAATATAAAGAATGTATGCAGAATAACAGTTTGAAAAAAGTAGCTTTAAATGGAGTTTCATATGATACTGTACACAAGTATCAGACATTGTCATTCAGATGTGACATTGAGATGCCATTTTATAGCTTTAAAGCTGTGGTAGAAATCCCCTATACACCTGACTGACAAATGTATGCTCTACTAGCCGTCTCTACTTCAGCCTGTTGAGTCGGACAATGTTCCGTCCCTTATGAACATTATCATTTGGGAATAAGGTCTCTGGTGTTCCCCTTCAGCACTATCACTTGAGAACAGAAGTAAGATGCGCAACAGTAATCAGACAGACTCCAGACAATGCCATTGAATATGCTTTAATCATGAACGGGAGGATCTCAGACCACTTTCAGGAAGAATCCCCTCGACAAAAAGTGTATAACAGTTTTTATAGAATAGGAGCATGAAAAAGGTGACATGATTTATTACATAATTTTTCTTCAATATGGTTAGTTCTTTATAAGTATAATTCAGCAAACCCTTTCTGTTACTAGGTAAAAGCAAATCTGGATTATTTGATTCCTTCAGCTTGTTACTCAAGTCATAAGGTTATATATTTAGACAGCTGTCAAGTTTTGTTTCCCCCTTTTGTTACATATTCAGACACACTTTGGCATAAGTGTTGGGGATATTTAGTTTTCAAAAGCATATATATGTTAATCCTGAAAGAAAAAGGAATGTTAGTTATGATTAATTTAATTTTAAAAAATTCCTTAACAAAGCCAACAGTTAGCATCTGACCTTCAAGTCCCTTAATATAATTTGTATTGATCTACATCAATTTAAAACACAAATGAAAACCGAAATAACTAAATAACAGTGTCACACTGCAGGACATCTGTTTACAGATCTTTTCAAGATTAAAGTGGGCCTCTCAAACTCAGTGCCAATAAATCGTCTAAAGATCAAGATTTGTAACATTTCATTCATGGAAACTTTGAGGACAATTTTACAAGGTCTTCTATGAAGAATGTTTAAACATTTTTAAATAATTATTAATTTGACTTGTATGTTATTCAACACAGGACGTACTAATGAACTAATGAAGACTATACTGTATTTTCCATATTTCTCTCAAAATTACATCATAACATTGAAACATATTGAGAAAACTGATAATTGGACTATACACATTAATCTTCATAATTAAATTCTAGATAAAGAAACTTGGCCTGAGAGGTCAATTTTATAGGTTACATATCATTAGTAGTTTTTATTTTATTTTAAATGGGCAGTTTTTTTTCATATGGCCAGTTGCAAAGATCCTCGATCGTTTTTATTTCTCAGATGCATCCCAGACATCCAGTTAGTTGCCCATTTTCTGCTTAATGTGACAACAGAGTTCCTTCCCCAGTAAAATGCCTCTTTGGATTTAAACATTCGGATCGAAATTTTTTTATCTGCAATGAGAACAGTTCAAACCTATTAGTGCAGGAATATCTTATACAATAAATAGGTTGGATCCTGATGGTGAATAAAGGTCTTTCTCCCCAATATGTGACTAATATGTGATGTACCTTTTTTATTTCTATGAGAAGTAAACAGGACATGGATCCATCACAGTCAACACAAGAAACTTGAGGCTGAGAAAAATACAATAGAGCTGTGTGAAACTGTAAGCTTTTTAAAATATATTCTACAATGACTCCTATAGGCATTTTGACTATTAAGATCCTGAGTGAGTAGAGACTTACTGTTGCCTTATCTTGGATCTTACAGTCTTTCCGATGGACACTCGGTTTCGTCTTGTCACATGAGGTGGATCTTAATATCACATGAAGCATGCGCTTGTCATCATTCTGTCATATAGAGGAAAGAGAAAGGTAAAGCATAAAGATGAAAATCTTACATGTAGATGTTTAACTTTTTATCAAGCACTTTAAGGCAGATGCATAAGCACAGAAAACAAAACAGACAAATTACAGTACAATTATAAATTTATAGTAAAATTCTAAAATATGAATTAAATAACTTACAGCTTCTAAAATCAAGGCAAAATCAAGGTGTTTGGCTCCATATTTCTCATTGGCTAGTTGTATTGCCGTGTCAGTGATGTTTGTCTCATGTTGGCTTAGTTGATGATATTTTTTCTTCCCGTCTGTTGACTCCAGCAGTAGCAGAGCGCTAAGCAGTAACAGTAAACCTCTCATCTTGCACAGTAACTGATGTTCTGCACTGTTAGACTGATCTTAGTCAGAACCAGTCACTAGTGTCACGTCTACAGACCACATCAGCTGTGATTGGTCTACTCTGTAACCAGAGGCTCTCCCCAATATGATGAAATAAGACAGGGTTTCTGCAGGTTTTATGAAGAGAAATTTAAGACTCCTTTTTAAAAGACCCTTTTCAGACCAAGTCAGGAAATTTTAAAGAATTAATCCAAGGACACACTGTCAGTAAGTTTTCAAACATACTTTGGTCATAAAAACTTGCAGCTCAATAAAACCCCTTTGATTTTCTTATTAGAACATTCTGATTCGTCAATCTAATGTCTTTAGATTAGCCAATATAATATAAAGACCAGCATGACTCCAACCCAACTTATAAGGTGGTGAACCATTATAAACTAAATGCATTTCTAAAACTAGCATTGCAAATACTCTTTGGGACAAACCTTTCCCCAATTTAATATTTCAAAGCCGCAATGTTCAGAAAAGATGCAACCGCATGCATGTTTATCAAGTTCCTCTACGCCAGGTTTCTGACAGTTATTAAATCTAAGCCACCTGGTGCAGAAATTAATTGAAACCTGAGAAAATCCCTCATGCAAGATTTAATGCAATGAAGTATTTAAGACTTTCTGCTCTGATTTAAGACCTTATAAACACCTTGATTCAGAAAAAGGTGAATTAAGACCTCAGATTTATGCTACTTAATGCTCATGTTCACTACTTGTGTTTCTGCTTTCAAAGTACAAATGGAAAGTTTACACATCTCCTGATAAAACATGCAATGTTTGATTTGAACTCAAAACAGCTTTACGCAAATATAAACTTTGGCTCATGGCTGCATTTAGATCCACTCCATACCTTGTTTATTTCACTTTAACCATAATTCCAGCTCCTCCTATTCTCCTATTTTTGTGACAAAGCACAAGAAAACCACCAGTAAAAAAATCTCCATGTTTTGGTGCATTTCAACAAAAGCTTCCATACAATTTCATAAAGAGAAAAGACCCAAGTGTTATATTTGAAGAATTTATTGTTCTGGCATTTGAAACCAAGAGCATCATAACAGACTATTGACAATATTTTAAACAATAAGAGGGGGGCAAAAACAACAAAAACTGAATTTGAACAACATCTGATTGGTGGAATGGGGAGTAAACCAATGGACCAAAAAAGGAGGGAGGGGGGCATCCAGTCATTCACATTAAAGTACAGCAACAATAAAAAAATAAAAATCATGAGCATTTCCTTGCCTGTCCCAAGAAGGGATCATTAATAATATTAATATCACCATCGGTAAAAAATAATTACAAGTTATAAAGAGAAGCCAGTACCACTGGGAAGAGTGGCTGGCGGCTGCTTCTGTGTAAGTGAGAAAGAGGAAAAGGAGAGATGGAGAGAGAGAAGAAAAGGTTATGTAGGGCAGGATGTATTTGACAGTCTATGCAGAGAGGTCACTGTTGTCAAACCGTTCCTGATCGTACACCTCAGCGATCACTTTACGACCTCCGAACCAGCGGTTGTTGAGCGCCTACGTACTAATGAAGACTATACTGTATTTTCCATATTTCTCTCAAAATTACATCATTAAATTGAAACATATTGATAACTGATAATTGGACAATACACATTAATCTTCATAATTAAATTCAAGAAACTAGACCTGAGAGGTCAATTTTATAGGTTACATTTCATTAGTAGTTTTTTTTTAAATCATATGGCCAGTTGCAAAGATCCTCGATCGTTTTTATTTATCAGATGCATCCCAGACATACAGTTTTTGCTCATTTCCTGCTTTTAGTCCCATCGGATGTCCTTCCCCAAGAAGATGACTCCTTGATGTGGGTGGGGGAGGCAAACATGCGGATAAAGTTTCTTTAATCTGCAATGAGAACAGTTCAAACCTATTAGTGCAGGAATATCTTATACAACAAAAAGGTTGGATTATGATGGTGAATCAAGGTCTTTGTCCCCAATATGTGACTAATATGTGATGTACCTTGTCTTTTTCTCTGAGAAGTAAACAGGACATGGATCCATCACAGTCAACACAAGAAACTTGAGGCTGAGAAAAATACAATAGAGCTGTGTGAAACTGTAAGCTTTTTTTGTGTGTGTATTCTACAATGACTCCTATAGGCATTATTTAGACTATCAAAATCCTTCTGTGAGAGTGAGCTACTTACTCTTGCCTTATCTTGGATTTTACACTCTTTCCCATGGACATTTGGTGTTGTCTTGTCACATGAGGTGGGTTTTAATATCACATGACATGAACCATGCGACTGTAAGAATCCTGTCATATAGGGGAGCGATACATGTAAAGCATAAAGATGACAACCTTAAATGTAGGAGATGTTTAAATATTTTTACCAAGCACTTTAAGGCAGATGCATAAGCACAGAAAACAAACACAAATTACAGCATCTTGATAAAGGTTTAACATTTGAATTAAATAACTTACAGCTTCTAAAATGAAGGCAAAATCAAGGTGTTTGGTTTTTCCATGTTTCTCATTGGCTATTTGTATTGCCCTGTCAATGATGTTTGTCTCATGTTGGCTTAGTTGATGATATTTTTTGTTTCCGTCTGTTGACTCCAGCAGTAGCAGAGCGCTAAGCAGTAACAGTAAACCTCTCATCTTGCACAGTAACTGATGTTCTGCACTGTTAGACTGATCTTAGTCAGAACCAGTCACTACTGTCACGTCTAGACCACATCAGCTGTGATTGGTCTACTTTGTAACCAGAGGCTCTCCCCAATATGATGAAATAAGACAGGGTTTCTGCAGGTTTTATGAAGAGAAATTTAAGACTCCTTTTTAAAAGACCCTTTTCAGACCAAGTCAGGAAATTTTAAAGAATTAATCCAAGGACACACTGTCAGTAAGTTTTCAAACATACTTTGGTCATAAAAACTTGAAGCTCAATAAAACCCCTTTAATTTTCTTATTAGAACATTCTGATTCGTCAATCTAATGTCTTTAGATTAGCCAATATAATATAAAGACCAGCATGACTCCAACCCAACTTATAAGGTGGTGAACCATTATAAACTAAATGAGACTCCTAGATTTAATATAAGATTAAGATTAAGATTAAGACATAATGATACATTTGCAAATCATTAGCTAATGATTAATTAAAGCAGACAATTCGAAGTTGAAGTACATGACTTCAACCCATTGTGGTAATTAACGCATTAATTTACACTATTAGTTAATAAAATATGTTATTAAGGAAATAATACATAGACACATTTAATTAATAACAATTCATATATTACTTAATCTATTAATTATTTAGAATCTTTATTAGTTGCTGATGCAGTAATCATTAATTACATACATAAAAACTTAATAAGAATTATTTTGACGACCAGTGGACTTGAATTGTTCTTGTTACTTGTGTAAAAGGGTCACAAGTGGTTAAATTATATTATAAATAGTTTTCTCAATTGCTTTTGCACCTTTTTCGAAACAATTTTAACATTCTTTAAACTGTAAGCTCAATGGTCACAAATGTTTGCTGGAACATCAGAACTCTATTACATGTCTGCAAAATGTAGTTACTCACCCAAAACACATGCTTCATGTGTCATGTAAATTGGCCAGTGCCACCAAAATGAAGTCTTTTTGTCATCATGTGAACCAAACTGGTCAAAATGTTTAGATGTTTTTCCACCATGGAAATATTTGTTAAATACAAATTGCATGTGCTTTCTACTTTTTAGTTGACACTGACTGTTTTCTACACTATACAAGAATGTCAGTTTTGTCTAGCTGAATGTTCTTGTGTATCACGCTGAGCTTTTCGGATACAGATTTCAGCAGTAGGTAAAAATTTACTAGAAAAAGTCATTACTGTAGTACACACAAAGAAAATGGACATTTGGTCACACTTTACCTTAGGTGTCCTTATCTACTATTTTCTAACAGAAAAAAGTACAGTGAACTTATTGTGCTCATACTGTATTGAAAAACACTTTTGCTGCTATTGAGATGGGATACGGGTAAGGTTAGGGACAGGCTTGGTAATTCTAGATTTAATTAGCTGTAATAACATGAAGGTTTTTTTAAAAAAAAAGAGTACAATGTAAAAACATACACAATAAGTGCATTGTGTCAATTTATTCATTTAAATGTTAGTACATAGTAGTTAAAGACACCTATATAAAGTGGGACTGAACTTTTTATTTATACAGCACATATTTGTAGAAATGTAGTACTGTACATGTAAACTGAAAATTCACAGTTGCTTGTTGCACATATAGCCTACTGTATGCTTCCAAACTTGATTGGTAATTTTGTTATTTCTATTTCATTACAATGGCAGGCCATTTGCCAATTCAGCACATTTTACAAATATTCCATGTCATAGGTATTTATGGAGTATACATGCATGTCTGACAGATTTTGATAATTGAATGGATCATTTTGCATGTGAAGGCTCACACGATGAAAGAATGTTTAGAAGTTGTGAAGAGTTTGACAGTTTCACTGAGAATCAACTCATCAGTTTTGATCAACAAGCCCTGTGCATTTAGTGCCAAAACACGTAATTTGCTTAAATCAATAAGAAATCCAAATCTGATGTGAACAAGAAACTAATTGCTCAGAGACTTTATTGTTTTGATAAAAAAAAGTCTCATTTGAGAATTTAGCCAAAGCGATAAAGAACAACTGTAAAATACAGCAACTTATTATAGAAATAAACGCGTAGTAGTTACCAGAGGTGGGACAAAGTCATTGTTATGCAAGTCACAAGTAAGTCTCAAGTCTTTGCCCTCGAGTCCCGAGTCAAGTCGAGTCAAAGATGAGGCAAGTCCCGAGTCGAGTCAAAAGTCAAAGCCAACAAGTCTCAAGTCGAGTCCAAAGTCCTACCATTTTAGTTTCGAGTCATTTCAAGTCCTCTTACCACAGAAATACAATTTATACAAATCATGTACGTCTGTAAGATTTGTATTTATTTAAACCTCTTTTTATACTTTGATTTATAATCAAATATAGTAAAAAACTGAAAATTTAATTTTCACAAAAAATGCTTGTATTTCAACAGCATATTGCACTAGAACAATGCACAGCATGCAGCTTCAGTCCTGACTCCTGTATTGTATTAACCTCATATTGCAAAACAGTTTAACTTTCAAATAGACATGGGTCGTTTTAGCTTAAACCTTTTTAAACATGTCATCAATAAAATCCTCACTCCTCAAAATTATCACTTCTGAAAAACTGGACCAACCTGATAATATAATTGGAATGCGTGTTGCAGTGCGTATGCGGTGCAAGACCAGCACGCGCAATAGTGCTTTCACATATGCTGCGTTTGCAGTGCGTGATCCGCGGCTGTACCACAAATGCATACTCACTATTTGTATTTCAAATCCAGAAGTTATTAGCATCTTTTATTTAAAAAAAATTTTTTGTCAGCATTGCGATTCTCTTTGTACACACGTATACACTCTTTAATAGACGTATTCACGTTTAAATACAATTTAAACAACGTATTATTTAATGCATTACTCTTATATAATTATATATTAAGTTGCTCAAACAAGTGGTAAAATATTTAACCATGTACTTATATTAAAATCGCATAGCCTACATTTTAAATTAAAACTTAAAATTGACAAAAACAGCAGACTCATACTCTTTCTTTTGCATAATTTAAATCTTTATACAATAAATCTCGCATGTCACAAAGAACTTGTTTTTCCACCTCCACGAATGAGACAAGTGTTATGTTGCCTTGTTGAAATATGTATTTTCCCTTGATTTAGGCTACCCCGGTCTTACGTCTCAGCATTGCGATTCTCTTTGTACACATATACACTCTTTAATAGACGTATGCACGTTTAAACACAATTTAAACAACGTAGGCCTATTATTCAATGCATTACTTCTACTTATATTAAGTTCCTAAAGCAAGTGGTCAAATATTTAACCATGTAGGCTACTTATATAAAAAAAACAGCCGATCATGCCTTTTATTTTATATTTAAATTAATACAATAAATCTTGCATGTCACAAGGAACATGTTTTTCCACCTCCACGAAGATGAGATTTGTTCATTATGTCGCCTTGTTGAGGTAAATTGTAGTTTTCCTTGCTTTACCCTGGTCTTAAAGTGAAAATAGTATTTAATTAAATACATTTATGGTGAGATTAATACATTTTATTTAATTAATCGCATTTATGGTGAAATTACTACATTTTTAGGTCAATCTGTGTTCATGTTGACCACGAAACATGCGCTGTCACTTTAATTCAGCGCGTGCAGCACATGTGCAGCACAGCAGAAATAGACTCGGTGCGGAAACGATCGCGGCACTGCTGTATACGCACCGCACCTGGAACGGATCGACGGACTGCAACCTCGGGCAGTGTGAAAGCTCTAACCTGTTAACATGGGTACGGAAAAAAATACGCACCCGCTGGCGCATACGCACTGCAAACGGAGTATGTGTGAATGTGAAACGGGCGTTAGATGCTGTCGAATCAAAACAACGTGGGACTACAGTGATTGGATGTCGTGCAGGCAGCGCGCGCGCTCGCTGCATGCATACAGGTGGTGCACATTTTTTTACAGATGCAGATAAACTGAGAGCGGCGCGGCCGTGTGGACATTTTTTCCCCCAGTTTTCATGGGAAGTAGCAAGTCTTCTCGAGTCAAAAGGCGCAAGTCCAAGTGAAGTCACGAGTCATTGATGTTAAAGTCCAAGTCGAGTTGCAAGTCTTTGTACATTTTGTCGAGTCGAGTCTGAAGTCATCAAATTCATGACTCGAGTCTGACTCGAGTCCAAGTCACATGACTCGAGTCCACACCTCTGGTAGTTACATATGGTTGTGAAAGGTACGCTATAACCAATTCCATTGTTGTTTTTTACTTTTAATAACCTTCTTGAGTTCACTAGTTCATTTCAACTGTCATGCAGTGTGATACATTTTTGTAAAAGGGGTAAACATTCCCTGTAACTTCTTAGTTAATATAAAGAATGTATGCAGAATAACAGTTTGAAAAATGTTGCTTTAAATGGAATTACTTTAAATTGCTTGAAAAGTAGCTTTAAATGGAGTTTCATATGATACTGTACACAAGTATCAGACATTGTCATTCAGATGTGACATTGAGATGCCATTTTATAGCTTTAAAGCTGTGGTAGAAATCCCCTAATACAGTGGTTCTCAACTCCAGTCCTCGGGACCCGCTGCTCTGCACATTTTGTATGTCTCTCTTATCTGACACACTCAAATCAGTTCATGGAGTCTCTCCTAACGAGCTGATGATCTGGTTCAGGTGTGTTAAATAAGGGAGACATACAAAATGTGCAGAGCAGTGGGTCCCGAGGACTGGAGTTGAGAACCACTGCCCTAATACAGTACACCTGACTTAATTTGACAAATGTATGCTCTACTAGCCGTCTCTACTTCAGCCTGTTGAGTCGGACAATGTTCCGTCCCTTATGAACATTATCATTTGGGAATAAGGTCTCTGGTTCTGGATTATTATTATATTATTTGATTCCTTCAGCTTGTTACTCAAGTCATAAGGTTATATATTTAGACAGCTGTCAAGTTTTGTTTCCCCCTTTTTTTAATTACAAGTGTTGGGGATGTTTAGTTTTCAAAAGCATATATATGTTAATCCTGAAAGAAAAAGGAATGTTAGTTATGATTAATTTAATTAAATAAAATAAAAAAAAATTCCTTAACAAAGCCAACAGTTAGCATTTGACCTTCAAGTCCCTTAATATAATTTGTATTGATCTACATCAATTTAAAACACAAATGAAAACCGAAATAACTAAATAACAGTGTCACACTGCAGGACATCTGTTTACAGATCTTTTCAAGATTAAAGTGGGCCTCTCAAACTCAGTGCCAATAAATCGTCTAAAGATCAAGATTTGTAACATTTCATTCATGGAAACTTTGAGGACAATTTTACAAGGTCTTCTATGAAGAATGTTTAAACATTTTTAAATAATTATTCATTTGACTTGTATGTTATACTCAACACAGGACGTACTAATGAAGACTATACTGTATTTTCCATATTTCTCTCAAAATTACATCATAACATTGAAACATATTGAGAAAACTGATAATTGGACTATACACATTAATCTTCATATTAAATTCTAGATAAAGAAACTTGGCCTGAGAGGTCAATTTTATAGGTTACATATCATTAGTAGTTTTTATTTTATTTTAAATGGGCAGTTTTTTTTCATATGGCCAGTTGCAAAGATCCTCGATCGTTTTTATTTCTCAGATGCATCCCAGACATCCAGTTAGTTGCCCATTTTCTGCTTTATGTGAAAACATAGTTCCTTCCCCAGTAAAATGCCTCTTTGAGGGATTTAAACATTCGGATCGAATTTTTTTTATCTGCAATGAGAACAGTTCAAACCTATTAGTGCAGGAATATCTTATACAATAAATAGGTTGGATCATGATGGTGAATCAAGGTCTTTGTCCCCAATATGTGACTAATATGTGATGTACCTTGTCTTTTTCTCTGAGAAGTAAACAGGACATGGATCCACGACAGTCAACACAAGAAACTTGAGGCTGAGAAAAATACAATAGAGCTGTGTGAAACTGTAAGCTTTTTTAAAATATATTCTACAATGACTCCTATAGGCATTTTGACTATTAAGATCCTGAGTGAGTAGAGACTTACTGTTGCCTCATCTTGGATCTTACAGTCTTTCCGATGGACACTCGGTTTCATCTTGTCACATGTGGTGGATCTTAATATCACATGAAGCATGCGCTTGTCATCATTCTGTCATATAGAGGAAAGAGAAAGGTAAAGCATAAAGATGACAATCTTACATGTAGATGTTTAACTTTTTATCAAGCACTTTAAGGCAGATGCATAAGCACAGAAAACAAAACAGACAAATTACAGTAAAATTATAAATTTATAGTAAAATTCTAAAATATGAATTAAATAACTTACAGCTTCTAAAATCAAGGCAAAATCAAGGTGTTTGGCTCCATATTTCTCATTGGCTAGTTGTATTGCCCTGTCAATGATGGTTGTCTCATTTTGGCTTAGTTGATGATATTCTTTGTTTCCATCTGTTGACTCCAGCAGTAGCAGAGCGCTAAGCAGTAACAGTAAACCTCTCATCTTGCACAGTAACTGATGTTCTGCACTGTTAGACTGATCTTAGTCAGAACCAGTCACTAGTGTCACGTCTACAGACCACATCAGCTGTGATTGGTCTACTCTGTAACCAGAGGCTCTCCCCAATATGATGAAATAAGACAGGGTTTCTGCAGGTTTTATGAAGAGAAATTTAAGACTCCTTTTTAAAAGACCCTTTTCAGACCAAGTCAGGAAATTTTAAAGAATAAATCAAAGGACACACTGTCAGTAAGTTTTCAAACATACTTTGGTCATAAAAACTTGCAGCTCAATAAAACCCCTTTAATTTTCTTATTAGAACATTCTGATTCGTCAATCTAATGTCTTTAGATTAGCCAATATAATATAAAGACCAGCATGACTCCAACCCAACTTATAAGGTGGTGAACCATTATAAACTAAATGCATTTCTAAAACTAGCATTGCAAATACTCTTTGGGACAAACTTTTCCCCAATTTAATATTTCAAAGGCGCAATGTACAGAAAAGATGCAACTGCCCGCATGTTTATCAAGTTCCTCTACGCCGGTTACTGACAGTTATTAAATCTGGTGCAGAAATTTTAAAATGAAACCTGAGAAAATCCCTCATGCAAGATTTAATGCAATGATGAAATATTTAAGACTTTCTGCTCTGATTTAAGACATTTTAAAGGCCTTGATTCACAAAAAGGTGAATTTAGACCTCAGATTTATGCTACTTAATGCTCATGTTCACTACTTGTGTTTCTGCTTTCAAAGTACAAATGTAAAGTTTACACATCTCCTGATAAAACATGCCATGTTTGATTTGAACTCAAAACAGCTTTACGCAAATATAAACTTTGGCTCATGGCTGCATTTAGATCCACTCCATACCTTGTTTATTTCACTTTAACCATAATTCCAGCTCCTCCTATTCTCCTATTTCTTGTGACAAAGCACAAGAAAACCACCAGTAAAAAAATCTCCATGTTTTGGTGCATTTCAACAAAAGCTTCCATACAATTTCATAAAGAGAAAAGACCCAAGTTTTATATTTGAAGAATTTATTGTTCTGGCATTTGAAACCAAGAGCATCATAACAGACTATTGACAATATTTTAAACAATAAGAGGGGGGCAAAAACAACAAAAACTGAATTTGAACAACATCTGATTGGTGGAATGGGGAGTAAACCAATGGACCAAAAAAGGAGGGAGGGGGGCATCCAGTCATTCACATTAAAGTACAGCAACAATAAAAAAAATATTCATTGCCTGTCCCAAGAAGGGATCATTAATAATATTAATATCAACATCGATAAAAAATAATTACAAGTTATAAAGAGAAGCCAGTACCACTGGGAAGAGTGGCTGGCGGCTGCTTCTGTGTAAGTGAGAAAGAGGAAAAGGAGAGATGGAGAGAGAGAAGAAAAGGTTATGTAGGGCAGGATGTATTTGACAGTCTATGCAGAGAGGTCACTGTTGTCAAACCGTTCCTGATCGTACACCTCAGCGATCACTTTACGACCTCCGAACCAGCGGTTGTTGAGCGCCTACGTACTAATGAAGACTATACTGTATTTTCCATATTTCTCTCAAAATTACATCATTAAATTGAAACATATTGATAACTGATAATTGGACAATACACATTAATCTTCATAATTAAATTCAAGAAACTAGACCTGAGAGGTCAATTTTATAGGTTACATTTCATTAGTAGTGTTTTTTTTAAATCATATGGCCAGTTGCAAAGATCCTCGATCGTTTTTATTTATCAGATGCATCCCAGACATCCAGTTTTTGCTCATTTCCTGCTTTTAGTCCCATCGGATGTCCTTCCCCAAGAAGATGACTCCTTGATGCGGGTGGGGGAGGCAAACATGCGGATAAAGTTTCTTTAATCTGCAATGAGAACAGTTCAAACCTATTAGTGCAGGAATATCTTATACAACAAATAGGTTGGATCATGATGGTGAATAAAGGTCTTTGTCCCCAATATGTGACTAATATGTGATGTACCTTGTCTTTTTCTCTGAGACGTAAACAGGACATGGATCCATCACAGTCAACACAAGAAACTTGAGGCTGAGAAAAATACAATAGTATCAAGTCTACAGACCACATCAGCTGTGATTGGTCTACTCTGTAACCAGAGGCTCTCCCCAATATGATGAAATAAGACAGGGTTTCTGCAGGTTTTATGAAGAGAAATTTAAGACTCCTTTTTAAAAGACCCTTTTCAGACCAAGTCAGGAAATTTTAAAGAATAAATCAAAGGACACACTATCAGTAAGTTTTCAAACATACTTTGGTCATAAAAACTTGCAGCTCAATAAAACCCCTTTAATTTTCTTATTAGAACATTCTGATTCGTCAATCTAATGTCTTTAGATTAGCCAATATAATATAAAGACCAGCATGACTCCAACCCAATTTATAAGGTGGTGAACCATTATAAACTAAATGAGACTCCTAGATTTTTTGCATGACTGTGTATGTAGTCGAGTCCCAAAATAGATAAATAGCCCTGGATAAGATGCAGCAGGCATTTTTGAGGAAAAGTACTTCAAGTGTTGTTTCTATATGATTTTTAGGTGCTGAATCCATTTCTGCCGTATAACAAGTTGTAAACATCACTGTTTTGGCATAAACAATAAAAACAAAATGGCTGCCAAAAAAAAAAAAAAAAAAAAAAACGTTTTAATGCATTTATTGCAGTTTAAACATTAAACATTATAACTAAACTATGCATTCTCAGAATATTTAAACATGTAAACAATGAAAAAACAACATTAACATGAAAGGGACAGTTTTTAATGGCTGCTGGAATTATGCCAAGGTACCAAGGTACACTGGGAAGCATATATCAGTGGAAATATGCAATTATGCCCAGCCCGAAGGGGGGAACTTGGAATACACATGACCCCAGGGGGCTGCATATTGAGAATCACTGGGTAGTCCAGCCGCAGGTGGAATATTTCAAACCCAGGGGTGGCAAGGTGGCTTGCCGAGGGAAAGACACATGCTCAGAGAGGCTTACAGTGGACTACACACGTGGGGGTCGCCCAGAGGCCGTGTTAGGTGTCGCCCAGCCTGCAGCTCTACAGATGTCTGTTAGCGAGGCGCCATGCGCTAGAGCCCAAGAGGATGCCACACTCCGGGTGGAGTGGGCCGTCACACCAAGGGGGCATGGTCGACCTTGCTGCTGGTAAGCCAAAGCAATGGCGTCCACTATCCAGTGAGACAACCTTTGCTTGGAGAGAGCCTTTCCCTTCAGCTTCCCACCATGACAGACAAAGAGCTGGTCTGAAGTCCTGAAACACTGCGTTCTGTCTACGTAAGCATGGAGGGTGCGTACTGGACAGAGCAGTGCCAAGGCTGGGTCTGCCTCCTCCGAGGGCAGCGCTTGCAGGTTCACCACCTGGTCTCGAAAGGGTGTGGTGGGAACCTTGGGCACATATCCAGGCCGGGGTCTCAGGATCACGTAAGAGTTAGCCGGTCCAAATTCCAGGCATGCTTCGTCAACCGAAAATGCCTGCAGGTCCCCTACCCTCTTCATGGAGGCCAATGCAACCAGGAGCACTGTCTTCATTGACAGGAACTTAAGCTCCACTGATTGCAGAGGCTCAAAGGGAGCACTCTGCAGAGCAGTTAAAACCACTGAGAGGTCCCAAGAGGGAACGAGAGGAGGGCAGAGGAGAGGATTCAGTCTCCTCGCTCCTCTCAGGAAACTGATGATCAAGTCGTGCTTTCCAATGGACTTACCATCAACTGCATCATGATGTGTGGCAATGGCGGCACCATACACTTTCAGGGTGGAGGGAGACAGCCTTCGCTCCAACCCTTCTTGCAGGAAGGAAAGCACGACACTGATCGGGCCTTTCGTGGGTTCTTGAAGTTTAGAAGAACACCAGTTGACGAAGAGGTTCCACTTCAACGCATAGGCATGTCTCGTGGACGATGCTCTAGCGGAAGTGATGGTAGCCACCACCGCTGGTGGTAGGGTACTCAAACCTCCCTCGGAACCACACATGGAGATTTCAAAGATCGGGACGAGGGTGCCATAGGGTGCCCCGTCACTGAGAAAGCAGGTTCTTTCTCAGAGGAATTGGCCAGGGAGGTGCTGTCGCGAGGAGTACTAGTTCTTGGAACCAGGTGCGGTTGTGCCAATACGGGGCAACCAAAATTACCTGCTCCTCGTCCTCCCTGATCTTGCGCAAAGTTTGCGCAAGGAGGCTCACTGGGGGAAACGCATACTTGCAGAGGCCCCGCGGCCAGCTGTGCGCCAGTGCATCCGTGCCGAGCGTGCCCTCGGTCAGAGAATAAAACAGGTCGCAGTGGGACGAGTCGTGGGAGGCAAACAGATCTACCTGTGCGTCCCCGAACTGATCCCAAATCAGCTGAACCGACTGGGGATGGAGTCTCCATTCTCCAGCGAGAGGCCGAAACCGAGACAGATCGGCTGCACGGTTCAGGTCTCCCGGGATATAAATGGCTCGAAGTGACCTCAGATGCTTCTGACTCCATATGAGGAGGTGGCGGGCGAGTTGCCACATACGACGGGAGCGCAGACCACCTTGTCGGTTGATGTACGCTACTGTGGCGGTATTGTCTGATCGGACTAATACGTGCTGACCCCTGAGCAACGCACAGAAGCGGTTCAGGGTGAGACGTACAGCCTGCAACTCGAGGCAATTGACATGCCAAAGGCGCTGGGGTCTTGTCCAGGAGCCCGCGGCAGCATGTCCATTGCACATGGCGCCCCAGCCCATTGTGGAGGCATCTGTTGATATAACAACATGCCAGGAAACTCGTTCTATGGGCACTCCAGCCCATAGAAAACTGAGGTTCGTCCACGGGGTGAAGGTCTGACGGCAGGTCGAAGTCACTGGGACTCGGAGCGTGCCGTGTTGCCATGCCCACCTCGGGACTTGATCATCAAGCGGTCTCATATGAAGCAAACCGAGCGACGTTACTGCGGCTGCGGATGCCATATGCCCCAGGAGCCTCTGAAATAGTTTCAGTGGAACCGCACTCTTGCCCTCAAACTGACGAAGGCAAGTTAGCAGTGACTGCACGCGCTCGCTCGTAAGCTGCGCGCACATGGCGACCGAGTCGATTTCCATACCGAGAAAAGAGATCCTCTGCACGGAGCAGAGTTTGCTCTTCTCCCAGTTGACCCGAAGGCACAGACAAGCCAGGTGCCGGAGCACTAGGTCCCTATGTTCGCAAACCTTGTCTCGAGAGTGAGCTAGGATCAGCCAGTCGTCGGGAGGAACAAGGGCTGCCTCGACAACCTTCGTGAAGACGCGAGGAGACAGGGCTAGCCCGAAAGGGAGAACCGCGTATTGGTATGCCTGCCCCTCGAATTATATATATATATATATATATATATATATACAGAATATATATACTGGTATGCCTCATTTGCATATGTAAACATGACATTTCAGAAAACTTGTAATACAAAAAATGTCTGTCTCTATGTAAGTGAAAAACTGGAAAGGTTTTATGGTGATATCTATAACTTAAAAATTTTACCCTATCCACCTGCAGTGTTTCGGCTGTGAATAATGCACCTATTGTTTCAATAACAATTACAAGAAAATGGGACCCTTATTTCAGTGTTATACGGTGGATCCTTATTCAGGAGACATTGAACTTTCTAAAAATGTGGTATAACAACTTTTCCTCAAAAATGCCTACAGGGTTACATAATCTTGAAGATTCGGACCTGACTAATAACAGAAAGGGAAACGAAACTAGACAGCTGAAGTATCAATGCTATCTGCAAATGCAAATCTGTCTATCTATCCATCCATCCATCCATCTATATCTTTTTTGATATCTCTTTATATTTCACTACTTCAGTTTTATTTAAAAAGTTGCAAAGATCCACGTTTCTTCTCATTTGTTATATTATTAGCATCACAGATGTTCTCTGTCACACTTTTTATATGCATTCAAAATATGATACCTTTCTACATTCTCTAAAGGTTGCCATACAATAAATGCAAGGCTGCAAAAAAGAAAACACTGTACAAAGATTTGAGCAGAGGCCTTTATTATATAGGCCTAGTTTTTAGGGTGTATTAACAAATGGTCTTTAAAGCCAAAGTCTCTCCAGTGTTGATCCTGTGAATCATTGGTAACACTTTACAATACGGGTGCACTAATATGGATTAATTCATGCTTAACTAATGCCCAAATAATCACGTGTTAATGTATGACTCATAAAGAACTAAACCATTAATTAATGATCACTGCATCAGTAACTAATAACAAATTTAATATATTAAGTAATATATGAATTGTTATTAATTAAATGCGTCATAATGAATTAATTTCTTAATAACATATTTTATCAACTAAAAGTGTAAATTAATGTGTTAATTACCACATCTGGTCAAAGCAATGTACTTCAACTTCCAGTTGTCTGCTTTAATTAATCATTAACATAATGTTATGACTTTACTTGTTGAGGCACATAACTTAACTAATTGTTAAGTAATATGCCATTTATGGGTTTTGACAGTTTGCACATGCAGTGAATGTAATGTCAAAGAATGTGTTTGAAGGATGGGTAAGTTGGGCTGCACACAAATATCAGCACACCAGAATCTGAACTCCTGACCGCTGTTACACTGTGTTTAAACTGGACGAGACTAGCTGTCTACACTGGACATGACAGACCATTGCAAGTCCATTTGTCCTTCGTAACAGAACTAGCACAAGAGCTCGGAGAATGTCAGAAATAGAATGTGGCATCAGTTTACTGTCGGGGTTTTGTCGTGTAGCGTCGCGTCGCATCGCATCCAGTGACTATAGTGGACGCTCTATTGTCTTTGTCCAGTCTAGACACATATGAAATATGCCGCATGTTCTCATGTGTACCACGACCTCAAGCTTAACCTGACATATTCCTGTGCCATGAACAACAAGGTTCATCGGACTCAGTGAAATCTTGGTTGTAGATGGTTGGAAATTGAAATCCATGGCTTAGTGTGGATGTCAAAACCAAAATGGCATATTACTTAACAATTAGTTAATAGTCATGTGCCTCAACAAGTAAAGTCATAACATAATGATACATTTGCAAATCATTAGATAATGATTAATTAAAGCAGACAATTCGAAGTTGAAGTACATGACTTCAACCCATTGTGGTAATTAACGCATTCATTTACACTATTAGTTAATAAAATATGTTTTTAAGGAAATAATACATAGACACATTTAATTAATAACAATTCATATATTACTTAATCTATTAATCATTTAGAATCTTTATTAGTTGCTGGTGCAGTAATCATTAATTACATACATAAAAACTTAATAAGAATTATTTTGACGACCAGTGGACTTGAATTGTTCTTGTTACTTGTGTAAAAGGGTCACAAGGGGTTAAATTATATTATAAATAGTTTTCTCAATTGCTTTTGCACCTTTTTCGAAACAATTTTAACATTCTTTAAACTGTAAGCTCAATGGTCACAAATGTTTGCTGGAACATCAGAACTCTATTGCATGTCTGCAAAATGTAGTTACTCACCCAAAACACATGCTTCATGTGTCATGTAAATTGGCCAGTGCCACCAAAATGAAGTCTTTTTGTCATCATGTGAACCAAACTGGTCAAAATGTTTAGATGTTTTTTCACCATAAAATATTTGTTAAATACAAATTGCATGTGCTTTCTACTTTTTAGTTGACACTGACTGTTTTCTACAGTATACAAGAATGTCAGTTTTGTCTAGCTGAATGTTCTTGTGTATCACGCTGAGCTTTTCAGATACAGATTTCAGCAGTAGGTAAAAATTTACTAGAAAAAGTCATTACTGTAGTACACACAAAGAAAATGGACATTTGGTCACACTTTACCTTAGGTGTCCTTATCTACTATTTTCTAACAGAAAAAAGTACAGTGAACTTATTGTGCTCATACTGTATTGAAAAACACTTTTGCTGCTATTGAGATGGGATACGGGTAAGGTTAGGGACAGGCTTGGTAATTCTAGATTTAATTAGCTGTAATAACATGCAAGTTTAAAAAAAAAATAGTACAATGTACACAATAAGTGCATTGTGTCAATTTATTCATTTAAATGTTAGTACATAGTAAAGACACCTATATAAAGTGGGACTGAACTTTTTATTTATACAGCACATATTTGTAGAAATATAGTACATGTAAACTGAAAATTCACAGTTGCTTGTTGCACATATAGCCTACTGTATGCTTCCAAACTTGATTGGTAATATTGTTATTTCTATTTCATTACAATGGCAGATTTGCCAATTCAGCACATTTTATGTCATAGGTATTTATGAAATATACATGCATGTCTGACAGATTTTGATAATTGAATGGATCATTTTGCATGTGAAGGCTCACACGATGAAAGAATGTTTAGAAGTTGTGAAGAGTTTGACAGTTTCACTGAGAATCAACTCATCAGTTTTGATCAACAAGCCCTGTGCATTTAGTGCCAAAACACGTCATTTGCTTAAATCAATAAGAAATCCAAATCTGATGTGAACAAGAAACTAATTGCTCAGAGACTTTATTGTTTTGATAAAAAAAAAGTCTCATTTGAGAATTTAGCCAAAGCGATAAAGAACAACTGTAAAATACAGCAACTTATTATAGAAATAAACGCGTAGTAGTTACATATGGTTGTGAAAGGTACGCTATAACCAATTCCATTGTTGTTTTTTACTTTTAATAACCTTCTTGAGTTCACTAGTTCATTTCAACTGGCATGCAGTGTGATAAATACATTTTTGTAAAAGGGGTAAACATTCCCTGTAACTTCTTAGTTAATATAAAGAATGTATGCAGAATAACAGTTTGAAAAAAGTAGCTTTAAATGGAGTTTCATATGATACTGTACACAAGTATCAGACATTGTCATTCAGATGTGACATTGAGATGCCATTTTATAGCTTTAAAGCTGTGGTAGAAATCCCCCTATACACCTGACTGACAAATGTATGCTCTTCTAGCCGTCTCTACTTCAGCCTGTTGAGTCGGACAATGTTCCGTCCCTTATGAACATTATCATTTGGGAATAAGGTCTCTGGTGTTCCCCTTCAGCACTATCACTTGAGAACAGAAGTAAGATGCGCAACAGTAATCAGACAGACTCCAGACAATGCCATTGAATATGCTTTAATCATGAACGGGAGGATCTCAGACCACTTTCAGGAAGAATCCCCTCGACAAAAAGTGTATAACAGTTTTTATAGAATAGGAGCATGAAAAAGGTGACATGATTTATTACATAAGTTTTCTTCAATATGGTTAGTTCTTTATAAGTATAATTCAGCAAACCCTTCTGTTACTAGGTAAAAGCAAATCTGGATTATTTGATTCCTTCAGCTTGTTACTCAAGTCATAAGGTTATATATTTAGACAGCTGTCAAGTTTTGTTTCCCCCTTTTGTTACATATTCAGACACACTTTGGCATAAGTGTTGGGATATTTAGTTTTCAAAAGCATATATATGTTAATCCTGAAAGAAAAAGGAATGTTAGTTATGATTATTTTAATTAAAAAAAATTCCTTAACAAAGCCAACAGTTAGCATTTGACCTTCAAGTCCCTTAATATAATTTGTATTGATCTACATCAATTTAAAACACAAATGAAAACCGAAATAACTTAATAACAGTGTCACACTGCAGGACATCTGTTTACAGATCTTTTCAAGATTAAAGTGGGCCTCTCAAACTCAGTGCCAATAAATCGTCTAAAGATCAAGATTTATAACATTTCATTCATGGAAACTTTGAGGACAATTTTACAAGGTCTTCTATGAAGAATGTTTAAACATTTTTAAATAATTATTAATTTGACTTGTATGTTACTCAACACAGGACGTACTAATGAAGACTATACTGTATTTTCCATATTTCTCTCAAAATTACATCATAACATTGAAACATATTGAGAAAACTGATAATTGGACTGCATTAATCTTCATATTAAATTCAAGATAAAGAAACTTGGCCTGAGAGGTCAATTTTATAGGTTACATATCATTAGTAGTTTTTATTTTATTTTAAATGGGCAGGTTTTTTTTAAATCATATGGCCAGTTGCAAAGATCCTCGATCGTTTTTATTTCTCAGATGCATCCCAGACATCCAGTTTGTTGCCCATTTTCTGCTTTATGTGACAACAGAGTTCCTTCCCCAGTAAAATGCCTCTTTGAGGGATTTAAACATTCGGATCGAATTTTTTTTATCTGCAATGAGAACAGTTAAAACCTATTAGTGCAGGAATATCTTATACAATAAATAGGTTGGATCATGATGGTGAATTAAGGTCTTTGTCCCCAATATGTGACTAATATGTGATGTACCTTGTCTTTTTCTCTGAGAAGTAAACAGGTCATGGATCCACGACAGTCAACACAAGAAACTTGAGGCTGAGAAAAATACAATAGAGCTGTGTGAAACTGTAAGCTTTTTAAAATATATTCTACGACTCTATAGGCATTTTGACTATTAAGATCCTGAGTGAGTAGAGACTTACTGTTGCCTTATCTTGGATCTTACAGTCTTTCCGATGGACACTCTGTTTCATCTTGTCACATGAGGTGGATCTTAATATCACATGAAGCATGCGCTTGTCATAATTCTGTCATATAGAGGAAAGAGAAAGGTAAAGCATAAAGATGACAATCTTACATGTAGATGTTTAACTTTTTATCAAGCACTTTAAGGCAGATGCATAAGCACAGAAAACAAAATCAAAACAGACAAATGACAGTAAAATTCTAAAATATTAATTAAATAACTTACAGCTTCTAAAATGAAGGCAAAATCAAGGTGTTTGGTTTTTCCATGTTTCTCATTGGCTAGTTGTATTGCCGTGTTAGTGATGTTTGTCTCATGTTGGCTTAGTTGATGATATTCTTTGTTTCCATCTGTTGACTCCAGCAGTAGCAGAGCGCTAAGCAGTAACAGTAAACCTCTCATCTTGCACAGTAACTGATGTTACTAGTGTCACTAGTGTCAGGTCTACAGACCACATCAGCTGTGATTGGTCTACTCTGTAACCAGAGGCCCTCCCCAATATGATGAAATAAGACAGGGTTTCTGCAGGTTTTATGAAGAGAAATTTAAGACTCCTTTTTAAAAGACCCTTTTCAGACCAAGTCTGGAAATTTTAAAGAATAAATCAAAGGACACACTGTCAGTAAGTTTTCAAACATACTTTGGTCATAAAAACTTGAAGCTCAATAAAACCCCTTTGATTTTCTTATTAGAACATTCTGATTCGTCAATCTAATAAATGTCTTTAGATTAGCCAATATAATATAAAGACCAGCATGACTCCAACCCAATTTATAAGGTGGTGAACCATTATAAACTAAATGTCTAAAACTAGCATTGCAAATACTCTTTGGGACAAACTTTCCCCAATTTAATATTTCAAAGCCGCAATGTACAGAAAAGATGCAACTGCCCGCATGTTTATCAAGTTCCTCTACGCCAGGTTACTGACAGTTATTAAACCTGGTGCAGAAATTTTAAAATGAAACCTGAGAAAATCCCTCATGCAAGATTTAATGCAATGACGAAATATTTAAGACTTTCTGCTCTGATTTAAGACATTTTAAAGGCCTTGATTCACAAAAAGGTGAATTTAGACCTCAGATTTATGCTAATTAATGCTCATGTTCACTACTTGTGTTTCTGCTTTCAAAGTACAAATGGAAAGTTTACACATCTCCTGATAAAACATGCAATGTTTGATTTGAACTCAAAACAGCATTACGCAAATATAAACTTTGACTCATGGCTGGATTTAGATCCACTCCATACCTTGTTTATTTCACTTTAACCATAATTCCAGCTCCTCCTATTCTCCTATTTTTGTGACAAAGCACAAGAAAACCACCAGTAAAAAATCTCCATGTTTTGGTGCATTTCAACAAAAGCTTCCATACAATTTCATAAAGAGAAAAGACCCAAGTGTTATATTTGAAGAATTTATTGTTCTGGCATTTGAAACCAAGAGCATCATAACAGACTATTGACAATATTTTAAACAATAAGAGGGGGGCAAAAACAACAAAAACTGAATTTGAACAACATCTGATTGGTGGAATGGGGAGTAAACCAATGGACCAAAAAAAGGAGGGAGGGGGGCATCCAGTCATTCACATTAAAGTACAGCAACAATAAAAAAAATATTCATGAGCATTTCCTTGCCTGTCCCAAGAAGGGATCATTAATAATATTAATATCAACATCGATAAAAAATAATTACAAGTTATAAAGAGAAGCCAGTACCACTGGGAAGAGTGGCTGGCGGCTGCTTCTGTGTAAGTGAGAAAGAGGAAAAGGAGAGATGGAGAGAGAGAAGAAAAGGTTATGTAGGGCAGGATGTATTTGACAGTCTATGCAGAGAGGTCACTGTTGTCAAACCGTTCCTGATCGTACACCTCAGCGATCACTTTACGACCTCCGAACCAGCGGTTGTTGAGCGCCTGAATGGCCTTGTTCATCTCTGATGCTGCTGAAAACTCTACAAAGATCTTTACAATGACTTCAGCATCCTCCTCCTCACCCTGCTTCTCCTGGTAAATGATCACTCTATTAACGGCTCCGAACTTCCCACATTCCTCCGTTACTTCTCCTTCCAGATCATCATCTATGTCTTCAGGTCCAACCATGTTCCTGAGCACCATAACCGTAGACTGAGGAAAGAGCATACAGAAAAGTGTTTAAAACTCACCTCTCTGCATTATAGCATTGCAAAATGATCAACTTGCATACACTACCATTCAAAAGTTTGGGGTCTGTACTTTTATTCAGTAAGGATAACAAAGGATCAGGACCACGTGACACAAAGGATAATTCGGGTATTTAACACTGAGTCTATTTTGTAGTTTGTTTTGGATGAACAAGAGTGGTGGACAAAGAAATTGACAATGGTTCCTGTCTCGACTTTTTGACTATTTTAGAATTGCCCATGACCGCTTTAGAATGGGAGTCTATGGCCATGCACAAACATGTCCTTAAAACAACCCTCAACGTTCGTTTTCGAAACTGTTCAACTCACCGAGTGGTTAGTGGTGTTCGTTGATGTTCCAAAACAAGTAGAGTAGCGAAATACAGTTTCTGTCGTGTTTTATTTGGCATTTTGTAAAATCCCATTGATTTCTGTTGGAGGACTCATTGCTCGTTGATATTACTGCGCTACCGGGAACGGAAAAGACGCTTCAGACTCAAACATCGAGCGGAAGTTTATACGCGGTTGTGAGGTATCTGAAAAAAATAGTTCCACTATAGAAAAATAAACGGATTGAAATCATACATTGCGCCGATATATTTGTTTTTAATCATCAACGAACACCACTAACCACTCTGTGAGTTGAACAGTTTCGAAAACGAACGTTAAGGGTTGTTTTAAGGACATGTTTGTGCATGGCCATAGACTCCCATTCTAAAGCTTGTTCATCCGAAACAAACTACAAAATAGACTCAGTGTTAAATACCGGAATTATCCTTTAAAACTGGAGTAACGACTGCTGAAAATTCAGCTTTGCCATCATAAAAAGATAAAAACTTTAAGATGTATTAAAAAAAGACAACCAGTTAATTTATATAGAAATTTTGTAATATTACTGTTTTTATGTTTTTTGATCATAAGACTTCTTTCAAACCATTTCTTGTCAACCCCAAACATTAGTGATTGAGAACTAACCTCTTGTTTTCTCAGCAGTTTCTGCATGACCATATGCCTTGCGCTGCTGCCCGAGATGCTCATGTGCTCCTGTTCACTGAGCATCTCCTGGCCCGTGCCGTCTTGAGCGGATTCCTCCTCCTCTTTTTCCTTCTTTGCCTCTTGGGCTGCAGCCACAGCTGCTGAGAGTGACGGCGGAGAGGCCAACACCGGGTTCACAAGGCCCACCTGAGGCACAACAGGCATCGTGGGCCGGGCTGGCGTCACCCCTGCACAAAAACACAGGAGTCAGTATATTATTAACTGTGGCCTGACACTGAATCTCTGCTAGACACCTATAAATCCCTCTCTATGCAAGCGAAATGGACTATTACCAGACTACACAGCCATTACAGGACTGTTCCCTGACAAAACACACACACAAAAAAAAAAAACGAATAGCACGTTAAGAAAAAGTTCACCCAAAAATTGTCATCTAGGCTGACATTTCAAACCCACATCTTTTTATATGAAACAAAAGGAAATCTTAAAACTACATGAGCAATGTATTATTTGGATGGAGATAATAGGTGGGCAAGGCACAATAAATCATTACAAATATTTAAAAATATAATATTTTTCCTTTTTGAAAAAATCTGAAATCCCAAAATAAATAATTTACTATCATAAGCCCCAGTATCTGATAAATTTTTTTTTTTTGAAAATAGCTGTCAATTAAAAGCTGCTATTCGGGGAGCTTTAGAATTTTTTCTGGACAACGAGGGGCCTTTAAATTTCCATGACAATTAACATTCAGAATCAATGATAAAAATCTAAATACAAGTTGTTCACTGATCATCTTCCCCTCCAGTGAGACGTTAACTAATGACTGGATCCCAGCATCAGGGAGATGAACTTGAGAATGTCAATGATATATTCAGTTTGTGAATGAAACGGATCAATCGATTGAAAAGATCTGACTTAATGTATGATTTGTACATGAATCCAGCATTGCTACTTCACTTATGAAAGTGCCAAGGAGTGCTAGAGCGGATATCCCTGAATAATGTCTTAAATATTTTCTTTAAGGAATAGTTCATTCAAATTTATCTCAGCAGTAAAAGGAAACACTCTTATCTTTCATGTAAATGATTCATTAAAAAAGAAAGGGAAAAAGAAAACATGTAGAAATCACAGTTCTGGCATTGCTTAAGCATTCCTCCTCTGTACCTGCTCGCTTCTTGCCTCGGTGACTGTACTTTTTTTTTTAGTTTGAAACAAAAAAAAAAGATGATTTAAGATTGGGGTCACTTTTCCCCTTTTTATTTGAAACCCCATCCGTCCTCTTGGCTTGGCTTCATGATCAATTCCACAAAAAAACCCATCTGAGATCTGAGAGACTCACTGGCCAATAGGAATGAGAGATTTGTTTATGAGGGGAGGGGTTAGAAACAGTCCTCTTCAAACTTGGTTGATCAGTGTGCAGCAAAAGGGAAGGGTCATGACGAATTTGGAGAATAAAGACAGGGAGGGGAAGAGAGGAGAGAGAAAAGGAGAAAGAAAGAGACAAGGAGAGAAGAGAAAATAAAAGAGAAATCTATTAGTGGACACGACCCACGACAGGGCACGTTAAACTGAGTACTGTGTAGGACAACAGAAACCTGAGGGAGAGAGAGATTGTGCACATAAAAGCTAATGTGGAAATGGGAAAACATGGTGGCCGTTCAGAATGAGCTTTGCAAGTAAAACAAACAGGTCTGAGCACAACCACTTAAAATTAGTGATCCGTTCTAAATGATGCAGACCTAAGTAATGTGTGGGCGGTCATGCCTGTCAAATTAATAAAGCCTGTTTGTTTAATTATCTTTTGGTTGGACTCCTGTAAATGTTCCTACCAATCCTGTTTTAAAAAATACATGAAATGCTATCATTCATGCAAAAGACATCCAAGTAAAGGGCCCCACTCGTACACAATTCAACTACATGCAGAACCAAAATACTGAAGACGTACAGCACGATTAAGGCACACAAGTGAAAACACTGATTGTAGAGGGCCACAATACTGACAAAATACTACAAACCACTTCTGACTGCACCTACCTGTAATGACCCCTGGGGCCTGAGCAGCCATGACGGCTTGTGGAATCTGGGGCAGGTTCAGGCCCGTACCTCCGGCCATCGCCCCCAGAATAGATGCTCCCGCTACCGCTTCCTGGAAGAACAGAGTGGGACATATAGAAACACCGCCTGGACAGCGCCCGTTAAATGCACACAACACCAACACTAGTGGACAAACAGACCTTTGCACACACAGACAAGCCTTGGGCCAGCTGCATAAAAATGGCAGTTGGAGCTAATGGGCTATTGAGAAATTAAGAAATTTTTTTTTTGTCAGCATTAATGTATAAAACATATCTACATGTATTGTACTGTCTCCAGAGCAGAAGATATACTCAACATACATGTTCAGTTATACGCTATATGCTCAGCTGTCCCTTAAGCCTTTGTATACAAGATTTATTCCAACTAGGGATGGGCATTTAAAAAATATTGTATTCGAATATTTGAATATTCGATTATTTAAATGAAGTTTAACGAGAAAGACGTCATTTTTTCAATCAATACGTTTGTGTCACCATTTCTGAACAAGCTTATGATTAGGATATACACAAGCTTATGTTATATCATGGTGTTTTTTTTATTTAGCTTAAAACAATGTGTGCAAACAAGAATGAAATGAACAGAAGCATTGAGCTCACGCAGTGCACTTATAAACCAGACTGTCAATTATCATACAGAATGTATATATACACTTGAGTCAGCATATGGTTATCGTGTTTATATTGTTTCACATGTTCTTGAGAAAAACAAGTATATCTACATGCTCGGATGAAAGTCGGTTGTTTAGTCCGTCAACAATAAGGCCGGATGAGGAGAAAAAGCGTTCCACCAACAGATGCTGCAGGGACACAAAGATAATAGTGTGCTAAGCGACCACGTTTCTTACAAAGCTTTATGATTTCTGTCCCTGAAACAAGTCTCCCTCAACAAAAAACTAAAGGATGTTTCGAGATCAAATTAGTGGTCTTCTCAGCTCGCTCAGGGGTACATCTGCATCTACCTGCATTTCATGTGATTACTTATTGTGTTGGTGATATTATTATATCTCCGTTTCACCTCACAAAGTTCGCTCACAACATGACCATTTTGACCAAACTTTGCTGTGCCTAGAGACAGACGACGCCATTCTGTCATCAAATATGATCAACTTGTTTTCACACTCCACAGCGACCAATCAGTGCATTTAGTTATAAATGAGTTTTAAGTTGCATGCTTAAGACTTATGGATCCACTGCACTTATGGCCAAGCAAAGCAGCATTTAGCTAAATTCGAATAGTATTTTTTAATTTTCGAACTATTGCAGATCGAATATTCAAATATTCAACTTTGTGGATACCTCTAATGTAAATTTTTTTTAAATTGATTTCTATAGCAAAGTTGGGTTATATCAAATATATACAAAACCTAGAGGGCTTTAAATCCTAAACATTGTTAATTATTAGATGACAACCATATACACCTGGAATGCAAGTTAGGCCTTTTAAATGACCTAAAAACCTAAATTTGATTATATACACCACTGCTCAAAAGTTTAGGGTCAGTACTTTTATGCATTAAATTAAACAGAAATATTAAGCAGCACAACTGTTTTTTAATATTGATAAGAAATGTTTCCTTATCACCAAATGAGCATATTAGAATGATTTCTGAAAGATTGTGTGAGACTAAAGTAATGATGCTGAAAATTCAGCTTTGCCATCACAGGAAAGTATGACATTTTAAAAGAGAAAAGTTTTAAATTGTAAAAAACAACAACAATAACTGTTTTTACTGTATTTTTGATAAAATAAATGCAGCCTTGGCGAGCATTAAAGAGTTATCAAAAACACACACAAAAAATCTTCCCAACCCAAACTTTGAACAGTTAATGCAATTTTTTTTTAAATTTTTTTTTTTAAAGAAGCGAAAAACTAACTGCTTAACGAAATAGAAAGTTGATTGACAAACAATAGTGCAGTGTCTGTTCTGAAGGGTTTGCGCATCTAACCATTCAGGCATTTCATGCAACTAGGCCCAAGACCTGAAATAAAGGTCAAGAACATGTAACAAAACAAGCTAAATTTATTATTAGAAATCTGTATCATTAAATATAAATTTAATTTAGACACTGCTAAACAAGTTAAAAACCTATGCATTTATTTGCTTACACAATATAAATTTAAACTAAACTATGTATGACAAGCATGAGACAACATAGAACAATTACATCATTGATCATACAGATTTACAATAATATTGAGTAGCATATAGTATGGCAATTTTAGCATGATCTATGCTGTAGCATAGATGCAATAAAATTAACTCAAATGGAAGTAATCCACAATAGAAAATGCCAAAATGTTATCTCAGTATTTAAATATTATAGGCACACCTATTAACAAAGAACTATCAAGAGATAAAAGCCTCAAGAGATTAAGCAGACATCCAGAATAATAAATTCATCATTATGTGGGCCAGAACCCAGATTACAGATAAGAGGCATAATGTAGCTAAAAAAATATTGGCAGAGGTGCTACTTAAAGTCACCTGCGACTAAATCTGCTCAGCTTTGAAGTATATGGGCCTGTCTAGTAAACATTCACTACCTAGCATCACTGTTACTGGGAGGTCTTGAAGACAAGTCTCTCCCCACACTCATTCTACACAAAACAAAAAGGCACCAGCGTGCTTTGAACAGAATTTCCTGAAGGATTTACCAGACAGTTGAGGAAGTCTTCTGTCCGATTCTCCGGCTGGGACAGATTCCATGCCATCTGTTTTTGGAGTTTACACGCTATGTTATCTTTCTGCATGTAAAACCTCGGTCTCAAATAAGTAATGTTGTGTCATAACTGAGTCTTCATGCCAGTCAATGCCTTAGCTGATTCAAATCAAGCCCTCACATACAGGACCAAGTGTCTGCACTAGCTTTGCTAAGCGAATTAAAAATCACGCTGCCTTACTTTACAAAGGAAGGCTTTTAAATGTCAAAGGAAGCAGCAGCTCACACTCTCACACACACTTTCCCTGACTAACAATAGATGAGTGAGGTGTGTAAATGCTCACCTGTGCTGTGATTTTGGCAGTGGCGGCTGCAGCGGCTACGGCAGCAGCGGGAGGCAGTCCGCCCGGCGTCGTTGGCGTCAGAAGGGGCATGGGTGGCGTGACGGCTTTGCCCACTCGGAGGTATTGCCCACCCAAGTCGAAAAGGTTCATGGAGGAAACGGCATCCTGCGAAGACTGGGCCTTGTCATATTCTACAGAGGAAACAGGGAGGACTAAGACTCAACAGCATCCAAGAAGACTCAGCATAAATCTACCAGAGCTCTGAGACAGTTACTGTGTAATTACCAGCGGGTACTTATGGCACAAATGTCCGTAACAGAGCCTAAGAAAACAACGACAACAGAAATAAAAACTTACTATGAAAGCATGTGAGGAACCTGCCCCCACCCTTCTCTATCCCCTGTGAGACATGTAGAGAACAGCATTCTGCCATGACTGACTGCTCTCAGTCAGATACATTTATATTCATCCGAATGGGTGAAGCAGTCGCCCGCTCACCTATGAAGCCATAGCCTTTGTGTTTTCCCGTCGTGGGGTCCCGCGCCAGTGTGCAAGACTTGATTCTTCCGAAGGCCTCGAACACGCTCTTGATGTCATCGTCTGACAAGTCGGGATGCACGGACGCCACGTAAATCCGGTTGAAGGCGCGCGCTTCTTCGGCTAGCTGGTCTATGATCGGTTGAGCCTGACCAATGTTGCTTGGTCGCCCCACCTATGAGTGTTGAAACAGATCAGAAATTATAGAATACATTTGAAATATTTAGGGGAAAAAGTTGGCTCACAAGTTATTAATATTCATTTTTACAAAGTGCTCACTTTAATGTTTCTACCACCCAGCATAACGGAGTTCATCTGTTCTAAAGCGAGCTGTGCTGCTTCTGGTACTTCATACTCTACAAATGCAAAACCCTGCAGAAAGAGCAGATTATCGTCAGTTAAAAATACAGCAATAATCAATAAACATAAAATGGTAATTCATAAAACACTTCACAACTATAAAAAAAGACCTTCTGACCTTGTGTTTTAATGTAACAGAGTCCCAGGACATGTCAATGCTCTTAATGGGACCGAAAGGAGCAAAGGCCTGTCTGATGGTGTCTTCTCCTAGCTCGTAGTAGATGGACCCAACATAAACACGGCACATTATGGCTAATGCTCGTTGCCTCTGTGCTGCAACCTGTAATGGACAACTGATATGATGAGATGGTGCCAAGCCAGGCATATGCTAATTCAAGGTGTTTCTCATTCATAGGCTTGTACCAGTGATTGAGGATAGAACCAGCAGACAATAAACATGCTGGCACCGAAGACATAGCACTGGCTTTTCTTTACCTCCAAACATTACACACATGAGTACTAAACAACCACATGTATGCCAAGAAAAGGAGGGAAAACAAACATTTACTACTACATTCACAAATAGAACAGGAATGAAGGTTACGGAGTTACTTGGAGAAACTGCGTTGGACTTACAGACTGTAGTGGTGAGAGGGGATCTCCAAAGCCCATCGTTAATGAGGCCATCTGAAGGGAATTAGGGATCTGTCAGGAAAAACAAACCAACTGTCATTGACTGTTGTACCACAGCGGGATGTTTTTGTCAGTTGAGTTTAGAAAGGGTCCTTGAGATAACATTCACATTATGATACATTACAATCGTTTATGAATACACACATTGAAAGTTTAAAAATACAATTTCCCAAGTTCTTGAGCAGTTTTACCTGTAGGTTGCTGAGCTGTTGCTGCTGATGGGCGATGGTCTGTTTGACCAGGACGCTCTTGATGCTTTGTTCCATGGCATACTTCTTTGCCTACAATTGAGAGCACATAAAGTAAACATAACTTCATAACTAAAGTAACATAACTTCAAACCACCTCAGCAAGCCCACAAATAGCCAGGGCTCTTGCTAGACATTCAATTTTACGAGATGAAACTATTAGTTCATTTGACTAAAGTATATGTCATTAATAATATAGCACAAAGATAAAGATCAGATAAAAATAAAATTCACAAAAGGTAAATGAGAATGATCCCCCACTTTAAAATAGTGTACCAGCAATTGAGAATAGTACTAGCAGATAATCAGACGCCACTAGTACCGAAGGCATAGCACTGGCTCTGCTCTCGTCCACTGCTTACTTACATGTGCACAGAGCAAACACATGCTTATAAAGCTAGAGGACATGGAAAAAGAAAAATCAAGACTCAACATGACAAATTATAGAAACTTTGGCTTCAAGCTAAATGTGCAGATATCACACAAGGCTGCACTTAAGATGGTTCTTAAACGATACAACTATTTTTCAGTATCATGTACACTGATTATTATAGGTTATTCATTACCATTTTCATTTTGTGACAGCGAGAAAAAAAGACAGCACAGAAAGCAAGTCTCTTTCTGCTCTTCATGCTGATTTACTTAAATATCTTAAATTGCTCTCCGAGCAACCTGATCGCAATGTAACAAAGTCACATCACAAAATCACAAAAATATAAATGATGGCCCCTGTCTGATACACTATCCCACCCTCAATAATTATACACAATAATTGATTTCACTACAAATGTGCAGCAGAAGTATCTGGTGAGTCTCACCTTCTGCAGCGCCTCCTGCTGTTCAGCGGTGAGTGGCGGCAGGCCGAGCTTCGAGGCTGTGCTCTGTCCATTCTCCATCATCAGAGCCTCGCCTCCCTGCACAGAGCACAGGCATCTGTCAGACCTGACGATTGTGAGCTGCAGCGAAACTGTACATTCACACTAGACAACTTCCTTACAGCTTTTAAGACCATCTAGTTTAAGAGCAAACTCAAATGGTATTAGTCATAATACTTCTCTTGAACAATATTACGAATTATGCATTTTATGCAAATATTTCACTTTTTGATCTTTATAAATGCATTTTTTTTTTATCTGTGTTAGGGCTAGTGCTGGAAAGAAATCTACATAATTAAACTTCAAATGATTCTAGATAATTTTGAGCTTGTTCAAACTGCTTTCTACATTTTTGGATGCCTTCAGTTTAGCCTAGGATTTATCAAAAATACTGTTGAAATAAAACCCTTCTGTATACATTCAATTTACAGGATCCTCACAAAATTGTAAGGGGAACATGGTGAATTTTCCCCTCAGTGGAAACAAATACTTGATTGTGTAATCTGGTTATATCTGACCATATAACCTTAGAGTGCATATGCTAAAGTAATTGAGCCCTCTTAATTAAAACTACACAAGAGAAAACTTAAGTACCTTTGCTCAAATGAACTCCAGAGTGGTGCACTGTCCCCCCTTAAGGAGGTTTGAACCCAAAAAGTTCTGCCATTGGCTTTGGAAATATAGTACAACCAAGAGATATGTTCTACAGCACAGACGACACATGGAGAGAAACGACAAAAAAGAAAAAAGGAAAAGAAAAACACAAACCTACTTAGAACAATATAACTGGGTAGGAAGACAACAATTTGAGTTCACTGACATCCAAATCCAGGGAAAAAGAGTTGCCTCTAATGTTAAGGACCAAAACACCTTGCTGACAAACCTTACGGCAACATATTTTGTAGACAGACGTTTTGTGGCAGTGATTCTTAATAGGACAGTTCACCCAAAAATGAAACTTGTCATTTAAAACCTCTCACACCAAAAATGATAACTCAAAAGTTTTACTAATCGTTCTAATTCCATGAGAACAAGGAAGTCCACACCACAGTTACAACAATATCATTGGAAACACTTTTTTTCCCCATCTGATGAATGATCAATCAGATCCCAACCAATGTAATGAGCTCCAGCATTTAAAGCATTAGATGAAATAACTGCAGCGTACACTTAAACAGAACATCATTCATCGGTCGCTATAGTTATCATTCTTGGTGTGAACGAGCCTTTACTCATGTTGTTCCAAACCAAATGTTATTTTCTAGAGTAATAGCAGATGTCAACATTTTCACTAATGACTTCAATTTGATTGTTTTGGCGTCAGAAGGTTTAAAATATAAGCTTTGAGATGCATGGACTACTTCATGTCCTTTTTGAAGCTTGAAAGCCAGTCCACTACAGTTGTATGGAAAAGAGCAACCAGGCCGATCCTCAGTTTCTCCTACTGAATGAAGAAAGTCACACAGATTTGGAACAACGTAAGCAAATCATTTTCATTTTTAGCTTAACTATTCCTTTAATAGACTGAAAACAAAATCTCCCAATGCATGAATATTAGTGCAAAAAAACACAAACACTGCTCGCATTCATACAAAAATTACAGGATGTCTGCTACCAAGATGGTACAACGGGATTGATTGACAAATAATGCACAAAAAGATAGTGAAAATGTGTTTTTGTTGTTATGACTATGCAAAAAAACTATTTACCATCCCTTAACGCTCTTTACACACATACTGGTGACATTTAAACAATATATTAACAAATAATTATTAATATATTCAATATACTCTCTAATATTGCCTAATGCAACCTTTAGTTGATCAAATATATGCAATAATTCAAAAAAAGAAATAGGACACATCGAATGTTCTTTGCAAACCCCTTTTATGACAAAGGCTAATTGTGGTCTCGGGGTGAGCAGTGGATTGACCCCTTACCTAGCGCCTGCTCTCCGCTGGGGTGTCTTGTGAGATTATATATGGGGGAGCTTTTACTGTTCAAAACGGAGTCTATAAGGAAAGAGAGAGGTTTCAGTAAACTCATGTACACTGTGCCCACATGCCAACTTAAAAGGGTGAATTTCACCTTACTTTTCATAGCATGGGCTTTGAGATGTCTGTAGAACAGACTTGTAGGAGGTGGGGAGACTAATTTACTTGTACATGCAGTACTGTACTGATTTACAATACATACATTACCTAACGTTGACAAAAAAAGTAACCACACTGACTAGGAAGCCAAAAGAGCAGCATTCAATAAATGCTGAATGTGTAACGTTATCCCATACGTTCTGACCAGGCACGAGGCCTTATATAATGTTGGGTTAATCTGTATTCAATAAGATGCGTGACGGTGATGGACATTTTTTTTTCAAAAGCGCATTGTAACTGAAACCAAACCTCGGTGTAAAACACGGAAACAGAGCGCTTCGTTTCTATTTACGCGTGCATCAGCGAAGTTGATTCAGCTCATGGAGGACAATGTGAACGGGTTAACGCGTTAGCTCAAATAAGGTTTCAGAGAGCGAGTAAGCGCATGCGTTTAGGTTATTATTCTAGTAATAACCCGCTAAAAACCACCGTTCTAAGAAAATCCAAGCTGTCAGAAATGACATGGTCAGTCGAACATTATTAAATAATCACTGTGGTTAAAAAGAGACACGCAGCAGCAGCAGCAGCAGGCCGGGAAGAAAATCCCGCTCTCAGTGCGCTAAGCTAGTTAGCCATACCCCTGTGCATCTAGCTGTTTTAAATTAAATCTCTATCCGGACACATTACTATATGCGCATGAAATAATACTGTGTTTATATTAAGATGGAAAATAAACAAAATATTACATTTACCGCTGAAACAGCCACCGCCATTGAGCACACCTTCCAGCACTAACGTCCACACCGCGAGGAAGACTACGAAATCTCGCGATATCTAGAGAGCGCATTAGGTAAGAGGCGCGCAGCTGCAGTGTGTGGCCGATCAGGCTTTGATTGGCCTCTTACTGTACGTTCGAGAGCGCAATAAAACATAACTTTTCAGTTTTCTTGTAATAATATGTGGCAACACTGATAAGACGTTCCCAAAACCTGTTTTATAAAAGTCATTTTTGTCTGGACACGTACATAACAAAAATGAACAAAATCAACAAACCTATATTAAATATTTCCATCACCAAGGAAAAATTATTATTACGAAATATATTGTCTGGCATTATGCAGCCTATTATGATTTTCAGCACGGAAACAGTAAACCAATTATGAAAAACAAAATTCATAAAACATCAAAAACGTACATCAAATGCATAAAAACATTCTGTAATTAATTAATTGTATAAATGTAAAACTGTTAAAACACTTGACTTGCCCCAACACACACACACACACAAAAAACATATTATTCATATTATGAATTAAGAATTTTAAATGGGTAAAGACCTAGAGCTTAATAAAACATTTTGTATAAAAGTGAATGGACCATTTCGTTTATGTGATTCGTAGTCATACATTTTAAAAATGAAAATGTTTAAATTGATTCAAAATGATTTATTCAAAATGTTTTATTAAGCTCTATATTTTTTTAACTCATTTAAAATTCTTAATTCAAAATATGAACAATAGGTAAGGATAATTCAATTCAATTTGATGGAATTTTACTATTAATTGAAATGTGTAAATCTTGAAAAAAGGCTTAAGTTTGTTTTGACTGTACCTGACCTGAAAATTCCCTTGTCCTCAGAGCACCATTAAATGTTTCAGTTATTCATTATATATCAGACCTTTTCTATGTATAAACGTGAATAAATTCAGTCATATTAAAGTATTAATAATATATTTTAATGTTATAGTATTTCATGTCACAGTATACAACTTCATCACAAAAAAATAAAATAAAACTGCCCAAAACAGAAGTCTGGTTAATGCATTTGATTCAGATGAGAAAGGAGACCAGGAATTAGGAAGAGTACATTTTAAAAGCTGCTCACTGTACATTCATATATCTCTCGTATATACATACAAATGAATCACATTGCAAGACATTTGAGTCTCATAATAACACTAGGAAGATGGTGACTGTTTTTTTTTTTTTTTTTCATGACATCTGAATCATTTGAATTTGCAAGAATAAACAGAGATTAGAAATCTCTTGTAATGGTTTTCTAAAGCTGCAATACTTCCATGCCAATATAACAAAAATGAACAATTCTGTCAAAGCATTCTTTTCCTGACATGCATATATATATTTAAGGGATATTGGGAAGTCAAAGTCATTGGAGAGCACAGTACTGAAAGCATCCCTAAAATAGATACTATTGCTCTGGACGGCATGGCAACATAGATGTTTTCACAGAATATGTAAGTGTCAATCAAATACAGGACAAGTTGTATTTGCAATGTAGTATCCATTCTTGCCATCACAGCACCCAGTACATATTTGGCTTTGACATGGTTCAAGTTCTCATTTGCATGTAGAATACATAGAAATAGTGTATAATTCATTTTACATGACATAAAATATACACATACTGTGGTAATATGTAAATGCCTAATAGAATAACAGCCCTTCATACCCAAAGGAGGGATTTATTAAAGCAAACCTTTGTTTCAGTCAACGGTCAGTTTATTGTATGTAATCATAATGCATTAATCAATATAAGAGACAAAGAAACAGATAAATGTTAAACACCTCTGAGCAGTCAGCTGATCTAAGATCAGCTCATATTCACATTAAGAAGGCAAATAAAAATCCCATGTTAACACTGTTAGCCATGAACAGGACCCCTGCGTTAGTGAACCTATTATTAGCTGCTCAAAATGCTTTTATGATTTATTGTTTGAGCTTGTATCAGTCGCTTTGGTTAAAAGCGTCTGCTAAATGAATAAAAGTAAATGGATTTGGAGTACTACTCAGTTTATTTTCTTGGTAAAAGTCATCTGGATGAAGTGCTATTCTGCTTTATTGATTAAAAACTAGGAAATATCAGATCGAACTTCACTTAGGCTGCATTTATTTGATCAAAGCTAGAGTAATATTGTGCAATATTATTGTTATATATTTGAAAACGTCATTTATTCCTGTGATGGCAAAGCTGAATGCTCAAGATTTCTTATTTGGTGCTCAAGTAACATTTCGTATTATTATCATTGTCGAAAACAGTTGTGCTTCTTGATATTTATGTGTAAACTGATTTTCTTTTTCAAGATTCTTGAATAGAAAGTTCAAAAGAACAGCATTTATTTCAAAATAGATTTTTTTTGTAACAATGCAAGTCTTCACTATAATTTTTGATCAATTTAATGCATCCTTGCTGAAGAAAAGTATTCATTTCTTTCATAACATGAAAATCTCACTGACCCCAAACTTTAAAACGGTAGATAGCATTATTGCCACGGTTTACAGATATTTGCAAAGTTCATTACCGTCTGCATCAGAAAAGCTACTGAGATCACCATAGTGTCATGGAAGCAATTCAGAACAGAGACATTTTAAACTCTGTATAAATCACTCCACATTAAGAGCAAGAAAAAATGTTGGAAAAAATATATAATTATAACAAGAGCACTTGCCATTGTATCGTACATTCGTTTGCTCAAAGTCAGCCTGTTAAAGCATACAGAATAAGATAATATAGAAATGTAGAATTAAACATTGATACATTTTCCTTTTAAACATGTATACCAAGGCTGTGTATTAACTGTTTAAAATAATAAATAATACATTGAAGTCTAGAACAAACGTACTCCAATCATATTGCCTGATGGGAAGCAGCAAATATTTCTTAGACACTTAGCCTCCTCTCAGAGGTTCCCGAAGCTCTGTCAACCTAAAATCATCAGGTTGTGTGAAACTTTGTCCTTTGCTAGATGAGGATGGATTATGCCATAGACACGATGACTTGGAGAGATGTTTTAAAAAATCAGTTAATCCGTCTTAAAAAAAAAAGAAAAAAAAGTCACAACCCAAAATGCTGGCACTGAAGGCAGAATCTCTGCAAGTAATGGAAGTGTGTTTCTTCGTCATGGTAAAATGACATCAGTAATTTAAACTTCAAGATTAAAGTAAACAGTTTGAGCTCTTTGGAGTTTGTGCAGGTACCATGCTGTGTGATGAGCTTTCTCCCCAGGCCCATCGCTTATTCTCAAGCCATCTTGTCATGACCTTCATTATGTAATGTTGCACTTTTGGTCTTATTTCCCTCTAGTCAGTCTTTTGCTCTCTCTTTTCTCAAGCTCTGGCCCAGTCTTCAAGCACTGTCTGTCTATTCTAGGACCAGCTGGGCTTAGTACATCACAGCCATGGCAGTAGGGGAGGTGGACGTCCCTGACCAGTGCTTACATAATGCATCCTCAAGAAAACATGCCAACTTCTCGCAGTCTTCCTGCAGGACACAAAAACCAGACAATCACATTCACACATGAAGCAAAACTACATGAGCTATGGTTTTCATTCCTTGCCACAGATGCCTTTGAATTGCACACTAGAAGACTAAAAATAGGGTTGGGTGGTGTGTTCCAAATTTTAACCTTTTCATTTATATGCATCTTCTTTTTTTTTTTTTATACCATGGCAGTGATGCATATCTTTAAATAGTAATTAGGCTTGTCACTATACCTATATGTTATAAATTAAAACAAAACCTTAAACGCTTCATAATCCTCCATATCACCACAAACTCCAAACTTCCAAATTCCATTTCAAACTCCAACATACAATTAATTTGACTCACACATATACAGTACAATTACGTAAAGCAAAATATCGCAAATCTGGTTGTTTATATTGTCACAAAATGTAAACTATATTGGCGAAATATTTAAAGTTGGATATATTGGATATATATTGGATATATTTAAAGCATCCAACTTTACCTACTTCTTATACAATACACTCATGTAGAGCAAATATACCAAATCTCAACTGCCTGATTGTTTAGATCATTCTTAGGTGTGTAGGTGCAGTCAGTATGGACTGTACAAAATACAATGAGAGTTAAAGGTGAGTGGGCCAGTTTTATCTGTGCTGATGAGTCAATTATTGAGGCAAATATTTTCTGTGTTAATTTGTTAAAGGGTTAGTTCACCCAAAAATGAAAATTCTGTCAGTAATTACTCTCCCTCATGTTGTTCCAACCCCGTAAGACCTTCGTTCATCTTCGGAACACAAATTAAGATATTTTTGATGAAATCTGAGTGCTGGCTCACTCCTCCATAGACTTCTAGCCTAGGTGACCGAAACTTGCTGGCTATCTGGGCCTCAAGTTAGTTCACGTAGTGTTTTTGCGCAGCGCGTCTGTGTTACACGTCACCACGTAGGCTCACTATTGGCCGACGCTGGTCATGTGTGTGATGCGTGTGACGTACAACACAGAAGCGCTGCGCTAAAACACTACGTGAACTACCTCGAGGCCCAGATAGAAGGAAATGAATAGTGGAATAAAGTCGTTATTTTTGTTTGTTTTTGCACACAAAAAGTATTCTCGTCGCTTGATAAACTTAAGATTGAGCCACTGAAGTCACTTGGACTATATTAACGATCTCTTTAATACATTTTCTGGGCCAGCAAGTTTCGGTCACCTAGTCCTAGAAGCCTATGGAGGAGTGATCCAGCACTCAGATTTCATCAAAAATATCTTAATTTGTGTTCCGAAGATGAACGAAGGTCTTACGGGGTTGGAACAACATGAGGGTGAGTAATTACTGACAGAATTTTCATTTTCCGGTGAACTAACCCTTTAATTTTGTATTGTTATTGTATTTGTATTGTATTGTATTTTATCATTACTGGTAGACAGATGACAGCTTCGGCTTTCAGTAGCTAATCGTCATACACTATGATATGAGTTCTAAAATCAGCTCAAAATATCAAACATGTTTTGATATCTGCCAACTGGATGGAATCATAATCTGAAGCTAAAAAGATTGAGTCTGTACCCCATCATACACTATGTGATTTTCTGTGAAATTTGTCAACTCCAACTGCCCAAAACTATTGTCAACTTATATCGACTGCAAATCGAGGCAAAAATCTGAACAAAAGTAGTCTAGCGTATTCCAGCCTTAAGATAACTAATAAAGCTTGATGGTTAGAAGAACTCATGCTTACCTCACTGATGAAAGCATGGTGAACCAACTCACTAGCCAATTCTTTGGAACTGTCAGCTGTGGGGGAAAAATAAATAATAATAATAATAATAATAATAATACATTTTTATATTTAATAAAAATATATATTTGATAAAAAAAACACAAAAATATATAATAATAATAATAATAATAATATATTTTTATATTTAATAAAAATATATATTTGATAAAAAAAACACAAAAATATATAATAATAATAATAATAATAATAATAATATTATATATATCAGGCATATATTTTTAAATATATTTTATTATCAATTTTTAAATTGCACAATAATATTTTAGAAAAGAAAAAAATGCACCAAGAACACATTTGAATGTGATAATTACTTACATGGCGAAACATCACAGCTAAGCTGACGGTGAAGTCTGTCATCCATCTTTAAAAAGAGAGAGAGCTACAGAGAAAGAAAGGATAGATTATGGACAATATTTACAGAAGCCAAGTAAAACTACAACCCACCCAAAAAAATGTAAACTCACATGACTCCTTGTTCCTTCCTCATTTGCTTCCAGATTACATTGGATCTGTACAACCTGTACGAAAACAAGCCAAACACACCAAGTTTTTAAGAAGACAGTATTACTAATAACTAATAGAAAGTAACCAAAATACTGTTTGTACATGGATGAGATGCATTGATCACCATTTCTGGGAAATGTTTAAACAAATGTCAGCTTTTTCAAATTGACCCTTGCTCATCATCAGTGTCATAACTGGACACACTTCCCCATTAGGCATACAAATATTTGTTGGCTAATATTTTGCCTTAAAAAAAAAAAATACAACACAACATTTAAAATGACCTGTAAATCTGTTAAGTGATTTTTTTTTTTTACACAAATGAACTGATTCACTAACATATTCAGACTTCCTAAAGCTTCATATGAGGCATAACATCACTACTTGTGGTTAGTTGCTCCCAACACTGCTTCTAACATAAACCTTCTTCTAACCTTTCTGGTTTCAGTCTCCTGTGGTTCTGGGGTTGGGGTCTTCACAGTCTCCATCTGTTCCTGCGACAAAGAAAGAGCGCGGGGGATAGGATGTGGCCGGTGGGAAGCAAAGTTCATCAGGGGATATATGCCATTTCTGTTCATGCAGAAGAGGAAAGGTTTCAAATCCACAAGCATGGAAACAAACACAGTCTAAATCAAGGATCAGCTGATCTTCTCCATGACTCACTTCACATCCTCAAGAAATTTGTCCAGTTCCAGAGGTGAGACGTGAGAATACCTTAAAAAAAAAAACACCTTTGGGAAAAATGTCTAAACGTGGGAAACAATCACTAAAGAGAACCAGACACTTCACATTTTGTTTGAGAAACTCACTTTAGATGTACTCCAGGTCGGTCACGATGATTAATCTCTGCCATGATACCATTAGGGTCAAAAGATTTGGTCTTCTCTTCTACACAATTCTCAGGAAGGAGATCTGGAAAAAATAAAAATAAAAGTTTAAGACTTAAACCAAAGAGGAATGGAACAACAATTCCTTTTTGGATGATTGGGCCATTCATAAATTTCTGAGATCAAAATGAAAGCATAATTACTGTATGGTTTCAGGAAGGCATGAACAACAGTGCTTTTTACATGTTCCACTTACACTGGTTATTGATAAAGCAATGCGCAGCAAGCAGTTTTAAGGAGTGGACCTCAAATAACACTCTGTGGAACAGCAGGTCATGAGCCGTGGGTCTCGACTTGGCTTCGGTGCGTACACACGACTGGATAAATTCCTGTCAATGTGAAGAGATAAAGGCATTCAATTAAACAAAAAGAATTAAGGAGAGCTGTTTTAGTTATAAACATAACTATCTTTTACCCTCATGAGAGGGTCCTCAAGTGACTGTCCAGCATGATCAACGGCCTCTTTCGAAACTGCAGCGTCTCCATTGGCCTGGATTTCCAATACTGCCATCTAAAGGAGAATGTGGAATACAACATTAAAGGTCATAAATCAGTATTGATTAAAATAGTATTATTTTATTTTTATATTTATTATTTAAATTTTCAGACCTCCAAGGCACAGATACCAAATGAAAATATATCGATGGCATAGTCATCTTCAGCAACTGGAGAAGAAGAAATGGTATGTAGATTTCTTGATTACAAATTATAAGCAAAACAACTTTTCTTTGTTGAACAAAAAAAAAAAAAAAACATTTCCAGGGTTAAATAAAAAAATTCCAGATTGCAAAAGGTGTAAAAATGGTAAAGGTATCAGATACTTACTTCCATACTCTGGAGCAAAAAAATGCTGGTTCCGCATTTCATCTCGATGTTGATGCACATTCCCATGAATCGCCTCAGCAAATACTAAGGGAACAGGGGACACGCACAACATTAAAATTAAACTATTTATAACATTATATGGATGGAAGAATTTTACCCAGTAAACATACGTAGATAAAATGTCTAGCATATGGGCTAGAGTCCAAAATAAATACTCTGAAGGGGGATGTGGGTCTTATTTTCTTTCTTTATGTCTTAGATTGTCAAAGCTGACAAGAAAAGTTACAGTACATTACACAACTGCCAGGATTTTGGGCCAATATACGCAAAGCATTGTTTAAGGAAGGAAGGAAAAGAAACAGTCTATGTATGGCCTGTGTTTTCTTTCTGACGAGATAACCACATTCCTGTGCACATGGCATATGGGGCTCAGAGTGGACTCACCATTTACAAACAGCCTGTGCCAAACTGTGAAAGAAAGAAGAGACATAAACATCTATGTTAGAGATTCTATGTTAGAGAGGATCAAAAGTCAAATAATTTTGAGCTCAAAGGGATAGTTCACCCTACAATGAAAATTATGTCATTAATCATGTCGTTCTAAACACGTAAGCCTAAATTAAATCCGTTCATCATATAAAGCGACCGTGTCTCTTAAAAAAATTGGACTAAACCGCTCAATTCCTATGGTTTAGTTTTACGGTCCCTTTATAAACTTTTTGAAGCATCACAGTGGTAGTTGCGTAGCTGTCAATGGAGAGTACAGAAAGCTCTAAGATTTCATCAAAAAGAAAAAAGAAAATCTTCATTTGTGTTACGAAGATGAATAAAAGTCTTAGGGGTTTGGAACGACATGAGGGTGAGTAAATTATGACAGAATTGTCATTTTTGGGTGAACAAACCCTTTTAATAAAAAGGTAAAAGACTACTGTCAAACCTGAGCCGATCTTTATGAGGCCGTTGTGCTGAATAAAGATGGTGTCACAGGTCAGGTTACCGTGGATAATGGGCGGATCACATGAATGTAAGTAACTAAAGAACGAAAGGATAAAATGTCAGTACCCACAAATTGCCCACACTGATAAAAAAAAAAAACGTGTTTAAAACATTATAAATTTATTTTTCTATTCAAGTGAACCTTTTATACATTAAACTTTTTCTCTCATTATAATTGTATTGTCAATATAATTAAATGTAAATTTTATATATAAAGTTGCAAAACATTGAATGTAAAAAAATAGTAGTAAAAAATAGTAATAAAAAATAATAGTAAAAAAGGTTTTTTTTCTAATAAAATTATATAGAGACAAGTTATAATTAATAAATTGTACTGGTTTAAAAGCTGAAGTGTGTAACTTCTAGCACCATGAAACTTTTTTCTTCAAAAAACTCCCCTACTCTGCCATTGGCCAAACAAACAGACAGCCCCGCCCCCAAACTGGCACCATTGGTTGAGTCAGTGTTGCTATGCTAGAATGGTCAAGATGCTCAAACAAACAAGCAATGTTTTGAGAGCCACAGAGCCACAGTGTTTACACTTTTGTACAAATCAACCTACACATAACTGTCTCTGTATATTAAGCTGGGAAAATATTTTTAGTTTACCTACACACTTCAGCTTTCACAGCATATTTGCAGATGATTTTCTCAGATAATATTGAATTCTCAGTGTCCTACCTGAGTGCAGAAAGTATCTGTGTGCACCAACGCTTCCATGCCTGAGACACACAGAAAGTACCAGTGTGTTAAGTGTTTGTCATATTTCTGCCAGAAGGTGGTGTAGTCCTCCAGCTTTTCTGCATGAAGGGTTTTCACTTTCAATGTTCGATGAAACGTCTCACCTTCACATTCATAGTTTTGTGGTTTTTCTTTGTCTTCTTCAAAAACTGCTTGAGACTTCCAGATGACATGTATTCAGTGATAAAAATCACCTGTGCGGCACGAATAGAAAGAAACCGTGAATGTCTGAATTCAGGGCAAAGTTCACAGAAGCGTTTGTTTTTATCAGGTGTGTTTTGAGACTCACCCTTGCTCTGCTCTCTCTCATGTCCAGCCAGTACTTGTGAAATTTTACGATGTTCGGATGCTCCACCTGCGTAAGGTTCTCAAACATCTCTCGTATCCGCTCCTGCATAACACAAAGTACATACACACTTGGTTTTACATTTCAAGCATTTTGTCTGTCACTGTACCACCATTCCAGAATGATGACGCTCCAATACAGTAACATATCACAGATGTTTGTGGTGTAGCATGCCAAGTATCCCTCCCAGAATACTGATGTTGGAAAACAAGCATGGTCCTACCTCAAAGGACTTGAAAACCTTCTTGTCTGAAAACTGCACTTCGTTCCACACCACCTCCACCCCCTCTTCAGTGTCCATGGCCAAGTACGCACTCTCAATGCCTGGGACATTTCCCTGACTGACCTAAACCAGAGAGAGAGGAAAGAGTGGAAAGAGAGTTTTAGTGCTGCCAAGTTCATACAAAGTACCATTTAGCCAGTGATATCTGCAATATTTACTTCATATTGCACAACTTTCTACAATGTTTGCAAATGTGATATTTTAGTATCAACTTCTAGGTATTGTAAGTACAGGAAATTTGTATTTCTGTGAAAGAAACGCCCCCTGCTCCACCCCCTGCTCCACAACTCTCCCATGGTGCACGTTGTGGTTTGGGCTGCGATGAGCGAGAATGAAAACACAGACTTTGAATGGCCTGTAAATTCTTGGCCATTTTGGTCTTTGTAATGCTGTAAATGAAGCACACAAAACAGAAGAGGGCACACTGCTGTTTGCTCCCCAAACACATCAAGTCTCCACCTTTTTTGGACAGAACCAGACCTTTTATTATCACAACTGTCTAAAGGAAAACAAACCGTCCAGGGTTTTCATATTTTGATTTTCTATATTTATAGCCTGAATTTGCTCCCCTCCTGCTGATCATTGAACACAAGCTATGTGTTTTGGAGACAGACACAACATGATCCAGTCACGCTGAGATACAGCTGCCCTCTAAAAGGCCTTGGATGGATTTAACTATCTCAGATTTAAAAACATGACTACAAATTGATAATACGGTTTGGTAGGTTTCAACAAAGAGCTTTTTCATTTGTCAGGGCATTCAAGGAACGATAAAATAGGAGTAGAATAAGCTGTACATGTTAGAGAGTCATTATAATGTTTACTACGCTAAATAGTATCAAGTAGCAACTCAAGCTCAAATAATGTGCTTGATTGATTATAATATTCTATGAAGTCTATGAAGGTTCATCTTAAAAAATTAAGTTTATTTTGGTATTACAAGCGCATTGATTGTCATTCACCATTGTGTTCCAGGCTCAGAGGTTAAATAGTGACCATTAAAAGGACAACCTCAGGGCAACAGTAAAACAGAACTAGTTTTATGACACTTTTATTGAAAATGGCAGAGCACAGAAAAGCTGGGTTATGTAAGGCGGAGAACACAAGGACACCAAAAACATGTCCGATTACATTTGGAGTTAATTAATTCCCTAGATGCCGCACAAACAGACAAGGAATGTCTTTGAAAACAAATTAAAAAAACGTTCAAGTTCCTCTGAGAGCCAGAGTATCCTTCTACCCAGCTGGCGACTACAAATTATGGGCAATCAAAGGCGGCTGACCCTTTTATGGATAAGTATTGTACTTCAGCGTGCTCCAGTGACGTATATATAATGTTACTAGGATTTATCAAATTATGGTCTATTAGCCATGGCGCATTTTAAATCAATGTTTAAAATGCAGTATGCATAAGGGTTGTTGACATGAGGTCTACTTTAGCATGCCCTAAAACTATTGCAATGTTCTAAAACCATTTAATTTAGGAGCATTTTTATACAGGTCCAATTTTATACAGAACCAGTACCAAAAAAAGGGAATGGAACGACGTCCAGTTCTGCGGCACAAAGCCGCTACAGAATCTAGTGTGAAACATTGGCTGCGTCCGAAAACTGATAAACGCTGCCTTCGGAGGACGCATTCCAAGGTCGGAAGGAATCAAGGCACGTCCGAATGCAATGTTAGTTTCACTTCCTGTCTCCTGAGATACCTTCTTCTGATCGATTTTTGAAAGCAGCATAGATGTATCCTTCACTGCCTTTGATATTCCAGAATCCTGTGCTTCCATTCTGTGACAGTTGAGCTAGAAAAATAAAGATGGCGTCTGAAAGTTGCGGCTGGTCGTCAGTTCACTTATGTCATTTTTAGCAAGAAATGACTATTTCAGTCATCAAAAATTCACGTAGTTTTCTCCAAAGCTTGCTCTATTTCGCTGTAGATCATTAAACCATTACACTACCCCAGAACCCTGTCCGAAATCAGTTTCGTGAGGTACCTTCATGCGCAAACACTGCCTGCAAAGTCATTGACTGATAGGCCAGCGAGGCAACAAGTCGGCTGCCTAAGCTTTCGGACGCAGCCCTCAAGTGACCAAACAAAGTCTGATTCCCGAACACATGGCTCTTATGAGTCGATTTTTTTAAGTTAATCAAAAACATACAGTGAAATCAGTGTAATCCGATTCCCAAACGAATGACTCTTATGAACGGTTTCTTTTAAGTGACTCAAAAACATACACTATGACCAGTGTAATTCGATTCCTGAACAAATGATTCTTGAGTTGGTTAAAAAAACTAAAAAAAAACCTTAAAATGTAATCCAATTGCCAAACAAATTACTTTTATGACCATATTCTTTTAGATTAATCAAAATCAAACTTTGTAATTAATGTACTCCTACTGAACAAAAGACTCTTATGAGCCAATTTTAAGTGAATCAAAACACACAGTGTGACCAGTGTAATCAGATTCTAGAATGAATGATTCTTATAAGCAGTTTTTTTAAGTGAATCAACAAAATACATTGTGACCAGTGTAATCCGATTACTGAACAAATAACTTATGAGCCAGTTCTTTTTATAGCCAATCAAGAACCTGCAGCACAGACAAAAAAATAATAATCTAGTGGAATGCGTCAAACTACCCACAAATAATATAAATCACTGTCAAAATGTAGTTGTGGTGTTAAATTCTGGGTTTGGGGTCTGTCTTGAGTGAAGTTTATAAAGAATGTTTTGAGAATCTGTTTTTGGAAACTTTACCAAATATCAGGAAACACTGTGCCCCCCCAAAAAAGCTGATATAATCTCACACTCAGTGCTTTAAAATCCTTTCTGACATGAGCCCACATAAAAGCTTTTCCAATGAAAACAAACATTACTATCTTCATTTCCTCCCCTTTCATCCCCTAACCTGCATCTGTCACAGATACGTTTCCAGCTGTATTACCTCTTCCTGCATAATGTAAGAAATCTAATGAGTTGTTCTGTGGAACCACTTTCATCTCTGGAAACCTGACCCTGAATGCTCAATTTTCTCTTCTACATCCCATTGAGGATTAACAGAGAGAAAATGTGAATGGCTTGCGTGCATACCTGAATGAATCAGAGATTTATATCCAGGTACAGCTTTTCAGATATACAATTATCATCAAGAATGGTGCTTCAATTCAGCACACTAACCCCAGATGCATACTGGGCCCCCTACCCTAGACAGGACTAAACGTTTTGTCTGGGTACAAAGAAGAGCCTCACTCTGTGGCGTCAGGTCACCTTTCTCCATCAAAAAGGTAGCCAGCCCATAGAGCACTGATTTTAACTGACATACAGGAGACACTCATGTCTGTGCTGTGCTGTAATTTTGGAACAAAATGGTTTGTGTAACACTCTTAGCTGGAGAGAGACCCATTCCAGATGTTCCAGATGTGAAAACAAGCAATCCTTGTTAGCTAAAGTGCCAGTGTCACTCAAGACCAGCAAACGGCCTGAGGGGACCACCCTACTCAGGGATCTGGGGGCGGAGATGAACACATTGCATGACACGACATGAAAGAGATACAAACGTGCTGCTCTGCATTTTTGTGGTCAAACTCTCCAAGAATTGAGGAGTTGCCTAAGATGAGCAGAAATGCTGGTATTCCCCTCTGCCATTCACCGCCCCACTATTTAAATGGAAAACAAGGCACTTTGACCTGCAGAGTGTTTGATGCTATCAATTGATAAGCTGACAGAAACTTAAAAAAAAATGGCCCAAATAGATAGTCTAAGAACCATTGCATTAGCATAGCAGATATTTTATGTAAGGAATAATTGACAACGGGCCAATTAGAAAAATAATGCACACCCGAGGTGGTGATGCGACCACGTGCGAAGCAGAGGTCAGTGCTCAGCCAGTGCCGTTGTGGGTTTTATTTCTGTGGTTTGTAAAGACCTTTGAAATAACTTAAATCATTTGGCAAGGTGATATGGAACTGTTGTGTGATCAAGACCTGCCTGAAACTACTTTAGCTGTGCGTTTCCCTGAAAATAATTGCACACCTTAGAATGTTCGTCAACCAATCAGAATCAAGCATTCAACTGCCCCATAGTAAAAATACATTACAAATTTTTTACAGATGTACAGTACTATTTAAATAGTTTTCTTTACAACATTTCTATTATATAATGATATTTATAAAATATTTATTATGAATTATTATCAAGTTATGTTCTATTCATCAAAGAATCCTAAAAAATAAATCTGTCTCCCCCCCCAAAAAAGGCAGCACAACTATTTGTTGTTAATGTTTGAAGTGTCCCTGTATAATTTACAGCATTGACTGACAGAGAATTACTTTTATATGCAAGCTAAAGAGACATTATAACTGAAATATACTTAACTCAATCAGAGCCAAATCAAACTGACTCAAGAAAGAGCAGTCGATTAATTAACCCAGTTGATTAAACGCCCAATTAATAAACACAATTGCTCACAGTTTACCAATGTGCAATGTAGAGCTACACGATCTTATTCCTAAACGACAACGATTCAGCTATCTAAACCTTTGATAAGTTTGATCACTGCGAACATTCAAATCTGCGTTCGCACAGCCACTGACACAGAGGGAGCAGTTGTCATGTATAGATCTTAGTCAGGTTAGCTGCCATATTGAATTTAGACAATGGCACGCACTGTATAAAGGCCCTTGCACACTGAGCCCGAAATTCGCATCCGAAATTTTCGCACGTTAAAAAATAAATACGACCTCACGTTATGTCAATCACGCTTGTACACTGCCTCCGAAACTTTCGTCTGTCACAAAAAAAAAAAAACTTTTCACAACTCAACTTTTAAAAATTGTTGTCTACTGAAAGTATTTTTTCAGAAAGACATTTCATCAGCTGAACAGTCGGAATGTTGTTAAACAACAGTACAATCCATTGAATGCACTGCATTCTGTCCCTCACAGCCTCGTTTTCATGCCTCTCAAAAAAGAAAAATGGCACTACCCTGACTAAGGTCTATGGGTATGAAACAGTCTTTTCAACCACACAGTATCATTATTACAATAATTCAAATGATCACACAAGTACTGGGATAAAAGTATACAGTTAGGATATAAACACTGATGTCTACGGTAGCAAATCTACCTTTTGAAAGTAACTTGACACTTCAAATAAAGATTGCATCAATTGCATCATTACACCAGTAGTTGGTGAAGGCTGACTGTTAAAAATGCACTTGTCCAGAAGGAACCTTTTTGCGTTCTATAGTTGTGTCCTAAAATTAAGGTGTTTTGGGTGCAAGTATGTGATCTAATGTCACAGATTCATGGAATTGATTTTCCAGTGGATCCAGAGGTGTTTATAAGGTAATTTTACCGACTCTAACCTGCCACATAGTCAAGCTATTAAGCTTGCTGAAATGTTGTTGATAAGAGCTAAAAAATGCATTGCTTATGTGCTAATTGGATTGTGGTTGTCGGAGGTTGGCCGCTGTGTACCAATATAAGAGATCACATATTCAATGAGGGGCAGAGGTGAATTATTTTAGAAAATCTGGAAACCCTTTTTGAATTCCATTAAAAAAAATTGACACATGATTTCATCTGATGGAGTTGATTTTCTAACTGTTTTATGATGCATCTCCCTTTTCCCTTTTTTTTTTTGTGTGTATGTGTGTTTTTCCTTTGTGTCTTTTCTGACGTTCGTTGGTTTTATTGTTATATTTGGAAAAAAAAGCTAAATAAAAGCTAAAATAATTTTTTTGTCATTGAATCATTCAAGAGGTTTGTTTAAAAACGCTGATTCAGCCAGTAATGAAAAGTCTTCAGGATTGAGTCATTGAATCTTTTATTCCAAACAGATTTTTTTAAATAATTAATATACATTAATTAAATATTTTAAATAGACTGAAGCAATTAACAGTTTGTCAGAACCTCTAGTAAATTACATGTTATTTTGTTCAATTGTCATGGGAGATTTTAAACGAAAAATCGCGATTCTCAATTTATCCAGAATTGTGCAGCTCTAGTGTAGTGTGAAACCTTTTTGAAAAATCTTACAAGGATTAATTGCTAACCCAGGGTTTAATATGAACAGCAAAAAATGGAACAAGGGTCTAGGTTTTTTTTTTTATGTTTTTTTTTAAATGGTTTTTCAAACATCAAAAACAGACAAAAAGACACAATATAACAAACATCTGTGCAATATGCAAAACTAAACCTAAAGGGGAGGATGACGATATACAAGGCCAACCTCTCTAACAAAGTATAATCAACAATATTTGCAAAAAGTAAACGTTACAAATTTGAAATAAATAATAAATATATCAGAAGTCCTTGTGGCTAGACAAAAAAGTAAAAACTGGTTCCCACATTTTGTCGAATTTTTCTGAATTCCCAGAAATGGTGCATCTAATTGTTTCCAGGTGTAATGTAGAAGTGAGTACGGATAGCCAGTCAGAAAAGAGGGGCGTAGTATTTTTCTTCCACAAAAGCAGGATAACTTTTTAAGCTACAGTCATACTATATTGAACAGGTACTCGTACTGAGAGACTCCAGTGAGTCTGACCAAAATCCTGGTTTAAAAATTACTGGTTAAACATTTCCCACGAGTTATTGGGAATTACAAATTGTCAAAATGGAATGAATCACAATCACCGCTGATCGTCAGGTAGACGCTCTGAGAAGAGCATGCTATCAGTTGGACCATTCCTGAGAATCACACACTTGGCAGTCACTCAAAGGAACTATTCAACGTGATAATCCTACGGGTAAAGTGTCAAACTCATCAAGCTTTCATTGAATCCTCTTCCAGTTTAAGCTGTATTGTGCAACTTCTACCAAAGAAAGAAGGCTGACAGATGCATCCTATTATCAACTCCTGCCTCAGGGTGTCCCTCTCCCAAAGCGCTCAACTTTTTATCTTGCACTCACATATGAAATAAAAGAATAGGCAAAATCAGCAGAAAGTGATGAATACCGCTGCTTTTGGGTAAACAGAACAAAGTAGGTGTGTTTGTTAAAGCGTTGCTCAGTTGCTGTTTGTGATCTGCAGGATGGTATTGTTCTACACATAAGGATTCAGAAGCCCAGTGGTGCCTAATGCACCACTTTATTACATAAACCTGAACATTTTAAAAGCCACATCAGGACAAGTGCACCACTGGGTATGAACATGAGTGGCACTTTTGAAGTGAGGATCTGTCACAGCCGGCTTGTAGGATTGAAGTCTGCAGCATTAACCGAGATGAGAGCTCTAGCTTTGAATGAGGGGTTAATGCGAAAAACGATCAATGCTGATGGACTTGAAGGGATCATAAACAAAGAAAGGTGCAATACGCAGCAGACGACATCAGATGACTTAGTAAAAAGAGAAATAGAGAGCAGGACAAAAAGAGGAAAGTAAACAAAGAGCATTATAGAATAAAAGCATGATGTGATGTCCACACAAAACAGTGTTAGTCACCACACTCACGACTCATGAATGCCCTGCATTGTGACGCTAAAGATGTGGGAAGCCATGGTGTGAACCTACTGAAAGCGCTCCTTTTCCAGAGGTTCTTTTTCTTCCTCTACTAGCTTTCGCTTTCTGTTGCACAGTTCTGAAAACTGGTATTTTCCAAAGCTGTGCCAAGCGAAGAACACCCGCAGCAACCAAACCAAAACTATACAGCTTTGATAAGATAAACAAGTAGCCTAGTTTTCACCTAACTTTTTGGTTGGTTGAGAGATCAGCCTGAATGCAACAATCACAATCGTGTCTTAAAGCGAAAATCAAGTTTTTAATGTTGTTTATATTTCTATGTGGTGCTTTTAATATGCTTTAAGACAAGCCATGTGCAAATTCATAAGTCAACACCACTGTATAGTATTTTCTCCTCAAAACTGAAGGAAAAAAAAAAGACGTGGTTTGAAATCGCTGGTGTTTCTCACGTCACAAACTACCTTGTAACCAATCACATCAACATACAGGCGGGCTTTAGCATATCATTTACAGCAAACTAAAAGGGAAGTCTCAAGAGAAGCCAGGTCATCCCCGTATTTTCCTGTTCACTGAAAAAAAAAAACGGGTACATTTAGCAAAATAGCGGGTTAATTATGTATAGGATTTATATTACAATGTGATGATGAACTATATGCCACAGACATTCTAAGTTGTTCAAAGCGTTTGTAAGGATGCTGATTTTTAGAAGGCAGCTGTCTGACTCTGAGATGAAGAACGGGAACATGGTTTGTCTAACATTAGCAACACATTATTAGATGTTTGATAATGTAGTCAAGCAAAAGTCTAATCATATTAATTACCGTTATGTGTCCGACGTTGTAGAGAGCGATACATAAAACACTTTACCATTCTGATATATCTACTTGTATACGAGTTGACTGAGTGAATCTCTGAGCTGGTGTGATACGCATATGCATGGATCCGCATATATTTTGTTCACAAGAAAAACATGTTATTTTGGTGATCAAATATGAGTTTTAAGGGATACAATTATTGACTACAGGGGGACTTTAAAACAAATTAAACTCATGTAAACAAAGTTCTCCTAGATTACAAGAGTGACACATGAATATGAGAAGCTGCATATAGGAGTCACTTGTCTTACTTGTGACATTGTGAGACATACTAAAACACATTCTACTCCCTAAAGAGATACTCCATCCAAAAAAAAAAGAAAAGAAAATTCTGTCATAATTTACTCACCCTCATGTCATTCCAAACCAGTAAGACTTTCTTCTGTGGAACATAAAAGAAGATATTTTTAGAAATGTGTATTTTGTCCATACAATGGAAGTCAGTGGGCTCCAATGTTGCCTGGATCCCAACATTATTCAAAATATCTTCTTTTGTGTTCTACAGAAGAATAAAAAAAAAAAAAATGCATCCAGGTTTGGAATGACATGCAAATCATTTTATGTATTACACCATGATTATGCCATAAAAGGTCTGGGGTTTCTTATAATGTATAATGATAGCAATGGGTATTAATATGTAAATGAGTAGGGGACTCAACGTGATCTGTCAAGCACATAAAAAGCTCACAAACCAAAAATTATGGCTTTCAAGCAAGTTTTACTTTACATATAGCTAATATCTAGCAGATAAAAAATAAATAAAAAAAAATCCCATGACTTAAGAGTTTATTAATTTACATTTTCAAGCCTGGAAAACACAATTTGATATTTGCAGGCTTTCCAGGACCATGGGAACTATGTAAATAAATCATTAGGGAAGATTAAATAATGATTTTAGCCATTATTTAACCCTCACCAGAGGAAGTAAAGCTGAAAGCTGGATGGAATTTCAGTTATAACTTGTATCTGACAGTTCTGGTCTAGTTACTGCTAGTCAGTCACATGAGATTAATTTGGGATTCTTAAGAGCATGAGTGAGCTGAAATACTCAAGCTGTCATCAAAAGCTCATTCTGTAGACTCACACATGACACTAATAAGTTCGAACAACCTATCGCTGTCATCTAGCATCTCTAAATTCACATCTATGAATAGAGGCATTGTCTCAACTAATTGAAGAAGCACAGCAGATAACTCTTGCACAATTAATCAGTCCAACTCCTGACAAAAAGAGTTGGAAAAACTTCTGAAAATCTTACGCTAACTGCAATTGAAGGTGGTAAAAAAACAGTTGTGCATCTGAAACTGACAGATGGAATTGAAATTGTGTGGCTGTTTTTTTTAAAGGACACATTCAGTTTTACTTTGAATTCGCAAAAGAGGAAACTTTAAAAGTGGTTTAGAAATACAATAATATCTATATCAGAGGTCTCGAATAGGGTCTCTGCGACATCCAAATCCATGCTACTGAAAGCAGTATAACAAAAACCCAATCCAAAAATGAAAATTATATCAAAAGATGATATTTTGACAAATGCTGAGTCGGTGGGGTCAAATCAATGCTGTTTGGATCTAAACATCTTCAAAATGTGTTAAATACAATTAAAATGTAATGTACGGGTACAAAACAAATCTCTAAAACAAGAGATCCTTTTAACATTGTTTCACGGGAAACTAACTCTGCTAGTCTTCAGGGACTTAGAGATCTTTGAGAGAGGCTGGCACAATCTTCTAGAGCCCAGTGCCAAACACAGCCATCTTGATAATATAGTGTGTCGAAGAAAGATGAGCAGCGGTCAGAATAAGGCCAACATAATTGTTTTCCTAACTGGACAAATGCTCATGCACTAAGAGCAAGCGAGATAGACAAATACCATTTGAATGGCTTAATGCAGTGAGACAGATGGCGTTTGCTGGTTTTGCTTTACACTGGCCATTAGCCAAGTATCTCTCTCTCTCTCTCTCTCTCTCTCTCTCTCTGTCTGTCTCTCTCTCATTAGTCTGCTGTTCCTCTCCACTGGTTTAATTAGTGTAAATGCATTACCACCACCTATCATTGGGTGAGAGGGTCCATTACCTGTGAGTGTCTGATAATGACAGTTCAAATACACCAGGAGTGTGCGGCATGATCAAAATCTTATATTATGGTTTGAGTTTTTTTTGTTTTTTTTGTCACAGTAATATCTGAATATACACTGGTCAAAAGTTTGGGATCTGAAATATTTTTATGCTCAACAAGGGTGCATTTATTGGATCAAAAATACAGTAAAAACAGCAATATTGTGCAATATTATTAATTTAAATTCATTTTAATACATTTTAAAAATGTCATTTTCATAAAATAAATATTTTTTGATGAATAGAAAGGTCAAAAGAACAGCATTTTGTTAAAAATAGAAATCTTCTGTAACATTATAAAAGACTTTACATTATAAAAAATGATTACTGACCCCAAACTTTTGAACAGTTGCGTAAATATCATTGCATGAAACGTTATATTTTAAAAGCCGATAACCGATATATTGGCCGATAAATCTAAATCCAAGATTGAAATTGGGGTGGTGGTGGCGCAATGGATAAGACACATGCCTTTGGTGTGAGAGACCCGGGTTGGAATCCACTGTGAGACACCAATGTGTCCCTGAGCAAGACACTTAACCCCTAGTTGCTCCAGAGGCGTGCGACCTCTGACATATATAGCAATTGTAAGTCGCTTTGGATAAAAGCATCAGCTAAATGAATAAATGTAAATGTAAAATGTAAATGTAAATCCAAATTTGAGAGCCTGATTACAAAAACAAAAGTCTCTCACCATTAAAAGTCATGTCCCAAGCATACTATTATAATAATTTTCTCATTATAATTTTATGTAGCCAACATGGTGCTCTTCACTGTATTTTCCTTTTTAAGCTGAAGGAAATAATCCATCATTTAAAGGCTTTAATATATCAGCCAAATTTTCTTATCGGGCCGATAATGATAACAAAAATTAACGGCTGATGCCGATATATCGTGCATCCCTAATTACATTATTCATAACAAATGAATGATAACTGAGATATATTCAAAATCAGCTTAGTAACGCTTGAGATTCCAAACTGTAATGCATTATAAATATGACTAGATGAATCACGTATGTTTCCTGACAGTGACGGTGTGACTGCACAGTAGAATTCTCTATTAATGAGCCGCATTGTCATGTTGCTCGGCAACCACAACCACTTACAGTTCCACACGTTTACGCCAGACATCCGTGGTTGCTCCCATTATAATCAGTGAACCCGTCGGCAGTGGCCTAAACTGTTTATATCGCTCCAGTAAATAACAACAAATAGCATCTTAGTAAATATTGTAAAAGTGCAAATAGTAAATGATACCATTTAGATGAAGTGTAAATAGACATGATATGCTATTTCTACATATGATAAATTGTCTGAGCAATAGTTGGCAGAGTTAGTGAAAACAGTCTTTACCAACAACACTAAACAGCATCTTTGAATCTGATGACATCATCAACGGCATAAACAGGTATAACAGAATCTCTACCATTTCCCAGCTATAATGTCACAACACCTAGCACTAGACACAGTGCAAAGAAATACAATCTAAAAACACCAAATGTCTATGGGTGATCTGTGTAAAAGCAATTCTGTGAATCTTAATAAAGTGTTATCCAAACCAATTGCTTTAGTTTGAAAGGTTGAGTGAATGTGGCCAACACCCATAGTTTTCTATCTGTAATCCTGACAGACACAGGAATCTTCTGTATGCTCGCCTGAAACACAGCGAATCTCTTAAAGACAGAAAAGTGAGCTATTTTAAGGCAATCCTTTTCCTCTCTAGCCTCACTATGTATAGCCTCACTTTCTACACTCCAGTAGAAAGGTTTGTTCCTTTCTGGGGAATGACAAGACTCCATAAGCAACTGTGAAAAATGCAAACTATCCATTAGCTTATTCACCTTTATGACCTCAAGCAGGTAGTTTGCATTTTTCACAAATGCTTGTGGAATCTTTTGTCATTGTGAGGACTGAATTAAAAAGGCAGGCTAAATACAAAACTAACTTTACCTTAAGCAACGACTGCCTGACGCTATATGAAAATATGGGCCAACAGCCCCTGGATTTAGGCTATTGACAGTGAACATCATAAGATACCAGGTGATATTAGAAAGGTTTAAATAGATAGTATCTGTATCATAGTCTACACTGTAATATTAGACAGTGTGAAAAAGTTCTCAACTGGTTTTGCTTCAAGACACAAATTTTACATAATATAATTTATATATCCAACACAAATGTTAAATTATTAACATTAAAATAAGCCTATTTATTTTGCTATCCTTAAAGGGATACTCCACTTTTTTTGGAAATTGGCTCATTTTAAAACCTCCCCAGAGTTAAACAGTTGAGTTTTACCGTTTTCGAATCCATTCAGCCGATCTCTGGGTCTGGCGGTACCACTTTTAGCATAGCTTAGCATAGATCATTGAATCGGACAAGACCATTAGCATCTCTCTCAAAAAAATGACCAAAGAGTTTCGATATTTTTCCTATTTAAAACTTGACTCTTCTGTAGTTACATCTTGTACAAAGACCGACGGAAAATGAAAAGTTGCGATTTTCTAGGCTGATATGGCTAGGAACTACACTCTCATTCCTGCGTAATAATCAAGAAACTTTGCTGCCGTACCTTGAGTCCAGCAGACGTAATGATATGATGCAGTGCCTGAAAATAGGTCTAATAGGTTAGACAAACTTAGTCCCGGTCACGTTGGAAGTTACAGAGCTGGGGACTATTTTCAGGCGCTGCGTCATATCATTACGCCTGCTGGACTCAAGGTACGGCAGCAAAGGTTCTTGATTATTATGCAGGAATGAGAGTATAGTTCCTAGCCATAATATCAGCCTAGAAAATCGCAACTTTTCATTTTCCGTCGGTCTTAGTACACGATGTAACTACAGAAGAGTCAAGTTTTAAATAGGAAAAATATCGAAACTCTTTGGTCATTTTTTTGAGAGAGATGCTAATGGTCTTGTCCGATTCAATGATCTATGCTAAGCTATGCTAAAAGTGGTACCGCCAGACCCGGAGTTCAGCTGAATGGATTCGAAAACGGTAAAACTCTACTGTTTAACTCTGGGGGAGTTGTAAAATGAGCCGATTTCCAAAAAAAGTGGAGTATCCCTTTAATGTGCATGTTATATGGTTACTAGTTGCATCTCATTTGCATTTACCATTGTTTCCTGCGGCCCTGTCAGAACAGATCTGCTGTGATTTTTGTGTCACAAACCATCAGTTCAGAACCACTATTAAAAAAGATCAACAACAACGAAACTAAATCCATTATGCAATTGGCTATTACATTGCCATGTCAAAGCAAGTAAAGTGTCTCCTTGAAAAACAAGATCATGAGATCATTGGGTTGGCAAGGCTAATCCATTGGCAATGTGCAGTTAAAGACAACATTTACTACGTGCATGTGCTTTCATTTGTGTTGGTGTGTGCGAGTCAAAGACAGAAAGAGCGGAGAGGGAGACAGAGATGATATGCATGCTGAGCAGAATGAGTAAGTGTACGCAGATTTGTGTCAATGTAACGCAAAGCCGTTCGTAAATGCAGGCACAGCCATGAAAAGCACTTGCCTCAGGGAAATTTTTACAAAGATCTAACTGTTAGAACATTTCATTAGCATTGCTCATTAAACAAAGAGACTAGGTGAACTTTAGTCCTACTGAGGCTCCTTCACAGGCTAATTATTCTCTTCCTATGCATGCACTGATGTCCTTAGGAAAGTGATGATGACTGGGCTTTTTTAGTTTCTGGAATGTGGCTCATTTTGGTCAGACAAGAACTCGTGAACACTTTTCGCCTTCCCCGATTTTCCATTGACTATGTAATCTGTAACCCAGCGCACTCCTTTGGAATAGATTTAGTTATTGCAGTGTTTAAACTTTAGCTGATAAAAAAATAATGGTTGAACATTAAGTAGGGCTGCACGATTATGACAAAAATCATAATTGCCGATTATTCCCTTGAAATTGTAATTGCGATTACTAATTACGATTATCACAATTTACATTGAATATATATATATATATATATATATATATATATATATATATATATATAGGCATATTATTATACATGTTTACTTAAAAATTGTGAACACACACACTGTCCCCCTTTACTTAACATAGACATAAATTGTAAGAATATGACTAATAGTAAAGACTACTAATAAATAAACATTAGGCCTGTGCTAAAGCTATTAAATATCAGTCCCAAACTAGCTTTTGTTATTACAATTGGTATGAGCCACCACAGTCATTTAAAAATATAAAAAAATAACACAAAGTGAAAATAAAGTGGCATTTTGGGGTTAATATTGAAACGACAGTTACCATGGTGAATACATAATACTAACAAGAACTGTTAATGAAACATAGAAACTGCTCCTGGTGAATAGAATGAAAATCATCCCTGCATGCAAATCCTCCTCAGCTAACACACGACGTACCAGTAACGTGATTTATTGGTATTTTGACCATGACTTACTAATTTACAACGTAACAACGTTGCATGCTCGTAGTTTCCTTTGCACTATACAGTGAAGCGATACACGGCGCGCCCCTCCGCATTTGCGCGTGCAATTGAAGAGTGTGCGCTAAGAGTACAGTATAACGGCTGACAGGACAGGAACGTCCATTTTTCTGAGGTGAAATACTTTTTATTTCAGAGTATACATATAGGTCACTGCCTGGTAGTTCCTATTGTGCTGGGTTTTCTGAAGTAGTTGTGATTCGCCTCTCATAACATAACATGCTCTAAACACGCGCACGCAGAGTGGATTATTATTTTATTTTTTTCGTAATCGCGGCTTTGAACGATTACGTAATCGTGGCATCCGTAATCGTAATCGCGATTAGAAATTCGATTAATTGTGCAGCCCTAACATTAAGTTTCAAATCTCACATCGTAATGCACATAGGTTGCAAATGCAAATGAGCTGCTGAGGCACAGAGAGCTTCAACAGCTTGCACTCACACACACATGCACTGAAAATTTCAAAAACTTTTAGCCTTTTGTTCAAATCGGATTCAGCCAAGATAGAGAGACTCAAGAAGAAGTGACAACATGTAGAATACAACAGGACATTTCCGAATGGTTAGTTGATGTATTTTTGTAGCTTTAGCTTATGTGTAGTTATCTTCTAGTCATTGATTAGCATATTCTATCTTGATAATCTATAAATCGTGTTCCCAGGGGCGGGTTTATGTAAATTCTAGGGTTGGTGATGTCACTAACCCGGGAGGAATGTCGTGTAGTCCCTATCAGCTGTTTGTTGTAGTCCTTAAAAAGCAATTTCTTTCAAATAAAATATCTCCCTTTGCTTTGAACTTTGAGCATTGTAACTTTGATGTTGTTTATGCTCAAACAGCAGCATACACACTAACTAAAGTTAAAAAAGTGAAATCATAATCAACCACCCCTTTAAGTTGATGTGCATCTCTCTCTGGTCTTTCTGTGTCTTGCTTGCTTATGCCGGCCACTTCCAGGGCTGTGTTCAGTGAGAGTGAAATACAACTATTTATTACGTTTGATAAACGACAAAGGGCAACAGTGTTTGTTTATTAACTGCAGCTTGTAAAAGATAACCGCGTTAACATGAGTTCATATGCGCGTGCATGAAATGAAGCGCGCACTTTCTGTGGGGACCAGTACAATATGGGCGTGATGGCACTCCTCATTATAGGCGCACATACTTTTAAAACAAGACAATGATTATCTAGTCTCCAAGTCAGTTTAGTTACAACTCTGCAATAAAGCAATGTTTTGACATTGACTATTGATTTATAGGCTATATTGCATTTAAAATGTCTGATTGGCTGGACAAGTACTGCTTTTATCATTTAAAACACAGTGATATGCTATGACAAGCCATTTTAGCTTTTATTCATTCACAGGATGCATTTTTGATATCAATAATTAAATTTGTACTATTTAAAATGTGAATTCTTGATATTAAGAATGTACTTTTTCTAGTAACAATGTCTATTTCTGATATCAGGAATTACATTTTCATTAGTACTAGTTAAAGGAGTGGGAGCACTGGGGTGTCAGGTGTGACTGTGTGGCAATGGCAAATGGTTTACATGGCTCATGGCTCAGGTATGAGGGCCCCTTAACAGAATTTTGCTTAGGGCCCCAGGGAGGTCAGGATCGGCTCTGTACCTACAGCCATGCTGTGTATCAGCCATGTATCAGATGAAACTGCAAGATAAGTTTAGTAAGTCTTATGAGAAAGAGCAAAACGGTGGAAAACAGTTGCATAACAAAAGTCTTTAAGAGCAAAGCCAAGCTGGCTGTGTTCACAGAAATCTCTTTAATAATGACTCTATTCTGCTGCCTCAATTACTACTAAACTTGAAAATGTGCTAATTCACAACAGAATAACGATATAAAGAAAGTTAGAATAAAAGATAATTGAAACCAACAATATACTTGATTTGGACTCGTTTGAATGTGCCATTCCCATGTGAAAAATAACACTCCACCACCAGAAAACATCATTGCTCGCCCATCTGTCCACTGAGTCATTTTCACCTCAGGTTTCTCATTCACACACATGTGCTCACTGCTAATTAAGTGTAGAGAATGAACTGTGGTAAACGTCTGCTCAAAAAACTCTGTTGACGTGGTTTCCCAGAGGGGAAATTTAGTCTCAGATGTATCTCGGAATAAAATATTGACATACAATAAGTCTTGATCTATAAAGTGAATGTGAACAACATAGCTCTGATAAATTGATCTTGGAGGAAGGCATGATATGTGTACATAAAAAAAAAAGAAATCTCCAACTTTCTATTGTAGACTTTTTTTTGCAGTTTGTGATTGTGAGATCTCTTCTGTAACTTTTTCTCAGGAGAAACATCTGAGTTGCACTAGACTTCCATTCTCGATTTGCTCACCATTTAATGTTGTTGGTCAAATAATTGAGATATCAAAGAGATAGCTTCTTTTTTTTTATCTTTTTTTTTTTTACTATGGGGAGTGCTAGCCTAGAACTATCCGCAAGTAAAATTAGGGATGCACGATATATTGGCCACAATATATGTTCATTTTTAATGTTATCATTATCGGCCCAATAAGAAAATTTGGCTGATATATTAAAGCTGATAAATAATGGATTTTTGCCATTAGCTGAGACACATTGATGCGCACTGTTCACCATGATGGTTTTGAATTGATTGAAATATGATTGGAATCGCTTCAAAAAAGGAAAATACAGTTTAGTGCAACATGAGCAGTGCAAGACTGTCATATTATAGGCTACATAAAAATATAATAAAAACATTATAATTGTGTTGTTGGGACACGGCTTTTAATGGTGAGACCTTTGCTTTTGTAATCAGGTTCTCAAATTATAGAAAAATTTGGATTTAGATTTATCGGCCAATATATCGGTTATCGGCTTTCAAATAAAGAATTATCGGTTATCCGTATCGGCCAAAATTTTCATATCCCTCAAATTAATTGCAGAAGTTTTTGCATTGATTAAAAATTTTTTTAAGTGTCATTTTTTTTATGTAGTAAAGCCCACTCTACTAAACAAACAAAGCTGATAAGCCTAATGCCACAAGGTTGAAACTGTCGAAACAAACATTAATGCCAGAGTTTTGTAACTACCCAAAAAACTCCCAACATTGCATCATTTCACATGACATTACGATTGAGCTAGTTTTGGCCGTGCTTGGGGGTGGGGGGGGTGGATTTGAATAGCAATTGAGCAGGTTTTGTTACGTAAACCTGGCAACCCTGGCTGTGATGCATGATCGTTGTCTTACCATTTAAATGTCAGTCATTGAGAAAAGAAAACATCCACCGCCAACAAAACTTTCACTCTTGTTGTTCAAGCCTGTCTGTCCTTCTCTTAGACAACACTTTGCGCTTTGGCACCATTAACAACACTGACGCAATAAGAGAGTGAGCCACATACTAATAACATTCTTGCACTTACAAGCTCTATTCACAAAGAGAAAATAATTACTAGTTGTGTTCCAGCCACTTTGTCCCACTGTTTTTATCCAATTTAGAATTTTGCATCTGTATTGCTTTTCACAATCAAGTGTCAAGGAAAAAGAACACATAAGGCGCACCGAGTTGAGACTCATCCCTGACCTCTGAGAAACTTCAGACGGCTTGTAAACATAAAATTAAAAACTTTCACAAATATGAGTGTATTATATTTCACGCTTTTGAGTACACTATAAATAACAGGCATTTCAAATTAAACAATTTTGTTGACTTAACTTAAGTGCAATTGTTTGCTTATTTTATTCATTTTAATTAAGTTACTTTTACACAGTAAACACAAAAGTTGTCATAACTAAAAAATAAAACTGTCCTAATAAAAAATGACTTTAAATATCATGTAATATAATAATTTCAAAACATTATATACTACCTGCTCATATTTAGGCTATATTATTTATATGTATATGCCAGTTACACTTTTATATAATTTTGAGAAAAAAAAAAAAAAAAGTTAAAACAATATTACTTTAATCACAGATTTGAGTTAAGTCTAGTTAACATGAAACTTAAGTTTTTGCAATTTGCTTTTTCCCCTATTGCAATGTATATCCAAGTGAAATGGATTCTTGAACAAGAAAAGATGTAGGGCGGGACTTGATTTTGTCCATTGGGAATTGATTGGATCACTTGGTCGTTGTTGTTTGCTATTGCTGTGACCTGTGCACCAATGCAACATTTTTCTAAATGTCATAATCATTTGTTAACAAACAAGTATTCATTACTTCAATGAGCTCATTGTTTCGGCCTTTAATTATGACACTGTTTAAATTAATAAATGTTTTGCTAACTGTGATTTTGTATATGTACATTTCTGAAATACATAACTTAGACAGTTACCTCTGATAACAGATCACTCTAAATTGCAATGTGGACTCATGCATTTTCTGTAAAGCTGCTTTGAAACGATGTGTATTGTGAAAAGCGCTATACAAATAAATGTGAATTGAATTGACCTCATGAGAGTTATAGAGCTGGTAAGTCCCGCCCCCTTCGCTAACCCCGCTGGACCTCTAGGTTGAAAAATCGTCAATGCAAGTGAATGGGAGAAAATAATTATTTTCTGGTCCCGTTTGAATTGTGCCATGAATGTGAACATATGTTGTCTGTGAATTTTTTATATAATCTTTCGTGTGAAGAATGCTACAATTTAGCGGGTAGAAGTTTGATACGGTTAGACTTTGTGTGAGAGCACTTTGTGGACTACAACTCTTCGCTGCTTTCGACGCGTTTGAAACGTCACCACCATTCGCACACGGACACTAGCTCACGGATCCCGCTAAACAAGACTGTGTCTTTGGTGCACTTCACCGCCTTCTTTCAGGGAGAGGACAAAATCGTTGAGGTTGGCGAAAACCACGGGTAAGTCAACTTTATGGGGTGACGTCACATAGGCGACATGTAGTCTTTCTCGTTATGTCTTTTCCACAACTGCTAGCCGACGAATCATACCATATACTGTCAAACTCGTAACATGAAAGATTATATAAAAAATTCACAGACAACATATGTTCACATTCATGGCACATTTCAAACGGGACCAGAAAATAATTATTTTCTCCCATTCACTTGCATTGACGATTTTTCAACCTAGAGATCCAGCGGGGTTTTACGGAAGGGGCGGGACTTACCAGCTCTATAGGTTGCTTTGCCCTCGTGCAGGGGCGTGGCCACAAGGGTGGCTGCTGCCACCCTAAAAATTAGTTTTGCCACCCCAAAGCTGACCAGTGACAGCTCACATACTGATATAATGCACAAACAATTTTTGATTTTGGTTTATGGAGGGGCGTCAACTTAGTCAACATCCCCATCGGCTCATAATAAAAGATTATCTTACCTCGATTAGGTCACTTTAAAAGCACATATCGAATATTAACCATGTCTGATATTATTTAATTCAGATAAAGGCACATTTCTGTCCCTGCAGTAGGCCAAGTGTAAAAGGCTAACTGTGAATTTCACAGACTGGAGGGCATGCTGCGCCCTTGCAGTATAACTGAAGTGTTGAAAGAAGAACGCACTCTTGTCCACAGGCCCGATTCCACAATCAAATCGCTGAAAGTGCTTCTGAAATTAGTGAGGGTGCTCTAGTGAGTGCAGATGTAATGTGTAAGCAACCATAACCCATGGTACTTAGGGGTGTCTAAGTACCACCATAACAGGAATAGCAATGAACAGTGAGAGATTTACAAGATTTAAAAGTTATTACTTTTACAAATAGCCTAATTGCAGCAGCATTTCAAAAATATTTTGATACGGAAATTCTAATATTTTAATCTATTAGTCTACAATTACATTGCTTAATACACATCTATTTTGATAAATTTATGTCCCGTCGATTGCCATGGTTACCAATGTCAGTCACTGCAATTTCGAGAGTGAATTCTGCATTTATATGTGGATGTCACTTCCGAACTCTTAGCAGCATTAAAAACAAAACTTTTATTAAAAATCTGAATAGATATAGCCTAGAAAGTGCACAAAAACCGCACAAAAAAAAAGGCTGCTACTTTTATAATCACTAAAAAGCAGTCATTCATCTCAGTTCATCGCGATCTCACAAAGTAATCCAATAAAGTCATTTTGATTAAAGTAATCATATTATATAATCGATAAAGCTATCTACACTGCACAATGAATCTCCTATTTACATTGTGTCTACACTTTGTTATAATGAGAGGATTTGCGAGCATGCAGAACTTAGCACTGTACAAAAACTCTGATGTTTTGACCGGAGAGTAGATTCTGAGTAACTTAAACACTTCTGATTGGCCATTGCTTTCAAGAGATCAACGGACATGACTGTGATTGGATACACTGCTCAACAAAACAAAAACACATTGTAAATAGAAACCTTTGACGCTTCCCTGAGCACAAACACAAATATGCACTGGAGCGTACAAATCTGTTCCGCCAATATACTATTATTACAGTTTTAACTGAGGGTGCTCTTGCTTTCCATCGAACAGGGCCTGCTTGTCCAGAGGCGAGTAAGTGAGAATCTTCTCCACACATACCAAAGCAAACCTTTCATTTGAGTTGCGTCTCGTGTAATGATTTAGAATAAATTGACGTCCAAATCACAGTGATTTCAGGAGAAAAAACTTGCATTCATGTGGAGAAATAGCCAAATAAACAATATATTGAAGATCTTAATTATATTTAAAAAAAATTAAATGTTACCATTTTTAAACGGTTGACAATTTAGTTGTGACATCTCCGAGATTAGCTGAACAACATTTATGGATTAATTACTAATTGCATCTAGCCTAAATGTAAGCAAATACCTAAATGACACCACAATAAAATGCACAAGCTAAATCATTTTTATTGGGGCAGTGTTCGTCATATAGTGATGTCACTATACATACGCTTATCTTCACCCCTCCCCCACTCTTTAAACTTTTCTGGCGCCAACAAAATAAAATAATTAATTAACACTACCAGACCAAGATCTATCAGTGCACACACTATTAGCCATTACCGTGACTTCACAAATAGTTCAATATTATGTATATCATTTTGATATATCATCTATAATCTAAATAAATTACCTGAGCAGTGGTTGCTACAGTACAGTTATGTAAATTTTCAATGCACTAGCTAGCTGCTCAATACACTTTTCATGTAGGCTAGCCTGTAAATTTTTGGGATAAAGTATATGCAATAGGCTGGCCATCATCAATGTGTTTTTATGTGACTGTTTTCTATGAGACAGAAGGCCCAAATGAAGAGGAAGGGAGACATTACCACAATTTTTTTTCTTTAAAAAAAATCAAAGCAGGAGAACAAGAGCAAAGAGCAGAAGCAGGAGATACACAGTGGAGGGAGAGAAGGATGTACTGAAAGAAGAAAGTGATGCAGAAGAAGAGCAAAACAGATTGGCAGAAGGCAGTATTAGGAAGACAGAAACACCATGTCCAGAACGACTCAATGGTGCGTTCATTTTCAGCAACAGTATTGTACTCTTCATGTAGATTAGATCATATTTAAAGGGATAGTTAGTTAATCTAAACATGAAAAGGCTGTCATCATTTACTCACTTTCATGCTGTTCTAATGTTATGCAGTAGAGCAGGGTTACAGTGTAGCTTAAATCCTAATCAGAAACACCTGAAGCAGCTAATGAAAGCGTTCTGGATTACTTGAAAATTACAGCCAGATCTGTTCGTAGCCCTTCAGGAGCAGAGACCCCTATTGTAGAGGAATCAAACAACTGTTGATGTGCCCAGTAATATTTAGTTAGGAACTGTTATTGTCAAGTGTGTTTTATTGTTTCCCCTTTTAAATCTTTATAAAATACAGGTATCATCCCTCATAATATAGTATAACCGGTTTTACATACCATGGCAAGCCTCTTTGCCACCCCTCATTCTGCTCTTGCTGCCAATTGTCAATTTTGATTTCATGGTGATTTAAATGGTTAAATTCACTCTTAGGTAAACTTGATGACACAAGTAGCCTACTTCCTCAGAGGAAAAACATGCAATACCTAGTCCACTTTATTTTAAATAGTCAAATAAATATGCTTAATTAGAAGTCAAGGGTTGGCATGCTTCTTAAAAGTAAAATCATCCAATTAGATTGTACTCTAGGTGGATGAGGTTGTCTAAGCATAAATAATTAGCATTAATAAGCATACAAATTAAGTTAAACAATTAGAACTAAAAGAAGCACATGGTTAAAAGAGGGGGTTACAAGTTTCCAGTGTCCTGTACAATAGATAGCCTGAATGTGTGCCAGGACTGATAAGCTTTAGTTTACTGTATCTGTGACTTATCTCAAAGAAAGCCGAGATCACGCTTCAACACAAGCCGACAAGAGGGGGCTGACACCTCCACGCCCATTTTATCTCATAAAAAAAAAAAAAAAAAAAAAAAGAGCAAATATGATACACAAATGAATAAAAATATTAGTGACATAATATGTATGCGCTGTATTTACGTGCGCGTGCGCGTGTACGTGGACGGAGGGGGAGGGGCTGTACGTGAACTCAAATGTTTACATTGAATCTCATACGAAAACTACGTGTAAAACTTCTGAAATGGTGTTAAATGTGCTTAAAGCTCAAATAGTTGTTGTTAAAGCATTTATGCATCGTTTTACATGTTGTTGTTTTGTTTTTTTACAACGGCCATTCTTAAGTGAGTTTAACAGCTGAGCTACAAATCATTGTAAACTCTCCATGTGGAGAAACCAACTGGGCTGGTTTATCACGAGGCCACCCACAACCAAATCATACAATGTATTTTCATTTGCAGAGCCCTTTAAGTTCTTAAATAATTGTTAAATACATATTTTTGTTTGATCCAGTCGTCTATGCAGGATAATTACAGCGATGCTTCCTATGCCCATTGGACGTAGCCTACCTGCTCCCGTCGCTTCTGCCAGCGGCCGCAGGGGCTTTCCTCCAAGATTTCACTCTCATCTTCTTCACTCTCCTCCTCTTTTCCCCCGGACCCCGATATGTTCTCTGGAACGGACATAGTCATTTTACCCTTTCGTGCTGCTTTGACGGCTCCTTTAAGACCAACTGAGCACGCAGGACCTCCTGAGGCTTGCAGCGATGTTGTAGCTGCAAACGTGTTTCATTGAATATAGAAGAGTGACGAATACCGCTGGTCACGATTTCAAGTTACAGTTCCGTCATCAGTCACATATAAATACTGCAACAGGCCGTTAAAAGGACACAATTCGCGAAAAGCGTTTTAAAAGCGAGGCAAAACATTCACTGTTATGGTCAATTTAATCCCATCCTTACGAATACTTAGAAAAACGATAAACCTCCCGAATGTAGACAGCGTCGTACGTGAGAGACGTGGGTCGCAGTCAGGTCCACCCTACACATACTCGGTGTTGTACACTAAAGAGTCCGTCCTACATGCATCATTTCATCTCCGTCCAGCTTTCCCGACTGGCTGGAGCTTTCTGAATTTCCTCTTTTTAACATGCTACCGTAAAGCTTAGACAATATGCACACACAGAGATCCTTTTACTGTCCTGTGCCATAAAACTATTCAGTGCATGTCAGATTACTCAACCCCAGTCATAATTTACACAGTGCAAAGGGTGATTGGGCTATAAATGGCCTACTCTTTCAAATTGCAATACGCGTTTTGTAATGTTGCTTTAAAATGTCATTTAATACAGTTTTGTATTGAGTTCCTAAGAAAAAAAAGGGTTCAATGGGGTTCAGTATGTAGAACCCATAGGGTGTATATATATATATATATATATATATAGAGAGAGAGAGAGAGAGAGAGAGAGAGAGAGAGAGAGAGAGAGAGAGAGAGAGAGAGAGAAATTTTAATGATTGCATTATTAATTTTCTTTCTATTAATGGAGTGTTTACGAGGTGTTTAATTCAAAGCATATAATTAAGATAAAAAAAAAACAAAAAAAAACATTAATTCATTACAACTATATCTATAAAATGATCCCATGCCCTTAAAAATGGCTATGTATGAAGTGCCTGACAGAACCCTTTAGTTTCTAAATAAACACTTTTCTTCTCTTTTCTTCTAACAGTGGGGTAAACTGTAAATGAGAACTCTGTAAGCAGTGGGTGTAAACAGTGAATTGTGTATGTGATTTAGTATTTCTCAAGTCAAGGCTTGCATGAGTTTTGAAACTAGTATTTAAATGGAGTGACTGGGTTTAGACGTGTGAAAACTTCCCTCACCCTCAGACTCTTAATACACTTTCTCAAATCACATACAATAGCATACATCAAACCAAGTGGCATATATATAAACACACTTGACAAAAAGACTTTTCTGCTTTAAATTATAGATATTTTATTTTCAAATAGGGCACTTCAAATGTTAGTGGAACATGTCCATAGTTAATCGGGTACTAAAAGGGAAGTTAGTTCTGAGAAAAGGTCTTACATCATTCGTTTGTGGATGTTAACAATGACACTTATACAGTGGGTACGGAAAGTATTCAGACCCTCTTACATTTTTCACTCTTTGTTATATTGCAGCCATTTGCTAAAATCATTTAAGTTCATTTTTTTCCTCATTATTGTACACACAGCACCCCATATTGACAGAAAAACACAGAATTGTTGACATTTTTGCACATTTATTAAAAAAGAAAAACTGAAATATCACATGGTCCTAAGTATTCAGACCCTTTGCTCAGTATTTAGTAGAAGGAACCCTTTTCATCTAATACAGCCATGAGTCTTTTTGGGAAAGATGCAACAAGTTTTTCACACCTGGATTTGGGTATCCTCTGCCATTCCTCCTTGCAGATCCTCTCCAGTTCTGTCAGGTTGGATGGTAAACGTTGGTGGACAGCCATTTTCAGGTCTCTCCAGAGATGCTCAATTGGGTTTAAGTCAGGGCTCTGGCTGGGCCATTCAAGAACAGTTACGGAGTTGTTGTGAAGCCACTCCTTCGTTATTTTAGCTGTGCTTAGGGTCATTGTCTTGTTGGAAGGTAAACCTTCGGCCCAGTCTGAGGTCCAGAGCACTCTGGAGAAGGTTTTCGTCCAGGATAGCCCTGTACTTGGCCGCATTCATCTTTCCCTCGATTGCAACCAGTCGTCCTGTCCCTGCAGCTGAAAAACACCCCCACAGCATGATGCTGCCACCACCATGCTTCACTGTTGAGACTGTATTGGACAGGTGATGAGCAGTGCCTGGTTTTCTCCACACATACCGCTTAGAATTAAGGCCAAAAAGTTCTATCTTGGTCTCATCAGACCAGAGAATCTTATTTATCACCATCTTGGAGTCCTTCAGGTGTGCTTTCATGTGTCTTGCACTAAGGAGAGGCTTCCGTCGGGCCACTCTGCCATAAAGCCCAGACTGGTGGATGGCTGCAGTGATGGTTGACTTACTACAACTTTCTCCCATCTCCCGGCTGCATCTCTGGAGCTCAGCCACAGTGATCTTTGGGTTCTTCTTTACCTCTCTCACCAAGGCTCTTCTCCCCCGATAGCTCAGTTTGGCCGGACGGCCAGCTCTGGGAAGGGTTCTGGTCGTCCCAAACGTCTTCCATTTAAGGATTATGGAGGCCACTGTGCTCTTAGGAACATTAAGTGCAGCAGAAATTTTTTTGTAACCTTGGCCAGATCTGTGCCTTGCCACAATTCTGTCTCTGAGCTCTTCAGGCAGTTCCTTTGACCTCATGATTCTCATTTGCTCTGACATGCACTGTGAGCTGTAAGGTCTTACATAGACAGGTGTGTGGCTTTCCTAATCAAGTCCAATCAGTATAATCAAACACAGCTGGACTCAAATGAAGGTGTAGAACCATCTCAAGGATGATCAGAAGAAATGGACAGCACCTGAGTTAAATATATGAGTGTCACAGCAAAGGGTCTGAATACTTAGGACCATGTGATATTTCAGTTTTTCTTTTTTAATAAATGTGCAAAAATGTCAACAATTCTGTGTTTTTCTGTCAATATGGGGTGCTGTGTGTACAATAATGAGGAAAAAAATGAACTTAAATGATTTTAGCAAATGGCTGCAATATAACAAAGAGTGAAAAATTTAAGGGGGTCTGAATACTTTCCGTACCCACTGTAGGTGTCCAAAAGTGTCCAAATATCTGTTTGGGGCTTCTCACTATATATCTTTTTAGCATCTCACACTCATTGACCCTTCCTACCTCTCACACTCTTTCTTGCGAAATCCAATGAGAAATTGCATAAGTCTACTATAGGTGTAGTATTAATAATTTTGTTGCTAATAATGTATCAATCATCAGCAATTGTACTTGAACAAGGCATTAATCATTTTCTTTTAATGCATACATGAAAATACTAACTTTTTACCACATTATTTCTTCATTCAGTTCTGGAAGTTTATTTCACCAAGCATCCCAACACCTACATCAGTTCGATTTAATTTATTTGAATTATTTGAAATAATCTTCCTCCTTTTTAACCAAAACTTTCTTAGTGCTTTCTTAGAAAAGCACTTCTACTAAATCCCCCCTGAGGTAACAGCTCTTCTGAACAACTTATTTTCCTGCCAGTTCATGCCTGCCAGAATGACTGTCTGTTCTCTGTTTATTTTTGTAAATAGAATTTGTTCAAATTTCCAGACATCTCTTATTGGATATTTTGTGCCACCTGCTGGTAAAGTTGTGTAGTTACAAAAGAGTATGGATATCTAATAAACGCTCTGATATCTCATATCTAATACTGAACCATGCTTATATCGATCATGGTCGTTACTTGTTTTGGTTGTGTTTCATTGTACAAGCTGTAGTTTTTGTCACCTGAAGGTAACTCTTTTAATTTAAATATCTATAATGTAACTTCTTGAACAATCATCTAGCCACACTACAATGCAATCAGGTGCAAGTAAACATTGACGTTCTTGCTAAAATGATCCAGTATTTAGAAATTTGCACAATTTACTGCAAAAATAAGTAAAATCCTGAAATGTGTTAATGCTGAATGGACAAATGCAAGGAAAAATGAAATGAATTCTGTCTCAGAAACAAGTTTGAGTTTTTGAAAACGGCAATATTTGATATTTGTCTTCTAGGTTACAGCCAACCTGGTACAGGTATAGTCAGTATTCTGTAGTCATCAGGGTTTATATCAACAGTGTACAGAACAGTTTAGTCTTGATTCGGTTTTCAACCCAAACAAAGTGAAAAATTATTTGAATGATTTCAAGACTAATGGTCAGCGAAGGTTTTGTAAAGTCACCCAAGAAGCAATCAGTCTCGCTGCTGCAAAGCCGAGTTGGGACCGATCTTCCAGTTCTTCTGAAGAAAGTGATCATTCTGAGTATATTCTTATCTATCATAAAGATGCCACAAATAAAGTTAGAGCTTCAGCAAGAGCCAATAAGGTTCATTCTCGTGTAACGCAGCACGTTTGAGCTTCATAAACAACCAATGAGGTTAATTATTGTGTTACGCAGCACGTTTGCTCTTCTGCAACAGCCAATGAGGTTCATTCTCATGTTACGGAACAGCTGTCTGAGGTACGAAAATCTCTCCGATTTAATAAAAATATCTTAATTTGTGTTCCAAAGATGAACGAATGTCTCACGGGTTGGAACGACATCAGGGTGAGTAAATGATGACATAAAAGCATATATTATTAGGGGCCAAGCACTGAAAGTGCGTAGGCACCTCTTGAAATCATTGGCGTTTTTATTATGTATGTGGGGGTTAGTGGGTCCTCCATCACCCGTCTCCAGTTGGTACAGAATGCAGCTGCACGTCTTTTAACTGGCACACGTAAACGTGAGTACATTTCCCCTATTTTAGCCTTACTCCACTGGCTGCCTATTCAATTTAGGATCCATTTTAAAATTCTGTTATTTGCTTTTAAATCCCTGAATGGTCTTGCCCCGCCATACCTCTCTGAGCTTCTACATTCTTATACACCCGTCCGCTCTCTCAGGTCAGATGATCAGCTGCTCCTGAGTGTGCCTAAAACTAAGCGGAAGCTCAGAGGGGACCGTGCCTTTGCTGTGTCTGCTCCTAATCTATGGAATGATCTGCCTCTGCACGTTAAGCAGGCAAGAGGCTCTGTCTGTTTTTAAAACCCGTCTTAAAACCAATCTTTTCTGTGTGGCCTTTGACACCTAGTAAGATGTCGACTTTACTTACTTGATTTAATTTCTTATTTTGATTGCTTTTATTGCGTGGCTATTATTTATATATACTCATGTTTATGTCGTTTCATTTTATTGTTGTATTTTATATGTAATTTTGCGCCTCATGTGAGCTGTTATGTTTTTATTTATGATTTCTTATTTATTTTCCTGTACTGCACATTGGTCAACTTTGGTTGTTTTAAAGTGCTTAACAAATAAAGCTGGATTGGATTGGATTGGATTATTCTTCTTCTTCCATATGGAAGTCTATGACTATGGCAGCCCACAGAACCGCTTGTGGGAAAGTTATGAAATTTGGCCCATTGATAGAGGACAGTCTGAACAGTCACCATTGCAAATTTGGAGTCTCTAACTCAATCCCTCTAGCGCAACCAGCTGTCCAAATTTCAATATTCCTTGGCTCAATACGATTCGATTGCATCATATGACGTCATTTTCCGTCATGTAAATCTTTCCGCCATTGTGAATATTTTAAAAACCTTCTTTTCCAAACTCGTCCTAGACGGTTGTTCCGATTTTCATGAAAATTTAACCAGATCATCTTCAGACCATGGCGACAAAAATTTATGGAATTCAAGTTGATTCGTCAAACCGTTCTTGAATACCGTGCAAACTAATTTTACGTAGTACTTGCAAAAACAGACGTAAGGCTGTATGTCCGCAACGCTTTATCGCTTTCAGACCAAACTTGGTACATGTCATCACAAGCATGACCTGAGGCAACATGCTGCGTTTCGGCGCAGCGCCACCTACTGGTCCGGAGATACGTAAAATGGCTATTTTTGCTTATAACTTATGAACGATTTGTCCAAAAATCATAAAAGTGGTATCATTAGATTGAAATTTGTACTAAAACCCTGTACTTATGAACGCATGAACGTATCATTACGAAAACTCGGCAAGGGTCATCAATACGATGCCCTGAAGCAGCCTGAGATGTTTCGAACCAGCGCCACCTAGTGGTAAAATTTCTTTTTCAAATGCTTTTAACTTTTGGTGTGGTTGACTTATTTTCACGCGAGTCATCTCCTTAGGTTCCGGAATCCTTGCCGAGTCCAATGATACCAAACATGCTAGGTTTTGCCTTACTGTTTGTGTAGCGTTGAGATTTAGCATTTAAAAAACATTTGCCAATATCTTCGAAACCGTTAGACTGATCGAGACGAAACCACCGTAGGAAGTTTGAAAACATAGGTCATTGTCTATAAGCTAATGCCCAAATGTCAAAATTTTGATAGTAAGTGGCAAAAACATCCAATCAAAGTCGACCATGGGTCATTTTTTATGCTCTCATACATATAAATGTCTATAACTCTAAAACAAAATGAGATATTTTCACCAAATTTAACACACACATGGGCTCACTCTAAGAACACATAAAAAAAGCGGTGGAACTGCACCACTTGGTTGTGCTATAATAGAACAAAACAAGGACACTGACATTAATTACAATATAATATCATGATATTAAATGCTACACTTTACGAATGCATTGTGGCTCTTCAGCTATCAGTGTTATCGTCTAACTAAACTGCATTTTTAAACGCAGTAGATGATGGGATACATTATATTATCTTCGGGGGAGGGTGGCAATTTTTTAGGCATATTTGCTTGTTTATTTGCCCATTAATTACTTGTATATTTGCCCATTTACTAAGTGAATGGGCTCATATACGTTATGAAAAAATTTGAAGAATATTATTTTGTGTTAAAAAAAAGTTGATTTTGAAAGTCTGTGTTAAAAATAAAGCTGCTTTTAATTTTCGTTGATGATTAATTATTGCAGTGTTCAGACCTATTACTGTTATTATATAACTAGTTATATAATTAATTGTATAATAGACCTAAATGTTTTTAAAACATTTTCAATGAGGCATAAACTAATCTATCTTTTATTATCCTTGCAGCTTGTCGGTTTTGAGGTGATGTGCTATGAAACTAAGGTGGGGCAAATTAAATAATATTAATTTAATAATAAAAGTAATAATAATAAATTATTCATAGTATTATATTCTTCACACCAAAAGAAATTTAATAAACAAATAAATAAATAAATCATACAACAACAAAAAAAAATTTTATGTAGAATTTTTTTTTCAAATAAAAAGGTAGAAAATACCAAGATGTATACTGTATATCATCAATCAGGCCAATTATTGTATATATATTTATATATATATACGAAACTCGATAATGATCTAAAAAAACTAAATTTTGCCAACGTTTTGCATTGGGTGTGGGGCACAGTGATTGACAGGGTGGGAGGGGGCGGGGACTTGATCGGCTTGGAATTTTCAATTTGCACATTGAATTTTGCTACATTCATTGCGGGATTTTAATGAAAATGCAATCGCAAGTGTCTTAACTGTGAGTGTAAATGCAATTAAGAAAAATAATATTTAAATGATCATTTTGCTACAGTTTTTTCTTGAACATGTTAAACATATCTAATCATTTCTGTAATACATTTTCATTTTGCAACATGTTGCGTTAAAATATGTATTCAGTTGACATATCAAAACCTAGTGTATGAAAAGGCAAATGTAAATTAAATAATTGAATTTTCATTTTCATTTTACACCAAACGTTGCATAAATGTAAATTTAAATACAGAAAGGCATTTTACATAATACATTGTCATTTTGCATATTACATTTCAAATTGAATATTGCTACCCATATGCTTTTCATAGAATTCATCCACACTTGAGTAGGCTTAGTCTATAGCCTACTTTGAAATCTGAGAACACGACTGACATTTGAGTGAGACGGAGCATAACGCAGAAAATGAAGTATGACCCAGGGTTAACCATTACAAGTGTGAAAAGCCCAATTAATGAGGCAGAGAACTGAATAGTGCTATAAAGTAGTTTAAACTGCTAAAAGAAAGAAGAGGAAGAAGAAAAAAACAACAACAGGGTTCTAGAAATGCAGGTTCGCTGAAACTGCAGCCTCTGGTATTGTAGGAATTACTTGTAATTGGTTTTAACCTACGCCTTTGAAAGCACTTCTACCAAAAGTTACATAGTGCACCTTTAACAAACTCACATTAACAAGAGGAAGTCTCGACTCTTGTGCGACAGCTTGTAAAGGAGAAGGAAACATTCCCATAGATCAGGACTGTCTGCCTCCAACCTCATGAATTAACATGAGTTACTTTACACTTTCCTAAACACATTAAGCTTGTAATGAGTAATGATTTAGTCCAGCAGGTCGCAGTAATGGATTGATGTCCAAAGACTGACATTTCATTCTTACAGAGATCAGGAAATGGTCAATAGATGGCAATGAAAGATCAGTGCATAATTCATCGGCCCTTACTTAAATGGCATTATCAGATGACCAAGAAAAAGCAACAAATACAGATATTGACTCATATAGAGAAGTAATCTTATCAATAGAATCAACACATTAAGTGCTATATCAAATTAAAGGCTAATAGCTAAAGGCTATCACCAAAATTATATATACATTAAATCAAAGCTTTGAATAAACTTATCACAAATATAATATGCAGATATGTATCATCAAGCATTACGCAATTAATAATTAACTTACACATGATGCTTTTACAAACTCAAAACAAAGGATGGCATCCCAAGATTGAGCAGAAGATGACTGCTTGAGAAATATGATCACTTATTTCCTAAACTGCCACTAGAGGGCGACAAAACTATAAAAGTGACACATAAACTTGAAGCAGAACAGTAGCTTCTAAAAATAGTAGGCTATACTAGGCTATATTCAAGATTCAAGATCTAAACAAAACCCAGCTCCTAACAGTCAGAATGCTATTTTAAATGTCTCTGGTGTGTGTGTGTGTGTGTGTGTGTGTGTGTGTGTGTGTGTGTGTGTGTGTGTGTGTGTGTGTGTGTGTGTTCCACTGGTTGGAGTTAAAGTCTTAGGTTAACTTTAATAGTTATTGTTAGCACAACAGCGTTGAGGGATTTTGGTAATCATAAGTAACAAAATGTTTTACATGGTGATCTTTGCAGGACTATATGACTCCACATCTGACCAAAGAAAAAAACCAAAGAGTTTCGATATTTTTCCTATTTAAAACTTGACTCTTCTGTAGTTACATCGTGTACTAAGACCGACGGAAAATGTAAAGTTGCGATTTTCTAGGCTGATATGGCTAGGAACCTATTAGACCTATTTTTAGGCTCTGATGATATCATTACGCCTGCTATACCCGTGGTACGGCAGCAAAGTTTCTTGATTATTACGCAGGAATGAGAGTATAGTTCCTAGCCATATCAGCCTAGAAAATCGCAACTTTACATTTTCCGTCGGTCTTAGACCGTACACGATGTAACTACAGAAGAGTCAAGTTTTAAATAGGAAAAATATAGAAACTCTTTGGTCATTTTTTTGAGAGAGATGCTAATGGTCTTGTCCGATTCAATGATCTATGCTAAGCTATGCTAAAAGTGGTACCGCCAGACCCGGAGATCGGCTGAATGGATTCGAAAACGGTAAAACTCAACTGTTTAACTCTGGGGGAGTTGTAAAATGAGCCTATTTCCAAAAAAAGTGGAGTATCCCTTTAAGGCAAAATATGCCCAAGCCAAGCACAAGCACATTAGCACCAGTTAAGAAAGCTTAAAGCTACACTGTGTAATTTTTTAAGTTGATTCTTAGCAAAAAACACTTTGTTCTTTAAAAATCATATGTGCTCATTAATGTGTAATTACTTCTACCAACTAATCAAGTATTCTCGTAAGCGTAGAATCTGCCATTTAGAATACATACGAGCGAGTCGCTCGAATGGCGGCAGCCATGTTGCGCCTCCATCTTGAAAATACATTAGCCAAAGAGGGACATACCTGGAAATTCAAGCTTCGCCTTTCGCATTTTTACACTCAGTGGCACCGTGACGAATGCGAGGGGGAGATTACTCGCGACTGCCGGCAGATTTGAAATAATACGGCCACCGTAGGAGTTAAAACGCCCTCAGAATGGGAGGGGCTAGAAAGTAATATTCAGTTGGTAGTCATAAACAATTTCACCGCTAGATGGAAGAAAATCCTACACAGTGTAGCTTTAAGACAAGTGGGACATAGCAACCTTCATTATACATTATACATGCTTAATTCTAAACAAAACAACTAGTCAGCAGTTTGACATTAGTATACACTTTTTATAGACATGCCTCCAAGACAAGAAACCTGCAATACTGATGGTCAGTACAGTTTCATTGCTCAAGATGATGGTCAGTATAAAGGGAGGGTTGGTCCTGTTTTGTTTTTCAATTTATTCTTTTTTTTTTCTTGTTTCCAATGGTGACATAATGAACAGAAATTATTTTGCAATATTTATATTCATTTTGTATGTATATGTTAGCCTGGTAATACCAAACTCTGCTACTTCACTTTGCTTCGTAAAATCATTGGTTACCCGTAAAGGCTGATTTATACTTCTGCGTCGGAACTACGCCGGAGCCTCTACGCTGTAGGCAACGCGTTGGTTTTCATTTATACTTCTGCGTCGTTGTCCGCGTTCACGCGCGCAGAGGGAGCATATGAAACCCGAGGGAGCGGTCCTAGCAGACCAATCACAGCGCTTGCGTCCGCGTAGAGTTGACGCGTTGTTACATTTTTGGAGAGGTGCACGTCAGGGTACGCCGAAGGGTACGCGCGCTACACACAGCCTACGACGTAGCTACGGCGTAAAGGCCTTATTATACTTCTGCGTCGGACATACGCCGGAGCCTATACGCCGTAGGCAACGTGTTGGTTTTAATTTATACTTCTGTGTCGTTGTCCGCGTTGACGCGCACCTGGGGAGCATGAAACCCGAGGGAGGGGTTCAGTCAGACCAATCACAGCGCTTGTGTCCGCGTAGAATTGACGCGTTGTTACATTATTGGAGAGGTGCACGTCAGGGTACGCCGAAGGGTACGCGCGCTACAGACAGCCTACGACGTAGCTACGGCGACAGTTCGACGCAGAAGTATAAAACAGGCTTAAGTTCGACGCAGAAGTATAAATTGGGCTTAAGCCAATCACATAACGTTTGGTTATGGCGTGTGTTATGCGCATGCTCAGCCGCATCTAACTTCCACTGTAAACACATATATGATGCGAAAACAAAACCATCGAGCGAAATACCGGAGTGAACATGGCTGTGAACGACTTTTGCAGATTATGTGAAGTAAATCTACGCATCCACGGTACAATCAGCATCTACATCACGGCTCTCAGCCCGCCCTCTGTTCGTTGATTGGCCGGCTGTTTTGAGGCCGGAGGAAAACGGGGAAAACGGTCGCTATCTCAGACTGAGTACAGAAGCGAACCAGAGAATGTCTAATAAGGCGAGAAGTTTCACTCTCAGTACACTTCCGGCTTCTGAAATGGTTGCAGTTCCACTTTGATTCCATATGAGGGCGCTCACAGGACGAGAGCAGAATGAATGGAGGTCTATGGCAGTATACCCATCAAAATCCACTTTTCTCAGGATATAATTTTTTGTCTAGTCATTTGAATATTGTATTCTAAAGGAGATGCAAAGAAATTACACATTGCTGGGTGTTAGATTTTTTAGAGTCACTTATTTGCTTTAAAAAGTCTTTTAAAGTGTCAATGACGTCATACACATCGTACGACCAGAGATACTGATTTACGGCAATCCTTCAGTCACTTTGGTGCTTTCGCGCTCTACACTTTCTTTTCTCTCGAGGCATCGACAACACAGCTGACACAGGTAAACACACGTGCTAGAAGAGTTTTTGTTTTGTTTGTTTCTGGTCCCGCTTCGGATGCCACGATGCCATCAAGCGGTATCTCTGGCCGTAATCAGTGCTTCACTGACCAATCAGCGTTCATTTGTAGAATGCTAGCGTGTTATGGGCAACAACAACTCAACCTGTGAGAAATCGAAAGGACATAAGTACTCGTTCATTCAACTTTCGACCTATAACCCATGTTGAACTTGCAAAACCTACTATCAAATCTGAGATTTCTCAACGGCAATCGGGTGAAAGAGACAAATTTAGCCGTTTAGCCCCATAGACTCCCATTCATTCTGCACTCATGGGCGATCGCCCCCAGTGGAGCTCTGGTGGAACTACAACCAAAATTCGGTACAATTGGACTTAATAGGGAGTGGGCAGGCTCTCCGTAGACGGGCTCTGGTCAGGCTATGTATGTAATGAACAGTAGACATACATCAGCTGGACCGGTCTTCCCCCAGCTCATCTAGAGACCTCAAACTCCAACCAACCCTGTATGCACAGTAACTCAGAGGGAGGTGAGAACCAAAAATGAAAATGATCCCATTATTCAATCCTAGATGTATCTGACTGTCTTCTTTCAGCCGAACACAATTGGAGTTATAAAAAAATATACGTTTCCATTAAATACAACACTTAATAATGAATAACAAGTGTTTTTATATGTAACTAACATTCCGAAACTGTATTTGAAACTAATTAATAGGGATAAATAAATAAGTAATGATACAAAAAAAACATAAGAAATAACATTTATTGATTATGACTGATTTTATTTGACATACACAACACGGACCGATCACAGGTACAGGGTAATTAACAGTGTTTCAAAATATTAATTAGTAGATAAGTTAAAAGTATTATTTAGTATTTATCAATTCTGTGCTATGAATTCTTGTAAACAATAGCAACTGCACAACATTTTTTATTTCTTGCATCCTTTTAAAGTTTACTTTTTTTACATATTGTGAATGTAATGTTGCTTTTTATGAAAGGCAAACACATGTGTAATAAAAAATGATGTATATATATACACTTTTGTCATTGTTAAGCTCTTTTTTGGTTTAAAAATAAATAAATAATATATATGTATAATAAAAATGTTTTTTGCAATTGTAGATTTTACCACAACCAGCTTTCTGTGCCTGTAACTTCTGCATTGCTTTGACACAAAAGGACGAGTGTCCTGTAGTCCATTCCTGCTTACAGAAGATTTTCCAGGAGGCGTTTTCCCTCCCAAAAGTTAGCAAAAGCATGACAACCTGACAGCATAATTTAGGCCTATAAGAATGAATCATTCTACTAAACATTCTACTAAAGTAATAATTTTACTGAAGAATACATATTGAGAAAATCACATGAAATGGCACATTTGTGTTAAGAACATTCTATTGATCATCTTAAATTCAACAACAAAAAATGAAAATGTTGCTATTTTAAAATATAATTGCAGGTAAAGTTTGAAGTCAAAGTTTGACATGTCTCAAGAATGAGTGTTGGCAGATATAATCAGCAGAAAGCAAAGAAAGACAGATACAGTATATCAACAACATGAAATGAACTGATGATTTTATTTAATAAAAAATACAAAAATGTGGATTGTGATAAGCTACAAGCCTACAACTGCAAGAATCGGATATGTAGGTTAAGTTACTTGTGTGACTACAAAACCCTCCATTTCAAACTTCAACAGTCTAAACTTCTTTTAACTCTGGATCTGTCCGTTGCTTTATACTAGCAAGAGAAAAAGGATGAAATATCTTGATATGACATAAATAGCTCTGTATATTAGTATCAACCGTTTACTGTGAAGAACTCTAGTCTGGTCTCATAGAGAGTCATCAACAGCTGTGCAATACTGTCACGTGAGCTGAACTCAACCTAAGCCATGACGTGTGTGAATCACATGAATAAGACCAGTCCAGTACATCCATGAGTACATCCACATAAATCTGATGTGAGCAGTATATGACCCCTGCATGATAAGGAACTAAAACTGACACCACCAGTGGAGGGCACTCAGTTAAAAGAGCTCGATCTACGGCGTCTCGGTTTGGACAAAAAGTGTCGTCTCCAGTCCATCAATGACGATGGGTGACACGATTTTTGAAGAATTAGAAGATTTGATGCATTTTTCTGTCGCCGATTTGCCCGCTCGTGGATATGCAGTGATGGAGGAGATCCGACGACAAGGGAAACTGTGTGATGTTACCCTAAAAGTACTGTGCTTTTCTTTGTTAGGGTTAATTTGCTAGTGAAATGCTAACCAAGTAGCTAGCACTGGGCTGTCAGCATGGTAGAGGCTAGTGAAGTACAGACACTGTTAACAGAAGGAACTGCTGTAATTTTTAATCATGTCAGGTCGTTTGCTAATGTGTCTCATTGCATACATCTCTTGAAATTGATCTGTCTATGTTTTGTGTACATTTTGAAGGCGATGTATTCCAGTGTTATTTGTTAGCGTGTATAGCTAATATCCTCATCAGCTGTATAATAAACTAACTTACTAAAGCACGGAAGAGAAACAGCACATCCTGCTATTATTTATTGCTATTTTTATTTCAACCTTTAGAGAAATTATAAACGGCTTGGGTAGTGAACTCGCCTTCCATGGTCTGTTAAGAAGTTTTCATTTCCTCATGTTTAATGTTTAACTATATTATCAAGCTGAGTTTAATATGAACACATGTGAGAGCTGGATATCCAATAGGCTATATCGTGAACTTATTCTAAACAACAGTTTCTAGCTATTTCCTTTGTATCTATCTAGTTAATTTTTAAACTATTTCCCCCCTCCCAAAGAACAATTTCAATGCAATAAAATGCTGTACATCTTGACATAACTTGAAAAAAATTATATTCAATTGAAATATTCATTACTTTTTTAGTGAATGAACTTTGTTGAGAATTAATGAATTAAAAAAAGTTTTATGAATAATGATAATCATTTAATTTTAAGAATAATGCTGTTAATAATTGCTGTTTTAGTTTAAAGTTTATTTTAAACGCTAGTTTTAAACATTTTTGAGGCCCCATTGGAAGTGTGCTGAGACCCCCTAGTGGGTCCAAGACTGCTATTTGAGAACCACTGCTTCAGATTCATTATAATATGCAAAATTCAGCCTACTAAGTCAAGTTAAGGTTAATTTATTAAAAGCATCTCAATAAAGCATGCAACAGTAATTGCAGGAACAGAAATGTTGTTTTTGCAGATCAAAAGAAGAAAAGAGAGATACAACATAGAGACATAAGCGTTAAAAAGTAAATATTGAGATATTAATATGAAAGTGTGTTAAAATGTAAACAATGAAAAATAGTGCACGTTTCTTACATTCTCTATACCAAAAAGAAAAAAAGAGGTGGTTTGCTGATGCCTCCTTATTTTTGAGTGATGTGTAGCCTATATATATTATTATGTTGCTGTATAAAGCACCATTAGTAGAAGCATCAGCTAATGAAACAGTCTCTGATCTGCTGCTGTGCTTTACCTGTTGCATCATCAGCCCTTTATGTGGGTCGCAGAGAGCAATAATCCTATTTATCCCTTTCACCTGACCTGCTGTACGCACGTCTTTGCTGACTGACAGCTGGCTTATAGTACATACTACAGATCATGCTAAGGATTATGGTATACTTTAAGTATAGCAGGTTTTCTTAATGCCTGAATGTTCTTTTTTTTTCACATTTGCTGCTTCATTCATTAAAATTTCACTTGTCTGTTAATTTTTGCCCTTGAGAATGGTTATACTTTGTGATCATTTGGGTGGAGGGATAATAATGTTTCTGATTTTTCATTTGGCAGTGAATGTCACGTTAACACTGAACCAGGACATTTTATGTATTATGTGTATGAGATGATTTCTGATCAGGATTTGTTCACCCGTCTGTGTATGCAGGTAGGAGAGCACAAATTCAGTGCTCACAGAATAGTCCTTGCTGCTTCTATTCCGTACTTCCATGCCATGTTTACCAATGACATGGTGGAATGCAAACAGGATGAGATCGTCATGCAGGGCATGGATCCCAGGTGAAGATACAAAATCAATCAGGATCTCTAGACATGGTCTTTTTTTGTTTGTAAGTGTATGCTAATATTTTCATCTCTGATTTGCCTCTAAACAGTGCACTTGAAGCCCTAATAAACTTTGCCTACAATGGACACATAGCCATAGACCAACAGAACGTCCAGGCCCTCCTGATAGGGGCCAGTTTCCTGCAGCTTCAAAATGTCAAAGATGCCTGCTGCTCTTTTCTACAGCAGAGGTACCGCTTAAACTATTATGATTACTTCATGACATATAATATAGATATAGAGGTAACACTTTACAATAAGGTTTCATTAGTTAACTTCTTTAGTTAACATGAACTAAGAATGAACAATACTTCTACAGCAGTTATTAATCTTAATGTTCATTTCAACATTTACTAATACATTATTTAAATAAAATTGTTTATTTGCTAACATTAATTAATGCACTGTGAACTAACATGAACAAACAATGAACAACTGTTATTTTATTAACTAACATTAAAAAAGATAAATAAATACTGTAACAAATGCTTTGCTCATTGTTAGTTCATGTTAGTCAATAGGCTACATTTAAAGGGATAGTTCACCCAAAAATGAAAATTCTGTCATTTACTCACCCTCAAGTTGTTCCAAACCTGTATGCATTTATTTCTTCTGCTGAACACAAAATAAGATATTTTAAAGATGTGAGTAAGCAAACAATTAATGGATCCCATTTAAATAATATGGAGGTCAATGGGGCCCAGCAACTGACATTCTTCAAAATAGATATTTTTTTGTTCAGCAGAGCAAATAAATACATACAGGTTTGGAATAACTTGAGGTTGAGTAAATTATGAAATAAATAATTTTCATTTTTGGGTGAACTAGCCTATCGACTTTAATGTTACCAAATGAGACCTTATTGTAAAGTGTTACTGATATAGATATTGTAATAACTAGCTACTGGTTCAAAGGTTTAGAGTCAGTAAGATTTTAAAGAAATTAATACTTTTATTCACCAAGGATGCTTTAAATTGCATTAAATATATTAAAATAAAAAAGTTATTTTAAATTGTTCAAATATTTCACAACATTACTGTTTTATTGGATTCTGTTCAAATAAATACAGCCTTGGTGAGCATAAGAGACTTCTTTAAAAAAACGTTAAAAACATTATTTGACAATACTTCGAACGTCAACAAGAAGTGACGTCACCCAACATCGCTTAGAGCACCTTTAAGTGATAACTGTGACAGGCCTCTCTCAGGTTATGGAGTTATAAAGATTATAAAAAGGAGATATGAAAGTGATTAATTTCACATACCGATCATTCTAGACTTGCTCCTAATTAACAGGTTGCATCCAAAGAATTGCCTTGGTGTACGGCAGTTCGCAGAGACTATGATGTGCACCACACTTTACGATGCAGCCAACATCTTCGTTCACCAGCATTTTGTGGAGGTATCTCTGTCCGAGGAGTTCCTGGCCCTTCGGCCGGAGGAGGTGTTTGAGCTCGTGGGCTGCGATGAGCTCAATGTCCAAGCAGAGGAGCAGGTCAGATTCTAATGACTAACATAAAGTGACAAGAACAGGATGATACTGAATGATGGATGTAAATCACACATTTTCATTGTTTCATAGTTTGTGGTGTTTTCTTTAATGAGAGACTATAAAATTAGAGAAAATCTGATATTTTTTGTTGTTTGTAGGTGTTTGAGGCCGTGCTTGCTTGGGTGCGACATGCACGTGAAGATCGTGAGCCACGGTTACCGGAGTTACTGTCTAAAACCCGACTGCCTCTATGTCGACCTCAGTTCCTTGCTGACCGAGTCCAACAAGATGAGCTTGTACGCTGCTGCCACAAATGCAGGCACGTTTCTTTCAGATAACTTATGCCCCATAAATGGACCTTTTGGCAAAAACACACTGTTTCGAATCCAAACTAAGACATTATGCGATTTTTGCAGATCCAAATCTACAGTAAATACATTTTCAATACAATATCTAAAAGTACCTTTGTACTTCAAGTCAGCATGAAACGGTAGTTGTGATAATCTTTTCATGCCTATTGTGATGTACTGTATAACTGAGTGAAACAGCTTCTCGAACAAGAAACAAGTAATAAAAACTCAGTGTGTCAGAGTGTTTTAGCGCAATTTTCTCACGTCATGGGATCACAACACTCAAAATTCAATTTTTGAAGCATAAAGGAAAGAGTTTTGATCAAATCTTTTTTTCTAATATTATTGTAAATTTTAGAAGCTATCGATTGCAATTTGTTTCAACTCGATAGCTATTATGGTTGCCGAGAAATTTGCAAAAAACGGGATTTTTTCTGGAATTTCCAGGAAATCCAAAAAAATTTCCTGGATTTTTTTTGTGCATTCCCGAGATTAGACCTTCCTTAACATAATGCCGAAAACCCGAAGTCTTTAGGTGGTCTGGTTGAGGAGTAGATAGAAGTGCAAGATTGGTGCGCACAGACAGAACAGAAATCATGAGTTAACAATCGCAATTTTGTCCGGTGGAAAATTGCGCTAAAAATGTTGCGCGGGACTTTGTTTTGGTCAATTGATTGGATCATTGTTGTTTTCTATTATGATCTCATGTGAGTGACAGGTTGTCTTGCCCTTGCACTAAAAACAACATGTCATCAGAGAATAGATTAATTTTGATTAAGAGCTATTTTGATTAAAGAATATGTGGGCACATGAAGTAAAAAAAGAATTTGCATAGATAAATCATTTATAATAAATACTTTCATATTCCATTAAAAAAAGATCAGTTTTGATTTCGTGGTGACTTTATGGTTGTATGTAATGTAAATTATTATTATTATTAGGTGGCTGATGGCTTAGACTATGTAACAGTTTTTTAGTAATACTTTTGAAAGGATGTAGGGATTAATTATTTGGGGAATTGTTTGTGCGTTTCCAAAAGTATCCATGCGTGAATATGCATTTGACCTTTACTCTAACAGGGACCTTGTTGATGAGGCAAAAGATTACCATCTGATGCCGGAGCGACGGCCGCACCTCCCAGCCTACAAGACCCGACAGAGATGTTGCACATCCATCGCAGGTTTAATCTATGCGGTCGGGGGCCTCAACAGTGCTGGTACCTCCTTCTTCACACTGTCCTTTTAGAAAACTCATGTGCTAGTTACTGTCAAGTGTCAGTTTTTGTTAATGAGTCAACGTTTCATGCACAGGTGACTCATTAAATGTCGTGGAGGTATTTGATCCCATTGGAAACTGTTGGGAGCGATGCCAACCTATGAGCACAGCCCGCAGTCGAGTGGGTGTTGCTGTTGTGAATGGGCTGCTTTATGCCATTGGTGGTTACGACGGTCAATCACGGCTTAGAACTGTGGAAGTTTACAACCCAGAAACTGACACGTGGACCAAAGTTGCTAGCATGAATACCCAACGCAGGTAAGAAATCGTGAAATTGTGAGGGGAAATATATTTAATATATATAATTTGAAAAGCTATTTTGAAGCTGGATTTAAACCAAGAATTTTAGGTACATGTTATGTATGTATGTATGCATATCTGATGCTTTTGGTCTATCATCTCTTCTTTCTGCATTAGTGCGATGGGAACAGTTGTTGTCGATGGCCATATATATGTCTGTGGTGGATATGATGGCAAGTCCTCTCTAAATTCAGTCGAGTGCTATTCCCCAGAGACTGACAGGTGAGTCATACATTCTTTAGATAATGTTTAGAAAATTGGATCAATGTAGGGCTGTCACTTGATTAATTTGTAAATCAAGTAATCAGCATTTTAAGTAATGGAAAATATTTTGTTGAAAAAACAAACTAAGAAGCCTTTAAAATACATATAATTATGTGGCAATAATATTTGGATCAAAAAGAGTATACAAAAATGTTTAATGTTTTAATTATTTATTATTTAATGTTAAACATTATTTAATAATTCAATTAAAATACATTACATTATGTAATAGTATATATATGTTATATTATATTGCAAAAGAGACTAATAATAAAAATAAATAAAAGTCATCATTGTAATAATTGTAATTTTAAGTCTTTACCACCGTCTAGCCTGTAGTTGGTGCAACAGCGTTATGAATGTTATTGAAATCTAATGTTTATTTAATCTTGGCTGAACATATTTAAGGTGTTCATGCACTGTTCAGTATTTGAGCATTTTTTTTTGCTTTATGATAGAAAGTGTAAGTACAGCCTAATAGACTTTAAGTGAAGGTGATCATGCTTTCGCAGTTATGGGACAGAGATTATGGAATGAACTGCCTTTTTCTATTAGATCTGCTAAATCTTTATCAGTATTCAGGAACTTGCTCAAGGCACATTTATCATTAACCGCTTATAACAGGAAATCTCAATGTGGTGTCTGTGATGTGAGATTTGTGAGATGTATGTTTTATCTTTTATCTTTTTATTTTTATGTAAAGCACTTTGGTCAACTTCGGTTATTTAGCAGTGCTACATAAATGAAAGAAAGAAAGAAAGAAAGACTTGCTACTGTCTATTATATCATCAATAATGATGTTGTTTATATTTATTCTGTGTTTTATATATTTTTTGTTTTTCCAAGTAATTATTACAGTATAATGTTTTTTACTTATTATATGTCATGGTTTATAATAATTTGTTAATATATTAATATTTTATTTTTAAAATAGCATTAATATAATTTGTTCTATTAGTTATAATTTGTGTTCATTTTATGATTGGCTGATAATTTGAAATTATTGGCTGATTATTTAATTACTTGAAGCAGTGGTTACTTATTACAAGGATGTTTATTTTCGTAATTTAATTTGTTAATATATTCATATTTAATGTAAAGACGTGTTCAATAGCAAAGTTTTTGCTGTGGTTTTTCGAAATCAGAATGTGTCTGATTTTGTGTGTGCGTGTCTTCTGTTACCAGATGGACAATAGTTACAGAAATGAGTGCAAGCCGCAGTGCTGCTGGTGTTACTGTGTTTGAAGGCAGAATATACGTTTCAGGCGGTCATGATGGTCTACAGATCTTTAACACAGTAAGTGAACATCATAATTCAATTGGCAGGATATAAGTTACAAAATACTACAATATGTAAAGTTGTGAATGTTCCTTGTTTCATGTCTCTGCCGCTAGGTGGAGTACTATAACCAGCATACAGCATTATGGCACCCTGTTGCTCCCATGATAAACAAGCGCTGTCGGCACGGTGCTGCAGCCGTGGGCAGCAATCTGTATGTGGCAGGAGGTTATGATGGCTCTGCGTTCCTTAGTGGAGCAGAGGTGTACAGCTCAATAACAGATCAGTGGAGCCACCTAGTGGCCATGAACACTCGACGCAGCCGCATTTCTCTAGTAGCCAACTGCGGTCGACTCTATGCAGTGGGAGGTTATGATGGACAGTCCAATCTCAGCTCTTTGGAAATGTACGACCCAGAAACGAACCGCTGGACGCTTATGACACCGATGGTTTGCCACGAGGGTGGGGTAGGGGTAGGCTGTATACCCTTACAGCCAACTTAACGCCACATCTCCCTCAGCCCAAAAGGATTTTGATTATTTAAAAAAAAAAAAGAACGAAAGGTTTTTGTACTGAATAATCTAACAAAATGCACTCATGATCCTTGGTTCACATGTTTGCATCAGAGGTACCATTATTCAGGCTTTTATTCTAAGAAAAGCCTAAAGCAGATATGCCAGTACACCTTTAATGGTGACATAATCCTGTTCTGTTCTTTTGACGACCAAATGTAGAATTCATACGTACGTTCAAAGACATTGACAACAACTGGGCCGCACTTCTGCTAAAAAACGCACTTTTGCACTGTTAACAGATAGCGTGTGTTGTGGGCCCTTTTAAGCATCAGTTGTTAGGTAATATCATCACGTACACATATAAATTTGTCATTTTTATTCCTCTAAACTGGAAGCCAATTTAGATTTCTAGACAGGTGAAAGTTAACCACTGTTAACCCATGCCATAATTGGGAGAAAGAGTATAATCAAGTGGGTATGATTAATGAGGATAAAGCTGTTTTTAATTCTGTTTTATCAAGAATTCTTCTTACTTAGAAGTACTAACCGTATGTTATTTGGGATATTGCTCATAATGAATGTTGCTGTTTGGCAGAACATGATGGAAATTTAATGTGAGCAAGATGTGTCTGCACAAAGATGTGCCATGACTTTCCACTTTACATGGGACTGTGTTTTGATTTCACCACTTTATTGACTTGAATTCTTACTTTTTTTTTTGGTGTCCGGTTTTAATGTGCATTTATTTTTGATTTTGGGATTGCCGATCACCAGCTCTGTATACTGGATGGATGGGCTGTGATGTGCCCATCTAATCCATTGTCTTGAGAATCAGTACACATACCAAAATGAGGGAGAGTGAAATTGACATTAACTGACGATTAACTTGTCAGATATGTGCTTTCAGGATTATTTACTATGTTGAAGTATAAGTGTTGGAGATAGCCTATAAATAGAACGCTCCCTTGTGCTTTGTGCAAAAAATGTCCAAATTATGGTTTATGACTATACATTTTTAACCTTGTGCTTTTAATTTCAAATAACCCATCTGAAATTAGGATTACTGACTGTGAATTTTTAACACGGTTTATATTTTCTTTCTCATATTACCAATACTGCATTTCTCTGCTGATTTTATTTTGTTTTATTTTGTATTAACTTCCAATTGTGATGCAGTATTTCTATGTTTAATTTATTATTAGCTGTAATCATTCTTTTTATAGCATTGCACATTGTAGTCACTTAATTGAGAATCAAGTTTACGTTTTACAGAAATGTAATATATGTGTATATATATGTGTGTATATATATATATATATATATATATATATATATATATATATATATATATATATATATATATATTAGATCACATTTTTCTGTATGTGTTTGAATACATTCCTCAGCTACCTCCGTATGAGATGGGAGAGCTCAACAGGGACAAATATCGAGTCGGTCGCCCTGATATCTTTTAAAAACATTCCCATTTAACCTGAAGGAACGGCATTAACAGATCTTTTGTGTGGGACTAAAATATAATTTTTCACGTAATTCCTAAATGTCTTAAATAAACATTGATTTTATGGACACAATGCCGCCCTGTGCTGTAATTTTCCCTGTGACGCACAACAACTTTGGGTCACACCCTTTGAGTGGTGTTTTAATTGAACAGACGTGTGCCTGTTCACTGTTAGTATGAGAGTGAAGGATGACTGGGAACATGCAAAGAGCCCTGCTGGTGTTGCTGCTCATCTCAATGCTGAACTTCTCAGCTGCTTTTCCCATGGAGCCACTTCAGAAGGTATAAGAATCTTTTTATTAAATGGGAATATCATTCAAACTGGTTATATTGAAAAGAATAGCAAAAACTGATGCAATGCATTTGTTGTTCATCATACAGACACCTCTACTGGTCCAACCATCAGATCCACAGCCGTCAGAAAGTGTAACACTAGGAAACTCACAGGTGAGAAGTGTGTTTGTGATGTGATACAATCAGACCTATTTGTTCATATATGTCGAATATTACATCTGTGCTGATGTTCATAGGACGTGAGGGTCAGCAGTCTTGGATTCCGTCTGAAAAGAGCGAATTCTGCTAACACAAAGAAACCGGCCCGTTACTGTGCTGGATGCTTCTCAGTTATTGGAGACCCAACGAGACCAGAGAAATGAAATCTGCTGTATCCAAATTCTGCATAATTCATATACCTAAATATGAATAACATTCAGTTTCTGTTGGAAAGAATAACTTGTTTTTGTATCTGTTTATGCAGCTATGTTTTAGTATACTATGTTAGATTGTCATTTCTTAATTTTGCATGAATGTGCACTTTTTTTATATATAAAACATTCAATACGTTTTTACTAAACTGCTTAAATTTGTGTAAATGCAGGATTGGGTTTTTTTTTTCAAAACACACCATGGTTACCTATTTGTACTAGAAATGTCAGTCAGCTATTGTCTTTTGTTATAGCTTTGTGTTTTTTCCCGATGCATGCAGTAAACTGCTATTTGAGGATTTCCTAAACAAAGAAATGATAGTTCAGAACGATAACATGGATTTGAAGTAATGTCTAAGTGGCAGTTTCATAGACGTGTCATTATAACCACAAGGTATCATTATCGTGTTAAGGAGCTTCAGTTTTGACCATAGTCAATTATTCATATTTCCCACACTATCATTTATGGCTTTGGTACCCGTGGGAGTAAAACAGAATATAGGCATATAGGATCAGGATATGGAATCAACTGGAGAGTCTTTGTATATAATATCAGCTAAATGCTAAATAAAAATGAATTGAAGTCAATGTTTTATGAGTGGATCTTCAATTTATGTCTTATGTTTTTATTCACTTCTTAACCTGCACAGCAATCATGTAGTCTATAGATGCTTTAAACTACAAGTGAGGAGAAACAAATGAAAATCAAGAAAATGAATGACATATTTCATTCATTCTTTCTTTCTTCTGGAGCACCAGGAGCATTAGAACCTGACGAAGGAAATCAAAAACATGTTTTTTAATCTCCAAAAAGCCTTGAACATCTTGTTCATCAAGCTTAATATTCATACTACAGTCAGATCATTTGAGAATCTTTTGTAGAGAAAATCTATTCCATTGAAACAGTACCTTCCGTCTGTGGACAGCTCTGTGGTTCAGATGTGGAAAATGTGGCATCAGTTCGTCCCTCAGGTACAGAAGAACAACCGGGGAACCTACAGTACAGAACATTGTGGTTACATACAGTATCCCCTGAGAGATCTGTCTGGAAGCACAGAAACTGAAACTAGGGAGAGTTTCAAAGAACTTAAGACTATGGGAGAACGAGAAAGAAGATTGAGTCGGGGCTTTAGTTGTTTTTACAGTCCTTGTCCTCCTGTCATAAGCAGATTGAAAATGAGCCTCACGCTGAGGAGTGGAATCTGCTCTCCTCTCCGTCCAGGATTCCATGATACGTTCCAATCTCCATCTCCAGCTTCATCTTGTTGTTGTGCAAGGTTTCATAGTCCCGACGCTGCTGCTCGATGTCCCCACGGATGTCATTGAGCTCGCCCTCTAGCTTTCCGATGACAGAGCCCAGGTTTTGGAGCTCAATGTCGTGCCAGTGCTTGGCATCGTTGAGGGCGTTCTCCAGGCCTCGTTTCTGCAGGGAATCAGGGATCATATAAAGTTCAGTCAATTGAATATTGTTGTGCTTTATGATTTTTTTTTTGCATCACACTTTGAGAAGGTTGTCCTACCAGAGCTCTAATCGACTCAGTCTCGGCCTGCAGATTCTGAATCTTGCACCCGGCATCATTGCATTCTGTCTTCAGACTCTCAAGCTCCTCTTCTTCTCGACTCAGCTTACTGGTCACTTTGTCGTCCTGTTGCGCATTCACACATAGGGGATTTTCATGTTATATGGTCATTATCGCAAAATAAATTCCAACAAGGTGATCAGGACCCCAAGAGGTATTGTTATATGTTAACATAAACTAGCAATGAACAATAATTTCTGTTTTAATACATAATGTAATTTATTACTGTGATAGCAAAGCTGAATTTTCAGCAGTCTTCAGTGTCACATGATCCTTCAGAGATCATTCTAATATGCTGATTTGGTGCTTAAGAAGCTTTTCTTATTATTTTCAAAGATAAAAAAACAGTTGTGCTGCTTAATATTTTTGTGGAAATGGTGATACATTTTTTGAGGATTCTTAGATAATTTAGGCATTTATTTGAAATCGAAATATTTTGTAACTCTACTGTTTCTTTTGTTTATTGCATCCTTGCTGAATAAAAGTATTAATTTCTATCGGTAGTGTAAATATCTATAAATTAATATATACGGCAAGTGTGTGTATATATATATATATAAGCAATAAGTGTTGTGCAGTGATACATAGAACCGCTGGGTGAAGCGGTCATAGCTGTGTTTTATCCTGAATCTAGGATTGGAACTAACCGTTTTTTATATACATATATATATATATATATATATATACACTGTATATATATGAGATTCATGTTCTATGGTTTACCTTGGACTCAAGGTAGACATCAATCTCAGCACGGTTCCTCTCAATGACCTTCTCCCAGTGGGAACGGATGAAAGCTAGAATCTGGTCCAGGCTGGTCTCAGTGGGAGCCTCTTCAACCTCATGCCCTGACATCTGCTTATAGAGCACTTTAACATCCTAAAGAAGAGCAAAAGAAGATCCTAATTTAACTCTAACTCTTAAGATAATTCTATCATTGGACTGGTCTTATTTCACCTCCATATGACTTTGCTCCAGATTCATCAGCTCATTCTTCATGCTGTCAATATCATTTTCCAGGTCCATCCTGGACAGGTTTGCATCATCGATGACTTTGTACAGAGAGTTAATCTCCTCCTCCACTGCTTTGCGGAACGGCTGCTCATTCTCGTACCTACACAATCGTGAATAAAAACACACTCTTTCCTGGAAATCTGTTCATGCAGATAAATGCTAGAGCGATCAAAATCTTTTTCTCTGTTTTAATCAATGAACCACACTCACACCTCTCTTTAAAGTCCTCTGCATTGGCTTGAACATTCTCAGTCTGGAGCATAAGTCGAGCGTTGTCCAGGGTGGCCTCACTGACCTTACAGAAAGCAGGAATATGTTAGCATGTGCGCCAGTAAATATGAGTATCTTTTTACCTCCTCAGTACTAGGAGGTTCATTTTTTTAAATAAAACCTGTTCCCAGAAAATATATATAAATTAATTTAAATATAAAGTTTGACCATATTCTCTCTTTCTCGAAATAAATACATATTCTCTAAGTTTTTTTTTTAAAGTTTTTTTTACAAACTCATTTTGTTAGATTTATGTTTAAAACAAAATTTCAGTGTGGTGTAAAAAAAAAAGTAAACTTAAATTTAAGATATTTTCTCTACAAAAAAAAAATCTTAGGATAAATTAATAAAAAATAAATATTTAAATTTAAAAGATATTAAAAGTTTTAATTAATTAATTTAAAAGTTTGCTCTTTGACCTCTATGCTTGATCTATACAGTCCAACTCCTACCTGTATATAAACATCTTCCCAGTCTTGCTTTAGGCCAGTCCATTTCCCGGCGCTGATGGCTTTCCTATCTAAGCAGTGTCTGATCTGTTCCTCCAGTTGTTGGTTGAGTTGTTCCAGAGCGTGAACTTTATGACGATACTCCAACAGGCACGTGTTAAGGCTGTCGAAGTCATAGTGGTGGCCTCGATCCCCGGGCTTGCTCACCACAGGAACGGTGCTTCTAAGGCCATGCATAAACACGCTGCTGATGCCCAGAGCTCTGCGGGACACACGTGCACCCAGGCTGCTGGTACCTCCAGTGGGAGCCATGCCTACAAACACTCCCCGAGGCGCAGAGATCCCTGTTGCACTCATGCGGCCCACACCGCCGGGCTGCTCCGCGGCAGCCTGGCCCAGGAAGGAGGACCGACGTCGTGGCAGAGGCATTCCTGTCCTGATGCTTTTTAAGTGACAGACCACTATTAGTCCATAGACATGACCACAATGCAAGCGTAAATATCCACTGACCTCCCCTCAGCTAAACGGCAACAGCTACCAGTGCATGCCTCTTTATGGTGGCCTGGCCTTCTGGAAAGCAGGCTCTTTGTTTTAATACTATTGTGATAGAGACCTGGTGATGCTGGTCACTGCTCTTTGTTCATCACCGCTAGGCAGTTTTCAGCTGTCTCAGCACAGTGGTCTTCTCAGGAAAGCTCTATGGACCAATCTAGGTCCCCCTCTCAGTATGTTTTCTGTTTGACACTGGGGAAACTATACTATCATCAAAATGACCCAAGAGAGTATAGGCCTACATGTGTATGTGGTAGGCCATGTGTTTGTGATATATTAGGCTATACAGAACCTCATATAAACAAGAGTTGTAAATGAGGGGGGAAAGGCAACAGAAAGAATTACTTGCTTCACAAGATGATTTTGCATTTGATAAGTAATCTTTACCGCATCATCCTGTTTGCTGGTGGCAGATGTATTCAACTGTCATCAAAACAGAAGTCAGAAGAACTTTTTTCCCCATGAGAAAGTGATAAGGTTTCATTAGCCTGTATCTTTTTTAATCACAGATACTGCATTAATATGGTCAATGCTGACTGATAACAAAAACACTGATTTATTCAGGAACGATGTTATAGTGAACGAGTCATTGAATCATTTATTTCATTTTTAACCGTTTCGCTCTTACAGAAACACTGATTCACTCAGTAACGTCACGCGTTGTGTTGCTATCAGTGTGTTGGTTTCTTTTAGAGATGTTTGTTGGCAGAGCAAAATAGATCAAGTATCTGATGACATTATATCTAAAATGTAAGTTTCTCAATATTAACTTCTTTATTGAACTGTTGTAAAACAATATCACACTTGCAATCGTATTAAACATGGCAACTGTTTGGCACACCAGGACGCTTTGCTGCTACAGTTAGCTGGAATTATAAATTTGTGTGATGTTGATGATTGGGCAATCTTTAACCTTGGCCTATTAATCTCACATGACCAGATGCTATAGCCCAGAGAGAATCTGATTCATATCTATCTATCTATCTATCTATCTATCTATCTATCTATCTATCTATCTATCTATCTATCTATCTATCTATCTATCTATCTATCTATCTATCTATCTATCTATCTATCTATCTATCTATCTATCTATCTATCTATCTATCTATCTATCTATCTATCTATCTATGTATCTATCTATCTATCTATCTATCTATCTATCTATCTATCTATCTGTTTGTCTGTCTGTCTGTCTTGCCGTTTTGTTTGAAGACATCTATGTAAATTCAGGGGCTTTCAGGACCTATACTGTATGAAACTGAAAATACATTTTAAAAGAAACAACGACATTTTAGTATGTAACCCAGATTCAACTTTAGTTTCACAATTGTTTCTCAGAGCAAAGAGCTCTTAGAATATCTTGCTCAAAGGGGCCTTTTCAAACAATAAGATACACCACATACATTTTGATGTACTTTTTGACTTCCAGCCGCGTTCGTCACCAGAGCTCTACTAGTTATTTCTGCATTATGAATAAATGTACTGTTATGTAAATCAAGAAGGTTTAACCTAACCTATAAGTTTGTCTCTTGCAATAAACCCCAAGTGTCAGAATAATCAGTAATGGAATAAAACCTCTTCCTATTCTAAATAACCCTGGGAGAAGTGCATATTGCACTTTAGAATGTTCTGGGATTTATATATATAAAAAAATAGTCTCATTGCTTTCCACTGAACCACAGACAATTCCTCTTCTGATCAGAACAACAGGGTGTGATTTCCCCTTCCCTTTCCACATCATTTCTTGTTGAAGGGATTTTATACATTACATTGATATTCATGTCTGATTCTGTGTCTGCATCCAGGGATCCTAATCTAGTATTAAATGATTTCATTTTCACAATAATTGAGTTGTCTTGGCCTTTCTCTTCATACGATAAAGGTTTCTATTAGATTAAATTTTAATTGCTCTAACATGAATCACAAATGTGGCAGCTGAGTGTAATTATGCCATGGGCATCCCTTGAACTTGCTAAATGAGTGAAGGTATGCTTCACCTGCCATCAGAACAGGCACAAACCTATCAGTAGAGTCTGCCCTTGAGCATAGCATAGACTTTCAAGACTAAGCAGATTCCACATTTTATTCATGTCACTGATACCAAGCACTGACCTTATGTAAGAGATCTGTGATAATAATTGCATAAAGGCTGGAGCTTACACAATTCACAGAAAATTGCGTTGTGTATGATGTGCTCAGACCTTTTAGCTTCAGACTATGATTCCATCCAGTCAGTGGATCAAACGTGTTTGATATATTGAGCCAATTTTAGAACACATATTGTTTTCATTTTTCATGCAAGGTTCATGCTTCTGTGGGAGTTTGTTGTGTTCGGAACACCGTGAAAGTCTGGTAGTGTCTGGGTTCTAAAAAGAACCATTGACCGGTCTAAAGTAGCAATGTAATCTGAATAAATTTAATTAAATATACATGCAAGCAGCATGTATATCACTAATTTTTTTCTGTTATAGTAAAGTAGATGTTTTACCAGTGCCTGATTCTTTTTGGAGGGCTCTTAAAAGCATAAAATTGTATATTTGATTGTATATTTATTTTATCATTTTAATTTAATTATGTTTAAGTAATTCCCCCTGTCTGTTGCCTTTGACGTCACAGCTCAGAATATTTGCTAATGAAGAGTATTTAAGACTATGTACTATTATAGTATTTCTTATATTTTTTTTTGTTTGAATTAGCTTTTATTTTTATATTTTCAGTTTTCATTTTAATTTAAGTTATGTGCTTTTGTCATTTTTATTAGTTTTTTAATATTTCTATTTATCTTTAATTTAATTTTATTTCAGTTTTAGTATACTTCAACTTAAGGCAAGATTTAAAATTCTCTTTAAATTTGTTAAAAATATATTTATTTTATAGCTTTATTTTAATTAACGAAAATGTTTTTTAGTTATAAATCAGTGTATATAAAGTAATTTTCCTGTAATTAATCTCATAGGGGATTGGCTCAAACAAATCTACAGTTCCACAAGCAAATACAGCAGATTATAAAAGTTTGGGAAACCTGTTTGGAAACAGTCATTGTTTTTTGCATTTTAGTTTAGTGATTCTCCAAAAGAGAATAAGGCCACTTCAAAATTTGGTGGGTGAGATTTAAGGGTGATATTCATCTTTTAGTTTTCAATGCAAATACAGCATTTAGATTGAAGTCCCATCCTAGAAGGAAAATATGCCTGCAGGTGAGAATATTTTTAGGTTTAACAGACAACCGATGCCATACCTTGCCACTGAGACAAGTTACAGCTTATTCTTTCTCAATAAAGTGTCTCTTTTTGCACTGCCCTCCCTCCCTTTAGTGTATTTAAAGGGCATTAGTCTCCCGTCCTGCCTGCACTCCCTGCTCATTTCAGACTCTGATCCTTCAGCACTCATCCATAGCTATTCACCATGGCTTTGTCTGTTTCCTTCGGCTCTTCCAGGATGTCTGGGGGATACGGAGGTCTTGGTGCAAGTAGTGGAGCAAGATTGGGTCTAGGGCTAGGAGGTGGTGCTGGCTTAGGTGGAGCTCTTGGCCTGGGAGGAGGACTGGGCTTTGGAGCCGGTGGAGGTCTTGGCCTTGGTCTTGGCCTTGGTGGAGGTGCTGGAGGTGGTGCAGGATTGGCACTGGGAGGTGGTGGTGGTGGTGGTGCACTGTTTGCCAGTCCTGCATTCGCAATGGGTCGCGCCGTTGCTGCAGGAGGACTCGGTGCAGGCGCCGCACTCGCCTCCGGTCCAGCATCAGGCTCTGCCTTGGCCCCAACACTTTCCAGAGCAGCTGAGAAGCACACACTCTCTGGGCTCAATGACCGCTTTTCCACATACATGGCCAAAGTACGGGCGCTACAGCATGAGAACGCAGCTCTGGAGGCCAAGCTGTCCCAGCTGACTGGGGGGACGGATGTGTCCCAAGAGTCATCCGTGACTGCCACGGTGGAGTATGAGGCCCAGCTGAGCGAGTATCGCAGCACATTGGAAACTCTCACCATCGACACTGTCAAACTGGAGATTGAGTTGGACAATGTCCGTGGAACTGCCCATGAACTGAAGGCTAAGTGAGTGTTTCCTTTTTTCAATGGCATAGTTTCTTTCTTTTTCTTAAAATGCTTAATGTTATTCAAACACTTGAAATATACAGCATATTGTCAATAAATAACATTGTTCTTTTTTTGGATTTTCACTAAGGCTTGACTTTGAACAAGGAGTGAAGTTTCAGCTTGAGTCTGATATTGCTGCCATGAAAAAGGTGAGCAGGATGACATCCAGTAACATAATGTATACTAAAAACGATCTGTCATTGATTTAATTTGTTGTTCGTAGACAAAACTTTGACCACAAATGCCTGCATCCCTTTTCAGGACATTGAATTGGCCTCCGACTTAAGAATCGATTTGGATGCCAAATTCTCCAGCCTGAAAAATGAACTGGACTTTGTCAGCAAAACACAAGAGGAGGTACATTTCCGTCAATTAAAATCTGAAATGCATACATGCAAGGAGTAATTACGATTACTTTGCAAATATAAAAAAAGCAAATATATGTATATTATTTTATTGTTTTCAATTATGAACATTAAAAAATAAAATGATGATCACTAAATTTATTTGATCAAAAATACAGTAAAAACACTAATATGGTGAAATTCTGTAACAATTTAAAATAACTATTTATTTATCATTAAGCTGATTTTTTTTTTGCATATTACTCCAGTCTTCAATGTCACATGATCCTTCATAAATCATTCTAAAATGCTGATTTGTTGCTCAAGAAACATTTCTTATTATTATCAGTGTTGAAAACAGTGCTGCTTACTATTTTTTGTGGAAACCATGATACATTTTTTTCAGGATTCTTTTAATGAATGGAAAGCATGGACAACATTTTTTTAATGTTTTGTAAAAATGTAAGACACTATGGGATTTTTGATTAATTTAATGCATCCTAGCTAAATACACGTATGTATTTCTTTCTTTTTATTCATTTCTCTCTGTGTGTTATGTCTATCACTTTAGGAATTGTCATCTTTGCAATCTAAACTGGGCACAACAACAATGGACACTTCAGTCTCAATGATTGAAGTAGACACCGGGAAGTCCTTTGACATCTCTGAAGCACTCAACAAGATGCGAATGGAATATGATAAATCTGTGCAGCAACACAGAGAGGAGGCTGAGGCTTATTACAAACTCAAGGTCTGCACACAAGAAGTGCTCACATTGTCTGAATGTTTCGATAATTTTTGGCACTCCAACTAAATGATGTTTTATAAACAAAGTTCGGGAGGAGCACGTTCAAATAATCAACCCAATCTACTTGTCATCAAACAATTACTATGTCTACCCTAGCAGCATGAGAAGAAGCATATATATATTCACTCTGTCAACTCACCTAACATTCCTTGACAGTTTTTCAGCATCCCTCCACCACCCCGACTCCTCACTCTTGGCTCATTCTTTTACAGCCAGGAATACGGGGGGAGTACTCTGGGTTCGGGCCGAATACCGAGCCCGGGGGCCGAATACCGAGCCCGGAGCCCTCTCCTCGGACAGCACGCCAAATATGCTTTTATTCTATCTGACTTATTTGTAAGTGTGAACTTGTGAATAGATATGCTCTCTACTTATGAATCTAGATGGATGAGATGCAGACGACCAATGCCAAAAACACCGAAGCCGTGTCATCGACCAAAGTAGAAATCACAGTTGCCAGGAAAGAGCTGCAGACACTGAATTTAGAGCTGCAAGGGCTTGTGGCCACGGTAAGTGTTAGACTTATTAAAGGATGTGTAATATTGGCCAAATCAAGGCACTTTTGACAGCAATGAAATGAAGTGCAATTTAATCAACTTAAACACGAGGAAGGTATTTTTAGGACTGTTCAGGTGGTAAAAGTGCTCAACAGTGGATGGCAGGTCCCTTGAGAAACAATGTTCGTCAGCAGTGTGAAATGCTTCAGCGCAGGTTCTCAGCATATTATAAACATCTCTTGAATAAATCACAGCTGTCTGAGACAGGAAACAAATTACATAGGAAGTGGTTTATTGATCTCAGCCGTTTTGAATTGGCAGCAAAAGCCCCAATGCCACAAGTTAAGTTGCACTGCTGCAAAAGTAGGCAGTTTTCTAAACAACTCAGACGTTTCAAGAGTTTTATGACATCATTTACAATAAATTCGATGTCTGAGAACATGAGATATCATAGTGCTGATGAATCAGGTGTTTTTGGTTTACTGTAAAGTTGGATAATTATTCTATGAAAAGACAATGAAACCACTTTATAAAAAAAAGGTAACACTTTAGTTTAGGGTCCAATTCTCACTAATCTAGTTGCTTATTAGCATGCATATTACTAGGATATTGGCTGTTTATTAGTACTTATAAAGCATATCTTATTCTGTATGACCATATTATAGCCTACATCTTTTAATCCTACCCAATACCTAAACTTAAAAACTACCTTACTAACTAATAATAAGCAGTAATTATGAGTTTATTGAGGCAAAAGTTGAAGTTAATGGTTAGTTAATAGTGAGAAGTGGACCCTAATCTTAAGTGTGACCCCCCCACACACACACACACACACACACACACACCCCACCCCGCCCACACACACACCAAGGACGATTACTATAGTGATAACAAATTAAAGTTTTAATAATGGTTCTACTTCTATGAAAATAGTAGAGTCCACACGTATATCAATAACAACACAGAGGAAAGATATCATTGGAATCACTTTCAGAGCTTTTTTTTTTCTCCAGCTGATCCATTCTAGCTAAAATCCATACAGCCAATTAGAATCTATCCTGCTTTAAAGAGCTTGAGCTTTTAAAGTGGCAGACAACAAAACTGCAGCTGGCACATATAATAAACAAAATGTTATCGTCCGTTGTCGTGGACGCTTAATAGTTATCATTCTTGTGAATAGGCCTTTAGTCTTTGAAACATAACATATCATGACAGCCATCTATAAAGAAGAACATTTGTTTGCGTTTATCTTTTCAGAACATGTCTCTGGAGCAGAGTTTAGCAGAAGCCCAGGCTCAGTCTAGTGTGGGTGTTGCTGAGTATCAGGCACAGATTGCTAGCCTCACATCAGCCATAGAGTTGGCTAAAACAGACCTTCACAAACAGATCCTGGCTTACCAAGAGCTGCTGGACATCAAACTCGCCCTGGATGTTGAGATCTCCACCTACAGAAAGCTACTGGAAGGAGACGACTTCAAGTAAATATCGTCATAAATAATCATTATGGCTAGTTGACATAACATGGACATCAGTGTGGCCGGTTGCATAAACATCTTAGACTAATCTTAAAAGTTAGTAACCTATTTTTTTTTCTTCCAAGATCGGTCCCAACTTTTTGAAGTTACATAAAAAGGTAGTTTGGTCTAATCTGAATCTGAGTGATTACCTCTTGTATAACTGCTAATTGGACAAACTAGTTATTAACTGACATAGTCTTAACATAGAGGCCAAGTTTATGCAACTGGCCCCAGGATCTTAGGTTAACATTTACATATATGTGCAGATCAAGGAAAGTGTCTAATTTATGTCGAGTTTTTCCACCATACTCATCTTTTTGCCTTCACTAGTTTATTTTAATGTGATGGTCTGTGGTATGACGTTTTCGAAATACAAATATTCTGTGTGGTTGCTTGATTGGTATCATAAATAAATTGGAAAGTGTTAGAATAACACAGGACAATTCTAAAACTATGTCAAGAGATTGCATTGTTTGCTACATTTTCTTTCTTTCTTTTAACTTTCAGGATGCCTGAGTTCACAGAGTCGTCCTACACTTTTTCAGGTGAGAGCTGCTTTTGTAGTTTCATTATCTTTGAGTAAATGGAAACCAAACGTTTATGTAAGTTTAACAAATCACGAGGACCAACAGCAACAATGATATCAGAAGCATTAGGGAAAGTCATCAGGGAGTTTCCTGACTACCTTAGAAAACGTATGTGGTCAGACAGTTGAATCTTATTGTGTGTTTGCTTGGTTACTGTTAACGAAACTGTTATATTTATATCAGTATGACTGCTCAAACCAACAGAATGTTAGTACACGTATGAGTGAGAATTTGATGATGAAGATGACACACAAAGATCTCCTTGCAATCTGAGATAAGAGAGATAAAATTCTGTCATCCTTTACACACCCTCATGTCATTCCAAACCCTTCTGACGTTTTTTCTTCTGTGTAATAGTAAACAAACATTCTGAGTAAAATTTCCGTTGGTACTTTACTGATGATCTTCAAATGAGCTGTTAACAGCATCATTGCTTTAGTGAGAACCGGATCGGTCCGATTTGTGAGTGAGTCATTTAGACAGGTTTGTGAACTGGAATCCAGCTGATGTAAAAGGATTATCAAAAGAACTATTCATGATATCAAGTCATATGAGTGCATGACAGCCCCAGTCCTCATTCACATTCATTATATTTAAAGAGTGGTCAAGATATTCTTAAAAAAATCACTTAGGTGTTCCATGGAAAAAGGAAACTCTTATGACTTATGATTGGCGGAATTTAAATTTGTTAACTATCCCTCCTACACACCCCTACAGCTATGCAAATTGTCGTTGATTTCAAAAAGCGGATAGAATGATCATGCTGGTTTAACTTTTCATGCACATGATAAAGTGACACAGGTTGTTGACTTATGGCTTTCACTTGTTCAGCAAATGGAATTATGAGGAAAACAGCGTATTCATCCATAACATGTAGATAAAATGTAAATAGTTGTGATGATAGGCATTTTTTTTGAAAATAAAAGTCCAGGGGCATGGGGAGGGGGGGCGCTTTCTCATCTGCCCTTTTCCATCCTGTAGGGAGGGCTTTGCCCCATACCAGCACCCCCCAGGACTCCCCCCATAACCCTGCCCCAAAGGACATACAAACTAGATACATCCTGACAGGCAAGTTTTACTTTAACATGCAAAGGCAGTGTAGGACAGAAACTGCTTCAGGTTTATGAATGTTGACAAATATTCAGCCAATTAATAGTGCTCATCCCTTGTCCCTTTCTCTCTCTGTTTATTACTGTGTGTGCCTTTATTCCATTGTCCCTTTTTTCTACCAACAGCTGGTCAAATAAAGGTCAAAGAAATTATTACAGGTATGTGCGCAATCATTTCCACTGTTTGATCTGAAGTCAACTTTTATTTGTGCTGTCCATGAGCTGCCCTTGCACTCGCCATGTGACTTTACTGTTTTTACCAGTCATCAACAAGACCAGCATGTGACTTTCCTCATCTTTCTTACACAGAGACATCAGTTATCTCTGATGCAGATGATACTGAATCCTCTTGAATTCTGGGAGGCCCTTCAGTCAATGCAGTCTTGATGAATGCAGACCCCTGGCCCAAAGTGTCATTCGCTGTTTCTTCAATAAAGCTGCATTTATGATTAAATCTATAGGTGTTTTGTTTTTCTCAATATAATATGTAATTCTAAGGTATTCAGTATCATTAGTTTACTGCAAAGAAGTCTCATGAAAAATTGTGTGATTGTATTTATTTGCACAGTTACTTGCTCAAAATTAATGCCAGATTGACAACAAGTACGTACAAACTACATTTGTTCTTTGAATGAAAGAACATCCCAATTCAGTATCAAACTTGAACAAGTAAATGTAGCTATATGAAATACAACAAAAGCACCTTAATTTACATAACTGAGTCAAATACATAGTACAGGGTCTCAAATTGGTTGGTAATGCTATACTGAAAAATAGTAAAAAGTTAGTAGGGGAGAGTTGTCACACGGGTAAGTTGTCACACTGTCCATAACTCCAACACTAGAGGCTCTATCTCAAAAATCAAATAGCCACTTTATGTGACTTCTTCTTCTATAGTCAACTTCCTGTTCACATGTGGTCAAGATCACTGTAATCTGAGGTTAGCACAATTTTCTTATTTTTCTGCTTAAAAAGTAAAAAAAAAATCACTTTACATTTTATGCAATACAACTTTGTTAGGTATGAATGTTTAAAATTATTATTTTGCACAAAATAGAGGAGACAGTAACGTGTCTTTTGGTACTTTAGCTAAAGTGATATGTTGAGCTAAACTTGAGATTTAGCCAACATTAGCTCACATGTCAATATGGGGCAAGTTGTCTCAATGACTTTGGGGCAAGTCGTCACATGTGACAACTTGCCCCTGTACAAATAAACACAGCCCCAGCACCAACCCTGTCCTGCCTAGCACGCCCAGTTATGCTTCTGCTATCACCAGCTCACCCTTACCCAGCAATGCTATTGCTGACAGTGGGCTACCAACTCCATTGGACATCCGGCCATATCCAAAAGATGGCCCCCGAAAACCAGCCAGCAAAGGAAGAAAACGACGCAAATCAGCAATACTTACTGACACGCCAGTGAAGCAGCAACTAGAAATAGAAAAGAATAAGTCTCAATCTAGCAAAAAGCTGTTTCAAAAGAAAGGGAAGCAGAAATCTGGACCTATGAAAAACAAGGCAGCTACATTTACATTTAGTCATTAAGCAGACGCTTTTGTCCAAAGCGACTTACAAATTAGGACTAATTTAAGCGAGTCATTGTGAAGAGGCAAAAAAAAAAAAAACACAAGAAGTGCTCAAAATACGAATTTCAGGCATTGTTCAGAGTAGCATATGCGTAAAATGTGTAAAATGCAACAATTGGGCCCATGATGCTTGCACCTCAGGCCAGGCAATTTATGTGTGTCAGAATTGTGACTCTGGAGATGAGTCCGATTAGTCAGATACAGGGCATCTGTTTTGTTCAGAGGTTAAGTTAAGCAGGTTATCTGCAGCATTCCATTCAGTTATCAGGATCTATGTGCAAGCCATAGAACGTTTGAGTTTAAAGTTCAAAGTAAAGTGGTTTTGCCACTTAATTGAAATGTGTATTATTTGGATTGAAATAATTATTTTTCCAGGTTCTCCAGGCATGGATGTTTATATTTCCAGGTCTGTTTTGAGTCAATATTCACAATTAAGTAGTTGTGTTCTTATTTTTTAGATAATCTAGTGTGACAACTTACCCGCCGATGGGGCAAATTGTCACAAGTGCACACTCGCTATTCAACAGTCTACAACTCCGTAATGAGATAAAATATGAAGATGTTATGAATACAACATATGTGCCCAAGACTTCCTTCTTTCATTTGGTATGAGATTTATACCATTTTGATGTATGGTGCTCAGTAAATGTTAGACAGTGTGAAAAGTGTGACAACATACCCCACTCTCCCCTAATGCTTCAGTGAGTTACAACCCAAAAGTACACGGAATTACACAATACATTTCATTTAGCCCTAAAACACAACACAATGTAAACAAACACCTGTGAAGAATCAATACGGAAAAATCCCTTATATTAACACAGTACATTGGGTATCACCAGAGAGAAGTCTGTCATTTTCATTGGAAGGTCCAGTTATAACCTTTTGATTAAACATTACGAATTAAAAAAAAAAAAAGAAGGAAAAAAAGAAACATTCACAATAAGATCTAGCACGCATTTAGAAAACAGATTTGGTGATATTTTTCATGTCGATGTAAATCTTTAAAATCAACTATACTCTTATCTTCTTTAGACACAATGAAGCTATAAACTTCCCTCAGAATCTTTTATGCTTTCTCTCAGAAGGTTGTTGTTAGAAGATCTCATGTTGCTCTGACGAAAAATTGAGGAAGTCACGCTTTGTGAAATCACGCTCATGTCATTTGTTTTTCTCACTTTTTTTCTATTTTAATTTTTCACTTTACCACTGTGATACCACAGGGCTCATGACACTATTCAAAACATCATGTGACTGAGAAGGGTATAATGGAAACATAGGCACTCAAACAAACAAACCCAAATAGATGTAGGCCTACACCTCAATTCAACCTTACTTTAGAGCAGAGAGGTAACAAAAAGAGTGAGTGACTAAAACTAAACAATCATTGCAGCTACAGATTAGCATCCAGCTAACAACCTGAAATATTTCTAGCCTCATCGCATATTAGTATTAAAATGCATTTTTTGGTTTATGCAAAGTGAATTAATAAACCCTCCACACTCAGAGTTAAGTTTGGTGGGGGTGTATGAGATGCATTATCTGTGCTTTGTTCCTCTATATAACCTTGTGGTCTTAGCATGTCGTGCAAATGCTCACCGCAGAATGTTCTCAGTAGTACAAGGTACTAAATGACACTTGTCCTCATCTCTCAGTGCCACAACCGTTGCTATGTTATGCAGATTTGTCATGCAAACTGACGTACAGGAGGGTAACCACCTAAATCAACTGACTTTCAGGTTAGTTTACACTGATTTAAAGCAAGACGTGCATTGCATCAGCTTTTTGCTATTTACACTTGTGACTGATCACTTTATAACAGTCCTAAGTTTAGTGAAATGACCTACAGATAAGGAATCTGTAACAGTTAGCTCTTTTTTAGCAGTGTTAACATTGAAAGGCTTTTGAAGGCAGTCTAACATGAATCACATGCTAACCTCCTCAACAGTTTTTTGAGTTTTAACTAGGCCTCAAACCACAGTTTGAGGAAGGTGTAAAACTCTGATGTTTTTTGTTTGACCTGGTCACTGGAAACTGCAAAGAAAGAGGAACAGTTTATGGTTGACTTGCGTAAATGTCATCTATGGAGGCCACTGGGTATAATTATAGACACAGAGCATGAAGGTCTAGCACCGCTTGCTCTTGTGACGTACACCTTCTCTCTCAAAAACATTCAGCAAAAATTTTACCTTTAGGGGTACAACAGCTTGTAACTGGGGTAGTTCCCTTAAAAGCCCTTTTTTTTAACCCATAAAAGGTGCATATTATTACCTTAGAGGTGTTACATAAGGTACAAAGTTGTCCTTTTAATGGTACTGCCCCAGTGGCAAGCTGAAGGTATAATTTGTACATTTTTCTGAGAGTGCTGTTTGCACTTTAAATGAATGTATCCAACACATTTTCGCACAGAAATAGTTTATACCAACACAGAACATGTTTTTGATCTTGTCACTGTCAATAATGTCTGGAAACCGAGCAATAAGATGAGTTTATAAATTGAGCAATCAGTACTGCATTCAGGAATGGCAACAACAGATCCAAGATAACCCAAAACTACTTGTTTTGAGAAGCCGTCTAACAGCATGACCTAAAAAAAAACTATCTTGCATATCTATGCTAAGCATCACGGCTGTTTATTAACACTGTTATATGAAATTAAATATTTTATATTTATATTTACTTCAAGGGAGAACATGCAGTCGTGTCTGACATGTGAGAAAGAGGAAATTTGTCCTTTGAAACAGGATATGGCATAATAGTGCATAAAAAAATAAATGTAATAAGCGTCTGGGTGACAGTTTTAACGATAAACAGGATGTCAGGGGCACGAAGATTCTCACTTAAGTAAGGAACTATACATGCAATGATGGCGTGTAAAAAAAATGCAAATGAAAGCTTATGTATGGTAAAACTTTAAAGGTTATCGATGCATAGCCAGGATCAGAAGTGTTGACGTATCATCTGTATTGCGTAAATTGTTGGTAAAGAAGTTGCTGTGTATGCTATTGCTCTAATTCATCAGCTAGCGAATGATTAGTGTTGATAAAAATCTGGATCCTGTCATGTCAATGTGACTGAAAACAGTGAAAAAAGGAAGGTAATACAGTTCCAGTTCTTCCTTGTTTTCTTTTTTATTTCATGGCAATCATGAAAATACCAGTGTTACTCGAGTTGAAAACAAGAGTTCAGTGTAGGCAACAACATCCCCCGACTTTTAAATGAGTCAAGATGTATAATAATAGAAATGATTGATCCAAAGTGTCAACATTCTTTCCTGGATGTCCAGTATACATATGGCATGCGTAAGGCAAGGCATTCACTCTTCATTCACAGTCAGAAAAGTTGGTTAAGGTGTTGGTAGAGGTGCCATTTGTCTTTTTTTTGTTGAGCATAAACACATTTTAGTCCTTTGCATGTTGCACCACAGATAACACTGCATGATGTTGTGCATAAGTTGTGATATTGGGGAGCATTTTCACACACTGTGAGTAAACAAGTGCAGCCAACCTAAAACTCAGTAATTATGGTTTTTGAGGCATGTCCAAAAATGATAAAATAAAACCAATGTATAAAATGGGCTCATAAATAAACATTTCATACCTGGCTGTTGTGTTAGAAGGTGGTTCTAAGAGAGGGAGGAAAAAAAAGTGTGAAAAGAGTTCATGCTTCTTGTGCGTCACTGTGGTTAAACCTCAGACCTTAAAAGCTTCTGCAAAACAGACGTTTTCCAGACGGCGCCAAAAACAACGTGAAAGTGATCATAGTGATCGGGAAGGCAGCAGACAGCAGCTCATCTCTATTACTAGTCCCTTTTTTCTCCAAGATAGTAAAGTAAGTACTACCTATACATCAGTAGAGTTTTTAGAGTATGTAAAGGAACAGGTTGCTAATGCTTAATTTCATAAACAGACCAAATTCAAAAGACTGATTGATAATGATATGCACTCTTTTTTTTTTTTTTGGTTGTGGATATTTGTGAATTTAATATTTAGTGTACTTAAGTGAAATATAAGTGAATCTTTGTTAATGAGTTTGTTTTATATTTAATAAAAAATATATATTTTTAACTTTTTTAAGAACAGAGATCAACGATGAACATTACCGAGCTTGTGACGCCATTCACTGACAATATGACGTCAGAATATGTAAGTGATATCTGAATATTTACATTAAGTGCATGCTGACAACTCTATGTCTCATTATGTCAATGTCACTTTCATTTGTATATGGCACTATTAAAACAACACATGTTGACCAATGTGTTTTACATCATCTCAGTAAAATATACAAAAAATGATGACTGGTGTTTGTCTGCAACTTTAACGTCAACAAAGTGTTGTTAAAATGCACATTATCGGGGTTAATAAACTAAAAGCTAAGACACATGCTTTGCTATATTTCACAGGATTATGAGGAATCTTCCACACCTATGGGTGATTATGAGGATGGGTCAGTGTGTGACAGATCGGCGGTGCGACAGTTTCGAAGCTACTATGAACCTGCTTTCTATTGGATAATTGTCGTTCTGGGAGCCATTGGCAACTTTCTGGTGGTCTGGATATACACACACTTCGCAAACCGCTTGAAGTCAATGACGGACGTTTATCTACTGAACCTGGCTCTGGCAGACATGTTCTTCCTCTGCACTCTGCCCTTCTGGGCCGCCGATTCCTTCAACGGCTGGAACTTTGGCTTGGCTCTCTGCAAAATCGTCTCTGCCATTTACAAAATCAACTTCTTCAGCAGCATGTTTCTACTTACCTGCATCAGCGTCGACCGCTACATTGTAATTGTAAAGACTGCCCAGGCGCAAAACTCCAAGAGGATTCGTCTCTTGTACAGCAAGCTCATTTGTGTGTTAGTCTGGATCCTGGCGGCCTTGTTGTCCATTCCAGAGTTTCTCTTTGCCCGTTCGAAACAAGATGACGAGGGCAATCACTTTTGCACCATGGTCTACTGGAACAATGAAAACAACCGTACTAAAATACTGGTCCTGGTTCTCCAGATCTGCATGGGCTTTTGCGTCCCTCTCATAGTGATGATCTTCTGCTATACCAACATCATCCGCACCTTGCTCAAGACGAGAAACTTCCAGAAGCACAAGGCCCTGCGGGTCATCATGGCAATTGTGGCGGTGTTTGTTATCTCTCAGCTCCCGTACAATGGCATGTTGGTCTTGGAAGCCACTCAGGCAGCCAATACGACAATTACAGACTGCAAAGAGGTCCAGCGCTTTGACATCGCCAGCCAAGTTCTGAAGAGCCTCGCCTACATGCACAGCTGCCTAAACCCGTTGCTTTACGCCTTCGTTGGAGTGCGTTTCCGAAAAGATGTGATTCGAATTTTCCGAAACCTTGGCTGTTGTCCAACCCTGAAGAACTCCAAGGCGTTGTTGGGAAGCCATCCCCGCCCATCTGTTATGTCGGACACAGACACCACCAATGCGCTGTCATTGTGAACAGGGTCAGATCACTCTCAGTGAGGCTTGCTTAGCAAAAGCTTCTGTTTTGCTGCAGGTGCTTGGCATCGGAGTTTCAAAACAGAAGTTCGAGGTTCCATAAGAGTTCTTTGCATGCTTGAATACATGTTGTGTGGAGGAGGGCTGAAGTAACCTGCTCACCACAATGAGATGGCTGCAACTTTGAATATTGCATAACCAGAGTTCTCTCTGTTTGACTGGGCCATTCATATGAAAGTAAAATCCTGATCAAACAATTGTGTACTGTATGAATACAGTATAAACAGTGTTGCGGCAGGGACTGATTTGCCCATTTAACTGTTACAATATTTTCCATCTATTGTTCAGCATTAATTTTTACGTTTATCAAATGTTGTATAACAAGTGTTTTTTTTTCTAAAAAATGTTTATGAATGTTATTTTATGATGCAATTTTTTTTTTTTTGAATTGCTGCAAAAGTATAACTGTGAAAGGTTTCTACATGATTTAAAGCCAGTTTTGTACAGTCAGGGTTTTGTATCTGTGTTGTTTTCATTTCACACCAAACATAATGTGTATAAATATTTGCTGCTCATTTTGTAAAATTTCAAACAGTATATTAAATATAAAATGTTAATAAACCTGATATACAGACTTTTTAATTGTATTCTTATTCCCTTTCACTACTTATACAAACACATATGCATAAACACACATTTTCTCCATCATACACTGATATCACTGGGGAAGTATACCATCAGACATTTTTTTTATTTATTTTTTTAACTTTAGGGCCAGAACAGCTTATCACTGGGGCACTTTCCACAAAATGCACCTTTTATGGGTAAATAAGGTACAAAAATGTACCTTTGAGGATACTGCCTCAGTGACAAGGCCAAGGTACAATTTTTGCACACAAGCGTACTTCTATTAATATAGACATGAGAGTATCTAAGATGTTTTAATTGTGATACTCGAATCTGGCAGATTGCCACAAGTGCGTACTGTGGTGTGAACCGTTGGGACTGTGACGTACACTATGTGTCTGGTTTACTCAATGTGGTCTTGTGGGGAGACAGACACACTCACTAGAAAACAGACACGTGATTGCACACACACCTTACCCAAGCATTTCAAAAATCAACACACAATGCGCTCAAAAAGTACCTTGAATTCAACAGACCTACAGGATGGGGCACAGAAAATCACATAAATTTCCACATATAGGCCTGTCTGCTTATTAAAATGAAAACTGATTCAAAAGGGGTTCTTCTGTAGCTGCTTAAAAATTCTTTAAAAAACAAACAAAAAATCCCCTACCATGTCTACTAATTTAAAAAACAAACAAAAAACACTGGTGAATAAAATATAGGCTAGTCATATAAAGTATAGGCTTTTTTATGGTGATTAAAAAAAGGACTCATTGCAGTACATGCTCAAGATCAAAATGTTCTGTTTCTCTGCTCTTACATATATTAGTGAAGTGCAGATAGGGTCAAATAACCACACAGTACAAGCACACCCCTGTCTCTGCTAAACTTACGACAGGAAGTGGCAGACAAGCCAGCCAGCATATGTTCTTTCCAAAGTGACAGACTGTCTGTCAATCAACAATACATCTATTAAATATATCATTAAAAATATATATATTAAAACACATATAATTAAAACTATAAACACTAGGCTATATGCGCATTGTGGCGTAGCCAATTTAAAAATTCTATTATTGTTTATTTAAATATTTTGATCAGATTATCGTTTGTTTTTATCATAGACTGTAAAAAAATAGGTTTTTATCTGTATGACTCCCCCTAGTGGACATGGACATTTTTTCCATCTTGGAACAGATGTTCAAAATAGGCCTATATCCTGCGTCGTCAAGTCATCTTCATTTATATAGTGCTTTTAACAATGTAGACTGTTCCAAAGCAGCTTTACAATGATAATAAGAAATTAAAGTAAAGTGTTTTGGCTTTATAGCAGCTCTAGAATAAAGTTATTGTCCAGCTAAAGTTAGTTTGATTGATTCATTTCCGTCGCAACGATCAATAGTTATTAACTTAGGGGCCGCTACCAGACGCCGTTTTAACAGAAAACTCTTAAAGTGTGAATTGCAGGTTAAATTTTGGTTAGGGTTAGGGTTAGGATTGGTGCCTATGCAGTGTGTGCATCTCTACAGCTCTGATTTGGACTGACACCATGTAAGTATATAATGTCTTCAGTCGTTGTCCCTCCTTGCTATTCTACATGACGGCAAGATTTTGAAAAGACTGGCTTGTTCCCTTATATTATCCGGGTTAAGTTTGCACCAGGCTAGCCTAGACTAGCTCTAGCGTAGCTACTCACCAGGACACCTGGCCAACCCTCCACTCATTCTCCTCACACCAAGCATTAATAACTCTTTGAGTGCCATGGGTCCTGGCAATTTCCTCCCCTCTCTCACGTCTGACCGGTTAAAAATTGTAGGGCTGTGGTCCATAAAGAATTTGATGGTTTCCCACATCCTCAGTCGTTCTCCAAATAGCCATAATACAGTAAGAATCTAGCTTGTTTTTTTCAGTAACTGGGTGATGACGTCATAAGAGGAACTCGCAACATGGGTTGCGAGTTCCTCTTATGATGTCATCACCCAGTTAAGACATAATTTTAAGACACCCATTTTAAGACATAAATAATTAAATATATACATATAGAGCACTTTAATTTACACTTTAAATGGCTGTGGTGGTTAACCTGCAACTTACACTTTAAGTTCTTTCTGCGCAAACTTCAAAAACGCGAACCAGTGAGAACGCCGACGGCATGCACATGCGCACCACGAGTTCAGTCCACATGTATGCGAGCCCGAACACACGTGCGCATTTTTACATTTTTGAAAAATTATATTAAAATAAAAAACACATGAATAGGCATGAATAGGCAAAAGCAATGTAAAAAAAATAAACAAATAATCACCAATCATTTTATAGGTTTCAGGATTTTTAAGCAAACTTTGTATAAGATGATTCTCAACTATGAAAGATAGTAGGTTATAACAGAATGATTTAATATACCATTTTGCTTTATGCAATATGTGGGTAAAATGGCCATAAGCAAGTTTTACCATTATATACAATGTATATACACTGTATCTAATTTGCATATCAATGAGTTCTTGGGGCAACATGTAGCCTAATGAAAAAAGAAGTGTAGGCCAGCTAATAAGAGTAGCCTAGGCTAATAATAGGCAACATTTTCATAATAAAAATGTTGCCAAGGTTGCAAAGCCAACTCCGTGTTATAAATATGTTAGAACTATCACTTATGCCACTAAATATTGCTTTATTAATAATATTCCTGATAAGTTTCATCTCCTCAGCATCCCAGATACCTTAGAAGAACTCGATATTGCAAGAAACTTTTGACTCTCTCTTTTCCAGCACTTTAGACACAGTTGCTCCTTTGCATTTAAAGAAGATTCAAGAAAATAGTCCAACGTCGTGGTACAACGAGCACACTCGGGCCCTTAAGAGATCACCCAGAAAAATGGAGCGCAACTGTAAGAAAACAAAACTAGACGTTTTTCGGATTTCATGGAGAGAGAGCACGATTGCGTACAGAAAAGCCTTAAAACCGGCTAGATCTGCTTATTTTTTTACTCTCTTAGAAGAAAACAAACAAAATCTTAGGTATTTATATGACACAGTGGCTAAATTAACAATAAAGCTTCTACTTCTGAAGTTTCCAAAGAGCATAGCAGTAATGACTTTATGAACTTCTTTACTTACAAGATTGACAATATTAGAGAGAAAATTTAACTATGCAACCATCTACTACAGTATCACATCAGGCAGTGCACCTGCAGATGGAGGACCTGCACCTTGACACGACCACAACGCATCCCTGAAGTGTCAGAAGAGATTGTGTCAACTAGCTCTCCCCTGTGAAGGCCTCATCGACACGACAGCCATCAGCACTGATCCTCAACACAGGTTTTTTTCTCCATTCTGCCACCTGATGGAGTTTTGATTCCTTGCCACTGTCGCCTTTTTCCACCTTTGCTGCCATTAGCTTGGCTTGCTTAGTTGGGGACATTAAATTTAACGTTAAATTTAAAATTCAACCGTAATATTGATCTGCCTGCATTGCCACTATTACACAAGAACTGAACTGAGCTGGACGATGACATCACGGTTTACTCCAGAGCGGCTATATATAGGCTAAATGAACAAAATTAATTAAAAAAAAATAAAAAAAAAATTAAACTGTGACGCTATTTTCTTCTGGAAACAAACTGTTTTGCATTATTTTCCTGTTATCTCTGTAAAGCTGCTTTGAAACAATCTGTAAAAAAAGCTATATAAATAAATGTGACTTGACTTGACTAATAATATCTAATATTTCATAGGAATAGCCTATTGAAATATAATTTCTTATTGTTTCTTATTTCTATTCTTAATGTCTCCAAAAATGCCTGATGAACATTATTTAAGTCCTTGTGTCCTCTACAGTGGACATGTATGAAATCGATATCCTGTTTCATAACAGAAAGTCATATTTTAATTAAAAACCCCATAACATTTGCTGAGATGTTGATTTATTTAAAAAATAGTCAGATTTAAATGATAATTACCAAATATTATCATATTTCCACAAGAGTGTTACATTTGATCACTAAATTAATGTCAGTTACTTTTAAAGAACAAGGAGAGGCAGTTTTCACAGTGAAACTTCCAAACGTTTGGTATCTCTGAAAAGCCCTGAATGTGCTCTTTACAAGCTCTTTACTTTATAACTGTGACATGTATGGTGTCAGAGAAATTCACTGAAATATAATGTCCACTACAGAGGACAATAAGGGTCTCAGGAGGATTCCTGGGTCCCAGGAGGATATGAAAAAATAAAGTTAAATAGATGTAAATGAGGAAACAATCTCAATCTAATATGTAAATAGAAGAAGACATAAAAACCAATCACATTTCAGTATGCAAATATTGGCGTGGCTTCATGATGATTTACCTGCCAAGCGTTCAGAAAGTATCATTGGGGTACTTTCTGGTTTCTTGAAAACCTTACAGAAATTAGCTTCAAATCCAAAATTTGAATGGTGTCTTCGTGGAGCATAACTGACTAGAGGGCTATCTTTACTTGTCCGGTGAATTTGGCTAATGTATCATTTTATTGTAACCGGCGGGTCCAGAGCAGGTTTCGGGAAGCTCGCACATCACCACTTGGAGGTGAGTGCACGTCTACGATACACTTTTCATAGTTGCACTGCAGACTTGAAGGGATGTTTTATCTAGACAACTTGTCTTTGTGCCTCTTCGTCGGAAGAGTAATATAAGGTAAGGAGTTTATTCTTATATTGGACCCAAAAGAAACAAAACCTTTGTGGAGCCTAGCCTATATCGTATCATAGTCATCAACTGGAGTGTTGCAAATGTCTGAAACTTCACTTCCAACAACAATTTTCAATTATTAATAAACAAATATCTCTGCAAGGTTAATATTTTCATATTACATAGCCTAATACTACGGTGTCTAGAGAGGTAACTTTAGATGACATATCCTTTTTCTATTGACACGATCTTGTCTGAATATTCTGTGTTCACAGGACGTCTACATTACTGTTAGTACATCAACTGGAAAGTCTGCACATGTCTGTGGTAGTGAACGCACAACAGGTATCATGATAGTGTTTCTGCTGCTTATGAAGTTACACGAGCTGCCAGTGTAACATGAGTATTATTCTGTTTATATCATTTTTGAAAAAAATATTTAGATTATGCCTGAACAGTGGCTCCAAAATGTATTTAAAATATTTGGACACTTAAAAAAAATGAGCAAACCAAGTGGCATTTCTTTTCACAAAAATAAATAAATAAAAGCACACATTTCAAGAATGTTTCACAGAAAGGCATTTGTTTCATTTTAAATTATGAAACAATAGAAATATTGTTCAAAATGAATAACAAAAAATGTCTGGACACTTTATGGTTGTCAAGCTTTAGTGGAAGATGTGGATAGTTAATGTGATGTTTGCCATCCATTAACATTTACCTCGAGACCAACTGGTTAAAAATAGGCTACTTAATAAAAAGTGACGTTAGTTTTAAAGTTTTGTGACATTCAGTAACAATTATATTTGTAAATAATTTGTATGTAAACATACAACATACTTAAAAGTACACTATGTAACTTTTGGCCCTCTGGATAGATAGGGTATCAGGGTTGGACAAAAGCGTGTTTTGGAAGAAGCATTGAATGTCTATTGACTATTTGATTATTTAAATGTACTTAATTCTGAACAAAAGTTACATAGTGTACCTTTTTAAAAGCTTTAACTTGACTGACAGCTTTATTTCCATGTTAAGCCATTGTATATTTAAATGCATTTTGCAGGTATCTTTAGCAGCCTGCATTTCCAATGCCTGTATGGCACAGGAACCAACCACCTGTTGCAGCCAGACAAAATCATCCCAGGTGTAAGTAGATACTGACTTCTTACTAACCCATCTGGTATTGCCAGCCAGATATACTCATCTGAGTGTTTTGGAAAATCAATCAATTCAGTAATTAGTAATTACCCTAGCACTGGCAGTATTAATGCTATAGATTCTCTATTACCTACAGATATGTTTAACACTTTGCGTTTAAAATCTAGGTCTAAGAAAAATGAGTACCGGTATATTAGAAATGTAGATCAGGACTTGGCACAGAGGCTTGCTGTGTTTGCCAGGAATCTTAACCTTTTGTTGAACTGAATGTTGCTTTGTTTCATGCTGCAACACTAGACTGCTCACATTTTGGCAACCTGGAACTGATACTCCATGCAACAATGCTTAGATATCAATTGAAGAGGTTAAATGGCATCTAGAGAAATATTTATTTTATAATTGCTTTTGTACAAATTATTTTCTTCAGCTTGAAGCAACATCATAAAACACAGTTAAGGATGCTGTCACACAGATGGCAGAGGCTTGGTCTTCAGCCTCCAATCCTCTGGGACACACAAGAACACATTTCTGAACATAGCCCTGAGGTAGAAACCAGACCAGCACTGGAAATTCACCCCATACAGGTCAGCTGCATCGTTTCTTCTAGGGACGAAGGACCAGATGAGATCAAGACAATCTGCGATGATCACTGTAGGAGTTGCAGTAATGAACCTCTTGAAGCAAATGCATCAAAACAGCCCTCCAGCCAGGTGTCGGTTGAGTCTGAAAACAGTGACCTCTCTGATCAAGAGAAAGACAATATCCCTGTACTAAAATGGGAAACTCCAGTAGAATTGGACCTGAGGCCGGACTCATTTGATAGAGATCTAGAATCTACAGAGACTGGAGAAGGAGAGCAAGTGTATCCTGAGGTTCTCCCATTTCCACTCAAAGACCTCGACTTTAGTCAGTTGCTATCCAGAGCAGATGATTTGGAGAGCCAGCACGTTTGTTTAACCGACCCTTGTCTTGCAGCTATGGCGGCACGCATGATAAAGATGGAGAAACTTCAGACTGCGACTGTACAGAAAGAACAAGGAAAGGCAGTCAGATCTCGTCCAGCAACTGCTTTGGTGCGAAGCGACAATCGTCTGAGACAGGTGGAAAGCCCTTATTCTCAGACAGAACACTTGAGGACTAAAGGCAGTAATTCAATTTTAAAAGAAGTTACAAAACTCACACTTTCTTCAAGCTCTCATTTAAAGTCCATGCATCGAAATCGTCCTTCGCCAAATGCTGGGAAGGTGTGGATTAGATTTCAGCAACCACCGGCTTTACCCAAGAAGCCACACTCTGGTGAGGTCAAATTAAAGAAGACTGATGCCCTTGTTCATGATCATAACGTTCATTCGAGTATGTCACCAAAATGCAATAGTCCAAATAGCTTCAAGAGATGCAAACCCACAAAGAAAGGCATGCCAAAGCCTCAGAAGACTTCCTCTGAATAGACTAGTGCTCCTTGTAGGAAGACATGATATAATTATCTTGAAAGGGTTTTAAGCTTGAAGATTGACAGTGTGTTATTAACTGTGCATGTCACTGTATTTAATGTTCCAAATTAAATACAAGTTAAGCTCCATCAACAACATATGTGGCATGCTGTCAGTTACCACAGAAAATAACCTTGAATTTTCCCTCAGTTAAAAAAACCCCAAAGAAACAGCAGCAGAACTAACTACTACAGTGTTATCGATATATCAAAATGCTATGTAAAAATGAATTGAAACTAGATAAGTCATTTTAAAATTCACTATTTATTAATATTCAGACAATATTGGCTACACATTGTTTTGCTGTGCACGGATGTAGATCATTTCCCCCAAGGGTGGATGAGCTCTTGAAAGGCACTTCAATAATAGAGTAGGAAAGCAGCTGGCCATCAGATCTTTCACACACTTGGAGTCACATTGACAGTAGGGAAAACTTTAACACTTACCCTGAAAATAGAATTGAAAATGGTTAGTTGTGGTTTAAAGTAAAGGTCACTTTTGTGGGTGACATGCAAACATGCATTTCATAAAAAGGAAAAGCATTACCTTTTGGTTGATAAATTTAGAATGTGTAATACCAAATTGAAACTTATGTTTGTTGAGCCAATTATTTAATTTGTGAGGAATATATATATATATATATATATATATATATATATATATATATATATATATATATATATATATATATATATATATATATATGAAGAGTTCAGATGCAAAAGCCTCTAAGTGCCATCTGAAATTTTCTTCTAGAATGATCATTTTTATCAAGCCCATATATTTAAATTCAGTCATTTCACTTAAATGGCAATGAAAATGACCTATTAATTGTCATTTAAGTGAAATGACTGAACTTAAATATATGGGCTTGATAAAAATGATCATTCTAGAAGAAAATTTCAGATGGCACTTAGAGGCTTTTGCATCTGAACTCTTCATATACACACACATACACACACTCAAATATAAATTGCAAATGTAGATATAGAAGTGTTATACTGCATAAACACACTTGGATGTGGCCAAATGATTTGAGAAGACTAACAACAACAGTATCTGTAACTTTGTCAAATTGTTTAAAGGCTAATACTGTAGTCAACTTAAAATCAACAGCTTAATTCTCATTAAGAGCTCTCGCTAAAACAGAAACCTTTTTCCAGATGAGATTTCCTTAAAGAGTCTTCTTTATCAGACAGCACCTACAATACAGAGAATAAATATAGCAGTATCTTGGGACATTACATAAAGCACATGTTCTTGAAATATCCTGTGGAAATACACAATTATCAGCTGACACACAAAGTGACTAAATTAGTCAATTTAGGTCTTGGATTAAAAAAAAAAATTCCAGGAACAAACCTCTGTGGTTCACACCGAACTAAAGTGAATTCAAGGTTTTCATGAAGCTGAATATGGACAGTTTATTCTGTGATCAGACCAATAATAATGCTGGCAGATAGAATTGATAAAAGTACAGAAAAATGTGTTATAAAATGTGATTTTATGTTAGGGCTGTCGAAATTAACTTGGAATATTTGGACTAAACTTGGGTAATTACTAGTGGATATATATATATATATATATATATATATATATATATATATATATATATATATATATATATATATATATATATAAATAAAAGTAAAGTCATAGAATTCAAAAGGGTGTACTTTCTTTTTCACATGACTATATATATATATAGCCATTTAAGTGAAATTACTGAATTTAAATATACAAGCTTGATAAAAATGATCATTCTAGAAGAAAATGTCAGATGGCACTTAGAGGCTTTTGCATCTGAACTCTTCATATATATATATACACACACACACACAGTCATGTGAAAAAGAAAGTACACCCTTTTGAATTCTATGACTTTACATATCAGGACATCATCTGGCGGGTTGGCAGGTTTTTAAAATTAGGTAAATACAACCTCAGATTAACCACCGTTATGGTTTATTTAACAAAAACTAGGCCAAAATGGAGATGCCATGTGTGACAAATAAGTGCACCCTTACTGCTTTCATAGGAATTAAGAGGGTAAGTAGCAGTCAGGCGCTGCTAATCAAATGTCTTTGATTAATTGATCATCTACAAATTCACCCCAAGGTCAAAACATGCATGCAACAGGACAATGATGCCAAGGAAACCAGCAAATCTACAACAGAATGGCTGAAAAAGAAAAGAATCAAGCTGTTGTACTGGCCCAAACCTCAACCCAACTGAAATGCTGATTTCCCAACAGATGCCCACAAACCTCAATGAACTGAAGCAACGTTGTAAAGAAGAACGGGCCAAAATTCCTCCACAATGATATGAGAGACTGAAAGTCATTTAGAAAATTACTACAAGTTATTACTGCTAAAGGTGGTTCTACAAGCAATTAAATCATAGGGTGCACTTAGTTTGTCACACATGGCTTCACCTTTTTGGCTTTATTTTTGCTAAATAAATAATGATACAGTGTAATATGTCGTTTAGGACACAGGTTATTTTAAGACCGGCTAATGACCAGACGATTATTTATGTCCTGATACGTAAAACCATAGAATTCAAACGGGTGTACTTTCTTTTTCACCTGACTGTATAGTATGTTTTCATTATAACATCACATTTCATTTCACATGCAATATACAAGGGTTTTAATACATGAACATATATATATAGATGCCTCTATATTTTAGAAAGGGGCCCTTATTATCATATTTGTGGTCCTTGACAGAAATTATCACTATACAGATCTACAGCTCAAGCCAAAAAAGGATGGATTTTATAAAAATATTAATAAAAAAGAGATTTAGTGATGCTACAGATGAGATGGGAACATAAATCCCGTACGCATCAGCTCTGAACTAGCCGTTTATTTCTAATCAGAGCTTTGCTTTGTGTTGGATCTAAACATGCCTTTAGGAATGACCTTGATAAAGGGCCTTGAAGAGGTCTCGTCCCTTTGAAAGCAGAGGCAGGCAGGAGGATGATGGACAGACGTGTCTCCATTGGCCAGAGAATATACTCGAACACAAAGAAACAATGGGAGAAATAGCACAAACAGCAGTTAGTGTCGATGAAACAAAACCCACCATAAGGTTCCTAAGACGCTGAATTATGTTCTTACAGCGTTAAGATTAACTTGAAAGACAGACAACTTGTGGGAAGTATAAATTTGCGTTTTTTGCTCCACAAAACATCTTTATTTTATGTTGTTTAATGACAAATAATGTGAATTTACAATAAATTCAAATTATTCCATTTTCATGCAGGACAGACTTTGCAAAAGATAACAGGTAATTCTTCCAGCATGAGCTATACTTTATGACCGGTGTATCTTAAAGGAATTGAGATATGAATAAAGAAGCAATTACCGCTTGTAACAAGCAGATTCATAGATCAGAGCAGGAAAACCCCTGTATCAAAAGACAACATGGTCACAAACACGAGAACAGTCACAGAAAAAGACATCTAAATTGTCTACACATAGCGAAAAACACACCAGAGGGGTTGTACAGTAGTGCATTGGAAACCATACATATTCTCATGCATATTGAAAAGCACTCAATAGGTTATACAAAAACTATGACAAGTGTGACAACTCTGAAAAAGGTGAGGTATGTCTATCGGAGGCAGTACACTGAAGGTGCTTGGTCCATTGCAAATACTTGGATTCACTCTTACCCTCAATGTCAACCATAAACGGTGCCAACCATTTTTGAGACAGCAACTGTCAGTCTTTTCATTCATTCAGACTGTTTTGTCTCTGTGAGAAGCCACAACAGAAGCTCTGTTTCAAAACCTATTTTAGGCAGCAGCCTAGCGGTCATATTTGGGGTAAAATAGTCAGTTTTTAATTATTTTACACTTTTTCTTAATTGATCAATAGTATGGGGTCAGTAATTTTTTTTATTATATATATATATTTTTTAATTATTTTATTCAGCAAGGATGCTTCCAACTGATCGAAAGTGACAGTTAAGACATTTATAAAGTTCTGAAATATTTATATTTCAAATAAATGCTGTTCTTTTGAACTTTATATTCATCAAGAATCTAGAAAAAGGTTTCTACAAAGAAATATTAAGCAGCACAACTGCTTTTTATTTGAAAATGTAGTAATTCACAATATTACAGTTTTTAACTGTATTTTTGATCAAATGCTTGAATGCTTATTAAAAAATAAAAATGTATTCCAACCCCAAACATTTGAATGGTAATAAATTGCATATCTACGATGCCTCACTAGGCTTTGGAACAGAGCAACAGGGAGACAAAAGGTTTTAATAGGCATCCATTTCTCCAAATTACTTTTTTTTTTTTTAAAGCAGAAGAAGCCAAAAGGGCCTGATGACGCTTTATTTTGGGCTTGAAAAGAGTGCAAAATGATGCCGTTTGTTTTGGAAGGGTTAGCTTACCTTCAGTGTACCAATAGAGGTGTACAACCTGCCTTTACAGAGGAGGCTTTCCCTGCAGACCAGGTCAAGCAGGACCCAAGACCTCAGATTCAGCAGAAACACACCTAGGGCAAGGGGCATGCCGGGCCTGCACGCCAGGTTGCGTTCTCACTCTCACACCTAAGGGAGGGTGGATATAGACAGCATTTATGCTGGCCTGACTCATGTCACACTCTAAACAGTCCTTGGTGGTTGAGTAATATTTGGTTTACATCAAATTCTAGAATTATACAAAATATAAGGTGTGCAAACTTAGCACAAAGATGGATATTCTTACATTCTGAACCTTGATCGTAATATCAAATATATCTGGCAATATCATTTTAGCTGCTACAAGAAGCTGTGTATGAAGCATGAAATCGGAACAATATAGATTATCTTGAAAGAATTTACTCTTTACACTTTATGGGGTGCATTGTAGGTCATCTAAAATAATAATAATAAAAAATAATCAAAGTAAATATTGAGTGTGTCCTGCGCTAAAAATGACTATGAATCAGAAATGAAAATAAAATAGCATGGCAATAGAATATGCAAATGTCTTTTGTTGTCTGAGTCATATCTGCAGATACAAAACCATCATGAGTCTCTGAGGTATGCTGCTGATCATATCCTCTCCTGGATGAAAGGATGCTGTAATGCCTGGTTGATGGTGATCCGCTTGGCAGGGTCCAGCATCAGGATCTGGTCCAACAGATCTTTGAGCTGAAAGACCTTCTTTCGCTGGTCCTCTGGTAGTGCCTGGCGACCCACCATGTCAATCGACAGGTCCTTAGTTGGGTTAATGGTGCTCATGATCGTGATCTTTTCCTGCACAATTAATTGGAATTAAACTGAATTCACAAAATGGCTTAGTGAGATTATCAAATTGAAAAGGCTACAATTTAATTAAATAATAATATGCACTGTGTTTTTCAGAGTAAAGCGCAGTCATTTTCCTTCACACTCAGGCAGATGCTCCACACACACTCGTCTCTGCATATAATATGCATTTGTGAGCACAACATGTGCCAACCATCTTGCCAAAATTCAAATTAGAAGTGCTTATAAATGGCATGTTGTCAACAAAACGGAAGCTAAAAAAAAAAAAAATTATAAAAAAAAAAACTTTCAGTAAAATTGCAATATGACCCCCCCCCAAATCATGAAGCCCTAGTTATTAGGTCAAAAACAAAACAAAATGAACGTGAATGAAATATATAACACTTACCCTCTCAGTGACCTTATCAACCTCAGTGTACAAAAAGTTCAAGTTTTGGTCAAAGTGCTGGTCCTTGAACAGGCCCTTCCTGATCATCTGTGAATATTAAATAATATTTTGGTCAGTTTTTAGTATGTTTGGTTCTAATTTTCCTTAATTCCTAACATTATATGTAATGTAAATTAATTCTTACTTTATTAGGCAATTTTCCTTTCAGGTCCATGGCAAGTTTTAGCATGTGGTTATTTGTCTTTCCAGGAAAAAGGATTTTTCCTGTGTAAAGCTCATATAGAGTACAGCCTACAGACCACATATCGATTCCATAATCGTATGAATTTCCAATTACTGCAAAAAGAGGAAGAAAAACGCTTTAAAACTCATTCACATTCAATGCACTAAGATGGTTTAATTTCATTTAAGTTTGTTTTAATTAGGTACAGTTGCTTTCTTAGGTCAATTCACAGCACACTTACCGATCTCAGGTGCCCTGTAGAAACGGCTGACCAGATATGGTGTTATGTCATTGTCTGAAACGTGAGACGCTGAGCCAAAGTCGCACAACTTGAGGATGGTCTTGGATTCGTTCACCTTCAGGGAGAGTCAAATACATTCATCTTATAAGACAGAAATGAAAGCTAGAGTCCAATATTTACAGAAAGAGAATGTGACCCACCAGAATGTTGTCAGGTTTGATGTCAGCATGCAGAATGTAGCAGCGTTTGAGGAGTTTGAGGGCCAGGAAAAGCTGCTGGCTATACGAGCGCACAGCCTTGATGTGAAGCCCAACGTCCTTGCCATACTTCCTCAACACCTCCCGCAGATTCATGCTAAAGCAAGAAAACAAGAACGTTGCTTAAAAGAACTCATGCTGCCTTGATAGATTCACATGCATAGATTCTTGTTGACTAATGTACCTGAGTGGTTCGAACACCAGACACAGATGTTGCTTGTGATAAAAGTGTCTAAACAGCCGCAAACAGTGGAACTTATCATCTGCATCGGCGTCGTTCAGTTTTTTCAGAAACTCCAACTCTTTGAGGCCCGTCTTTTGCCTGTGGGACAAACCAAGGGCTTCGGTCACATGAAGACCAAATCCACATCTATTCTAAATCTAATTTCTTGTCCAAATAAATCTTTACAATACAATTAGACATATCAAATCGCAATGTACGGTGTTGTTGGTTAAGAAATCCAACTGTACCAGACAGAAATGTTTAAAGGCTAAGCATTCAGCTTTTAAGGGAAGCGTCTTACATCATCTCATTGTTGCGTATTATTTTCACTGCCACTTCCTGATTGGCACGGGGCAAGTCTCTGGCTCGGATAACATTACTAAAGACACCCTGTCCAGTGTAGCCATACACCCCGTACCGTTTGTCCAACACCTCACCAATGTTCACACCTGAATACATTAAAAGAACAATCACGTTTTTGATTTTCTCTTTTAAGATGGATTCTACAGATTTAAATACAGCATTTGCTACAAGACAAACTCACGGTAATAGCCCTCTGCATCTGTCCAGTTATCTCTCAGACTTGGGTTCTCCTTAAAGTCCTTTCCGATGCCTGCGGCTCGTAACCTGGCACTCTGCGGAGAGAGATTAGATGTGGAATTGTCAGTCAACACAACTGAATTCAGAGAGTTGATTAAAACGTTCATTCATGAATGAGTGACTGACACAGTAAGAGACCATTTCAAAGTCTGAGAGGCCTCGAGATCCAGTGAGCACCACAGAGTCAGATTACCCACTTCAAAAAAAAAAAAAAAAGCTTTGAACCAAGTTTCCAGAACAGAAACAACAGCTTGCACAGGACTATGCAACTCTACCTGTAGAGATCCCCTTACATGGACAAATTCAATCAAATTCTGGGGCTTGCAAAGCCACTGACCTATACAATGGAAAGCAGGAACTTGGCTACTCACGTCAAAGTAAGCAGCGAACATGTCATCTGACTCTGTGAACATATCAGGGGCTGCTGGCTTTTTCAGATTAGCACCTAAAGAAAAAGAACAATGATGCAATGAAAGGAACGTAGAATCGCTAATAATGTATCAGACCACCTTGCATTACATCAGAGTGAATGTTTCATGTCTCATATTTTAATGACCATTTCCTCTTCTTCCTAAACAACTAATATGAGAGCCGGTTTGGACTTTATACTGAAGGGGTGGATTCTGGAATCCACTGCTGCTTCAATATATATATAATGAGTGATTATAATCAAGGTATTAATCAATATATTTCCTTCTAAATATCACATGAGTTGAATGCCTTCTCTAGGCTTATGAGATTTTATTTTGTTATAGAAGTTACCAGTGTGATTGGTGAAATGTTCTTTCTTTTCATGTATTCTTTAAAGGACCACGCCGACTTTTTGGGACTTTAGCTTATTCACCGTATCCCCCAGAGTTAGATAAGTCCCTACATACCCTTTTCATCTCGGTGCGTGCCGTAACTCTGTCTGACGCACACACCGCTAGCCTAGCACAATACTAGAGGTAAACGGCTCCAGCTAGCATACTGCTCCCAATAAGTGACAAAATAATTTTCCTATTTACATGTTGTGATTTGTATAGTGACAGCGTGTACAAATAACAAGGTCACATGAGACTAGGGGTGTCCATGGTTAACCGATTAACCGTTAAAAATTGCGTAACCGAGTGAAACATTTTGCTCGGTTAAGTGGCGTCAATGGCGTGCACTGAATTTAGTTGTAATACATTTTTGCACCACCAGAGACCGCTAGACCAGTTTTCTAATATGAAGCGGGCAAAGAAAGCGCGCGTCCGAGAGTGAAGGCTGTGCGAGAGTGAAGGCTGTGCGCGAGCGTGCGCGAGCCAGAAACAAACATAGTATCCGCGCCACTGATGGCAGCACAATAATATCTGTCTGCAGAGCCGCAGAGCCACAGCTTTACCCCAGCAGTTTTACCTCGAGCATGCGCAATTTCATCACAACAGTTTTACCCGCAGAGTCCGTTTACCGTTACATTAACCCATACAATTTGTATTATGCATTTCCTAAACATGTACTTGCTAATCAAACACTTTATCTGAACAAACTACTAATCTATAAAACACAATCGGTCTTCCGACCTTTTACTATAGAGCTGGTAAGTCCCGCCCCTTCCGTAAAACCCCGCTGGACCTCAAAGTTGAAAAACCGTCAATGCAAGTGAATGGGAGAAAATAATTATTTTCTGGTCCCGTTTGAATTGTGCCATGAATGTGAACATATGTTGTCTGTGAATTTTTTATATAATCTTTCATGTTACGAGTTTGACAGTATATGGTATGATTCTTCGGCTAGCAGTTGTGGAAAAGACATAATGAGAAAGACTACATGTCGCCTATGTGACGTCACCCCATAAAGTTGACTTACCCGTGGTTTTCACCAACCTCAACGATTTTGTCCTCTCCCTGAAAGAAGGCGGTGAAGTGCACCAAAGACACAGTCATGTTTAGCGGGATCCGTGAGCTAGAGCCGTGTGCTAGTGGTGGTGACGTTTCAAACGCGTCGAAAGCAGCGAAGAGTTGTAGTCCACAAAGTGCTTTCACACAAAGTCTAACCGTATCAAACTTCTACCCGCTAAATTGTAGCATTCTTCACACGAAAGATTATATAAAAAATTCAAAGACAACATATGTTCACATTCATGGCAAAATTCAAACGGGACCAGAAAATAATTATTTTCTCCCATTCACTTGCATTGACGGTTTTTCAACTTTGAGGTCCAGGGGGATTAGCGGAAGGGGCGGGACTTACCAGCTCTATTGTGTTGATATGCGCGAGGGAGAGAGCGCAATACAGCGCTCGTGTTGTTTGAAGGCGGTGAGAGTGCGCGCGCGCGGCCGGGGCTCTCTCACTGTTTGTTCTTGCTCCCTGTCCACTGATCTAAATAATTAGTTGTTACGACGACTTATTTGTTCCCTCGTTTTAATAAATCGTGGACACGTTGAACAAATTCCCTCCCTCATTTTGATTTAACGAATTACAACGTGGCCAAAAACAGTTTGATACTATTAATTAGTGAATGCTAAAGACCTATTTTTTTGTGAATTGGTGAATATTCAGGTGAATTATTTCGTGGCCACGAATTAATAATAATTATTAAACTGTTTTTCTTACCTGTGAAGATAGCTCTTCAGTGAAGGCCGACTATTCTCGTACAGCTTTTTATTCCTTTTTTAGGTGTGTGTGTGTGAACGGGTGAATATTCAGGTGAATTGTTTCGTGGCCACGAATTAATAATACCTCCGCACGTTTTACAAGACCCTTCTCGATCGCAGCGGCAACGAGCACTTTGATCACTTGATTTAAAAAACAAAACATTTCAGCGCTAGATCGCCAAAAAAAAAAAAAAAAAAAAAAAAAAAAACCAACGAAATGAATGCTCTGCTAGTTAACTGGAGATGTTTTGTTTATTTGGTATTCCTGCCGCGAGATGTTTCAAAAGTGGTGGGGACAATACAATATCGACCTTAGAAAATAGTGGTGGGGTCGTGGGGATATGTCTCACCCGCAAATTACGCCTATCTCGGGGTTGCGGCGCGCACACTATGGTTAACCGAGTATTAACCGCTAAGGGCCTCGGTTAACGGTTAATGAAAAACTTGAAAACGTGCAGCCCTACATGAGACAGTCATCTTCTAACCGTATACATTCTGGGAACTATATTCTCAGAAGGCGAAGCACTGCTACTTTGAGGGCGGAGTGATTTGCTCGCAGAACCTGAGAAGCCCCGTGGTGAGGAGCAGAGAGTTCGCTCAGAGTTGGAGTAAATCACTCCGCAGAAGTAGCAATCCATTCAGTCTTTTATTTAAAGGGATAGTTCACTTTGAAATTAATTTTTGATATGTTTTAGCTTACCTCAAGGGCATCCAAGATGTAGATGTCTTTGTTTCCGCAGTAGTTTCAATTTTGATATTTTTAGGTCAAACCGTTCTTGTCTGTCAGTCATATAATGCAGGTCGATGGTCACTGGCTCAAAACACAAGCACAGAGTCCAAATTAAAACAATTCCCCACGTCCAAATGAAACAATTCCCCATCATAAGTACACATTGATGGCCTAAGACACGAAACGAGCGGTTTGTGTGAGAAAACGAACAGTATTTATATCGTTTTTACCTCTTGAAAACAGCACACGTCCAAATGATCTGACGGCGCGGGCGGGTATAGATATATACACTAGATGTCGCTTGGCTACGGTTTAGTTCCAATGAACTGCAGTAGCCAAGGCGACATCTATGTATATATCTATACCCGCCCGCGCCGTCAGATCATTTGGACGTGTGCTGTTTTCAAGAGGTAAAAACGATATAAATACTGTTCGTTTTCTCAAACAAACCGCTCGTTTCGTGTCTTAGGCCATCAATGTGTACTTATGATGGGGAATTGTTTCATTTGGACGATGGGGAATTGTTTTAATTTGGACTCTGTGCTTGTGTTTTGAGCCAGTGACCATAGACCTGCATTATATGACTGACAGACAAGAACGGTTTGACCTAAAAATATCAAAATTGAAACTACTGCGGAAACAAAGACATCTACATCTTGGATGCCCTTGAGGTAAGCTAAAACATATCAAAAATTAATTTCAAAGTGAACTATCCCTTTAATTCTAACGCAATATTTTTTGTTTATAATGAAAATAATGGACTAAACCACTCATTTGACTGAAGTCTTTCTCTCATATGAGTGTACATCATTTTAAACGTTTGTCAATCAATATCAACTTCTTTGTTGTGTAAAACATTTTTAAGTGGAAAGGACATCTACATGTTTAATTAAAGGTTATTTTGCAGATGACATACCTGTTTTTTCTTGAGAGACAAGACTATGCTTCGCCTTCACATTATCCTCAAATGTGTCCAGGTTCTCTTGCTCATAGGCTTTGACATCAGCAGCCACACGCTCAAGGATGTCATCAGGTGACGGCGATCGGCTGCGAGTGCTACTCTGAGGACTGCCGTGATCTGAGAGTCCTGACATGTTACTGTCCTCATTCTCTGGCTTATATTTCTATACAGGACATATTACAAATACAATCACATTATATACTACAAACGTTTGGAGTCAGTAAGATATAAAAAAAAATGTATAATAATTAAAAAGACATCTCTTATGCTCACCAATGCTAAATTTAAGGAAAAATACAGTAAAAACAGCAATATTGTGAAATTATACAACAATTAAAAAAAAAATACATTTAATACATCCCTGTGATGGAAAAACTGAAAAAACAGACACACATGGAGCAGTGGGAAATTGGGGCTTAGGTGCCTTGCTCAGGGGCACCTCAGTCATCTCCTGCCAATATTGAGAATCGAACCAACAACCTTCGGCTTACCAGTCTGACTCTCTAACCATTATGTCACGACTGAAGGGAAATTTCTCTCCCCTCAAAAAAAAATCTTATTGATCCCAAACATTAGTGTATGTCTAAAACAAAGTAAAAGCCATAGCATAAATTAAAAATATTCTGACCTGCATGATGGCCAAGCGCTGGAGCCTCCTCTGCTCTATCAAAGCCTCCTCGTCCTCTTCATCAACGTCATAATCCTCAATCCTAGACACAGATTGAAGTATTCGTATTTACACCAAATATGATCAACAACATTGAAGCAAAACATAATTTTTCTTAATACTCACACTTCATCATCTGAGTCCTCCTGCTCAGCCTTCATTCCTTCAGACAGACTGCCCTTAAACATGTCCTCTCTTTCCCTGCTCCTTCTCCTCCGCCTTTCCTGTGACCCTGAACGTACCTGCTGTCTGCGCTCCATCCTGTCACGCTCCCTAGATCCACACAGTATTAATGCAGTGTTAATGCTACTGAGAGATTAAAAAGGGCATAACAGAAAGAAACACACAAGTTTGGGGCTTAATCACAGTAGGGGTAAATCATCTGCTTTACACATTCTGTGTAAAACTAATCCATTTGAATCGAGCGGTTTAGTCCAGATTTTCTGAAGAGACTTGATCCCCTTTATATGATGAACAGATTTAATTTAGGCTTTTATTCACATATAAACATTAATCAGCAAACATAAACAGAGGCTCAACCGAACCTGCTTGATGCATGAGAAAAAACCTCTTGAGGAAGCTCAAATGTGCTGTGTAACACATAATGAACCTAATTTTGGTTCAAGCGTACATGCTTGAGCTTCCATTTACCACAACTGATGTCTGAGTTTGAGTGTTTATTTATATTTTATGTGAATAAAATCTGTTTATCATATAAAGCAATCGTGTCTCTTCAGAAAATTTAGTAATAAACCGCTCAATTCATATGGATTAGTTTTATGATCTCTTATGAACTTTTTGAAGCGTCAAAGTGGTAGTTGTGTAGCTGTCAATGAAGGGGCAGAAAGCTCTCCGATTTTCAGCTCACCGAAATTTGTAAGCCTCTTGGATAGTTGCATCCTCTAAATGAGGAGTTGCAGAATTAAAAGCTACAGTACACAAGTTACCTGTATCTGAAAGGAGACCTGCTGCTTCGTCTTCTGGGAGAACGGGACCTTCGTCTGAGAGGAGAGTGGTTTAACCTTCGTCTGGAGCTCAGACAAGGACTCTCCTCTCTATGGCCCCCTACCTCATCACGAGATCGCATCCTGTGAGTATAACAAAAAAGTATGAAAACGAGTTTAAAAAAATAAAAAATAAAAAAATAAAAAAAGATTTTTGGGTAACAAGGAACATTCATATAAACAATATTAGTAGCCTAATAATAACAATGTGTTTATAAACTAATATATATCTTTTTTTTTTTTTTTTTATCTAATATTTAAATTTGATTTTATTGCAAATTTTTAATTAACAAAAAATATTTTTAATAGTTACAGATTTAGTTTTATTAAACAATAACAACACTGATTGAATACAGACGCAATTACAAAAAAATGTATGGTGGAATTCTAGCCAGCTTGAAAAGTTAGAGCAATGACACAATCATTTCTATCAAAGATTTAAATGAACAGAGCAAGAAAGAAAAATAACCTGTCATTGGGGAGTCTCTGACGCTCTTCTTCTCTCCGTCTCCGCTCAACCGACCGAGATCGCCCTCTCCTTGGAGGAGATCTGTTTTGGCATGAAGATCTATCCTGTCTGGATGCCCGGTCTGTGCTCTGCACAACAGGGAAGCGTTCCGGTGAGCGGAGGCCCCTGGGACGCACAGACGGGCTGTGCTGTTCTGGACCTTGTTTTCTGCTAGGAGACCGATTCTCTTTTCCTGATGAGGCTTCTTTTAAGGGTGCCTTTTCTGATTTCTTGTCTCTCTCCCTGTCAGCTTCTAGCAAGTTGGTGTTTCTTTCTTTAGATCTAGATCTGCTCCTTCTCGCTGAGGATCTGTGGTCTACAATTTGCTCTTCGGGTCGTGTAGCTGATTTTTTGTTGGTTGATGGCAATCCCTTGGACTTCACAGGAGATTTGGACCTCTGACCACCGTCTTTGGATCTCTCAATGCTTCGGGATCGTCTCTGCTCCCTCGCCTGGCTGGGACCACTAGGCCTCTCACAGATATTAACATCTAACCCAGTCTTACTAACTCTAATTTCTGATTTATGAGCCTGGACTGACATCTCGTCAGACGTGCTTCTGCCTTCCAGCAGAGAATAAAAATTGTCATCATCTATGCAATCCTGTCGAGATCTTTCAGCATGTCCCTTAGCTATTACATAGTCATTGAGATCTTGTCTCTGTTGTTCACCATTTTGCACAGCCTCCTGGACCTCGCCATCCTCCTCTGAATCGGAGTTATAACCCTGTAATATCAGTCCCATACCTGATTGCACAGCCCCTTCCATTAGCTCATTATCAAGCTCTGCTTGAATCATGGCCCTCTGTTTCTCCAGATCCTCCAGAGCAGCAAGGTCATCAAATCTGGATCGCTTTGGAGAGATGACAGCACCTTCATAGCCAGCAGAACAGTTTTTATCGTCGTGGAATGAGTCTCTGTGTTTCCGCTTATGTTTGTGTTTGTACTTGTGTTTGTGGTCCTTCTCATCTGGTGAGGGATATTTATGTTTTCGGTGCTTGCTTCGATGTTTGTGTTTCTTTCTCTTGTGTCTTTCCACCCTAGCGAAGTCCATGTTATTTGCTTTTTTAGCTCCATCTTCACCGGATACATGTTCATTTTCATCCACGCTGTCAGAGCTCTCCATATCATCCCTGGAAAAGAGTAGAGAATAGTAATATGATATTAATCTACTTTCCAACAAGCACAACAAAGATATAGCCTGGTTTTCTAGGATGTATTATGATAAATGTCTACAATTTGAAGGTATTCAAGACTAATGTTTCATTGTTGTTGGTTTAAACGTTAAAGTATACGTTAATGAAAAACACAGCTGGTTTACGTCGACCAGAGACGGACAGAAGTGTTAACAGATATTGACTAAAAACTGCATGTCAAACCAGTTGTACAGAAACGTTTTCACGTTCAATACATATAACTTTTATTTAAATATCTAAATACCAAAATAATGCGATATAAAGTCCGTAATGGTGTAACTTACACATAATCCTTCGCTATTGTTTTGGCTAATGCGTCCGTGTTCGCCATCTTGATTTATCCTGCTGTGCTGAGTGAATTGTTTGGGAAAAAAAAGAGTCGATTCATTATTCAGTCTGGCTTTGATACCATTTATAACTTTAAAATAAACAATCAACTTGTCTTCCAAATACTAATTTAAAAGGGTTTTAACATTTTCTTCTCACTATACATTATAAAGTGGCTATCCGCAAAGGGAAATTTTAACTGAACTGACTGAATCACTGAATCGACACACTAATCGGTTAAGTTCATTGGGTCATTCTTTACCAAACACCGCATGCGCAGTGTGTATTAAACGCTGACGAACGAAGGGATCTTAGAAAATGTCTTGTCTACGAACAGTTGTCATCGATTTAGTGTTCACTATTTTGCCTACACACTTAAAGTATTTGTAAATTAGGTTCGAGCACGAAAACAACGTTTAATTTTGTCAGTACAGAGAAAAATATAGCAAATGTCACATTTTATGCTGTGGATTGTAATTACGCCGTGGTCCCTAAACCGCACGTTTGCTTCCGCAGCACAAGCTACGTCATTTAAAGACACCACTCTTTTGATGCAGGTACGTACATAATTTACACATCCTTTACACATAACCGGACACTTTATTAGGTACACGGTCACCTGTTCGCAAATATCTAATCAGAACCTTTTAAATTAATATTTGGAAGACAGTTTGATTGTTTATTTTGAAGTTAGTACTGGTATCACAGTCAGACACTGTGAATCTACTATCTTCGTCAAACAATTCAGCACAGCAGGATCTTTCAAAAATAACAGAAACATCAGAATGGGAGAAAGGTAATTTAAGTGATTTTGAAAGGGAAAATGAAAGACCTGTTTCTTGTCACTCTCACTTGGTGCAATAATTTGGCCACAACCACGACTTAAGCATCTTAATCTTCATTTAACATTAATTGTTAATTAAAAAACAATAAATATTTCATACTTAGGATAATTTACAAGACCGTATAATGACTAACTGATCTATTTTCTTCTTCTAATGTTTCCTAGAATGGGTGGGTTTAAAGATGCATATCAAGACGTTCAACCAGTAACCCTTCGAATTGCAGAAGAAAATGTCACTTCCAGTCTCTACTGCAGCTCAGCCGAAGGCATTGAAGCTCATATGTCCTCTTTAGTGGAAGCTTTCTTAGTTGAAGTATACCGATGTAGAGTCTGTCAATTTACCAGCAACCAAAAAGCCAAGATTAGCCATCATGTCATGGAAAGACATGATCCAGTGTCCCCATGCCCCCATCTGCCATGTCTGGAGAAAGAGGATGAGGAGAGTTTGGGCGTAGGAATGAGGGTCGTTGATGAAGATGAGGTCGACCATAACAGCTCTCCATACGACCTAGAGAGCGACCTCCATTCTGGCTCAAAAAGCAACGAGGATCAGATGGACATGGAGCGTATGTCTTTCCTCCTCCCGATGTACGGCATGTTTCAAAACATCAGCCCACGGTCATGTGACATTGGCCTGGGCTCCAACTCTGATGGCAACTTGCATGTGGCACAAACTTGTGAGGTGACTATAAAGATTCCTGCAATGTTAAAGGGATAGTCCATCCAAAAATGAAAATTCTGTCATAATTTACTCACCCTCATGTTGTTCCAAACCTGTGTGATGGGCTTTCTTCTGTGGAACATAAAAGAAGACCCTTTTAAGAATATTGGTAACCAAACAGTTTAAGTTCAATGGGAACCAAAACTGTTTGCTTACCAACATTCTTCAAAATATCTTCTTTTATGTTCCACAAAAGAAAGTCATACAGGTTTGGAACAAGAAGTAAATGATGACAGAATTCACATTTTAGGGTGGACTATTCCTTTAATTTAATTTGAAATATTAGATCATTTACATGTAAACTTTTGTTTTATGAAGGTGAGCACACTCTTTGAGGAGGGTAGGCATGATGAGGACAGCGAGGAGGAAGCTGTGTTTCAGCTAGAGGATACTGGCACAGATCTGGCTGTTCCTTTGAGCAGTGGAATGGACACAGAAGTTCAGGATGAGGAAATGGCCCAGTCGGCTCATCTCATGACTCTTGGGTTGTGCAGAATCTCAAGCACGAAGTGTCCACCTCAGTCTGCAAATTCAACAAAAAGCCTATCCCATCCAGAAGGTGAGCAGGATGCTGGAGATCCCTGCATGGATGCTGAAATGCAGAAGCCGTCTGAGGAGGAGGATGGCGGATTGGCCTGTATCCTCTGCCAGACAGTTGCATCCAGTCGTAGCATGCTAGAGGTGCACCTAAAATGCCATAGTGGAGACCAAGGCTTCAGATGCCCTCGCTGCGGTTGCGAATCAGAGGAGTGGGTTGATATGGAGCAACACTGGAGGGGACATGGAAAAAGAAAAGGCTCAAAGAGGCATAAATGTAGTGTTTGCCCCAGGACATTTAGGAGAGCTGATTCTTGTGAAGCACATGAAGAAAGGCATAATCAGCGGCATCACTGTCGATCTGAGTCTGGAGGGCTGGTGCAGTGTTCTCTGTGCCTGGAATGGTGTCACTCAGGGAAGGAGTGGGAAATACACCAACAATGTCATTTTCAAGAAGGATTTAAATGCTTACACTGTGATTTCAAAGGTACAAATTATTTACTGTATGCTATACAGGTGTGACAAGCTATAGCCTATGTTGAAGTCCACATTTTGAAAGACTTGACCCCAGTACAAGAATTGTAAGTTTTGAACTAGTATTTTATTAATGTGTATTGGCAGGATGTACAGATCAAAATCGTCTTTGCTGAATTGTTGGGCTAGATTTACCCTAAAAGTTGGTTCTGATCCAAAGCATAATCACAATAGCAGTGTTTGTTCTTTTTAACATGTGTTTTTAATATTTATTTTATCCAGACCCGTAACATTCAATTATAAATTTATTTTTAATTAAATATTGGGTACTATACGGTTATCCGGACCACATGTGATGACCTACCCCAACCCCGCCCCTAAACCTACCCGTCACTGGGGTTACGACCAACCAAGAGCGGTTGTGGTCACGTGTGGTCAGGTGTGGTCCGGATAACCGTATAGTACCCAATATTGGATAAAGTCTTTTTCGTCTCAGACACCGAAAATCATAAACTTTAAAATGTTTAATAATTTGAAACATTTCATAGCCATTTTCTTTGTCTTGCTCTGTATTTCTGTTGAGTTTTGCTGTTTCTTATATTTTTTGTTTTTTTGTTTTTTTGTTTTTTTAAGAGAAGTCATGGAAGAAAACACTGAAGCATATTCACACTCAACACAAACAGGCTGATCAAGAAAAACAGATTGCTCACAGTATGTAAGTATCTTTTGTTATCATCGGGTAGAAATAAAAATGTATAAAATATTAATCTCATCCTTAATCTTTATTAAATATTTATAAAAAATATTAACCTCATCCTTAATCTTTATTAAGTAAACCACAAATTAATGAAAAGAAAATCATACAAATTCATTGGTTAACAAGAGTGGGAACCCTGAAGAACATTCGCCTCTTGAAACTTCTGAAATCCTGAAATTTACAGAAACAATGAGTATCTGTAGATTTAATATATTCAAAAATGATTGTGGACGACAGGGGTCTCGGAGTCCAAAAGGTTGAGAACCACTGCTTTAAAGAGTATTTGGTGAGACTGTCAGACTGCTGAAACCGACTTCTTTGCCTGTACTCAGAGAAAACCAGCAACTTAACTCATCCACCAAATACCCAGAATGCCTCAGAGGAATGAAGCCAGAGTCATGGTCCCAGGTTAGGAAGAAGAGGTTGAAAAACATGGTTGCGGGAAGGGAAAAGAGCAAAGAAGGAGGAAAGGACAGAGTGGTTCACCTGAAGGGTGAGACATCTGTTGGACTCACTGTTTCCAGACGGAAAGAGTTCTGCTGCAACCTCTGTGACAAGTACGAGAATCATTTCTTTCCTTGCTATATTATTTTGACTTAATGTGGTCGTATATTATAGTACATACACTACTGTTCAAAGGATTGTTATTATGTGATAAATAAAAGGTTCAAAAGAACAGCATTTATTTGAAATGGAAATCTTTTGTAACATTATAAATGTCACTTTTGATCAAGTTAATGTGTCCTTGCTGAATAAAAGTATGAATAAAATCTTACTGGCCCCAAACATTAATAAAAAAAAAAAATTATATCTAGAATAATCATGCTTAACATGCCTTTCCTTTTCTTTTGCGATAACTTTTGATTGTCAGTTTTCTATAATTTACCTCTGTCTATCTCTGTACAGGAAGTTTTCTACCAAGTTGACCATGCGGCGTCACATGGGCATTCATCAAGGAGATAAGCCATTTAAGTGCCCACACTGCCACTACTGCACTCGTCTCAAAGCCTCACTCAAACAGCACCTGCGCGTCCACACAGGTGCAGTTTCAAGCACATTGTAGATATCATCTTTTAATATTAAACACTTAAAAGCAGTGGCAATAGATCATTGTTTTCGGAATGACAGTCACACATCTTGTCCATCACTCCTTTATTATTCCTGGTCACTAAACAGAAATTATTATTATCAGAGCCAGGCCATTAAATGACATTCCCACGCTACTTTAATTAGAAATGGAGCAAATATATGGAGAAAGACGGCTCATGGTGACATGCAGAGATTTAAAGCTTAATGGAATTCCTTTCAAAAGACTGGTTCTCATAGAACAGTTGCCATGCCATTGCACTGCCTGAGTGTGAGAATTCTAGTGATTTGTTTTTCTTTTTGCTTTAGGTGAGAAGCCATACAAGTGTTCACAGTGTTCCTATGCTTCTATTGATAGAAGCTCTCTGCGCCGACACTCAAGGACGCACACACAAGAAAAGCCTTACTGCTGCCAGTACTGTCCATACAGCAGGTACATGTACTCGCCTGTCATAAAGTCGACAGACTACACTTGTTTCATACAACATCTCTAGCTAAGAATAGTCCTCTGCGTTTTGCTTCAGCATCCAGAAGAAGAGCTTAGACCTCCATTCACGGCGTCATCACACAGGAGAGTCATTCCCTTGTCACCTGTGCCAGTATTCCACACCAGACCGCCAGCTGCTGGTGCGACACATGAGGAAACATCACAGTGCCGAACAAACCGCCGCACTGGGGCAGAGGATCAGCTCTGGTTCTGGCTCCCAAACCGCACCTTCTCAAAGAGCACGGACATCCAAGTGATATGATTTGTAAATAAAATGTATTTTTTTTAATATACATTTTTTATTCCTTTGCCTTGGGAGTTTTCTCTTTCCAGTCACTTATTTTATTCCAGTCACTTATTTTATAATGACAGAGCAAAGTATTGTTTTCTTATGCAAACAAAGTAAATCAGTAAATTCCATATACCATTGCTATTGGAATATTATGTTGATCACCTCAGCATTGACACAGTTATTAAAGTCATATAGGTGAATGTAATTTACTCTATTGTATTCGGTGGTTAATTATAGATTTAAAATAGTAAGGGATGAAAGGATTGACTAATGCCATGATACAGCAAGTGTAATACTGCGCTTAAAACTACAAGCAAATCCCACTAGCAATCCAATAGAAACTGGATTATCCAACCTGTTGCTCAGTGCACCATCAGCCAAATTTCACTTTAACAGAGGACTACAAGCTTTATGTAGGCGCTTTTAAATGTTTGTTTTAATTAAAAGTTTTAAGGATACATACATTTGTAACATTTACTTTGGGAGTAATGAGAAGGAAACTGGGTAAAAGTAGTTTACTTTTAATTACGTTTTTTTTTTTTTTTTTTTACCATCACCTCGAGCTCAACTCAATGCATTATGCAAACGAGCAGCGGCGGCAACCAATGACATTGCCGTTAGTGACCTGCCGCCTGACACAATTGGATACTGCGACAGAATAGGAACGCCCACTAGCACCCGACAGGAATAACAGACTCGATGACCTTTAACAGTTGCAGTCGATGTGTGAACTTGAGAAATTCATGGTTTTGGATGGGAATTCACAGGGACTGCGCACACATGGGGCGTTTAGAGGTCACTATCTGCAGGCGAAGAGGAAAGCAGAGGAGTTTGAAGTTTGTACAACTTGTGTCAGAAGATTTGCGTATCCCACGAATGTAATCCCACGATTTGCTTTCTAATTTTGATGGATATTTAGCCGGTTTTCGATTTTGAAGCGGAATGCATCTTCTCTTTACTTATTTCTTTATATATATCAAATTTAATTTCGAGATAATTTCTATTTAATGTGTTTGACACGATTCAGTTATGGCAGGTGTTGATACGGATTTCTTGCCTCACCTGAGCGTAAATGACTGCTGGGTCGTTGGGCTCGACCGCTTCGCTGTTGGTCCTGCTGGAGAAGAAGACGAGTTTTTCGAGATTAGGACCGAATGGTCTGAAAAAAGCATAACATATCTGCGAAGGCGATATCACGATTTAGTGAAACTTGTTAAGAATTTGAGTAAATCATTTCCAGACGACAGAGGACGTTTGTTGATGCTTGATGGTATGACATTTATGTGCATTTATGACATTTGAAATAAGTGGCGATTTAACTGATTGGAGACTTGTTGTATGTGTTCATGTTTTTCAGCACTACAGAGGATAAAGGAAGCAGAAGAAAATAATGATGTTGAAACCAGGTTGGATGAAGTGGAAAAATTATTGAGAAATATAATCAAAATGCCACAAAAGGTCATTCTAAAGAATAGCCTGCCCATCCCCTATGTCAGTAATAATTGAATTGATGCCCTATTGTATAGGTTCAATAATTATGCAAGTAATTTACTTTACAGTTCTCTCAGTCTGAGGCAGTTCTTACATTTTTCAAGACTTCACCTGTTGACTATACCTTGAAAACCATGTATGAACCAATCCAGCCTTTCAACAAGAGTCCTGTCACTGTAGCTGGTTTGTAGTCATGAATTCTCCTATTTTCTTGATCTTACAGAGAACTGATTTTGGATTTTAATCAAGTTTTTTAGCTAATATAATATGATGCTTTTCTACAGATGTCAGAAGGGCCAATGGGTTTTGTTTGGCCAATACAGAAACAGTTATTTTTGATGCGTATTTACTAGCAGAAGGAGCAGCAGAGCCATCTTCAAAGTAAATATCTGACACATCCTAATAGTCACTCTTCTATTTCTTCTATTGATATATTGCTCATGTGAGTTATGTGGAATCAGCATGTATGGAATCAAAATGTATGTTTTGTTTCGTCACATCCAGCTCTGAGATTGAGTCCCAGATATGGAACAGAACGAGAATTCAACATGGAATCCGATGCGTTAAGGAAACTGTACACAAACCTGGAAAGGGCTTCATGACTCCTGGTACCACTGAAAGTAAAGATACAGACTATCAACCTTTAAAATCACAAATTACCTCTAGCAACTTGACCTACCTCCACCAACAAGCCAGTGAGACAGACATCCTTGAGTGACATAATGCACTTGACTGTGTAATTACATCTTTCTATTTTAAAAGTCTACAGATATTGTCATTTTTAAAGTTTTTTTTTAAAACAAAATAATACACTTCTAAATGATTTGCAAAGATTTATAAAAAATAATTATAAGATTTATATGATTCATATTTTCTATGTTAAGATGAACTGTAATATTAATAAAAAAAAAGTTAAGCAGGTCTGATTAATGTTTTTTTTCCCCTCTCTGTTCATTTTATGGCATTTACAAATCATCATATAATCATATAAATCATATAAAATGTTTAGTTGATAGCTTTAATAGTTCATTTATTGTGAATGAAGGTTGTTTTACACTATACAGACACACACACACACAACCTATATCCTTAGGTTGTTTTACACTATATATCCAAAAGTATGCTGATACTCAAACACCACACTTTATATTCTTGTTGAGCATTTAATATCAAAACCTTTGGCATTAATGGTTTTCACTCTCCTTGTAAGTCATCAAACATGGCTATGGGGATATGCTCCCAATCTGATGTCAGTGTCCGAAGATGAATGATGTTGCAGTCAAGTTTATTCCACAGGTGTTCAATGGGGTTCAAGTCTGAACTTATGTTTAGGCCTGTCAAGTTCTTCAGTAAATCATTAATTTATGGGCCTTGCTTTGTGGCCAAAGGAGGCATTGTCATGTTGTAAGACAAAAAAAGCCCTCTTGTCAAAAATTTGGAAACACATTCTAAAGAATGCCATTGTATTTTAGATTTTTGTTCCCGGGAATTAAAGGGCCTAGCCAAATAGTTTGCCCATTAATTAGAAGCTGCGGTGCTCGCATATGTTTTTCCATGTAGTGCTGTGTTATAGTACTAAGGGTACAATAATTTTTGATTCACTCAAACACAATTAAAGGTCAAAATAAAACTATATTCAGTTTTAATAATGACTGCTGGGATAAATACATCTATTTTTTTTTTCTCAAGTAGGTCAAGTCACTATCCTGAAACAGACTGAAGGCTAGAATAGGCTGATCATTATTTAGCTGGAACATGGAGAATCGTTTCAGACCACATTCAGGTCACTGAGCAGTTCTCACGATAAGGGATGTTAATCAGTCCTTATTGAAACTGTCATTGTGCTCCATTTTCACATTGCATAGATTGATCTGACTCACTGCATCCACTCAGACAATCCATACACCCTTAGTTTTGGGTCAAAAAGAGTTGTTTCCATCAACATCTGGCCTAATTTACTACTCTAAACAACAAACAAAGGACGCATTTTTGTAGTTAATGAGTTCTAAAAATCGAAACAGCTCTCTACATTTCTTCCTGGTGACCTCTTTACCGCTCACATGCTTGTCCAACTCACTGCTGGGGTGCTTGCCAACATTTCAAATAATTACACATTCAAACTTCAAATGATATTATGAAAAAAGGGCCATTCATGTGGAAGGGGACATCTTTCTCTGTGTCATTGCCGTTTATTATCAAACACAATAAAGAAAACAAAGCATATGAAAAGTCTACATACAATGTTCTCTCTCAAGTCTCAAGTCTCAAAAAAATTTTTTTATATATATATATATATATATATGGGTCATTGACGAATAAGGTTTTTAAAAGTGTAAAAAAATAGAATGGAGATATAACTATATTTGAAACCATTTTTTAGTTTACCTAGGTGTTAACAATAAGATTTTGTGGTTTGTACAATCAATTAACACTGTTTTTTGTCATTTTTTACAAGATGGAAAAAAATTGTCACCAAAAAAGTCATTCGGGTTAACCACTGATTTGAAAGTTAAAAACTGATTTGACATTGATGTTGAGATAGTATATAGTGTGTACCACAGAAGAAATATTAAATAAAATTATCACTGATCTCATAAATGTAATCATTTATTGGACTACTCTAAACACTCCAACATATTTAAGTAAAACATTGCACAGGGAAAGGAGAAAAAAAAGAGCCTTATCTGCTTTATATTTGTATTATTGTAGTTCCTTTAGTTATTAAAAACAATATTATTCCATTTAAATATTTACTATATCGGTTTTACCGAATGACTTTTTGACACTTCAAAATCTTTAAAATACCTTTATATGTAGTAAAAAATAATTAAAACCTTTCGGATTCAGTAAAAGAGATCAAGTTGTACTACCTTACATACTTTGGATGTTATATATTTGTTTTTTTATTATTATTAAGGCCTTTGGACAAAAAAATGACCCGTCACGTCATTGACCCATATATATATACACTCACCTAAAGGATTATTAGGAACACCTGTTCAATTTCTCATTAATGCAATTATCTAATCAACCAATCACATGGCAGTTGCTTCAATGCATTTAGGGGTGTGGTCCTGGTTAAGACAATCTCCTGAACTCCAAACTGAATGTCAGAATGGGAAAGAAAGGTGATTTAAGCAATTTTGAGCGTGGCATGGTTGTTGGTGCCAGACGGGCCGGTCTGAGTATTTCACAATCTGCTCAGTAACTGGGATTTTCATGCACAACCATTTCTAGGGTTTACAAAGAATGGTGTGAAAAGGGAAAAACATCCAGTATGCGGCAGTCCTGTGGGCGAAAATGCCTTGTTGATGCTAGAGGTCAGAGGAGAATGGGCCGACTGATTCAAGCTGATAGAAGAGCAACTTTGACTGATATAACCACTCGTTACAACCGAGGTATGCAGCAAAGCATTTGTGAAGCCACAACACGCACAACCTTGAGGCGGATGGGCTACAACAGCAGAAGACCCCACCGGGTACCACTCATCTCCACTACAAATAGGAAAAAGAAGCTACAATTTGCACGAGCTCACCAAAATTGGACAGTTGAAGACTGGAAAAATGTTGCCTGGTCTGATGAGTCTTGATTTCTGTTGAGACATTCAGATGGTAGAGTCAGAATTTGGCATAAACAGAATGAGAACATGGATCCATCATGCCTTGTTACCACTGTGCAGGCTGGTGGTGGTGGTGTAATGGTGTGGGGGATGTTTTCTTGGCATACTTTAGGCCCCTTAGTGCCAATTGGGCATCGTTTAAATGCCACGGCCTACCTGAGCATTGTTTCTGACCATGTCCATCCCTTTATGACCACCATGTACCCATCCTCTGATGGCTTCTTCCAGCAGGATAATGCACCATGTCACAAAGCTTGAATCATTTCAAATTGGTTTCTTGAACATGACAATGAGTTCACTGTACTAAAATGGCCCCCACAGTCACCAGATCTCAACCCAATAGAGCATCTTTGGGATGTGGTGGAACGGGAGCTTCGTGCCCTGGATGTGCATCCCACAAATCTCCATCAACTGCAAGATGCTATCCTATCAATATGGGCCAACATTTCTAAAGAATGCTTTCAGCACCTTGTTGAATCAATGCCACGTAGAATTAAGGCAGTTCTAAAGGCGAAAGGGGGTCAAACACAGTATTAGTATGGTGTTCCTAATAATCCTTTAGGTGAGTGTATAAGGCAGTATTATCTTATAGTGGGTAAATTTGATAATAAAGCAAAATAGTCCAGAAATAGTTCAACATGATTTTAACAAGGTCAACATTTTGAGTGTTTTTGTTTACCATTGCCAAAGGCCAAGTGACACTTTTTGACCATTACAACAAGCCAAGTTGTGAACTACTTACTGATCAATAATCACTTGGTGGTGCATTGATTAGTATATAAAAAGCTAATGTAGGGAGCCACCATTCACAGACTGACACAAAGAGGAGAACAGCACTGTTTATTTAAAACAAGAATGTGACCTTTTTTCCCCAACTATTTTAGCAGAATTTCCTTCAGTTTTGTATAAAAAATAAATTTAGGACTGAGACATCAAGCCACACATCATGAGCCATCACTCTTCATGGAGAGGGCATCATTGTGCCCCTGGAGACAACAACTGCACTGCAGGCTTTAAGGAGTCCCTGGGCAGCAAGAACTACAAGTTACTCCATGTGCCTTTCCATGGGCCGACCCACAGCCACCACCATGAGCCTCCACACCCGTTTCCCACCGTGGATGTTCCTGATCATGCTCACTACATCATCGGCGCTGTCATTCTAATAGTTGGCATCACCGGAGTGATTGGAAACGCACTGGTGATCTACGTGTTCTGCCGGAGCCGTACTCTTCGCACTGCAGGGAACATGTTTGTGGTGAACCTGGCTGTGGCTGATTTCTTCATGTCCCTCACTCAGTCGCCCGTGTTCTTTGCAGCCAGCCTGCACAGGCGCTGGATCTTTGGTGAGCGCATTTGTGAGCTCTACGCCTTTTGTGGTGCCCTTTTTGGGATCTGTTCCATGATGACTTTGACTGCCATTGCTGCTGATCGTTGCCTAGCCATAACTCAGCCTCTTGCCTTGGTGGGCAACGTTAGCCGACGCAAAGCAGGCGCGGTGTTGGCCGTTGTGTGGCTCTACTCCCTGGGCTGGAGCCTTCCGCCTTTCTTTGGCTGGAGCGCTTATGTTCCAGAGGGTCTTCAGACTTCCTGTTCTTGGGACTATATGACCTTCACTCCATCAGTTCGAGCGTACACCATCTTGCTCTTCATTTTTGTGTTCTTCATCCCACTAGGCATTATTGTCAGCTGCTACGTTGGAATCTTCCAAGCTATCCGAGCAATGGGAAAGGAAATTAGAGAGTTGGATTGTGGGGAAACGCAGAAGGTGTATGAACGCATGCAGAACGAATGGAAGATGGCGAAAATCGCCCTCCTGGTCATTTTGCTTTTTGTAATATCCTGGTCGCCCTACTCTGTGGTGGCCCTCACCGCCACAGCTGGCTATTCCCATCTCCTGACCCCCTACATGAATTCAGTACCCGCTGTGATTGCCAAGGCCTCAGCCATCCATAATCCCATCATCTACGCAATTACACATCCAAAGTATCGGGCGGCTATTGCCCGTTACATTCCAGTACTCCGCACCATCTTACGCGTGAAAGAGAAGGAGCTCCGTTCCTCTTTTAGTTCCGGCAGCGTTAGTTCCCGTCGTCCAACCCTCTCCAGCCAGTGCTCCCTGGGAGTTAGCATCGGCAATGCAGCACGAGCTAACGGCCGCTGGGGGAAGAAACGCTTGTCTTCTGCTTCAGATAGTGATTCTTGCTGGACTGAGAGTGAGGCTGATGGTTCCAGCGTCAGTTCCTTGACGTTTGGTCGTCGTGTGTCCACCGAGATCTCTACAGATACTGTCATTCTTTCACCAGGGTCAAGTAATAGCACTGCCAGTGGGCAGAAATCCGAGAAGGCCCACAAAGTTGTAAGTGTACCGGTGCCGTCAATTACTTTTGAAACAGATTCAGCAGATGAGTCTCTTTCTGATGGAAAGGCTTTGCTTCTCGGAGGGAACTAAGGGAATGACGCAGCTCTGCAGGGTACTAGTAACTTTAGTAGCTTTGACCTATTATTTTTTATTAAGAATAGATGTCCTTATTTACTCTTTGCATGTCGTGAACAACCCTTGTCTTGTTAGTTTTGTGAACTTTGTTTTTGAAATGAAATGATTTCCAGGTTATGTGTGAACTTAGAAAATGTATTATTATTTGAATTATAAAACCGGAATAATAACCATCTTGTTTTTTTTCTGGTGTGATCAAGATATTGTGGCATGTAGTGTGAGTAAATGTATGTTTACATATATATAATGTTATTAAATGAATATAATGTTTGGCATAATTTTTATTTAAATAAAACAGCATTTACAGATATCATCAGTAGTCCTGCTTATTCTGACATTGTGTATTTATATTCTAATGTTATTTAATTCTAATTGTATTTCAAATTTCAGTGAAGCCACAATACAGCAAATTCAGAAAAACGTGGTGGCCTGTTTTATAGGGTCAATACTAAACTTATACTACAACTATAAAAAAAACACACACACAAAAAACAAACAATTAAAAACAATTCAAAATTCCTATTAAAAGAGTCTTAGGATCTCCCAAACAGAACACGAGGTCACATTTTGTTCATTGTACATTCCTAAAAATGAAGGCACTTCAAGCACACTTAAAATGTATGAATTTCATTGCATTAGAAACAGAATATAAAACAATGCATCTTTTCTCAGAACTAAAGGGTTCATATTAATTTTAAACAGCATATCTATTGGTTTTAATGTAATTTTTATTATCAACTATTAATCTTTTTGTAGAACAGTTTGCTTGAAAAGTGACTTTTATTTTGAATTTTTTACTATGATTTGTGAATTGTGACCCGGATGTTGTATGAAACAATGACACGCTGATGTTGCTGGCTTCACTCGTGATGTATTATCTTCTTCAATCGCCAGTGTATGTGACTGTCCGCTCCGCCGCACGAGAGCTGTGAAACATTTGAAGCGAAATATTAATGGCAGACAGAAGATTTAAGAAATAACTGTCAATATGGGGGATGATGGTATAGACTACAACATAGTTTTTCCAGAGGCACTTATCTCAGGTAAGTGTTGTTCTGAGGCTGACAGCCGCACTGGGTTGTTTGTTTGATTAATTCTTTGTTGATATGTTCAGTCTATTCAGCGCAAATGCATGGAAGCCTGCAACCTGTGTTTATAACCGTATAGGCGATAAATTAGAGAGCTTTAATAATAATAGGGATTTCATGTCAACCACTAGGTGTGTGTATCAATGAATCCGTGTTGTATGGATACGTTATTCTTATGTTGACAGAGAAACACTGGCGCGGATCAAAGGAGCCAGTCGTTATTCTCCTTGGCTGGGCAGGCAGCAGAGACAAACATCTCGCCAAATACAGCTCCATTTATAACGAACAGGTGACACATTTTCCTAAAGGCCTTGAAAACATATGTTGGCGTTTCTTTAATAATGGACACTTTTGGCCCTGTAAAGTTTTTAAAAAACACACACTTTAGCTAGTTTGTTTTCTACTAACATACATGCACCACAGAGTTTTTTTTTTTTACAAATTTTTTTTCCAATCACAAACATTTCCATTACACACTATCATTTTCACAACATCTGATATGATGTATAGTCTTTAAAACCATTCTGTACATTAAATCAGGCATAATATGTGTGTATCATGAATACCCACATTCAGTCTTAATATAAAATATTTTTTTTCATTTATCGTATTCACGCATATGTCTTATATTTAATATCAAGCATGATAACTTGCATAACCTTTCTGAACTTTTTATTAAATGTACAATAGTTTGTTGTGAAAAATAAAAAAAAGTAATCTATATATAATTTTTACACAATTATTGAATGTTTTATTTTCTTTGATTATCATAGGTCTAATGTATATTTTTTGTAATATTTATTTTAGTATTTTTTTATCTAAAGTTTTAATGTGACCTTTATATAAATAAAAAAAGAAAATCATTGGAGACCGTTTAAATCGGCTTGTTTTAATAAAAGTTGAAGTTACACCCATGTATAATGTTCTTACAACAGCTTCTCATTTATTTGCAGGGATGTGTGACTCTACGCTACACGGCTCCTTTGAAGACTGTTTTTATTTCAGAACCGTTGGGCTACAAGGAACTAAGAAGCACTGCGCACAAATTACTTGAACTTCTGTATGACTACGAGGTGGAGAACAACCCAATTTTCATCCACGTGTTCAGCAATGGGGGCTTCATGCTCTACCGCTACATGGTCGAGTTATTGCATAGTCACAAGCAGTTCAGCACTCTGTATGTGGTGGGCACAGTTGTGGACAGTGCACCGGGCAGCCAAAACATTATAGGGGCGCTCAGAGCGCTCAAAGCCACTTTAGGGCCTAAAGTCAATGTGCTACTGCAGTACTTCCTCCTGGCACTGTTTGCTGTGGCGGTTTTCCTTCTCAGGATTGTTTTGTATCCTGTGACCAAGTACTTTCACAAGAACCACTATGATGCCATGATGGATCACCCGGCGCCCTGGCCTCAGATGTACCTCTATTCCAGAGCAGACCGGGTGATCAGGTACAGGGATGTGGAGAAGATGGTTAAAGTGTTGCGGGAGAAAGGGTTGACAGTTGAAAGTTTTGATTTCATCAGCCCTGCCCATGTGAGCCTGTACAGAGACTGTCCAGAGGACTATTCCAACAGGTGCAGGACGTTTCTGACCTGCTGCATGACTACTTCAGAAGAGACCCTGGCGAAAAAGCGCCTCCAAGTGCGTCACTGATTATACAGTTCTTGATCGTCTATATAATATACACACTGTAAATGTATATGTGCTCATCCTATTTGTGAAATTAAAGCACTGCTGTTTAATAAATTAAACAAACTGATCTTAAGCCCTACGTGAAGTTTAACAGGGTTAAATTTGTACCCAAATCTCTGATGTATTTGTCTTATGCTGTGAATTAAATTGTAATTTAGGGAGTTATTGATTTGTCACATTATTGAGATTTTTAGACATTGTGAATGAGTACATTTGTGTATTTAGACATTGTGAATGAATAATGTATTTATGTATTAATGTATTTGACTAATGTGCCTTCCTTAAATAAAAGCTTCTGTTAACTAAACTTGAGTATTGTCAACCTTTCCAAATGGAAGTTTGTGGTACTGGGAAGGTTGTGGAAAACCTGCTTAGACTAATCTTACAAAATTGTCAAATCATTTTACAAACAATGACTAATTGCTGGCTGTGGCCAGTTTTCTAAACTGCTCAGACTAGTCTTACAAGTTAGTCATCTAAGGCTTTTCTCTTAAGACTGGACCTTAGTAAAAAAGACTGAATAGGTTCACTGCTGGTTGGTTGCTTGGTCTGGTCAGGCTAAGTTTAAAGCATCTGGCCCTTGCTGTTCTGGCTAGTTCTTAAGATTGTGTCTTGAACAGCAACTGGCCCCAAATATAAGGGAAAGTAACACAATTTAAAAGGTTTATAGTGATTATACATTTGTGATGGGAAAATGAGACTTCAAAACTGCAAATCAATTGAATAACTTGAAACTTGCACACTAAGCACATCTGGTGGAAAATGTGGTGTAAATACAATGAGAATGCAGAAAAAACTAATTGATTCAATAAGGAAATCGGGTTTGATTTAAGATGGTAGGCCTATTCATATTTAAAAAATATCATCAATCACAAACGAATGAATGGGTCATGGAAATTCGTTGTTCAACCCTGAAACTGGAACTAGACTGGTCACTCGTTACAGCAACAAACACTTCCACTGTATAACTTCTATGCTTCTTTGAATTCATATTGTGAATTTGCCCAGTAATTAACCAGATTCTTTGGCTCAGCTGGCTGGAATTGTGTCATCACGAGCCTACATTCATACTACATCCTATCCGATTCCTGTATACCAACATATAGGATATTTTCAAGTGTGCAGTACGTTCACTAGGCTACACTCAAATTTGTCATAGAGAGATATTTCACTCCAGGCAGGTAAAATTGGCCTTTGTCAGTCTTGACAGTCAGCCAGTTTGTGATCAGGGGGGCTTCAAATTGGTCAGGCAGAGGTTCTCATGGCATGTCTCCGACTGTCACGTCTGACATTTCAGAGCGAGTCACTGGCATTTGTCTCTCTGGAAAAGCCGTCTGTGGCACTTCATATATCATTTCGCGCCACTGATAGGAAAGAGAGAAAGAGAGGAGTTTATTTATATGTTTAGACAGATGAACATCGCTTATTGGACTGCATTATGAACGAACTGCTTTCTACCTGGTTGGTCAAGCTGCTTGCGTTGCTTGTTATGTGCTTGCTTGGAAAAGTTAAATGGTTATGAATGGTTGTATGACTTTTAGTTTAACCAATTTCAATCAAATAATATAGTTGTCTTATCCTAACCAGTGATTTTCTATTTTAAATGATTTTTATTCGGATTATTTTCATGTATTATTGTGGAAGAATATGCTTTTCTTTTGCTTCTTCATGCCTTAGTTTTGCTTTGAGCCACATTCGTTCGCTGAAGTTCATTGGTAATGGTAACGGTAACAGTTCTGTCTGTAGGCCTATTTAGCTGTAGCACATTCGTTTCAGTAGAGGTCAGCATTTCTCCATGATTCACCTGCTGTGCTTTTAACAAAGCCACCTTCTCTTCTCTCCGTTCCTTTTCCTTTGAGTGTTTTGTGTTGACCACGGTCCTTTTTCACTGACCCAGTTGTTTCGAGGCTCAAACTATAGGCTACTTTCTATTATGCGATGGTACATGTCTATGCCAAATAATTAAGCACAAGATGTAAACTGAGCTAATATTATTCTTCACATCTAATATGTTACTCAGAACAGGATTAAGAAACATTCAATCTGAGGTTAAGAGGAGAAGACGACCTTTTGGCTTTCAGATAACTTTTATCATTGGATTTCTTTTAAGCAGCAGGCATGTGTAATTGACAGCACACTGTATAATGGCGACGCCTGGAAAAAGTCCTGAAATTGCCCTGAGAGTTAATGAAGTCTCACAGTGTGATGAGGGAAGATTGTGGTGGTGGAAAGGGGTCAACAGGCCTCTTCAGTCCTCTCGTCCATGGAAAATGGCTGCTGTCAGCCGCCGAACATTATGGGAATCTGAATGCCCACACAGCACACTTGCCCAGAGATTAATGATTTAAAATAGAGGCGTTTGGCAGACAAGCCTAATTTTCAATGTAGGGAAACAGTGAGATAGAAAACGGTTGTGTAATTAAGTGCATTTAAAAAACATATAATTTACATTACATATTTTTTTTCAGTTATGTATCTACATAAAACTCTGGCTACATTCAGAGTGGAATATACGACCGAATACTGCTATGTGTATCCTGCACACTATTTTGTTAAATAACAGAATTAGTTGGCATTGTTCCAATATTATTCAATAACTGTTTTGAACATTAGTGTGCTTCATTGTTGTCACATGACCTCATCACATTGCATGTACAAAATTGCTGTCCAGTAATCCACCTCTAAAAAGTGTATTTTTTTCTTCTAATTTTTTCTAATCAAATAATGAATAAAGAAAGAGATTAATGAAATTCCTTCTGTTCATTCAATGCATTAGAAATTGATGGTCAAGATAAGTGCGTTGCATTTTGGGATATAGAAGCCTACCCCAAGCATTTTGGGAAATGTAGGCTAGTAGGTTCATCCATGTATTCAATAGAGAAAATATACATACAGTATACATTGTACTATGCAGCAATAGTAAGAGTATTATGGTAGTATGCTATTACGAACACATCCATATAAGACTTACCTTGTTTCCGTGCTGTAGGTTTGGGAGTAATGTCCAATCTTGAACAACAGATGGCAGTATCGGCCAAAGCATTGTTTTTTTTTTTTAAGATAAGAGCCTAAAAAAATTAGCAAAACAGCTGGCCAAAATCACAGAGAAATGTCTAATTTTGTGTCTAACAAAACCCCTTAGAATGCACTTTCCTTAGCACATAAAAGCGAAAGTCCTGTGGTTCGACTTTTACTTCTCTTATATTTGTTCAATGCAGTTACAGTCAAAGATATCTGTTTAGCTGTTTGCAAACAAGAGAGATGAAGCTCGGAACAAAATAATTAAACAGACTTTTAATAGATAATTAGGTTATCACATGCACAGTGATTTCAGGTGTTTTTTATTAATGATAGCATGTTACAATTTTTAGTGTCACTTTCTTTTTGCTGGTGCTGATGGACAGCTGGTAATGTTCTTGACAATATAAAACAGAATACCTTTTTTTTTTTTTTTTTTTTGAGCATACCTTGAAATTAAAGATAACCTGCAGCACTGGCATTTACAGTCAATGGCCATCAAACACAGAGGGGGATGTCTGTGAATTTTCTAAATCTGTTTTTTGGGATTTTGTGACTGTCACTCTCTTTTACTTTGAGTTTAATGTCAAATCGTACATCTGTTTTTACATGCATTGCCCTTTGGATAACTGAGATAGACTGCTTGTGAAGATATACTGCCATATACAATCACCATGCACTCATTGCTCCATTTCTGAAGAGCAATATCTGATATGATATTGTTGCTCTTATCCAAAGGGAAATGGTAAATCTGTCATGACTGCAAGTTATTTGATAGCCCCTGAAGAAGTTTCAATATTTCATCGGTTTACATTTTTTTATTAAACTACATAAGAATCAGAAAATTGATGATATAAACACAATTATTCTTTTTATTTTAATGGAACTGGATACTTAAAAAAAAAAAGGCAACATGCCTAAATATGGACACTTCCCCCCCAAAATAAAACATTTGGTCATCATTTACTCACCCTCATGTTTCCCCCCCCCCCCCCCCCAGTGGAACATACAATGAAAGTCAATAACTTTTTAAACAACACTTTTTTTAATTTAGCCCCAAATATCTGCTTTGACATGAGGGTGAGTAAAGGAATACAGAATTAGCATTTTTGGTTGAACTCATAAACTGTCTCATCATGAAATCTCTGCTGAGATGTTTTTGAACTGAAGATACTTCCAGCCCAGTCAATTCTAAAGCCTTGTTGCCCATGCCTGGGTTATGACCTGTCTTTCCTGAAGCTGGTTGTGTCAACACTGTTGTATTTTATGCGGTGTCTCAGGTTTAGAGGTTAACCATAAGCCGATGTCTCCGTCTGCTGCTTCCTCTTCCATCAGCTGTATATGTGTCATCTTTTGTTTTGCAGCTTTGGATGTCTGGTGTCAGGAAACAGACACATCACATCAGCCCATGTTTGTCCTTCCGTCTCCTTCACTCCCCCGCATTTTTGGCACAGCGACCAGCGGCGCTTACAGTAAGCCTGCAGGGGCCATTCCGGCCCGCTGGCCTTTTCCTCCACACCTGTTTCAGAGGAGACATGTTGTGTTGGAGCTTCAAGTCCCTTCCACTAATGAGCAAAGCGTCCCACTGAAAGGAACATCGAGAGTCGGCCCCCCTCCCACTCGGGATGAAAGCGTAAGAGAGACATGACCAAAGTCGTCTTCGCTTTGACAAACATGAAAAGCTTCCCTGGTGTGTAACTTGAGGAATTAGACACTCAGAGAAAAGAGAAGGGCTTCCAGTCGGACTAGGCTTGCAACCGACCTCTCCAACCCCCCTTGCAAGTTTCCACTTATGAGAAAGAGGAGAAATGCAGAAGAAAGGGTGAAGGAAGAGAGAGGGGCCCTCGGCGTGCGAACAGCACCTCTTGGAGCGTGGGTTGCGCGAGATTGTTCAAAGTGACTGCGCTTCACAGAGCCCCTTCAAGAGAACATCTCCGGCTCTTCACAGCCATCGCATCTGACAAGCAGCGGGCTCCTGTTAAAAGCACTGTCGAATTAGATCTACAAAACAAACCCATGCTACACTAGAGGTGGACTTGGTTCGAGAGCACGTGTGTGCCTCAACGGCGCAGAGTTTGAAAGATTGAAAGTGTAAAAGTGCGACGACACTGGTCCCCGAGCACACGTGGGGTGTGTTTAATTTGACTGATATAGGGCGCCGCAGACGGAAGTATGTCTAATGAAGGGGAGAGATGTACTCTTGTGTGACAGCCCTCCAGAAGCAAGGGCTCACAAAAGCTCTACAGAGGCACAGAAACAAAGCAGCAGGCTTTTGATTCTGCCGTACAGCCGACACTTCAGCTTCTCTTGTTCTCAACGGCAAAAGTCCCTTTGTTATATGTTCTGTGTTATTGGATTTTCAAGTAGGCCTATATAATACTCAGATATAAGAGCAAAGAAATATAGAGTGGCCCTAAAAAGTATCTGGACACTTTAGCCACATTTAAAAATATATGAATGTCGTGTGCATTACATTTCAAACCCAGTGGCATGTATTTTAAAGAAAAATAGAGCATTAAATTATTAATAACAGAGAGATTGTCCTAGGTTAGGGCAAAAGCATTTGAACACGTCCTGTCCATATAGTTAAATTAATACCCAAATATATGTAGGACTTTAATCCTCCCATTAGGTATAACATTTTTAGGTCATACTTCTATTTATATATTTGTATTATACAACTGCGTATATATATTTTATTATTAATTTTAAATTTTAAATAAATTTTATTTAATTTATTTAATTTCATGTGCATCAATTACGTGAACATATGTCCAGAACCTCTGGCAGAAAATTAGGCCCACAGCATTAAAGATACAGCAGAGTATTTCGTTTTACAAATGGGGTACTTTTTTATCTCTAGTATGAACCAAACCCATCTTAAGTATTTGCTGCCAAAAAGTTTCATCTGTCCATAGAACGTTTGAAAAGTAACTGACACTACTGGAACTTCAGACGGGACGGGTTCTATTGTCAGATGAAAAAAAAATAAAAGAAAAAAAAAATGCTTTTTTGGCAGCAAACACGGTTCATGGGTTTGGTTCATACAGGGATAAAAAAGTACCCCATGTGTAAAATGAAATACTCTGCTCTATCTTTAATGCTGTGGGCCTAATTTTCTGCCAGAGGTTCTGGACATCTTGTTCAGATAAATGGCATCATGGATTCGATCAAATACCAACAGATACAAAAGCAAAACCTGACAACCTCTGCTAGAAATCTTATAACGGGCCATGTTTGGATCTTCTAACAGGACAGTGATCCAAAAACAAACATCAAAATCAAACCAAAAATGTGTCACTGAGCACAAAACCAAGCATCTGCAATGGCCATCCCATCAGTCCCTGACCTGAACCCTATAGAAAATGAGTGGGCTGAACTGAAGAGAAGAAGCGCCAACATGGATCTGGGAATCTGAAGGATCTGGAGAGATTCTGTATGGAGGAATGGTCTCTGATCTCTTGTCAGGTGTTCTCCAAACTCGTCAGGCATTATAGTCTATTCAGGCGTAGACTCAGAGCTGTTATCTTGGAAAAAGGAGGTTGCAAAAAGTATTTAATAAAAGGGGGCAAATAATTGCTCCCAAAGTGTTTTGGAGAAAAAACATTTATTTCCTAATGTGATTTTCCCCCACTTTCAACTATTTTACTTCAATGAAAGGTTAGATTTTTGCAATTTCTTTTCATTAAATATCAAAAGGATTAACAATGCAGATTTATTTTTTATAGCCATCTTTGATCATATTTACCTAGGGGGTAAATAATTCTGACCAGCACTGTATATATATATATACATACATATACACACACACAGATATATATTTAAATAAACAGTACTGTGCAAAAGTCTTAGGCACGTTAGTGTTTTCACACAAAAAAAACCCAGTTATTTATATCTTTTGCTGTAGTGTGTCAGTAGGAAATATCAGTTTACATGTCCAAACATTCCTTTTGCCATTAATTGTAATAATCCAGTGAGATTTTTGTATGCACACGGAGATCTGATCTCACCATCATCGAGTCCAACTGGGATTACATGAAGAAACTGAGACTAAATGCAGAAGAACTGCGGCAACGTCCCCGAGACGCTTGAAGAAACCTGCGTGCAAAGCTACTTGAAAAATGATGTGCAAGTTACCTAGGACAAAAGCTGTTTTAAACACAAAAAGCTGTTTTTGTTTGGTGGTCACAGCAAATATTGATTTGATTTAGTTAATAGAAGAAATTTAGTCACTTTTCACAGTACTGTAGCTTTGCAGGCAGGTTTCTTCAAGCGTCTTGGAGACGTTGCCACAGTTCTTCTGGATTTAGTCTCCCTCAGTTTTTTTCTGTTTCTTCATGTAATCCCAGATGGACTCGATGATGGTGAGATCAGATCATAAGCATACCGGCTGTTGTCAGACTCATACAAAAATCTCACTGGATTATACAATTAATGGCAAAAGGAATGTTTGGAAATGTAAACTGATTTCCTACTCATACACTACAGCAAGAGATATAAATAACTGACTTAAAACCATTTTTTGGGGTGAAAATACTATCATGCCTAAGACTTTTGCATAGTACTGTATATATATGCATGTGTGTTTGTGTATTTGACAGCACTAATATATATATATATCATTTTTGAGAAAAAAAAATATTTTGTTCTCTTGGATTTGTTTCAGACTAGGCTCTGCGCTCTTGTCTAATGAGAGGCCCTTCAGCATTGCATTAGTCTGAGTGGGCATTCTGACATTTTCCCACTATTACAGATCTGGACTGACTGAGGCTGAGCAGTGGTCTCTGTCTCTGCACTGTCAGGTAGCTGAACCAAGAGAAAACCTTGACATTTTGTTCAGTGACTCATCTGAACCATGGTTTTATTTTTTATTTTTTCATCTTTTAATTAGTGTATTACGCTGTTATTTTCAACAACGGTGTGCACTGCATAGCCAATGTGTTATGTTCTGAGAAATACCTGTATATCAATCCTGAATGAAAAATCTATATTTAAAAGCATACATTTATTTCAATTATAAAGAATTATTTGAAAAACGATCTGTAGCCATCTTACAAATTACATGTTTTTTTTTATTTAAATTGGTTATATTCCTGCGAAAACACCTCATGTAAATAACAGAGGCTCCTGTGGAGCAACAACCTTGACATCATTATAATAATCTTCTTTGTGTGCTTAAGAGGGTAGGACTGTGTTTAGCTTTGGTCCCATTAGTAAAAATCTTATGATTTATGCAGTTGCCGGTAGACTAATATCTTTAAAATTTTGCCTGGGACAACGATTCATCTTTAAGAATGATGAGAGGAGGTTGCTCTCTATGCAAAACGCATTAAGGCTAAATGAGGAGTCTATTACTCAAATCTGGCTGATAATCTGTTAGACCTCGCCAACTAAGGAGATTTAGATATGTCACCGCGATGATGGGCCCCACCTCCTCAGAACATCACACCAGCCTGATGTTTAAAAAGAAACCTCTACATTTCCCCTGGACACACATCACTTATCAGCATATCTGTTATCGTACCACAATTAATCTGTTCTTCCACTCACACACACCCCATGAGGGGTTCATCGTGTGCGTGAAACACTCAGGAGACTCATGGCAACAGCCACATGTGTGTGGGAAAAGCCTGTTTATCATTGGGTTAATTAACACGCAGGGGTTTATTCCTTCACCGCACACGTGACTAGCTGTTCAGTGCAGCAGAAATGATCATGTGTCTCCCTGCTGCTCTTTTGTCTCAGTCATATAAATTTAATTAATAACAATAAACCCTTGCTGTGTTTACTGGTAATTATATATAGGCCTACTGTATACAGTTGGTTCAAAAGTCTGAATGCACTAGTGGAAATGCTCAGGTTTTTTTTATTTATTTTTTTATTTTTTTACCTACAGATTATATTATCAGCATCACAAATTAAGTTAAAAAAAAAGAATAATTGAAAAAATGTACATGATTTTCAGAATGTCTTAATATTTGGTCTGTCCTCTTTTTAGCACTTCCACCGACATGAACTCCACATGGCCGATGCCACAAATTTGCTTCTTAAAGTCTTAAATAGGCTATTTCTTCTTTATTTTAACAAATACATTTTGTTTATAATTTTTCAAAATTATGTATTAAAAAAATCAGTGTATTTTCTAGTGGCCTCAGAAATTTGGACCTCATATGAAAAAAAAAGAGAAAAGGTTATGGTTTAACCCATGGGCGTCGGAACCATTATGGGTGGGACCGGACCCACCCACTTTTTAAGATCAATGATATTATTCCCACTCATTTTTACCGTCTCTAATTCAGCGCATTTGTCTGTTCGCTTTTCAGAGCGTCGTCAGTCAAATCCATTCCACTTGAGGAATTAAATTTAATATATTTTTTAATTAAAATTAATAAATTAAACTCAATTTCCGCTGAATGATCGCTACATTATATTTCTCAACGAGCCGCAACTGACGAAAGTAACCGCCCGTTGTACCTTTCCAGTCAAATATTGCGTTGCAAACATCAATAACAGCTTTAAGTTGTCATTGCTGGCAAATTACCATATTAGGGGGATAATCCACGGATAGCTGTGCATTTAATGCACGACGTGGAGGCAAAGAACCGCCCGACGTTAAGTGGAGTTTAGTTTAGGCCTACTTGTTTAATTAAAAGGCAGTATTTACTCCAGTAACATTTTTCTGGGGGAGGACCCACCCACTTTTTTTTTTCTTCCGACGCCAATGGTTTAACCCCATGGTTTAACCTGAACCTTTGTGTGTTCTGTGTAACGTCTCGACGGTTACAGACCTCCGTACTTCAGGGGGCGAGAGCGTCACTTTCAGATGCCCTATTAAAGGAGAACTCCGGTCAGTTTGAACATTGAGCTCATTTTTTTGTACATTTGGAGTGCTGTCAGTACAGAGAACAACGACAAAAATCGGTGTTGCCTACAATGTGTTATCCTCTTTTTAAAATTTGCACCCTGTTGACTTGAATGGGTTAAGTTTTAAACCTGCTTTTAGCCTCTTAACATCCTTGATGTGTCATTACAAGTGCACAGGTCATGTGAGTGATTCCTTCTGAGTGAACGCGGGTGAATCTGACTGCAGTAGATGTGAAAGAAATATATATAAAAATGATGTTTATTCAGCCAGCGCACATACCTGTATTTACATCCTGTTTTCGGTCGAAGTCCACAGTAGTCGATTGTCGAGTTCACACGCGTGATCATAGGTACTAAACCTATGCGCGTGAACTCGACAATCGATTAGACATGATATTAATTTAGGCAAAAACTTTGATTTAGGTATTGTAAGCTCCCTTCAAACTATTGTTTCCCCAATGAGGGTAGTTTACCTAAAAGAGAAAACTGACCTTAAAAAATACATATACACGTAACGTTATGCCCACTGAGCTTACGTAGCTAACGTCTGAGTTTAATAAATTGCGTCGAAAGTTAACGCTTAGGGCCTACAGCTAATACCAAACAAAATACAGACTATGTTTCCATGTTGCGCAGTAGTTCGTGCTGCTACTGCAGAAGAAACTTACGGGAGACATGCTCTCTATTGAGCCGGAGTGTATTATTGAGGCGGACAGCAAGAGGTAATGTGCGATTTCCTGGCATTGAAATTCAGGCCAATTAAACACAACGAATCACATCTTTATTATGAAAATGACATAAGATAGGATAGAGTGGGGGAAAATGCCCCCCTTAAGGACTGTGTATTTTTTTCCCTTGTGAAACAACAGTTAAATGTGTCTAGATTCAGTTATCCTAGTTTTAGTGACAATGACATAAATTATAAACCAAGTGTGAAAAATATCCAGAGTTTTCACGTTATTAGATTTTTAACACCCACAGGTGGGGTAAAATGCCCCCATTCTGAAAAAAGCAATTTGCTTTATAGATTTACAGCAAAATCAGAGTACAAGCAGTTTAGCTTAAAATTAAAAAGACAAGCCAAAATAACAGTAGATAAATATTAATATTTATGAATGAAACATGCTGAAAATCAGCCTATTTTAAAAATGTCTTTAGCTGATGCTAACTGGCTAGTTGATGCTAACTTCCGGTAATTTAAAAAAATAAAGTCCAAATATTTTTATTCAACCACCTAGTTAGATTATATTTGATGGGAAAACAAAGGATGTGATGTTCAGACCATGGTAACTAAAGTAATTATTGTAGTGGGAAGCCATGCTCCCTGGGGGTGTTTTACCCCACAGACAAGGTTTGAAAAAAACAAACACTGATGTCATTCTAAAATATAATTATATTTTCGTTAAATAACATGTACTCCCTAACTACAGGCCTTACTATTCTCATATCATATATAATGGTGATGTTCTGCAAAACAACAAGCTTTTTTCCCCCAAAACAACACTTTTTTTCTTACTGCTGAAAATTAGATCACTTAACGTTACTGTGAAATCTGTTTTCTCTCAGGTACGGCACAGGTGTAAGCTTCACAGTGAATACTTCTACATCACTCTTGTCAACTTAGTCCGTAGTAACAACAAAATATATCTTGACTTTATTGGTTATTTTGGGAAAAACAGTAGGGGGGTGTTTTCCCCCACTCTACCCTATATCAGTTTGGTTCTCATTCTGAGAGAAAGCAGCATTTTGTCTGTCCTGTGATATTAATTTCAGCTGCTGTCAAGCTTTTTTCTTGTTTAAATGGACAGTTTGACATTTCTTGGGAAAATGAATCATAACCGGGGTTGAAGTAGGCTACAGTGTGGAATTACCACATTTGGAATTACCATATTAATTACTCACCCTCATGCCGTTCCAAACCCGTAAGACATTCATTCGTGCGTTCGAATGTGCGTCGGAGATTAATATTTTGTAAATAAATTGGTAAATTATGTTTTTTTGCGCAAACAAAGCACTCGTGTCACTTAAAAAACATATAATTGAGGTTAAACTCCTTGGGTTACATGGATTACTTTTATGATGTCTTTAGGCTACTACCTTTCTGGGGCTTGAAAGTGGTAGTTGCGTAGGCTGTCCATGGAGGGACAGAAAACTCAGATTTCATTAAAAAGATCTTAATTTGTGTTCCCAAGATGAGGGTGAGTAATTAATGACAGAATTTTCATTTTAGTTTTCATTTACTTTACACACACACACAGAAATGATTCTTATAAAACATTCATAGTCAACGTTTTGTCTTTTGGTAGCCCTTTTTCAACTTACAATATGATTGATGTTTTCTTTGTTTGTTTTTAAGGAGCTGCCAAATGGATTCTTTTGGACGATCCCATAGACCAGTACTGTCATGTGAGTCTCAGGTAAGAGCAAGCTTAAAGGGATACTCCACCATTTTTGTCATATTAAACTATGTTATTCCCTTAACTGAGACGAGTTGATACATACCTCTCACGTCTCAGTGCGTGCACTTAATCGCTCTGGCACGCGGTGACACTTTGATAGCACTTAGCTTAGCCCAGTTCATTCAATAGCCGCTTTCCGACCAAGTAGTTCTAGGAACTAAGTTCTAGGAACTGTCCACTTCTAAACAGTTCTAAGAACTACTCTCCCCTAAACTCGGTTTTGCTGTTTGCGTTCGCACTGGCCAAGTGGCCATAGGAACTGGTAGGAGGAGTAAGGGAGTGATGCAGGCACGGTGACTTTTATTTTGACGGCGCGACAGACCTTTATTTTGGCGGCGCTGAGAACGCCAGAGCAAACGATGCTCGCATTCTCTGTGTTTATTAGTTAGCGATCTGTCTAACAGTACTGTTTAATATGTTATTAGATAGAACTGTTATAGAAAGTAGACAGTATATGAAAAAAAGGTTATTAGCCTATGTGGTTGATGTCCAGTGTTGCTAGCTGGGCAGATAAACATAATCATGTTTGGCTTGCATGGTCCCCTCAAAGTTGCGTTGGATTTTCTCTTCAGCATAAAGGTTTAGAGACCCATCTATCACTGTTTTCCATGTTTGTATTGTTAGTTTATGGAGTAAATATATAGGCTATAATCTGTGTGTTTACATTCTAGCTGTTTTAAAAATGGCGGGTGCTGGTGTTCCGCGTGCGTTCGGTCATCAGCGTACACTAACGTCACGGATAGTTCCTATAGTGCTGGTTTAGACCCTACTCTGAAGTAGGACCCAAATTAGTTCCTACAAATGGAGTTCTTAGAACTAAAATCGTTCCTAGTTCCTGCGGTGCGAACACGCCGACATCCGGGTACTTTAGCCAATAGTTCTAGGAACTGTGAAAAGGTTCCTCCGGTCGGAAAGCGGCTAATGGTACCAAACAGAGATGAAGTTAGAAGCGACCAAACACCTCCACATTTTCCCTATTTAAAAACAGTTACACGACCAAGTATGGTGACACAAAATAAAACGTGGCACTTTTCTAAGCGGGTTAAAAAGGTAAATTTGAACTATAATGTATGGCGGAATAGCAGTAAAAAGTCAAGTTGGTTCTACTTCTAATGACAGAAGTGAGAGGGAGAGGGGGAGAGGATTTTTCAGGCGTGACTTTTTACTGCGCCGAGTCGAAGTACTCCCAAAAGTGCTATTCCGCCATACATTATAGTTATCCTTTTTAACCCGCTTAGAAAAGCGCCACGTTTTATTTTGTGTCACCATACTTGGTCGTGTAACTACTCGTGTAACTGTTTTTAAATAGGGAAAACGTTGAGGTGTTTGGTCGCTTCTAACTTCATCTCTGTTTGGTACCATTGAATGAACTGGGCTAAGCTAAGTGCTATCAAAGTGTCACCGCGCGCCAGAGCGATTAAGTGCACGCACTGAGACGAGAGAGGCATGTATCAACTCGTCTTAGTTAAGGGAATAACATAGTTTAATACGAAAAACGGTGGAGTATCCCTTTAAGTGATAGCTGAAAGTGATATCTCGGGTCTTGTATATTGAGGTCTGTACTCAGAATAGACGTTTAAAGGAGCACTCAGTACTTTTTGTCCTTATTAAATAGTTTTACATATGAATAATACTTTTTGAAATATGAATATTCAGCAGGTTCACCCACACCCACACACACGCCAACAACAACAACTAAGTATGTATTTAAATGTTATTTGGCAACTTTAGTAAGAAACCCACAGGAACTGCAAAGCGATATATTTATCATTTTTTTTGTAATTGTTTTGTCTCAGTGCTGTCCAAAACTTTGTTGAAATAAAAAATGTTACCGTCAAAGTGCTTGGCAGGTGACGGAGGTAAAACCGCAGCCTCTCAAACCTAGGAAAATGGGCGACCTGTACAAGGCAGATCTTGTTTTGAACGGCCGTTTGTTACTAATTAATGGACTGCGGCCCATTCCTGGCCTGAAGTTAAACATAAGCGGCGTGAATTAAACATGGGCATTCCTCATCTTGGCACTACTTAAACTCTACGAGACAAAACCCAATGGAACGACTGTGACCGCGCCTGCCATTGGGCACTAAATGCATGCTGATGTGCACTTCACTTCACCCCACCCCCTGTGCATAAATTGCCACCTTCAGCGGCTGCCAATAGCATTAGCACCCAACAAGATCACCTCGACTGACAATAGTTAATTTGCGCTAATGATGCTTTATTCCTCCCATTACATTAAATCATTTCCCTTCACTGCTCAACCTTTCCGTGTGCCAGTGTGATTCCCTCCCTTGCACAATGTCATTTAAATAATAGAAACATGATCTACAAAATATTACCAGCACATTATGTGATCTGAACAGTATTTACCTGACCCCTGGCTGGGAAGAAGCAATCGGCACATTAAAGCGCTCATTTCACATCCTCATGCCGTCTAGAGATGCTTTTAGGCTTCTCTAGAGGAACATTTTTCTAAACTTTTGCCACTCTTGGGAAAAGTAAAAGTTTTATTTCACTCGAATTTCACACTGTCAGAAAATAGACTACATCCGAGTCTCAGTAATAGAATGAGACTGGTCAGCCCTGCAGCACTGGGTGTCTTTCATTTAAATGACACTACTCTGAAAGGATAGGCATAAGTACTGCGGAGGGATGGCATTTTCAGCACTGTTACATCACTTTTAATCGGATAGATGTGTGTAATTGGTGCCGTATAAGCGTGAATAAGTTTTAAGAATATTACACCAGAACAGAGAGAGTGTACTCTAATATTGCTTTAAGATAAAGTACACCAATGGGGGAACATTAACTTTTTTATGCTAATTTGTACCACTTGTCTTACTGGGAATTATCTTCTTGTACTACTTTTATCCTGTATTTAATAAAGTTTACTAAAAAGAGTTAGGCGATGAAAACTACCAGAAGGATTTACAGAGGTTTCTTACTGCACTTATTCAAATGTAGTACTTTCTTTTCTTGGTTTGTTTTGCATTCATTTAGTTTACTGTTTTAGCTGATTGTTTAAATAAAATAGAAAGTCTGTCCATAGAGCTGTGCTTTTGCTAATGTCTGAAAAGCTGTTGTTCCTGCATTAGTTCTAATGCAATATTTTCATTTTATAACTTTTTATGTTATATCTCTTGATGCTTACTGGAGTTATCACAAAATTGTGTGTGTTTTGTTGCATTCTTGAATTTATGTATTCATTCTCTTTTACTCGACTGTAGAGCCTGTGTAAATGAAAAACGTTTCTTTGTGAAAATGGCTATCACAACCTGAGTGAGCAGGACTTAGCCCTGGTCAACAGTAAGGCTTCAATCTCATTAGCAGTTGATTAATGAAAGAGACTGTAACATCATATTAAACGTAGCAGCACATTCGCAAAGAGGCAATTTTACAATTGGTCTAGAGTTATGGGTGCATATGTGGAGGGATCAGTTTGAATAAGGCATTGCTCATTCGTTATCTTTAATTGTTCCTGAGGAAGCTTTTAGTCTGGGTGAAATATGATTCTATTAGAAAACGATGCTTTCCCATTTAGAGCAAACAGACATGAATTATCTCATTTGGACCCTTTTCAGGACTGTGCTGTGTTATATTGTGAGGGTTTAAGAGCCTTACAGTTTCATGCTTCCGTTTGAATAGAAGCGATTGTTCTGCTGCAGTGGAAATGGAAAGGAAATCTGAAGGACAGAACTGAAATATGTTTTATTTGTGAACTCTGTGAAGTGCAGAAACTCTCCGATTTCTGCATGGTATAATAAAGTGTGCTTCATAATTGTACGTTTCATGAGTTTTGTAGGTATATGGGCAATGTCTGAAAAGTTTTGTGAAAGGGTTGTAGCATTGATGCATTACTTTTGAATATATAGGCCTATTTTTTTGTAGCTCATGTTGAACCTCTTCTGCAATTAAAAAATAATGTAAAAATAAGATAAAATACTATATATGCAGAGTCGATATGCAGTTCCATGTTAGGCCACTTTTTGTTCCTCTCTCTTCTCAGAGAGAGTGAATTCTTGTATTAAGAACTGAATTTTAGATCTCTGGTATAATTGACTCACATACAACTGTCAGACCGAAAAACAGATTTACGAAACCGCAAAATGAATGATAAATCCATCAATTTTCCCTGACTTGTCATTACCCAGCGCAGAATGACATACTGGGCCTAATATTTTATTTTTGCATATCTGACAGTTGTCCATGTATGGATTTGATATTATCTGATGGTCTCCGCTTTGCTTCAACTCTGCAGTAATAAATATCAAGACGTATACAATGGTCAAGCTCTAATTTCTCTTGATATTTTTTTTTATCCTCTCTTCCGACACACGGATTTACTTTGTGCGCCTCAAATGAACTTCACATATACACACACAATTATGTTCAAAGGTGCCATTAAATTTGCTCGACCAGTCATTCGCACTTACCTGTGAGTCAGAGTAGCCCTCATGTAAAATCCTTGTCTCTTCATTCCATTTACCGATATATCAAATGATTTACCCTCGAATGGGACAGTGTTACAGTAACGATTAACCATTAACATTATCGCTTGTAAGACTCTTGACACCCAAGGAGTTAAGTAGCTTTTTGCATGGGTGACATGTGAGTGAAACATAATAAAGGTAATTTACTGCAAGGCAAATTCCATAGCTAAAGGGTTCCCATGTTAAATAGCTCAGTGACCTTTAGCGGCTGATTACATAAAGGAGGCACAATCAGATTAGAGCAGGGAGGGAAAGGTCAAGCGCATTCGCAGTGGTGGCCATTTCGGTCTACCTGGAGAGGCATCGTCTCAGAGCGCCGTCCGAAAAAGCAGCCGTCGGCTGGGGGCGAGGAGGTAGTTAGCCTTTGTGCCCCAAGAGCCGTTTACGTAAAGGCCACCATCTGACATGCTCATGCGTCCCCTTGCTTTTATGTCCCAACGGATGGCACTGTATGTGAGAGCGTCTTCAACCTGAATGATCTGCAGAAGGACCTGTGCTTCAGGATGTTGAGTTTTGTTGTAGTGAAGTCATGTGAAAATCTGAATGTCAAGCGTCTGAATTCAGTAGAGTGATTCGGGATGTTTTTGTATTTTTTTATTGGCCTGTCATTCTCTCTGAGCTGATGCTCTCAGCTTATACCATTGATAGCTGATATTGTTAACTTGTTCAGGTACCAAATCACGTTAGCACAAAAATCTATAAACTAATCAGCACAAATACAGTTACCCTTATGCATGTAGGGACCACATACATAATTCACTCAAACATTTTAGTGATTTTGTTTGAGTGGTATTGTACAAACTTTGACTACTATGCAATGAAGAATGAGGAGGGCTGAGCGATATTTGAGCCTGGGTCTCAACACTTGCAACACTGTGTCTCAGATCACATGCACTGCCTATAATTTTCTAAAGACTTTTCTCATTTTTAGCACAATAAATTACTTCATAACCATTATATGTTTTTAGTCATTTTTATTTACAAAACATTGTTTGATAGTTAGTTGACATTGATTTTCTTTTCTGGCATACACTAAGAAAGAAAGAAAAATTGTCTGTGTGTGTATGTGTGTAATATAATAATAATATATGTTGCATTAGCTAATTTTTTAATCATCTAAATTGAACAAGCAGCAAAATTATTTTTTTGAGTGTTGATCCTGTATGAACTCTGCCATTACTGTATTAATATTCTACTGTATATTGCCATTACATCGTGGTTGGGCATTATTATTTCGAAAAGCTTTAATAGTATAACTTTGTGTTTTCCCTGTTCAGATCTCATCTGAAGTTATGCTTAACCTTGAAGGAGGCACTTTGTCTTATTTGATCCAGCATGCATCCAATACATAGACAGGACCAATATGTGAAATGTGTGCTTGCTTTGGAGTTCACCTTGCAAAACGAGGCCTTCCAAGGTACAAGCAACTAATTTGTATAACCACAGTGTAGGTTTCAGTCATTTAGGACCAATCCATTTGATTTTCCATAACACTTGTGTGCATACACAAGTGCATACCACTTACATGAAGTGTAAAACAAACAAATACCAAGAGTGTCTACGTTTCAATAGTATAATTATATCGACTACTGTACCATTCAGCTAGAGAACGGCTTTGTAACACCGAGCTCATTGTATAAAAAAAAAAAAAGGAAAAGCAGTGTGTGTTCACAAAAAAATGGCACAGTTTCATAGAGATGATAGAGTAATATTTTGCACAGTGCAGTTACAGACCCAGTGGAGGGTCAGTGAATGGTAGAAAAATGGCAGCTTAGAAAGAGCGGCATTATCAAGTGGCTTTTCTCCACTTGTTGACAGGAGAATGGATCTGGGTGGCCGTGTTTTTGTTATTATAATCTCTTAGCACAACCTCCATCGCACTAGTGAGTCTGGCAGGCTGGGGAGATGGCAAGTGATGAGACATTATTTGTGTGTGTGGCTGTGTGTATTTGAGCTAACTAGACTGTGTCTACAGTATGTGTGTGTGGGCAAGTGTATGTGTGCGCGGAGGGCGGGAAGGCAGTTTGTCTTAGGCGCAGATCGACGCTGGCTGGCCTGTCAGCTGGTTTTATGGCGGGCCCATTAAGGGGCTGACATGGTTAATGCTGATTGCGGCAGGCGCAGCGAGGACCTGACAGTAACGGTGTGCTGAGTGACGCAGATGATGTTAACAAGCCGGGGGAAGCGACTGGGGCCCGTGTTTACAATGTGGGGGTGCTAAAGCTGTCTATGCGATAACCACCAACCTCCTCGGCACACGCACAAACACACACACACACACACACACACACACACACACACACACACACACACACACACACACACACACACACACACACACACACACACACACACACACACACGCCGAGGCTGGCACAAACTACACCAGTGGATAATTAGGCAGCCTGGCTTCATTCCTTACCCTTCCTTACAGTGGAGAGCTGCAGTGGCCCGTCACTTACCTCTGTATCTCAGACTATTTCAAGCTTGCTGTTCAACCACAGACGTTTCATCTTGACTGCTCTATCCAGTTCGTCTTTGATTCATTTGTATATAAACTGTGGCAAGATAACGCTGGCACACTCACCAAAAATTCACTTACCGAAAAATACAGTGGCTCAACAATAAGTTATTTTTTTTTACTGTTGGGCCAGTAGTTTAGATTTTTATTTGCATTCACTGATCCCACCCACTGATCTATATAGACCTATATGTAGATCAGTGGTCCCACCTCAAAAGGTTGATCAATTTGTATTCTTAGCAATGTATTATATTTCCTAAAAGTGTTTTTTAGTAATAATAAAAGAGAAAATTCTAAACTAATGTGTGTGTATATATTTAAGGAAACATTTTCTGTTGACTAAACTTTATTATTATTATTATTATTATTTATTTATTTTTTATTCTGGCCCAAACTTTCATACCGGCCCTGGTCCTATGACGTCAGTTTAATTCATACATATAAATTTAGCATGGTGATACAACGTTTGTGGGCAGAGATCATGATAATAACTTGGAGTACAATGTAAATAATATGGTATTTGAGTATTACAATCATTTATTTCCATCAAATGCATGAACGCACCACCAAAGTACCCTCTATTTCATTATAGTGTTGATTTGATTGAACACGCACAGCTACCGAGGATGAAGACCCTTCTTTTGCTCATTTTTTTCATGTTTATATATCCCATCTTGCGCATTTGAATGTCAATTGAATTAAAGAAACATTCTGATATTAGATTTGATGCGTGCAGTCTGTATTGCCCGCAGTCGTCTTCCGCAGCTGCCAAAATGACACGATTTCTTCAATGATCTAAAGAAACATGCTCAAAAACAATTAGTGTTGAGAACTCACATTTCAAATTAAGCTGTGGGGCCATTGCATATATAAGTCCTCTTGTCAGCTCGGTGAAGTGACAGCTAATGAGCTTCATTAATATGCTAAACAGGCCTTTTTTCCCCTCATTTTGCTCATGCTCTGTCCACTGCAAAGTGACCAGCTCTGGAATATTTCTAATTGCAAGTCAATTATGTCATTGAGCCCATTTAGAACTTCATTTGTATGCAAATTCGGGGTTGTGGGGCTGCGAAGAGGGTTCAGCACTTGACAACAGTAAGTGTATAAATAGTACATGATCTTAGTCTGGGCCCACCAAATCTGTTTTGCGCTGATGCACACTTGGACTTAAAGCCTAGCTAAAACAAATCCAGTTTGTTTGTGATATTTCCAATCACACCTCTTGCAGATAAAAAAAAACACAAGCTGCTCGACTCATGGAATGATCATTAATTGAACTTGGAAGGGAGAGTTGCACCCAGTAAATGATTTCTCAATGCATCATCTGTCTTTGATCTCTATGTAGTCAATAGGTTTAGTGGGGTGTAAAACACCCATCAATAAAGGCTGATGAAGACATACTGTAAGTAAATGATTAAGGGAAGTTGGTGCCTCCTGCAGTGACAGTTGTGGGTCCGTGGAGTTGTGTATCATCTGCTGTGAACTTAATAGGCTGCTGTGATTGTGTGTGTGTGTGTGTGTGTGTGCGAGAGAGAGAGAGAGCAGACAGCGAGATGGCTGCCCGCTATGGAAATGACAGCGAGTGTCTCTCTCTTCCCAGAGTGCAACCTGCCTTTCTGTCAACTACTGCAGCTGTAGAGAGTAAACCTACACACGAGAACACACATAAGCTGGTAATAGGCGCATCCACATTTTGTGTACACACCTGACCTGTTAGTTTTGGAGCCGGTGTTGTGCTCGTGGGTTTGGTACAGGCAGACGAAGCCATGCCTGCTGTCCGACAGGCCCCTTAACGATTATCAAGCTCCATTTTATTAGTGCAGACTAGGGCTCTGCACAAGAGGCAAGGTTGTAAATTAGCTGCCAGGCCGGCATCAATACTAGAGAAAATCCAGTGACATTGTGAAGTCTGCCACCCATCAGCAGTTAATGAATGGATGAAGTGAAGACCATTTTTAGTAAATTCATTACTGTATTGGACTTGACAGGGCAGATTAATAATTGGTTTGTCACATTTTTTTTCTCCTGAATGATTAATATGCCTATTGATTAGCGACCTGGGAGGTGTGCAGATGATATGGAGAAAAATGCACGCACAAGCATTTGGATGCAGAAATCCAATGGGTGCTGAAAGACTGACCAGGAGTCAAAAACACTGCATCCAACTTAATCAAATCCTCCTACAGATATCTGTCCACATGCCACTGCAGAAACAAGCTATTGGTCAGAGGGTTTGCTGCAGTCACAATATCAACTCTGCTTAATCAGTGCACAATATTATTTTTGGCCTTTTGCCACTTTTATTTATAGGGACAGTGAGAGGACAGGAACTAATGGGCGAGAAGAGGGGGGAACAGGATCAGGAAATGTCACAAGTTACTGAAATTGACAATTATAAAAAATAAATAAAGGTATAGGTCACTCCTAAAGTAAATTCTGCCATATTTTACTCACCTTCATGTTGTTACAAAGTTGTATGACCTTCTTTCTTCTGTGGAGCACAAACAAATATATTTTGTATATTTTTTTTTCTTCATACAATAAAAGTCAGTGGGGTTCAGCGTTGTTTTGGTGAGTAAATGATGTCAGAATTTAAATTTTTGTAAAGTAAACATAAATTGCTGTTTGCAAACCCATTTTCATTCTTTACTTCAGAGTGAAACAGAAAATTCAATGAGAAAAATGTGGGGTGGGATTTTATTCATTCTTTATAGAGATTGTATTATGAAAGTGGATATTACCAGAATGCAGACAGACCGAATAGTGATAGTTGCTAAATCAGTGTCTCAAGTTACTTACTGTAATATACAGTATAATTGCTTCATGACATTTCGATTAAGTATTATGAAGACTAACTACTGTGTATATATTTTTAATGACATCGATAAATCTTTCACGATAAGATGAGACCTTAATGTGCATTAAGAAAGTAATTTTTTATAGTATATTTTTTTCAATTAATTTAAATTCTGTGATTTCAGTTTTGTTGTCTTAAACATTAAGCAGCTAAATATGTTGTGATTGTCATTTTGATGCATAACTTAGCTTAGCTTTAAGCTTGTACTGTGGTATTTAGTGCTGAACATTAAAAGAGGTAGAATTAAGATGGCATTATACTGTCAGCAGTCAAAATCATTTTGAAAAAAGTCATATTGGACAGATCATGGATGAATAGACAGAGCCAGTTATTGAAACTCAGTGTTATTAGTCATGATCATACAATGAATAGTCTGACATTTATGCATTGCACAATATATTACAAGAATTTGAATCTGATAATATGTGCTCAGTTATACATTGTTGATGGATTTAAGAAAAACATGACGTGACACTATAATCCCTGATGGACGGCCCTTTAAAATCTTTTTTTGTTGTTGTTGCAAGATCCTTCATCTCTTCAAATACTGGAATTCATACTATAGATAAAAAAAAAAAAAAAAAAAACACCAAAAGAGTCACAGATTGAGTTATCATTTTACTTCTCAGATTTCCTTCGGAAATAATCCATGTTCTACAAAACACGTCTAATTCGGAACACATGCTTTGTGGCTTCTCCTGCCGCATCATTGCAGCACATGATAAAGCGCTTGGCTCAATTTCACTACAGGTTGAGATTAGGAAAACCATGCGCTGCTTGCGACAATGGGGCATTACCATATGAATATGACCATCGCATCTCAGTCTCTTTAGCCCATCAATCTCTGCTGGCTCTTGTAGGGGAGTCAGATAACCTCCAGGAGATCCCTCTTAACCTCAATTCTGCAGGATGGATTAAGAAATACCCGTGAGCGGAGTGTTTGAGGAGAATGCCGGCCCTGCCATTATTCTTCCCTGAAACGAGTTATAATACAATTAATCTTGTCCAGGAGGAAAAATATGGCACCTAAGTGAATTTTACATGAAGACCCTCCCACTGCTTATCGCCGGGGCCCCTTTCCTGGACGTGGAGTAATTGTGTTCTGACAGAGACAATGACTGTAGGTGAACTTCAGTGGAGAGTGGAGACAGCTTTCAGAAGACTTGTCACATGCACACAGAGACACAGGGTTTGCTTGCTTTTATTTATATATATATACATACATACATACATACATACATACATACATACATACATGACACTTCAGAGAAATATTCTAATATGCTGATTTGGTGCTCAAGAAGCCTTTCTTATAATTATCAATGTTGAAAATGATCAAATGTCCAGAAAACACAGTGAATGATAGTTGTTTTAATTATTGTTATTTCATGCACATTTTGACCCCGATTAATACTACACATTGCGTAGATGTTATTATTTCATATGGAAATATGATATTCAACTTAAAACATTCAGTTGACGGTATTTTTGCTGTATTTTATACAGCAATAAAAAAAAACGTCTGTTCCCTCAACTATGCAGAAAAATCAAGTTTCTGTATTGTTTGTCAGCCATTGAAGAACAGAACGCAGTTCACACCGAACATCCGCTGTATATATTTCTTAGCAAAACGGAAGTGGGCTTGAGTCACTTCCTGCTGTCCAGGTGCAGAACGCACAGCTGTGTAAGCATCTCTTGCTGCTCGTGTGAATATTAAAGCACTATCACATGTCATAAAGTCCACCGCCTCATACACAAAAAGCCATGAGAATAATCCTGCTATCACAACAAGCTCGTTCTCCCCTGAAAATGTCTGGATATGTGCTGGGAGTGTCGTAATTAACTTTCTCACTGGGAATATGCATGTTAGCCTATTTATAAACAATATACTGTGCTTATATTTGAAAGGTAATCATACCGGATGCATTTTTATTGATTGATGGTTTTTGCTTCATTTAATTTTTGTACGTTTGCTTTGTTGGCTGTTCTCATAATACTGGAATTTAGTGTCCCATGACGTCCTGGTAAAAGGATAAAAAGCTGATTTTTACAGAGCCAGCTAGCATGATTTATTTAAATAAGTCTATTTAATATACTTATATCTTACACACGCTCGACATTCGTAATGGAGGTGTATTGGACAGTATGTGGATAACGGAAAGACATAAACCATGGTCTGATCCATGGGTCCGGCCGTTGGTGTGAGGAGAGAGGGGGGAGAGAACACAGGTGAAATTGATTCTTGGTGTCTATATTTCATGTTGAAAATTGGCTCGTACATCCAGTGGTTTGATCTATGGGGGCCGTCGTCCTAAGAAAAAACCTTAGTAAATGTGTAATTTCTCCCTTGATGGAACACGGACGAAAGGCGATCCTTCTTATTCCTCTGCCTCTTTCTCTCTCTCTTTCTCACTCCCCTGTTCTTTTCCCTGTTCTGTTCCTGCAGGATTACGGCCCCCTCCCCTCTCTTTCTCTCGTCCTCTCTTTTCATGCTCCTTGATGTCTCCATTTCATTATGGCCCCTCCATTTATCAACTCTTTTCGGGTGAGGAGTGACTATGCGCCTGTTTTTTTTCATTTTTTTTTTTCAGTGTGATTGTATATGTGTATCTATTCCGTGGCAGTGGGGTTCATATCTGCGTGGATGACATTGGAGGGTCTCTGCTGACGGAACTGTGTAATATTCTCTGCAGGTGTCTTGTTTGTTTGGCACCAGAGAAGTGGCCCCGGGCAGATGGGCAGCCCTGCGTATGCGCTGATAGATGTGAATAAAGATAGAGTGGTATAGGTATACATAGAAAAGAGAGGCGAAATAAATGGGGCAGACAGGGGAGCAATGCACAGCCGCTGATGTGTAAATGATAAAGAGCCCCTCGGCATCTATCCGAGGCTTGGATGCTACAAAAGAAAGGGATTGAAAGAGAGGAGGAGGAATGGGTCAGTGCATTACAATCAAGGAATGCTAATAATAATAATAATAATGTGAAATTAGTTCTCTCTATCAGTGGCTGAGCGGGCAGGCCTTTTAATCATAGCGTAAAAGGTGCGAATGCGCTTTATCATCATTGAACTGTGTCCGGGGCTAATTGTGGCCATATTTCACTGTCCGGGAGCCCGGGGTGGCCAACGATCTGGCCTGCTGGAGCTGCGCTGTGATTGAACGCAGATAAAGTCCCAGTCAGAGGAGGGCTCAGCTGCGAGCCGGCCCGGGAGACAGACACTAAGTAAAACAGAGAGCTCTCTCATCCTCGACCCACCCACCAGCCCCCCGTGCTTCCATCTCTCTCATCTTTCTCCCCTTGGGCCGTGCTGAAGAACAGGGGGTAGCTCCTGTAGATCGGGGTCCTCAGTTAGGTGAGCTCAGGGAGGTGTAACGTGGTGCCACGTCCTGAGAGTCTGATTCTCAGTTATCATTTGCCAGAGGAAGTGTTAGCAGACAGATGCTTGCTGTCTTATAATCATGACTCTGTGATTTATGATCAGCACTGACATAGTGTTTCAACACTTACTGATAAAAGAATAGTCGAAAGATGTCCTCTATAATGAACCTCTTTCTTTAGAGGTAAGTTTGTCTATCAGACATGATTCATGAACAAGGAAAAAAATTGCACCAAAGATGTTGGGTTTTTACAATGTTATATATATATATATATAGGTAGATATAAAGCAGCTAATAAACTTTATGACGTGTATATGTATATTTTATATGTGTGAGTAATGTTATGTAATGGAATATTCATTTTTATTCTATTTTACTGATTATTTTATTTAATGTGTTTTGACTAGCGATTCAACTTTCCTTCTTGCTTTTTTCCCTCCGCCACACTTCCATCATTTATTCCCACTTACCTTTTTTTATAATCAGTTTCTTCTCTTTCTCAGTCACCTTGCTGAGGGATGTAGGTCACCTACAGGGAACAAACTTTTAATTAAAGTTAAAGCTTCACCGGCAGAGCAGACTGAGACCTGGGGATGGGGATGGGGATCGGGGGGTGGGGTTTGCAGGTCCTCTCCCCACACTTCCCAATCCCGGCTTTATGATCATACACGTAAGAAGGCTGGCTTACGAATTCTACCTAATAGACCAAATTTCTTTAATAACAAAAAATGGTCTGATGGCTAATGTGAAAGTGCCCTTTTCCCCTGCAGCGCACAAACCTTTCTTCTGTTTTATCTGTTAAAGAGTGACAGTAGTAATATTATTATAATACATTTGTATTTGTACAATTGTATTACATTTGTTCTTAGAAATGCAGTCAATTCAGAATATTGAGAATATGTTCTTCCCACAGAATCCAGATCTGCCTTTAAATTTCTAATTCATCGTTAGGTTATGCTGTTAACATTAATATTTACATCAGAACACAAAGTAAATAATACAAAAAAGCATCCTCAATAAATTCAAATATTAAATTATTGCTATTACAGTGGGTGATGGTGTATTTTCAAGATCAAGATATCAGTGCAGAGAGCAGCCTGCATGTTCTTGTTACCATGTGTATGTGTCCCCAAATGTATCCCCACATTTGTGTTGATTTTTTTTTACTGGAGAGGTGTCCCTGAGGTGGATCTGGTTACGCACACAAACTCCAGCAGAGGCACCTGATATGGGGAACATGCAGTAAACATTGCATCCCAAAGTAAAACGCATAATCCAAAGAGCCCCCTAACACAATTAGGAGTGAGGCCGTCATAGGTGCCGAGCACCAACAAAACGCTCTGAGTGGCAGCGTAAAGTGCCGCAGCTATTTAGAGGGGGGAAAACAGTTTGGAGAGGGGCATCCATCCTTCAGAAGAGTCCAATCTCATTTGGGTGATGGGCGCGTCACTCGAGCAGGAATGGAAGTGCAAATTCTGCCTATAATAGAAGATTGAATCAGAGGCAAATATACAAAAGGGGGGAAATTTTCAAGATTAAAATGGGACAGTTCTAAAATTGTACACCACTCGTCAAATGATAATGCACTTACGTTGTAAATAACTGTTTTTGTTTTTCGTGTTTACCTTGTTTTCCAGTTGAATGCAAGTAAACAACCCTCTAACTTTTTATAAAATCCTATTATTTCAATGTTTTGTAAATCTAATTAAGGACTGGATGGTGAAGTGTCTAATTTCGCTACTGCCTGGTCAAAATGTAATTGCGAAAATAATGATTTTTTTTTTTAGGTTTCCCTGAACACTCCCCCTGTCTGTCATTGGTCAGACAAACAGATAGTCCTGCCCCCACTAGCCGTTGTTGCTATGTCAGGCTGGTTGGGACGCTCAGACAAACTGAGCAATGTATTTAATTATTTTAGAAATCAGCTTATGATTAGTTTACTTCCAGAATAAGTAAAAATGTTACACATTTCCCCTCAATTAAATTTTGTTTTTGTTTTTGTATGTATTCCAACAAAAAACAATTATTTTACTGCACCATTCTTCACTTGTTAGTTTGGTAAATGAATAGTAAAATTGCGTATATAGCCTAGATCAGGAAAAAAATACAGTAGATGGCAAGAAGAAAAGAAACACTAGAACGATAGCCAGAGAAAAAGAGAGAAAGCGCCTCTCTCTGGCTCTGGATGCTTTCTATATGGAGATAAATGATGGCACTCTATGTGAAGCATCAACTACCCTATTAACCACGCTCCATAAATGTGACTCATCAACGGGAGCTGTCATAACTCACTTTACAACATTGATTTTAATCATGTGAAATGTAAACATACATATTATCAATATCAATGCAGAAATAACGCTGTAATATGCAATTACAGGCTGGCATTGATTTTTTTTTTTTTTTTTTTTTTTTAAATCCAGCATAATCATACCCAATTGATTTAATAAGGCCGTTATGGGCCAGGCTCAAGGAATATTAGAAACACAATTTTCATAAATTTAATGTGGAAGGAGACAAAATCTGAACAAAGAGGTTCAGGCTTGGCACGAATTAACATGAGCGCTGTTTGCACCTACGGCTAACAAATGTGGCATAAGTGTATGTACATTTTTGAATATGCCCACTATCAGGTTTATTTGAGACTTTTACATTGTTACAAAAAATGTGAACAATAGTTTAAATTTCTTAAAAAAATAGCTTAAAATCCTGAAAAAAAATTAGGCCTATGTCGGTTTTCACAATAATTTTGAGCAGTGCAACTGTTTTCAACATTAATAATCCTTGAGCATCAAATCAGCATATTAGAGTCATTTCTGAAGGATCATGTGACTCTGAAGACTGGAGTAATGGCTGCTAAAAATTCAGCTTTATCGTCATACGAAGAAATTACATTTCAAAATAAATAGTAAAAAGTTATCTGAAGTTGTATAATATTTCACAATAATACCGTTTTTGCTGTATTTCTAAACAAATAATTGAAACCTTGGTAAGCATAAGAGACTTCTTTCAAAAACTTTAAAATATCTTACAGTCCCCAAACATTTGGAGGGTAGTGAACATTTGTTCTGTTCTAGGCTTTGAAGAGAGAGAGAGAGAGAGAGAAAAAGTAAGAGAAGATGGAGAGGTGGAAATAAAACACTGTAAAATTTATTGTACGTAACTACTCATAAGATCATCTAAAAAATGAGGTCATGATGACTTCATGATGAATGATAAACTTAACTGTGGAGCTTCCAATTTATCCAGCCTCTTTATTCACTCTGCATTTAGATGAAATATCACAGTGACTTTGCAGTGGTGGCAGTGTGTGTGTGTGTGTGTGTCTGCCTATATGCTCTATATGTTAGTCTTTAAAGTGTCAGCACATTTCTGCTTCAAAATCATCATCACTAGTTTGAGTGCCAACAACATGACTAATTTTTCCCCTCACTTAAACCCTGTTTCCGACCTTCTCCTTTCTTGTGCCACGGAAGCCATCTCTCCTCACACTTCCCCTCGTCATGCCGACAGCAGATTGATTTTCCCCACTCCTCAGCTGTGTTATCAGATTGTGTCGGACACGCGCCTGTGCCACGCTCCCATTCAGAGCCGCTCTAATGAGGACAAACTACCCCCTGAGCCACCATGGATCCTCACCGCATGAAACAAAATGGCTGCATTGAAATGAGAGGACAGAGAGGTCAGCTCACCGTGTCCATTCTCATATTACTGCGATCTCTCTAAATGACTTTTTTGCTATTGTAATTGTATGTTGTGGCCCACCGGCACATAAAAGTCACTGTGTGTCCATCTCTCATACTATCGGGGCTCTAATGTAATCACTTTAATAGCCCAGCCCTGATGGGAAAGAGCCCCATGTATAACATTATAGAAATATTTATTTGCCAGCCGAAATAACTGGATGCTAACTTGATTAAGATATGCAGTTATTCATTTGTAGGAGAAAGCTTTATGTCTGCATTAGCTGGGCTGGGATTGGCGCTGAGTTTTGCCTTGATTCACAGTCTGTACTGTCTCCCGCAACACCAGGGGTCTCTATGAGAAAACTGAAATTCTTCGTTATGCAGGTTCAAATGGGTAAAATGAACCAATAGCTGCATTAATCTTGTTTTGCCATTGTATTTGTGTAAGATATAGCTACACAAAGTCTTTCACAGAAAGGAAAAGTGTGAATGTTCTTCAACCCTGGGTGATAAATTAAGATTGCAATTTAGTGTTTATTTGTAAATGGTAACATAGTTTTTGTATTTGCATGTTGTGGATGCCACATAGACAATGCTAATTGTACTTTAATGCAAATAGTGCTTTTTGGTTGTGTAAATAGTAATGTGCTGCTATTTGGATTATCATCCAAAGTTTTAATTGAATAATTAATTAGATAACCAGGGCCTAAAACTAACTTTTTGCCACACCTGCCAATGGCCGGTTGCTTAAAGTTTACCGCCCATAAATATTTTTTTACCAGCCTTGAAACTGTTTTTGCAAAAACAGGCAGTTAAAAACTACTATGAGCACAGCTAGAACTACTAGCCTAACTAATATAAATTTGAAACATTATTAAAGACAAGTAAACAGTCAGTAAAAACATAAGAACAAATAATCAAATTACAAACAATAGCGCAAATAGAATCGTTCATTGAACACTGGAGTTTAACAAGATGCTTGTTGTCAGAATATGCTAAATGGAAATACTCGCATGTAACATTTACAGATAAGGATATATAACCATACAAATTAAGTTACGCGCTGAGAAAAACACGTGTCAGAGGCATTGCACATCTGTCAAAGTACAAGATTGAGGACAAGACGCGGTAAATGCTTATGCTTTTGTTTGAAGCGCTTATAAATACGTTCTCATGTTTCAGACAACTTGGATCATGTACCTTTCCCGCAGCAGCTCACTCTGTCCTCCGCTATTTTTCATATGCGTTTTGTCCCTAGAAATGGGTTATTCAGTATTCACTACTGTAAAGCAACTGGTTTCCGAGCAGAGCGCGCAGACATGACTAATTGATCATCAAATTCGTTGTCAATTATTTTCATTATCGATAATAATTGATTTTATTGATTAGTTGTTGCAGCTCTATAGGATACTGTCACTTTAAGACCTAATTCATGGATCAAATAAACTGGTACTGTACATGTGTCATCTTGCGCTTGAATATTTAAATTGGCAAGGCTTAAACTTTTGTGATGCAGCACTGGCCAGATCGTCGATCACGTCATGTTCTCACAACATTTCACTGTTTTAATTCATAGAAGTGTTATCGGCCAACTGGTGATTGACACTCTTTCTTATACTCGCCAACGCCGATTTTTACTCCCATTTGGGGCTTGGTGAGTGTTCATTTTAGGTCCTGTAGATATCCAAACTACACCTTAGACAAGCATTTATCAATGTGTGGGCCGCAGACCCCTGATGGGGTGTGTAAAAATTGCTCTGGGCCACATAATACCAAAAAAATATGTGGTATTACTTTTAAATCATTGAAATTTTGTCATGTATGATGAATAAAAAAAAAAGGTAATTCTGACTTTAATTATTTTAACTTTTTTTTATCGGTCTTTATTTCTTACTATTGTGGCTTAATTTTTGCAACTTCATATCTCGCAATTTGCAAAGTGACTTTGTATCACTATTGCAACTTTAATTGTGAATTTATTTATTGCAATTGCAAATGTATATCTTTTTTCATTGTGTTTTTGTTGTTGTCTCGCAATGTGACTTTGTAAATCACAATTGTAATTATTATTTTCAAAATAATATCCTTATCTTAAAAATGGTTGTCAAGGTTGCCGATAAGCTTTTTTCATGGTAACCATTATGCTTATGTTAAATACATTTTTTGTTGTATGTTTCTGAACATTCTTAACAACATAATTTAAAATCACCTTTTCCACTGTTGAGGCACATTTAAGTTCAGTGTAAACAAGTAGATTGTGTTCATTCTTTCAACGTTATTTGTACTCAAGTTACGTAGTGTTCATTAACTTGCCTTAATCAACTTAGTGTTAAACGGAGCTGATTACAGAGGTCTGCCAATTTAAACCCCAATCTTCGTGATAGGTTGTGGAATTAGATGAAAATGTGTGACTACCGCTTTATTCTATTCTATTCTATTCTATTCTATTCTATTCTATTCTATTCTATTCTATTCTATTCTATTCTATTCTATTCTATTCTATTCTATTCTATTCTATTCAAGACCAACCATTACTGCTGCCATTTCTGAGCTTGTATGCACCAGTTGAGTATACATCTTAACATATCACTTTTTTAATGCATTTCATTACTTCGTTTAGTTGAGTAAGCATAGGACTCTTGGATGATTTTAAAAGGTCTTCTCTCTCTTTCCAGCTTTTTTTCTCTCTCTCTCTCCAGCTGTTGACCTGTCAGAAATCATAGAGCCATCAGAGGTGCTGGTCGCTGGAAATGTGTTCATTTGCGGCGCGATGGTGCGGCACCTGAGCTCTGCTGGAGGTTAGGACGAGAGGATGAAGGGAGGGAGAGAGGGAGGGAGAGACGGATAGCCAGTCATCCCTGGACCAGCAGGTCCATATTTAAACTGTCCCTGTGTTTTATAGCTGGTGATGTGAACCAGTGGCTTGGTGTTTAGGGACCATACATCAGTGTTAAAATGGCAGATTACTGTTAATGAATGATATTTGTGTTCAGCGGGTATGTCAGAAAGGCGGAGTGACCAGGAAAACAATCCTCCCTTTCCTTTGCGTCTCTTTCTGCACTCTGCACCCCCCCCACACACACACACACTCTGCCCCCTTCCCCTGCCCCCTTCCCAGAGCAAAGAGAAGATCTCATTTAGTGGTTGATATTTAACTGTACTTAATGCAGCTTGGACTGCCTGGGCTTAGGAGAGCTGCATGTGTAATCCACTCACTGCAAGTTCTTATGGAGCCAGACTCCACCGACTGCCTCCCAGGACGCTACTGCTTACGTTAGGGATTAGAACAAATTAGGAAATTTAGTGGCATTATATTGTTCTGAGGGAGAAGTATGCTGATGCTGCTTGTAGCTGCATGATTTAAACACTCATTTTGTATTTATTTACATTTGAACATTAGTTAAAACAAGTTTTTTTCTATTTCTTCCAGTGATGAGTGGAAAATTTCAGTTCCCAGATTCAGTTTGGCTAATTTAACAGCAAGATTGTTTTTCTGTGTGACCAATCTGGCCAGTTGTTTAGCTTTTGTTAATGTATTTGTACTGTTATTTTGATAGAAATAATATTGTATGCCTATATAATAATATATACTTGTATAATATATTTTATTATAATATAAATTATATATACTTTGTTTAATATAAATATATAATTTTTATTATGCACTTTTCAACAATTTATTTAATAATTTATGGCCAAACTCAGAAAAAAAAAAAAAAAAAAAAAAAATTAAGTATTTGTCAGAATACTGAATTAAAGATAATTTAGTAAAATCCAAATAAGCTTTGCAGATGTTTATTGGAAAGGCTTTAAAAAATAATTTTCATGCTTGTTCAATGAACCATAAATGATTATGCATGCACCTGTGGAACAGTTCTTAAGATACTAACAGTTCACAGGCAGTAGACAATTAAAGTCAGATTTACAATAATGCAAGACACTAAAGAGACCTTTCAACTGACTGAGAAAGATGTCCTGAGTCCCTGATCACCTGCATGAACATGCCATAGTCCTGCTGCAGGGAGGCATGAGGACTGCAGATGTGAACAGAGCAATAAACTGCAATGTCTGTAATAGACACTAGTGCTACAGTGAGACAGGAAAGACAACTGATCGTCCTTGCTGTGCCAAACCACGTGTAACCATGTGTCCTTCCATACGTGCTTGAGAAGCTTGCAAGTGCCTTGGTGGAAGAGTGGGGTAACATCTCACATCAAGGACTGGTAAATCTGGCTCAGTCCATGAGGATGAGATGCGCTAGACACCAGATACTGACTGCTACTTTTGATATTGACCCCCCCCTCCCTTATTCATGGACTCATTTTTCAATTTCTCTTTATCAAATGTCTGTGAAATTTCAGTTGATGAATCTTTGTATGTTTATACAAATATTTACACGTTAAGACATTTGCTGGAATTAAAAGCAGTTGAAAGTGAGAGAACGTTTTTTTTTTTTTTGTTTGTTGAGTTTCTAATGTTAGAATTAAACACATTTTTGCGTTTTAGCATACAACAGAAAAAATTACTGTTTTGTAATTTAACACATTCTTACTGATGCTTTTAAAATAACAAATAATTTTTGCTATTTTGACATAAACCACATCTATGATCCAGCTATAACATTATCAATGACAAATGAGCAGAATTTTCTACAAAAGCATATAATACAATCACATAAACCATGTTTCAGTTTGCAAGGTATGAAATAATTAAGATCAACGAATGTTACATTTTCTGTGGCAATCCATCAGTGGCCCTGTCCCGAAACTCATTGGACCCTGTTCAGCGGGTCATCTGCATGGTAAAATGGAGTTGACCTTATCATTCCCACACTTTAACACTAAGTTGATTACATACAGTGGGCGAAATGGTTTTAATGGCCTTGTGTTAGCATTGAAGATGCTTTTTGGTGCATTGCTTAAGTTAACCACCAGCAGGTGTCACTCATCCATAACTAAATGTGCCAAGCAATCAAGCAGCTCAGCAAACATGGGCCAATGATTTCTGTCAAAAACTGAGAAATTGTTGTGAGGGAGGATCGTGGACTAAAGGAATGGGATATGAATTAACTCCATTAAATGCTGGACCATAAAATGCTAAATATTATTGTTGATCTTCACTGTTGCATCAACTTAGCGTTGATTGAACCCGTTGTTGTGCATCCATTGCCTCTGGCCGAGTTCCATAATTTGTTGTTTTGAATCAAGATGACTTGATAAGTGTGATTTGCACCATTTTGAATCACAATAATGTTCTGCCCCAGCCATTCTCATTATCTGTTTTCACTGAGGGGAAATGTTGTGACTTAACTATGAAGTACTTTCCCATGAGGGCATTTTTTAATGAGACGGAGGGGAGATCGAAACAGCCTCCTCACTCACAAACATCCTCCTGCTTCGCGGTTAGAGAGTCAGACAATACGAGCACTGACGCAGAGATATGAAGGCCCATCCCCACCTGCTGCCCTTCCCTACGTGTTGGAGGCTGTTATTGTAGGCATGATTCCACATGGCCCAAACTGTGGGTGGGCCATGAAGCAGGACACACCGGGCCAGCAGGAAGAGGAAGCCATTACCTAGGCTAACGCTGAGTCACCTCGCTGCACTTTCACCCTTTGACAGTGGTCTGACAATCGACTGGATCCTCCCCTTGTTTTCACCTCCCTGCCAATGAGATCACTCGCCCCAGGTTGGCAATGTTACCTCACAGTTAAAGCTTTGCTCTAGTCAAAGTCCTGGTCGGAAGTGTGAGAGTAAACTTGAACCATAGATTTAAATGCACTGAAATGTAAGTGCTTGCAAGGCAGCAAAAGAATAGGCCTAATTAATATTCTAGGTTCTAGGTTTTGGCTCTTTGTAAATGATTTGGTTTTTGTTGTCATAATGCAGCATGTGTCTCATCTACACACTAGAATGAACAGTATAAGACAGTGTCTGTACAGTATGTATATATATATATATATATATATATATATATACTCACTATATACACACATTAATTGTAATTGCATGGAAAAGAGCAACTTCAACAATTCTTCAAAATCTTGAAATGACATGAGTTTGAAATTACATGAGTATGATTTAAATAAATTAAAATTTGTGGGTAAACTAGATATTTAAATGTATGCAAAGACAGGCCCAATCATAATTCAATATGTGAATTTCACAGTGATGCCCTCACAATTTGTATGCTGAACAGAGATTCAGTGTCAGTAAATAGGACAATTTTTTACTTAAAGTAGTTTAAAGTTAAAGTTTACAAAACACATTTGAATTGAGTCCATAAAGCTTTAGTACAGAACAAACCATTACTAGACTATTTAAGAAATATCAACACAGAGCTGTCTTGCAAGCGCTGTCTATCTGCTTCAGCCTATTACAGTGTTAGAGATGTGATCATTCTGTTGGCATCTGACCTTTGTGACCTGACAGGTCAGCCTGTTTGCCCGGTTGACTGGTTGTTTGTGCTGCCAGCATGTGGGCGGTGCTGCTGTCTGTTGGTGTGTTGGCCATGAGACCCGGATGCATCTGCCTGATGAGCTTCTGATTGGGGGATCCATGGCTCCAAACACCAACAGATACAAACCTACAGCACCTGCTTCCTCTGGAACATGCTTGTTTATGTTTCTGACTTCCTGCTGTCTTGTGCCGACCACGTCCAGCTTAGCAGTGCACTCTCCTCTCCTCTCCTCTCCTCTCCTCTCCTCTCCTCTCCTCTCCTCTCCTCTCCTCTCCTCTCCTCTCCTCTCCTCTCCTCTCCTCTCCTCTCCTCTCCTCTCCTCTCCTCTCCTCTCCTCTCCTCTCCTCTCCTCTCCTCTCCTCTCCTCTCCTCTCCTCCCATTGATCCGATAAGCTTGATCGTTTTAATTGAAAGTCAGAGGAGGGCACTCTTGTGGTTTCATTATTAATTTAAACACTCAGGGTAACTTAAAGTGCAATTTTCACCCACATGTGAAACAAAAAAATCAATGGAAACAACAGCAGTAAGCATCAAGGTTAATTACAGATGCTGGAGACACAAGTGTGCAGAATGTTTTCTCACTGTTTCTTTGCTGTCTCACTTAAAGTGTTTCAACACCGTTTCTCTAACAACAGGCCGAGGGTAAACAGTCTTGAATCGGGAATGCTGAAGATTAAAAATTACGCTTGATTGTTATGTGGTTTGACTTGGGGCTGCTCCTCTCTCCACATTTGTAGGGATTACATGGAAGACATATATTCCTCTGTAATGAAATCTGTCTGCTGAGGAGAGATGACAAACATGCCCTCTCAACTAAACATAGACAAGATTGTTTAGGAGGACTAGCTGGATCTTAAAGGCACAATATGTACAAAAACCACTAGAACAATGTTATATATTTTGTTGACTTGCGTACTTACATTGTGACGTGGTTTGTGTCATTGCATCACCTGTCAATGGAGTCATATAAAAATGCGAAAAAAAAAAAAAATGCGGTAGTAGTTGTAGCGTCAAAGCTGACGATCTCTGGTAGCGTCTAGCAAGCCACAATTGTTTGTTTTTCCATGATGGACCACAATTATTTATTATTGTTTGCTGCGGATTCTGTCGCCAAAGATAACCCCATAAAGCGAAAACGGCTGTGGAGGTGAACACGACAACTCCCATGATTCCACGCTCCATCACTGCGTCATCAAGCTACGTCTTTTTTATTGTTTTGAATAAGCGACCTCTAGTGGTGAAACGTACATACTGTGCTTTTAATGAAACCTTAAAAAAGAAAAAAAAAAGTTTAGAAATATCTGAAACAATCAGATTGTATTGTAATGTATTGCACACATATTTTAGGTAAGAAACAATATATTTAAAAAAAAATCTTAATATTTGTACCCTACATTTCTATTGTAAATCATTTACTATTGAAATGTTTAAATCTTATTTCTCAAACCATGTCAATTAGATAGATTTCACTTCTAACAGAGCATTTTATGTTTAACAGTTACAGTAATATTTGCAATAATTTTTTTGTTTTGTCATATTTATGGCATGGACTCTACATATTTAGGGCACATTTTCAGTTAATTTACATATCTTAAAAAGCTATAGCCCTGCACATATTTCTGTAGTAAGTATCATGATTTCCTCATCACGAACTGAACGGAAGGCAGACAGGATGTCAACAGCATGATCTGCTGAAACACACTAATCAACACAGATGTACAAGCGTGCAAACTTGCACACACTCACAAGTGCAGAAAAGAAAGTATAATTAAAAACAAATAAGATCAATGGTAATGTACTGATTACAAATATTGTCCCTTATTTCCAATACGATTTGCAATACTATGCAAATGAATACAAATATAAGCGTTTTGCTTTTTCATTTATTGGAATTTTTTTTTATATATTTGTCTTATTACAATTGTGTCTAGAAATATTTTGCATTAATTAAGTGTGGTCATTGCATTTCTTTTAGTTTTCTGCTCTTTTCTTCTATATAGCATGTGCTTCCTTCCATAATGTGTTTTACCAGTAGTGATTGCATGGAATAATGTGTACCAACTAACACACTCAGTATATCATATCCATTTTGCAGTTTACGTTTTGTCCACTCCTTAAGAGAAGAGAAGTAGTGTGTTTACATAAACTCTGGTGGACCACTCTGATTGTAATTACTGCAACATTTCCACCGAGCTATACCCACACTCTCAACCAATTAACGGGCTCTACACCATAATAGAATTATGGAAATGGAAGACACTTATTCAAACAGGTTCTGCATTACCATATTTTGAATGTTTTACTTAATTATGACCAGCGACTTGGCGAAACAACGGAGGGGCCAAAAATAAAATGGAAAAAAGAGGCACGACTTTTAAAGCAGCCTCATAAAGTTGTTATTAAGAGGCCTGAGATGTCCCTAATGATGTGTTTGGAAATTAGGGCGATCAAACATTTAATGCAAAGTCCTGCTGTAGGCAAAAGGCCCCTAAATGAGTCAATTAGACAGCCATTATTCTCACTGCCAGGCCACAAGTGGAAGCTGATATGCATAAAGTGTTTATCAAGACGGACGTCCACTTAAAAGGATCCCTTTAAAATACAAAGACCGTTAACTGCAAGTAGTGTAGCTACTGCGTTTACAATTTTTTTTTTTTTTTTTGGATTTTGGTGGGGGTAGGGGATTCGCTAGTGGTCTTCAATCAAGAAGTAATTCAGTATTATCTGCATAATGGTGTATCATAAATTAGAATAACCCGATTAACATGCAAAACTCTCAAATTTGCCTAAAATAATGCACACGCATATATTAAGACCTTGCTGCAAATTAGAAGAATTACACTGGTGGAGGATGGAGGAGGTGGTTTTCCAAAATTGCAACAATGACTTTCGTTTAGCTGTCCGTATGTGTTCTCATCAGTAGGAATTAACGGTGGAGTTTACTACACAGCGTTGCCTACAGAGAAGCGGCCTCAGAGCGAGCCTTAATTGAGCCTGTAAAATTTAGGCGACTGTAGCAAGCAACGGCGAGACAGCGAAGCTCAGACTGTGGATGAAGTTATCGCTCCATGCTACATTTGCATTAATTAACATGCCGCCCTGCCACGTCTTCATTTCTCCTGCCTGTCCGCTCACTGGCGGAGCACCTTTTCACCCGTCCGCATTTGTGTGTGTGTGTGCACGCGCCAGAGGAAGATACTGGAAGATGGAGACGGAAGGGTTTTTACATGTCTGCCATTTGCAAATGGTTATTAATTGCATGCAGGGATGAGGTGCGGGGTTGTACGCGGGGGTTCGTGGTGGCTGTACGGGGGCGATCGGCCCGGCCAGCGGTGGCGGCCTGCTCTTCTGCGCACATAGCTCTTCATCAAGCCATAGCCGTCACTGCTCCACAGACAATTACAGTCCTCTGATTGCTATCAGACAGGGAGGGGATTTTTACAAATTAGGGGATAAATAGAGTTTTCCACATGCCTAATGGCAGAGGCTGGGGAGCAGTAATGAAAAACTATACATCACAATCAGGCAGACAATCCTATTCATGGCAACGCATTATGCTCACTATTCATAATAATGGTATGCTGACAGAGACAGGCCAGGCCAGGACAGCACAATAGAGTAATGGGGAAGATGCTGCCAGCCCAGGGCACTAGAACCCCATCCCCAGTACGAGCTCTGTCCCGTCGCCCTGTGGAAATGTTACCTCCCTGTTTTTTTTTTCATTATGCTTATATGGAGATGTTTCTATTTGATTCGAGGATGATTTATCATTTTGCAGCTGTATGGCATGTGTAGGCTTCTCAATAATTTATGGGAAAACTCGCCACCACGTGATTCTGCCGGTTTTATGCAACATACTGTACTAAAAAATGCAGTTGTTTATCATGTGTCTTCATAGCCTTGGGGTTCATGTGCAATTTTAGGTAGCTACGTTCACAGCATCATGTTTAATACAAATACATAAGCTTAGTTGCATAAATAGGAATGACTTTATTAGAAATTCAGAAATTTCTTTATAAAAGGAAAGGTTAGACTTGCAATTAATTTTGTAATTTTAAAATCAAATGATTTTCACACTCTCACACACGCACGCACGCACGCACACACACACACACACACACACACACACACGCACACACACACTCACACACACACACACACACACACACACCCCAAAGTCACATACGCCTTCATTTACCAACACAATCAAGCTTGCAAGAACCAATTTTCTAGTGATTTAAACCCATAGCAGGTCTAGGGTCTCTTCATCTCTGAGGATCCGAACAACTCTAAACCAGCACACCAACAATGTCTTACAATTACAGCACAGAACTCAATGTAAACTAAACTGACCTGCACTGAGATACTGACTCAAAAGGCAGGACAAATTAGGCATTAAATGATAATTCCTTTATCAAAAACAAACTATTTATTTTAGCGGACACAAACACACACATATATTAACTAATTCATGTATACAATAAGTATGAAAACACACACACACACACACATTTATTTTTTAATAATTGTTATACATATAAATATAAATGTTTTTGGTATTTTAATACATAATGTATATGTAATATGTTTATAATACAAAAAATACTAAAATTAATATGTATTTTATGTAAGAACATAATTTATTGATATTTATTTATTAAAAACAAAATATTTTGATATTGTGTGTGTATATGTGTGTGTGTGTATGTGTATGTGTATGTATATATATATATATATATATATATATATATATATATATATATATATATATATATATATATATGTGTGTGTGTGTGTATTTTTACAATGTCAACATTAGTTTGGGTTTTCTGGATAGCAGGAATGAGGGAGAAAGGTAGGTTGAGTTGAGACGAATCTAGTTAGTGTGTTTTGTGAGAATCTCCATGTCAGGTCCATTCTATGATTAAGACAATGTCCTGCTGGGCTGACGATGACTGTCTAACACACTTTTGTGGAAGGGTTTCATTAAGAGACCATCTCTATAATCACTCTCATCGCAGATAAAACCAAGGCAGTGAGCGTCTCCCCCAGGGGAAATGAGGGACCTTCCAACGGGCAGCACTGCTGAGAAACACATAGACACACACAGTCATGTGCAAATATACACAAGTGGTTTAGCATCTCTCTCTCTTTTTTTTTTCTGACACACCCACACACTCTCACAAGTATGTGCATTGCTGCCTCATTAGTCCAGATGTAGCAGGATTAACAGCAGCTGTGACATTTGCTTGCTTGTAAGGGACCAGTCTATAAAAACAAGCAAACGAGAGGATCTGGAACCCTAACCCCTTCTTCCCCACCTCCTTCTTCCACCTTTCATTTTATCTCATTAAATATGTATATCTCATCTACAAGCCGTTCTTGCACGTCTCGGCTTCATTTGCATGCAGTAAATTCCTGTCGATGACATGGCTGAGGAATGTGTGCGAAGGCTGCACCGGCTTGCTAATGTACCCGCATGACCAGGGAGCTCCACAAACACCGCAGTAACTTCCGAACCACACATTACATAAAGTTATGCAACATTTAGGAGCTTACTGACCCCAAACTTTTGTACAGTGTTGTATGTAATAAGGTTACACTGCACAAAATAATATACATCACTTTGACTGAGTTGTTAGTGCTATGTTGTTGGCTCTTTACTTTTATTCTGCTCTTATAATGTGAAAAAGACAACAAACACTCCTCGCTTGCTATTTGCTCACTCGATTTAATTGATTTATTTTACTGAATTATCTTAATTATCTTGTTTCTCTCATTTCTCTCTCCAAAGAGTGCTCTTTATAATTTTTCTTTCCCCTTTTCACTGCATAATTAAACATTTACTGAGGGGTTTGTAAAAAAAAAAAAGAAACGACTGAAAGCACTTAAGTAAATGAAGGAAATGTTTCAGTAACACAACCTCTCACGTATAGGCCTAAATGCATTGGTCGAATTGTCATCAGAATGAACACGTAAATGTGTAAAAACAGAATATAAGAAGCACATGTTAATGCCATGTGAAAGGGGGGGCTTAGAGGAATCTGCAAGTGTCTCAGATGTTCACGGACGACCCGGGGGAGTAGGAAGTGTCAAAGCAAAGGTCTAAAGGTCAACCAGATCAATTTAGCGTGGAGGTGTGTCATTTCCTTTTTTTTTTTTTTTTTTCCTGAGCTGGCCAGTCCATATAACACATTTTGCTGTCACACATGGGACGGAATGTACATCTGCACTCCTCAGACAAACTTCTCCTTCTGTGATCTCACGTAAGCTGCAGTATGTGCGTCGATACTCTGGTCGGACAGGTATTGCTGTGAAGCCAGTAAAGGAGAGAGTTATTAATGGATTGTGCAGTAAGCTGGTGGGTTAACCTACTCAAGCAGCAATCCCAGCAGTCTGATCCCAGTTATAGTACATTAAGCAAAGTGGAGTGCCTGTTAGTGTGTTGCAGTGGAGAGAAGGAAGTGCAGAGCTCTGAGATGCATCCCAGGTGTGATCCAATAAGGAACGCAGGTAACCCCTGTAATTGAGCCTCTGTAGCGGCTTGGCAAAACGCATTGTCCCTCTCTGGCAGGCCTACTTGTCTGCCTTTGTTCACTGGACCCAAAGATCAATCACTTCGTATCAAGTTTAAAGGAAGTGTTGGAGGTGAGCATTAAGACACTTGTGCGCACACTCACACACACACACTTGCATACTGACACCATTATACACACACACACACACACACACCAAGGTGACGAGCAGCCAGGCGAATCATCGATCGATGGCAGACCAGGGAATCAGCAACAGGGAGATGGAAAAAAAAACAATCACCTATCAGATTGAAACTGACTTCTCCTTGTATCTTTAGGGTCCTGCTACAATAGATTGGACAGGAAATCCAATGGCAAGCAGAAACAAAAAAACAAAAAAATGTAGAAGAAAAAAGTGATTGCTAATACGCTTCAGCCAGAGCCATTTTAATCTGTGACAGTGGAGGGATCTGGTGAAAGCCATTATCACGTACTCCTGCCTCAGATAAGAAGCCTCTAATCTGTTTGCTGGAGGTATTGAACAAATGCATTTGTAGAGCCAAGAAACGAAGGGGTGATGGAAGGAGCATTTGTGTGTGTGTGAGCTAAAGAATGTGAGGATAAAAAAAATTAGATGGGGATGTTGGAAAAATTGCTTCCTCTGAGAGTGAAAGCTGACAGGAGAAAAGACGAGTCCTTCAGCTGATGTATTTCAGAGACTTTTAAGAGGGTTGTTAAATGCGCTCAATTTTGTGAAAGGGCAAAACTCCAGGGATTCTTCACAGGTGCCTCGTTGTCATATTAGGACATTATAAATGAACTTAGAAATGGAGTTTCTCACCAGTACAAATGACATTTAAGGACTGTGTTGAATGTTTAAAGTGAGTATTTTGACTCTTATTCGCTTGGTGCAAAAAAAAAAGAAAAAAAAAAAGGCCATAATATAATAATATATATTAAAGTTATTAGGGGTGTAACGGTTCATAAAATTCACGGTTCAGTTCGATTCGACACAGTGGTGTCATGGTTCGGTACGTTATCTATGCTGGTAAGCACTTTTGTCAACGGCAGTTGATTTAAATGTGCTTTAGAAATAAAATGTGTATTGTATTGTATTATTGTTTTCGATGTTTTCACACTCAGTAATTTAATGTCGTTTTTTTTTTTTTATATAAGTGTGAGTTTTCCTACGTCTTGAAACTTTTGGTTTTGTAAATGGGGGTAATCTTTGAAGGATGAACAAATAATGTTCTGGTCATCACATTAAAAATAACATTTAAATATGTTAATATTTGAGTTTTGAAGTGCTGGAAAAATGTGTGTGTGTGCATATACAGTGCAATGCATAAGTTAATACACCCATGCTAAAGTTGACTAAAAAGAGGAATAAAAAATCATATTTTGGAAATTGAACTTAATGCCTTAATTTAAAAAATTTGGAAAAATCCAACCTTTAAGGACACCAATTTTCTTTGTGAATGAATAAAGTATCGTAAATAAATAAATGTTCTTCCTTAAAATACATGGTGCATAAGTTAGTACACCCCTATGTTAAATTCCCATAGAGGCAGGCAGATTTTTAGAGCAATGCAAATCAAACTAGCTATTAGGCTAACTGAAATAAAACCATGCCAATCTCTAGGTATGGTGAATGCTATGTGATGATGTGGGGCTATTTTAATTCCAAAGGCCAAGGGAACTTTATCAGGATGCATAGTATCCTGGATCCATGAAGTAACTGGCCTTTAAAAATAAAAATCTGCCTGCCTCTATGGGAATTTAACATAGGGGTGTACTAACTTATGCACCATGTATTTTAAGGAAGAACATTTATTTATTTACGATACATTATTCATTCACAAAGAAAATTGGTGTCCTTAAAGGTTGGATTTTTCCTAATTTTTTAAATTAAGGCATTAAGTTCAATTTCCAAAATATTTTTTATTCCTCTTTTTAGTCAACTTTAGCATGGGTGTATTAACTTATGCATTGCACTGTATATATTAATGGATGAATAGAAAATTTATATAAAATATAAAAAAATTTGTAGCATTATAAATGTCTTTACACTTTTGATCTATTTAAATCTATTTATTACTTCCCTTTAAAAAATCTTGTGTATGGTGTTCTTCAGGGGTTTTGTTGTCATTAGGGCATTATACATGAACTAAGAAATGGAGTTACACCTCAGTGGCAAATGACTGTCATTAAAGGACAGTTTTTAGATGTGTTTTGACTCTGTTTACAGACTGCACAGCTTTAGTTCTTTACCGAGGGAATATAATCGAGAACAATGTTGGGTATGGGCACCGAATGTCATAAAAAGAACAACCTCTACTTGATTCACCCCTCATTGCCCCTTACAATCTCCGGCTCTTGACCTCTGCCCCTGAGCACGGACTCAAGCCCCAAACCTCGATCTAGCCATCATAAGCTACATAGGAAGAGATTTATCTGCCCCCCCCTCCCATAACTACAGATCAGTACGCCTGCATGGCGTAACCCTCAAACCCCACCCTGCCTGCTGCACTCCCTCATACCAATTGACTGTTCCATTTGTCACACGGAATTCTGTAGCCCCTGGCTACTAGTTAACCTGCACACGAAAACCCTTCTGTGAAATGCTAAAGATTGCAGAACCGTAAAAGAGGGGCGACATGATGTGCAATATGTCAAACAGAAGGACATTTTCAGTTGTTCTCTCCCTTGCTGCCAGTGCACAGCAGAGGCCCAAGGGCATCATCCACCTCCAGTTGCTAACCCTTGTATAAGTTTCCAATTCCAGCTGGCTGAGATTATGGTGGTTTTTTATTATTTATTTTATTTTATCGTCAAATTATTACAACGCTGATAAGATGGAGATGATGATGTCCCAGTGTGTTGGACCTTGACCTCTCTCCTAGTAATGGAGCTCACTGTGGTTACTTCTGTAAAGGCACACGTATCTGTGTGTATGAGTGTGTACACACACACACACACAATGAAATATATGCTCAAAACTAGGGCTGACAATTTTTTATTAATTGAGTGTGGTAAATGTAAAAAAAATAACTGTTTTAATCTTTACATACTGTCTTAAAAATGCGACAATCATAGCACAAGATGTGACACATTATCTATGTCTGCATGTATATAGGTCAACAATTAAAAAACAGCCTTCTGTTACAGACTGCACAGCTTTAGTTCTTTAACGAGGGAATATAATCGAAACCAATGTTGGGCATGGGCGCTGAATGTCATAAAAAGAACAACCTCTACTTGATTCACCCCTCATTGCCCCTAACAATCTCTGGCTAAAAAAATAAAAAAATAAAATAAAAATAATGTCGACATGTAATTTTTAAAAAATCATTTTTTTAATCTAATGACAGCCTTCCTTAAGACATGTACAATTTAAATGTGATCAAAATGATGGTCAGCATATCAAACGGATCGTGATCATGGGTGAGCATGAATATATCAAATGTTTTTCTTTTCTTCATGATCCCTCTCTTACCCTTGGGGTCAGAGCTAGCCTTCATAGAGATGGAGATTGGGTTTTAGTTAAATGTCATTGGAGGTTAAAGGATGGCTCAGGGCTAGTTCTCTCTCTGCTGCCTGTGATACTCTTCACTTCAGAGTCAATAAGAAGCTCTAGGGTCAGCGTGAGGGTCCTAATGAGTCGAGAGGGACCTCCTCAGTCCAGCTGATCACTGTAATGAAACTTTGATTTTACACGCTGAGAGTTACCATCAATGATTCATCATTCATTTGAACGTTATGTGATTCTCACACATATTAAGCATACGGATGGATATCTTGCCCATCTTTAGTGTGCTAGACCAGAACCCTGCCTGCGCCAGCATGTCCATGCGAATGTCTTCACGTATGAATGAATATGAATGACATGGGTTGCCTGTCCATCCCCTGCTGTTTGGCTGTCACTCAGCCTCAGGTGAGAATTCTCTGGCTGGTATCAGGAGCTGCGGTGGGCCTTCTGCTATCAGATCACACGGATCACTAATTCAGCACTGCTGACAGATATGCCCCCTGCAAAAAAGCACGGACGGTCAGTGGAGGATGGCAGGTGCCATTAAACGAGTGCTGACTGAGGGCTGGGCCGCTGGACTGAGGAAAGGTCAGCGTTTTGCATTCCTAACATCCAGCTGAATCATGGACATAAGAAACAGTTTAAACAGAGTCCTGGAGGCTTAGAGAAGCTGAATCTGAGCTGTGGATGGTCCCGATAGGAGACCGTGGTAAAACTTTACAATAAGGTTCATATCGTTGACATCACTAATTGCATTAGGTAGATTGATACTGGTGATGGCAGTAACATGGGGTCAGTTGTAACTAGAGCTGCACGATTAATCGGTAAAAGATTGTGATCTCGATTCAAACACCCACACTAATCTAATTCCTAAATGACAATGATTCGGCTATGTCTATTAAACCTTTTGACAAAATCATACCGGTACATTCAAATCTGTGTTCGCGCTGCCGCTGACCCAGAGAGAACAGTTGTTGAGTATAGGTATGAAACAGCTTCACCAACAGTCTTTTTAAACTACACAGAGTATTGTTATTTCTGTCTTACAATAATTCAAATGATCACAGAAGTATTGGAATAAAAGTTGACAGTTAGGATATAAACACTGATATCTACGGTAGTTGTTCTTCAAATATCCATTGTATTGATTATTGATTACATTGTTATGCCACTATTGGTGACATGTGACTGTTAAAAATGTACATTCATTCAAAAATGCTGCTTCATCCAGTAATGAAAAAAGTGAAGTAAGGGTCCTGTCCCAAATGACACACTTCATGTGCACTTGCGCTCTTGTGACTTCCAATGGCCATTGCATGCACGTCCATTAAGTCCGCATGACCACTTGTCATTTTTAAGATTCGGGAGGGTGTATGCGCCCTCAATGCACACTTTTGCAGATTCTGCAAGCCCGCGAGCTCCGCAGCAGACATCTACCCGACAGTCAAAGCGGCATTACATCACGAAAGTGTGGACTCCGAGGAAGATCGCAAGGGCTTAGGGTTCCATTTGGGGCAGGGCCATTTATGAGTGAGTCATTGAATCATTCTTTCAAAAGATTTGTTCAAAAACACTGATACCCCTTTTCCACCAAGGCAGTGCTGGTGCCGGTTCGGAGCCGGTGCCTACTCGCGAACCAGTTCTTTGTGTTTCGACAGCCAAAGAACCGGTTCTCGGCCAGGAAAATTGGTTCCAAAGCGGCACCAACTCTTTGCTGGACTAGAACCGTTCGGGGGCTGGGGGGGCTGGGGCGGGGTTATTGTCGAACTTCTTCTCGAACGTAACCTCCATCTATAGTAATCCAGACGAGCAGCACAAATGTGTTCTAAACGTCTTCTTCTGACCCCAATGTAGGATCGCAAAGCCAGGAGAAACATTTGCAGAAAGACGATGTAGTCCAACATTGTAATTGTTATGCTTGAAGTTGGGAAAGCTAAGACGTATGGCAACGTACACAGTGACGAAACGACGTCGCTCGCTGGGCTCTCTAGTCAGTGGAAAAACAAACAGGTTCTGAGAAGGTTCGCAAGTTGAATTAACTTTGAACCAGCACCAGTTCCGAACCAGTTCTTTTTTGGTGGAAAAGGGGTATGATTCATCCAGTACTGAAAAAAGTGAAGTCTTTATGAGTAAGTCATTGAATCATTCATTTAAAACAATTTCGAAAAAAAATTATTCATTCTAATTAATTAAACATTTTTAAATAGACTGCAGCAATTTATATTTTGTCAGAACCATTTTTTTTTTATTTAGTTTAGATTCGTGGGACAATCGTGATCTCTATTTGAAACAAAAAATCATGATTCTTTATTTATAATCGTGCAGCTCTAGTTTTAACACTGTCAGCTTAACCTATTGGAAATCATACACAGGGAAATCACTATCATACATGATTACCCTCCTCTTGAGGTTACAAAATAAATTTGAAGACTGTAATTTACATCACACACAAAAAAAAGAAATTTGGTAAAAATTTTACATTTTACAAATGTTGTAAAATGTATCTGCGATAATGTTAAAATGTGTTAAATTATAAACCGCATCAGCTGAATCAGCAGTTTTCTTTATTTCATTTAGTAACATTTACTCCTAAATGTTATTTAAAATTTTTAGTAACATTTACAGTATATCAAGTCTGAGCAGACGAGGAGGGTTGCAACACAACCTTTTTTATTCTTTCTTTTTTTTTACTTTTATTTACTTTCATTTACTTTTATTGGAATACATAAAAGTTTAAATAAATGGGACAGTATATACCACCCCCATTCAAAATGAAATGGACTGGGTGAAGTTGGGTTAGTGTAAAAATAATTTTGGTAACACTTTATTTCGATGGTCCAGATTGTCCCATTTTGCTACATATAAAATTTTAAGCTAAATAGTGCAAACAAACAAAACCAACAACATTAAAACAAACAGATGTTACAGCCATCCCTGGTCTTAGAATGTTCAGTATTTTTTAATTAGAATTTTAAACTAGTTTAATTACAATTAATGATGCAAATGTTAATATATGCAACTTGAAAATATATTAGTGAATGTAAATATTAACATTAAACAAGATTAATAAATGCTGTAAAAGAAGTTTTATGTTAGGAATTAACTAATGCTAATGTACAGAACCTTATTGGAAAATGTTACCAAGATCATGCTAATTCAGACTCTTTAATGGTCTTTTGGGGCAAGATGACTTTACATGCCACTTTGGTACATGCATTAAAATTGCAAGTATTCAGCTGACAAATGCTCTCTTTTGGCATCACATCACCTCCACAAGTGGCCTGTTAGAGAGGACAAAAATGAACACGAATCACACGCACACACTTTATAGTCTCCGTGCTCTTGCCCTCACCACATGGCAGCGAACACTGGGAGAGATAAATGAATATCCCCATACACATAAACAACATCACACAGGGCCCAACTCCACTCCTCCCCACTAATTCCTATTCATTTAACCGCCACATGGGCAGGCCGCACAGCCAGAGAGACATTCATTATTTAGCTGCTTTTGTTTATGAATAGCTTACTGGTGCAGGCCAGAGCCTGCATGCAACGGGCCTCGTAAATCACAACCGGCGAGTAGTTTTTCCACGAGCTCCGCTCGGTGCTGTGTTTGTGCACGGCAGTTTGTGTGCAGGGCTTGAGGACGGCTTGTCGTCAATTTACCTTTGTGCTTCTCGGCACCCTGTTTAATTAATAATGAGGACAAATATTTGTTTGTTCCGGGGGCGAGAGAATGAGATCGAGGAATAGGTGGGGAAGAGAGAGAGGCTTGATCCCCCTCTGGACAAAATTAAAGTCAGTGCTCTCTGTCAGGCTTCTCGACTGGCTGTTTCCCACAATTCCTCCCTCCGCAGGGCCATAGCAGAGATAAGGAGGAGGGAGGGTGGGGAAGAGGAGTGATGGAGCAGCCTGAGGTTGAGGGTAAACATGAATGAGCATCAACAACATCCCTGCCGCCTGCCCGGCAGACCAGCGGTGACTCCCTCCGTCCTTATTTATCACTGCCCGCCAAGAAGAAGATTTAGCCTGGTCGTTTTTTCAAAACGGAGTAAAAGTACACAGAGCAAACCCAGGCTGTTTAACATAGTCTCAGCTATAAATAATATCTCCCCATCTTCATTTGTCAATGTGACACTTTTGCCTTTATTGAGTTACACTCGGGGGATTTGTCTCGCTTCCTCTCCCGTTTGCACGCTCACGTGGTCTCGTCCTGCTGACGGAAGCAGTTGGCCCCGAACAAGCCGAGTCGGGAAACTTCATTTGATTGCACTTGTGTTGTGTGTGTCCCCCCCCCCCCCCCGATCTGTTTCTTAATGAAGAGGAAGAGAAGCTTCTGAAACTACTGCAGCTTCTTCCTTCATCCTCGTTTTAATGACTGCAGCTTTGATGTTTAGATCCTACCTTCAAAGCGCTTTCACCTCCTGTAGCCTAGTATGTGATTAGCCAACTAGTGTAATTGAACCGAGATCAGTCTTAAAGTGGGTGTTTAAGAGACTATCCTATCTGGTCAACATAAACGGGTGGGAATGATGTGCCAGCCATTTGACCATACAGTTGCTGTCCATGGTGCTGAAGGAAACTTTTGTACCAATACTGAAACAATGGTTGAGAGTAGAGGCTCTGTACGGCAATTGTGAGACAATACATGTGTCTGTATCTGTTGCATTGAAAAATGATCTATATCTTTATTTGGATAGATCCAGATGTGGATTGGCTCAAACAGGAAGTTTTAGATGTAACTATTCAATTTAATGTTTCCATTTAGCAAATATGCCTTGTATTATTCATAAAATTATATTTCATGAATTTTATAAATGATATGATATTAAAAATATTTTTTTTATTACAACCTTTATTCAATGAAGAATAAAGGTAAAAAATTCAAGTTTTGCATGTATAAAGTTCACACTTAGTCTTATTGACTTTACAGACTTTGGGGATATTTTGGGGATATTTAATTTTATCAATCAATAAATTCCACTAGAAACAAACCTTGTTGTATTATTTTAATTTAATACTGTGAAGCTGCTTTGATACAATCTGTATTGTGAAAAGCGCTATACAAATATACTTGACTTGACTTGATTTATCATTGCATTGTAATTTTGGATATATTTATTACAAATATTTTAATGAGATATAATATTTTTTTTCTATAATGAATATTTTCCACTATATTGTTTATTAGATAATCAGTCTAATGAGTATTTTTCTCTATGGAAATGATCACTCTGCTTGTCCTTGTTGGTTGATTAATCTATAAATATATTATAAGTCTGGGTTTTTTTTTACATTTTTCCAGAATAAAATGATTATTTGTGCATTTTCAAATATGGCTTTAGGCACATCCCTACTGGACAGTCATGCCACAATGACTATAAGTTACGAACTGATAGAGTGTAGAAACAAGATTGATGTTCTCTAGATAGCATGCATTTAATTTGCATTTATTTGTTTGGATATTATTAACATTTTTAGAAATTTTCTGGACCTTTCACCTGAAAGAAAGTCTTATAACCCTGCGCATCTCTATTAGTATCCTCCTGCACTTTTAATCATACTTTACAGCCGAGATCCTATGCATAACCTTTGTGGCATGATGCACAACCCTGAGCCAAACTTCTTGACACAAAGAGGAATATAAAAAGCGCAATTCACGCTTGCTTTTATTCCTTTCAATTTGTTTTGCTTAAAAAAACAAACAGGCCGTGAGCGTGTGAATAAATAAAAGCAGAATGAATGGAGGTGTGCAGTGGGGGGATCTGAGGAGCAGAGGCCTATAGAGGGGGGCATGGTTTGTCTCCAGGCATTGTGTTCATCATGGTGTCTACCCTGGAAAGGGGACCATCCATCAGACTACATGCATCACGTAACATGGGGGTGGAAAGGCCCTGGCGCTGGGCTGCGGGATCGGTGGGGTTGTTGTATTGTGTTTGACACAGACATGGTCTGATTTATACTATGCTCTGACACTTTTTGGACTGTGAGATTCACCGCTTTTTAAACTGGATTTAGCACAGGTCCGAGAACTGAGATGTAAGCACAATGCCAGTCTACTGAAAGTAATTCTGGATTAATCATGTGGCTTTTGCTGGTATGATTAATCAGATTAAGATTTTTTTGTGCACTGTAATTCAATTGTAAAGGAAATTGAACAGAGCTCTTTCGTGCATGGTTTTATTGTTTTAATGATCTTGAATATGGCTGTAAGTTTGTGTGACATTGACTTATTAATTCAAAAATAAGTTTGAAATGGAAGCCTTGTATACAGGTAGTCAGTGCAGAAAAGTGAGGCATGTCAAAACATCTGGAAGTTACACATAAAGTAAATGGAGTCTGAAACCTGTAAGGGCTTGATTTTTAGTGGTCCACAAAGTTTAAGTGGGAAATGCTCAGTCTGTACACCCTGGCCTGAACCCTCATTACCAGTGTCCCACAAGGGACATCCTCTTCTGTTCTGCTTTATAACTGATCTGTCAGGTCTGACACGGCTGGTCCTACCATACTCTGGCACTTAAACTTTGTGGACCACTAAAAATCAAGCCCTTACAGTTTTCAGACTCTATTTACTTTATGTATAACTTCCAGATGTTTTGACATGCCTCACTTTTCTGCACTGACTACCTGTAGCTGAATAATAAAGTTCAAAGCCATCAAGTCTTTATTGTCATTCAATTCTGTGTACATGGGGACAAAATGCTTTTCTCTTACAGGTCCTCAGAAGTGTAAATTGTACTAAGAAATTCTACTTAAAGGGATAGTTCACCCAAAAATGAAAATGCTGTCCTCATTTACTCACCCTCATGTTGTTCCAAACCTGTATGATTTCCTTTCTTCTGCTGAACACAAAATAAGATATTTTAAAGAAGGTTGGTAATTAAACAGTTGCTGGTCCCCATTGACTTCCATAGTATTTTTTTTTTTCCTACTATGGAAGTCAATGGGGTCCATCAGTCGTTTGGTTACCGACTTTCTTCAAAATATCTTCTTTTGTGTTCAGCAGAAGAAAGAAAGTCATACAGGTTTGGAACAACATGGGTGAGTAAATGAGGACAGCATTTTCATTTTTGGGTGAACTATCCCTTTAAAGTGTTGAATGTAAATTTAGATATTAAATAAGATATTGTGAAGAATCTTAGATTGTATCCGAAATCACACACTCTCTTGAGTAGACCTCAATTTGAATAAGTACTTGCCAAGGGCTAATTATGGTCTATAATAGAGTGTGTGTAGTATGAATGTAATCTGGAAATGCTACATTCACCATGTTGTCATTAGCATGTGACCTACCAGCATCAGTTGTGTCGCTTCATGCCATTCACAAATCCTCTCGCCCTGGCCTATACAGTCACTTCAGAATCTCTCCGGAAGTAGTAGGTCATCTGGGTACTTTTCGTCTATTCTTTTATGAGTACTGTGAATTCGGACATCTTTTGTCCAAAATATATTTATGTTTCACAGGAATGTTACAGGTCCTCAGAAGCGTAAAGTCTACTTAGAAATTCTACTTAAAGTGATAGTCACCCATAAATGTAAATTCTGTTATCATTTACTCACCCTCACATTCCAATATAGATATTTTGAAGAATCTTAGTGTTTTTATGTCCATCCATTCAATGTTGTTTGGAACCCAATGTCCTTAAAATATGTGACCCTGGATCACAAAACCAGTCACATGTAGCACGGGTATATTTGTGGCAGTAGCCAACAATACATTGTATGGGTCAAAATTATCAATTTTTCTTTTATGCCAAAAATCATTAGGATATTAAGTAAAGATCATGTTCCATGAAGATATTTTGTAAATTTCCTACCGTAAGTATATGAAACATTTATTTTTTGTGAGTGAATGCAGCACAATCGCGAACATAAATGGACAACTTTAAAAGCTATTTTCTCAATGTTCTGATTTTTTTGCACCCTCAGATTCCAGATTTTCAATAGTTGTATCTCGGCCAAATATTGTCCTATCCTAACAGACCACACATCAATGGAAAGCTTATTTATTCAGAACAAATTCTCTAAAATAATGCCAATAAGTATTATAATGAAGTACAATTAAGCAATTTACACTTCTGTAGGTACTAAAGCTAATTTTACATGAAACTATTTTGAACTTTTTTTCAAAGTAGACTTTTTTGTAGTTCGCTTGGCTAAAAAAGCATCTGGGAAGAACATTAAAGTGTGTATAAATATATCTTATTACGTTTTTGTTGAGCAGGCGACATAATTGTAGACATCACTTCAGTGAATGCTCCAAGATCCGAAAAAGATGAAGTGTAATGAGAGTGAGAGAAAGAGAGATTTGCAATATACTGGCCACAATAGCTCATACAGTGCCTGTGGCAGCAGAGGCCTCATCCATCTTTCCAGCTTCAGGCACTCAGTGCAAAAGGCATAGTAACATATCACTATGAATAAACACACAAGGCCAATGGCACCAGGCCCCATTATCAATAGCTCTGACTGATTACTCTCAGAGGGAAAATTTTTATAATGCGATCAATTAATTTAGACATCTGTGGATCTGTTTCTGCACTTGCATGGCTCTGAAATGCATCTGTAATTCCAATGAGGTGCTTTGTCTCCAGACCTCTTTATTTGTTAGTTAGGGCACCTCTCATCCCTGTCCCGTCCTAACGTTCTGACTCAGGACTTATCTGCAGTCTGTTCACAATCAATACCAAACATTTTTTCTGACCAATTGAGAAGAGGTACTGTGGAGTCTGTAGCTAAGTTGTGACCAGGGAATGCAGCTCATATTCAAAAAGCACCTGAGCATGTCTGAAAATCCCAGCAGTCCTTCGGCACCTTGTTCTCTTGTGACAAGCATTGATCAGAGGAGTTTTTTGCTGTGTGGAGGCCCAGGAGGGAGCTCTTAGCACTGGATTATAGAGCGGTGGACAGTGTTGGCCTGGAGAGCCATCCCAATAAAGAAGACATGTTTTATGACAGGCTAAACGTGCCGGCGGCACAATTTAACCGCTCAATACCTCATCTCGCACAAATTACTTTGTGTTGACGAGCAGAAAGAAGAGAGCAATAATCAGCACAACACAAATATCTCTCTTACACTGAAGAGGGCAGAGAGGTAGATATGTGGACAACCATTTAGTTTGAGCTGATGTTATGGTCTCAGTGGTAATTGTTGAAGTCTGTTGAAATGAAACAAGCCAAAAGAAGACTTAAGATGATATCAGTGATAATATCAGCTGTGTCTCAATGTCGTCCGTCTGCAGCACAGTACCATACTGAAGCCTGCTTCTGTCTCAGATTAAAAAAATGAAAAAGGATTAAAAAAAAAAGAGGTAATTGTGAGAAAAAGTTTAAAATAAGGAAAACGTGAGATTTAAAATGTGTAAATGTGAGATATTAAGTAGCATTGTGGAAAAGTAGAAATGGTGAGATATTAATTCAATCTGTTGCAATTGTGATAAATAAAATGATATTTTGAGAAATAGTTGCAATTGTGAGAAATAATTTTTTTGAGAAATGGAATAGTGAGAAATATTCCCTATATTAATATAATTATATGAATTAATGTAAAATAGTCCCAATTAGACGAGTCGCAGTTGTGAGATTTTAAGTCACATTGGGAGAAATAGTAGTTGTAATTGTAAGTATAAAGAGAAAGAAATGTATGAAAAATAAATCTAGAGATACTGTCACATTGTAGAAATAAAGTTACCATTTTTAGATTAAAGTCACACTGAGAGAAATAGTCATAATTTTGAGTGTAAAATGATATACATTGTCACATTGTGAGATACAAAGTTACAGTTATGGGAAATTAAGTCAAAATTGGTATTTCTCACAAATCAGAAACAAGCTTCCTGAATCTTTTACAGGATGACTTTATTTGAGCAGAGTCGACTGATTATAAACCTGTCTCTGTTTAGTCTGTAATTAAACATTACAGAGAGCTATGGCTTGGGTGACAGCCTTGCAAATGAGGAGTTTGAATAGATCCCGTCCTCTCGCTGTCACAGAGATTTAGATTTTACACAACATGCCATAACAAAGCCAGGATTATTCAACATATAATGTGTGAACTTTTACTGCTCCGTGCTAGCTGACAGGCTGAACAAGTTGCCCTGTTATGCTGTATGCACAGCTTAAAATGGCTGTTTTACATCGATGGACTAGAGTGTGTGCTTGTATTGTACGGGCACATGTAAAAGCTTACAGTTGTGAGGGAACATGAAGGCCTTTGCCTCTGCAATTAGACCAGTGGTGGTGTTGTGGCCTGCCCTGATGGCTCGGCCGTCTAAAACAACATGGTCCAATTAACACCCCCATAATGCGGCTGCCACAGACCCCTGCCCCTCCCTTGCCCCTTTAGAAGTGCAGAATCAAAGAGCCAGGAGGCGCCCTCGCCAAGGACGTAATTGGGCCGGCCTTTGACCTCCGTACTTTAAATCAGCCCGTTCGATTCCGCACAAACACTCCCCCGTGCTAACTAGCTCTCGCACTAAACCACTCATTAGACACAAATGCACCAACACTGCCCAAGACAGACACACACATACTACATGGCGAGGGTTCATCATCATCTGCTTTTTCATTTGTCCAAAATCAAATAGGATGCTGGGAATCAATAATCATATGTACTTTTTGGGGTTGTTATTTTTTTTTTTAACACACAAGTTCGGGTAGATATGCTCCTATTAACGAGTCTTTTCCAGGACAATCGGCCATTAAAATGGGAATTGTGTGGCTGCCATGTGTACTGATTATCATTATATCATCCTATTCCCATGTGGTGGACTCTCCTCCGCTCAGAGGCCGGGCTGTGGAGTGGGGCAGAGAACACCGTATCATTAAATTCCAGGACACAGCAGGCACTTATTGAGACTCCCTTATTTGCATCGACAGGAAGTGTGAAAAATAAATACATTTTGATTTCTGTGTTGCTTCTTGCATGCATTTGAGTGAAGAACAAATAGATAAAACTATGCAACTTACAGGCTTTATTTCCCACGTGACAAGAACAAGCTTAATTTATTTCCTCACCATGCCTAGGAATGGCTCTTCATTTTATGAGAATGACTACCATAAAAAGGATGTAGGTTGGTCTCGGGGGAGGCTGTATGACACACGCGATCATCATTATGTGCCGGTGGAGAGCACATTCATATCGCTGTCATTTACATAGAGTATGATTATTACATCATAGTACAAGAAGCATGTGAAAATAAGGGAGTAATAAAACGGCTTCGGTTGTTTTTTTTTTTTTTGTTTTTTTTTTTACAGATCTCGCTTCTGATTGGTTAATTCTGAATAAAGTGTAGAGTGAAAATCTCAGAGGGGTGTCGCAACAGAGCCAAAGATCACTTAGCGCTGGTGTCCGCTGCCCAGGAACATGGAGAAGAGCCAGTTCCTGATCCCGCAGGGCCTGCACAGTAAGAGGGATTATTTATGGTGACATTTAATTTCCCTGCCTGTACATTTTTGCTGGGAAAGCAGTGAGATAGGGGACCGGTGACAGCATGGGGTTTTTGTGCCCTGCATGGTGGGACCCGAAAGAGGAGGAATTAGCAGAAATGAATTATTCCAAGGCCAGTGAAGTTATCCAAAGTGTAATCGAGCCACGGAGGCTTGGGGAAGCCGAGGGGGCCATGCAAAAGCTCTCCATCAAAAGACTGTGGCAGGTGCTTCACTGCGGCAGGCATGTTAATGAACAGAGCGGCCCTACTTTCGCCGGCCACTTCTTAGCACTGAAGTAGCTCTAGCTAGTGCACTCTTGCGAAATTACCCTAAATGGGCTCACCCTCTCAGTATGAAGTATGAGCATGTATTAACCTCCTACAGGTCACACTTCTTCACCCCTATTCCCTACTCCAGTGCTCCACTTCACCAGTGAGGTCACCCGGATGGGTCACCTGAGTCAGAGTGATGGCCTCGGTGAACAAGGCTCCAAACAGTGGAAGCTCTTCTGCCTGCCATTCTCAGGCTAAAATTAACTAGCCCACTGTCACTTGAGTGTTCCTATGACATCCATTTTGCATGGAAGTTCGGATGAGACTTATGACCTGTTGTGGTTTGACATCAGAAATTGGAGCTGGTTGAAGTTGAAAGGGGCCAGTGGATTGTTGGCTTTATAGATTCTCTCTAATCCAAAGTCACCTGAAATCAAGTCAGTTCAGTCGACGGCCATGTTGGTAACACACCCCATGCAGCTATTTTCTGTGATACTGTAGGTATAGAAGTACAGATCCTCTCTACTTGGAGTAAGTTTACAATGTATGATTTTCTATCCACTATTACAGTAATGTTAGATGTATACCTATACCTAAAGAGGAACTGTGGTCATTAATAGAATAAAATACTTTTGATTTATCCCTCTCTTTCTGTCTCTACTTTAGAAACTAGATGTAAATAGTAATTGTTAAATTTGGTAATTGTTAACTTATGTATTTATTTATTTATGTTTTTTTCAGGAAGGAAGATTTTTGAAATGTTTTTGAAAGGAGCATCTTATGCTCACCAAGCCTGCATTTATTTGATCAAAAATACAGTAAAAACAGAAATATTGTGAAACGTTATTTCAATTTAAATAGCTGTTTTCTGTTTTATTATATTTTAAAATGTAATTTATTCCTGTGATAGCAGGATGATTTTCTGCAGTCATTATTTAAGTCTTCAGTGTCACATGATCCTTCAGAAATCACTTTAAGATGCTAAATTATGGCTTAAGAAACATTTCTTATTATTATCATTGTTGAAATCAGCTGTATTGCTTAATATTTCTGTGGAAACCGTGATACATTTTATACATTTTTATTCCAGTTTTTAAACCCTTGTCCTGGATTAAACAAACACTTTCAAAACAGTGATTTGACTCTTAACTGTTTTGAAAGGCGAATCTTTATTGTCACTGTAGTTACTAGTCATTACAATTTCTCCCAAATGAGTGATCAGTCTCCTCCACCTTCTGATCTAATCTGCCTATATTAGCACATATCTTTTAGCTTCTATGTCTTCGACTTGAAAGATTGAAATGCCGAATATAAGTTATCTTAAAGCTACACTGTGTAATTTTTTTTGTTGATTCTTAGCAAAAAACACTTAGTTCTTTCAAAAATATATGTGCTCATTAATGTATATTTACTTCTTTCAAGTAATAAAGTATTCTCGTAAGTTTATAATCTGCCATTGAAAGTACATACGGGTGAGGGGTTCGAATGCCGGTCGCCATGTTGCCCCTCCATCTTGAAACTACATTAGCCAAAGAGGGACATACCTGTAAATTCAAGCTTCGCCTTTCGTGCTTTACACTCAGAGACGAATGCGAGGGGGAGATTACTCGCGACTGCCGGCAGATTTGAAAGATTTCTGATGGAGGATCACGCCTATTTTCGAAGACATTGCCAAGGAAGCGAAAGAGAGAATTAAAACGTCAAAGCGACGTCAAATCAGCAAAGTCAATACTGGAGTAACTTTTCCCAGATGGAAAGAGCTCATGAAGAGCAAAGATTTTAAAATGGACGCCGAAGTTGCCTGCTTTCTTCTCGACAGGTAATTCAGCCTATTTGTGTAAATTCGAAGTTTTATAGTTGCTTGTCTAACCATAGCATGTTTGTGCATAACGCCAGAACGACCTCTAGTATAACTTGCGTTACTTTTCCTCACGTCAATGGTGAAAAAGTATTGTTTACCTTGTAACATAAATCTGTGCTGCGACGGATCACAGGTGATAGTTTTAAAGGCTCAGTTGGACGAAGTCGAACTGGAAGCCATGTTAATCTTGGAATAATACGGCCACCGTAGGAGTTAAAACGCCCTCGAAATTGAAAGGAACAGAAACATATGCTGAGTCCCAATTCGCATACTATCCGTCCTAAATAGTATGCGAAACTAGAATTAGTACGTCCCAAATCGTAGTATGTTGAAAAGAGTATTCCAAAGATACCCGGATGGTCTACTATTTCCGGTTAGAATTCGAAGTGCAGATCAATGCACACTCTAACGACTAATATTGCCCACAACCCATTGCGTGCGGGAGGGAGGAGCTTTGTGGTGATGGTGGTATCTATGGTGATGTAAACATGGCAGCCGGATGCAGCCGCGGAGATTCGCCCTCAGTTTTTAAGTGTAAGAATTCAAATGTTGAACCCTTATTAAAGTTATATTTTATTGTCTCGTAATATTATTGGGGTTATGTTGTGCCAAAAAGTACCGTGTTTATCTTGTAGGGACCGCCTGCGTTTGGTTGATCTACGACGACAGCCTGCTTCACTCCTCAATTTGGTAGGACACATTGTAAATGTATTTTGGAAAAAACTATGAGGAAAAAAAGATGGGAATAGTAAATACAGTTATATTGGACATATAAGAATGAATGAAATGTAAAATGTTTTGTTAACAGTCATGGTGTGCGTAACTAGGCAACCACGTTCTCGTTCACGTTGCATGACATCATCGAAGTATGTCCCAGAACGTGCATACTCTTTTGCTACACACTCAAAAGTATGTACTTTTTCCTCACAAAAAAAGTACATACTTTTAGGTCGTAGTATAAGTAGGCGAATTGGGACTCAGCCTAATATTCACTGGGTAGTCATATACAATTTCATCGCTAGATGGGGGAAAATATCACACAGTGTAGCTTTAAATGACTATGATGAGTAGGAGCAGGGCGGTGTTAACCGATTTCTGCCAGCACTTGTCAAAACAGTCTGATGGGCAGCCATTGCCATGTCAGCTTTACCTAAGACCAGTTAAAGGACAACTCCGGTCAATTTTAACATTGACAGTTTATTTAGAGTGAACACGGTGAATCTGACTGCAGTAGATGTGAAAGAAATGAATAAAAATTATAATAATTCAGCCAGCGAAAATACCTGTATTTACATCCTGTTTTCGGTCGAAGTCCATAGTAATCGATTGTTGAGTTCACGCGCATAGGTTTAGTACCTATGATCACGCACGTGAACTCAACAATTGACTACTTTGGACTTCGACCGAAAACAGGATGTAAATACAGGTATTTTCGCTGGCTGAATTATTATCATTTTTATTCATTTCTTTCACATCTACTGCAGTCAGATTCACCGTGTTCACTCTAAATAAACTCACTCACATGGCTGTGCACTTGTAATGACAAATCAAGGATGTTAAAGCAGGCTAAACGCAGGTTTAAAACCTGCCCCATTGAAGTCAACAGGGTGCAAATTTTAAAAAGAGGATAACACGGTGTAGGCAACACCGATTTTTGTCGTTGTTCTCTGTACTGACAGCACTCCAAATGTACAAAAAAAATGAGCTCAATGTTAAAATTGACCGGAGTTCTCCTTTAAAGCGTAACTCTCGCCAAAATGCAACCTAGGGTCTTTTTGTGAATCTACCAGAGGCAAACTTTCGTTTAAAAGCATAATTAGAATGGAAACGGCACTTTTAAGTTTGACCGTGTTTTCGTTTTCGGTCAAATTGCCTTTTGAATGGGAGTGCTAGGGGCACAACTCAAAATCGCTATTTTTAAAACACTAAGAAGGCTCGACACAACATGAAACTTTGCTTGAACTATCACCAGGGGCTCTCTACACATGAACTCGAGCATTGAGAACATTGTTTGTGTACACAGAGTTTACTAAAAAGAAAGATTTTGAACAACTCACTGAACTCAACTCACTGTTGTTGTTTCCGTCCGCCGGTATTTTGTCAGTCAAAAATAGTCGATCTCCGAATGCGAATGAACTGACTCTGAATTTTAGTATTGTTTCTTATATGAGGATCCTTTTTCAAATACAAGGTCAATATTGATTTTCACTAATGACAAAACAACAAATTTCCGTGAATTTATAAGCTTTAGGAGCTTTCCATCTTTACTCTCCTCCCTGTTACGTTGCATTCGGAGATCGACTATTTTTGACTGACAAAATGCCGGCGGATGGAAACAACAACCGCTACAGTGAGTTGTTCAAAATCTTTCTTTTTAGTAAACTCTGTGTACACAAACAATGTTCTCAGTGCTCGAGTTCATGTGTAGAGCCCCTGGTGATACTTCGAGCAAAGTTTCATGTTGTGTCGAGCCTTCTTAGTGTTTTAAAAATAGCGATTTTGATGCTATCATAGTCGTGCCCCTAGCACTCCCTTACAAAAGGCAATTTGACCGAAAACGAAAATACGGTCAAACTTAAAAGTGGCGTTTCCATTCTAATTATGTTTTTAAACGAACATTTTCCTCGGGTAGATTAACAAAAAGACCCTAGGTTGCATTTTGGCGAGAGTTTTTTCCTTTTACTCGAAACCTGACCTTCTCCTTTGGCCCACCACTTACTAACTTAGCCCTTCGTGCACCAGCTTTCCGCCAGAGTGATGCATGAATTTGAAAAGGGCACATCAGAGAAATATTCGTGGAAAGCGGCAGCCATATTCCCCTCATTAATGGAGCCATCATATCTATTTTTCGCCCCAGAACCAACTTAGCAGTGATTTTAATTTGACTTTTCCATTATTGTCTTATAGCCCTAGCCTTTATCTTTCCTCACTGACTTTCTCTTTAACCTTGAGTCGACCACCTGAGCCGCTAATGACTCGAGCTTGTTGAATAGGGAGAGAGGGGTGGAAAGGAGGACATGACACATGTACAAATTAAAAGAGAGGGAGAGAGAGGAAAAAGCTTTAAACAGGGTTCAATTGTCTTCTATCTTCAGATTTTGTCCTCTTAATCCTTATGCCCAAGTGCAAATGAATCTGGGAACATCACCTTATCAGGAATGCCTTTCAAATACCCCCTCATCGACTGTTTTGTGTACACATACACACACACACACACACACACACACACACACACACACACACACACACACAAATAAACACAATACCGCTAAATGCACACCCAGACACATACATATGCACGATTATTCCTTGTGCTGGTGGTGTATCTGGGCAGAGATTGATTTGCATAATGTGGCCAGTGCAGTTTGTGTGTAGAGCAGACAAGGTCAGGTCATCTGCCGACATTCCTGCCAGTGTTCATGTGACCCGTACTGTGATCTCTCCTCTTATTTTGCCTGCTATTATGTTCAGTGAGAGAGTATGGCTTGCAACAGTGGAGTAGTCCAGCGGTTTTCAGTGTGAGGCATGTGGGCATATATACAAAATGGGAAAGAAAAATTTAAATAATAAAAGATTATAATAAATAAATAAAAATGTATCATTTTATATATATATATAATATTATTATTATTATTATTTGTATATATATATATGTATTTATATATATATATATATATATATATATATATACAATTACCTCTGTGGATTCATATAAGTAATCTACATCTCTAAATTCTCAGTAGGTGAATCTGCTGTTGATCTGCTGTTGTGTGGGTTTGCGACTGTAGGAATCTGAGGAATGAATAACTGGGTTTGAAGAGCTTTTTGGCTGATTTTGAGTCATCAATTGCAATCATTTCAATAACCTGTCTAAAGGAAGTGCAATATGTGACAAAAGCACAGCAATGAAACCGGTACACCATATAACGGTGTCTTTTAAGGAAATTATTTCTTCATAATCTCCTCATAAAGAGATTATCAGGAACTCATTTTTTTATGGGGCAACTTGTAAAAATTTAGCACAGGTGACAAAACCACTCAAAATAGACATGGGGAAATTCCTCCTATCAATCTAGTGTTATAGACATCTTCTAAGAGTTTGTAATTTAGTTTGAAAAAAAATTGTCTTACCTTCTACACTTTACAAAATCGGAAGCACTTTTGAGTCACAGTTGGTGTGTGTGTGTGAATGTACGGGTGGGTGTGCGCCCTGTCTGTGTGGTGCAGTGACACAGCAGTAGCTGGTTAATTAGAATTGTGTCACTGAGTAAATGCGCTGTGACCTGGGCACCTCACACGCAATCAGTGCCACCCTCGACCCTTTCAGCCGCACCGGAGGAGACCCCTGACAGGGCTGCCAGTCTCCACTGGTGCTTGCGTTTGTGCTGTTGGGGGTGAAAGTCAGGGATGAAAAAGAGGGGGTGGGGTGAAGAGGCAGAGAAGAAGAGAGAGAGAGAACGGGCTCTTGTTAGCTATCTTCCTGGAGGGCCCTCATGATCTGCTTCTGCTGCTTCGGCCAGCCAGGTGTCGACATCCCACTCCTGAGCTATGGTAATGGGCCCTGGATGAACTCTTCAAGGGCCTTAAAAGCCTCTTGTTCAGGAGGCATTTTACTGTGGAGAGAGCAGGAGACGAGGCCCACTCGTGCCGCTGCAGTCCGCACAGGGAAGGGGTGAAGCAGGGCATTCCCTGCAGCTTCACTCATCACTGCCTCCAGTTATTACTGCCCTCTTTCAGGTCCACAGGGTTGTTTTGAGTGCTCCAAACTGTTAGGTTTCCAGTTTAACTGTGGTTCTTGGGAGGAATATGGTTACTTCAGAAATGGCGCAATTTTTCTTGTGACCACAGGTCTTCTTGAGGTATTTTGACTTGTAGTTTTACAGATTTTGGTACATCGTTCAAAACAAAAAACAAAATGCAAACTCCAGTAAGAGTTACTAGTGAATGCTTAGCTGGACCCATCAGAGCGTTATTGAATCAGCATTTGACTCACTTCTTGAGCCTATCATTACTTCATATAAAATATCTTATTTTTTAAATAAATTAATGCTTTTATTCAGCAAGGATGCATTCAATTGATCAAAAGTGACAGTAAAGACATTTATTAAAAGATTTCTATTTCAAATAAATGCTTTTGAACACAGCTACTGTCAACTGTTTTCAACATTGATTAAAAGACAACAAGCAAAAACACAGTATATTACATTCACTTACATACATCACTAAAAAGTTTTTATAATGTTGTTGTTATTATTATAAAAAATCTGCCTTACATGCAATTATATACAAATCAGTTGTTAATTTTAACTTTTAATAATAATTTACTGCTGACATGGTTCCCTGTAGGCTATAGTTTACAGCATTAGTTCCGAGAATTTTTTTTCCTTGAGAAACAAATTACATGTATATGTACCTGATATACAGTATATCGAAATGAATCAACATTGATTCTAATCGTAGGCTTATCAATTGAATCGGATCGAGTTGTGAGATTTTTGTTAAAACAAACTCAAAAGTTGCCAGCTCTGCTTCATCTAATGCTGCTTTGGCGACTCTTGAGTCTGTAATTTAGTCCTACGAGCAGAGAAATATGTGAATGTTGTGGTTTCTTTGCAACCCCACTGTGTTACTTCATCCGATTCCAGCTTTATCTTCTCCAACTGACTTCCCCCTCCTTTTCCCTCTATCTCACTCTCCTTCTCTCCATCTCTGCTCTTCTCAGTCTAGTGACACCACCTTGCCGACTAATTAGAATTCTGTCACTAAGTAAATGCATTGTGACCAGTGGGTGACAGCTGTGCCTCCCTGCCATTTGGTTTGGGATAGGAGAGAAAGAGAGAGAGAAAGAAAAAGAGAGAGAGAGACAGACAATCAGGCGCGTGGCAGGCTGGCGAAGGCAATGGCAGCCTCCCTTTTAGTGGGAGAGGTGCTGCTCTCGCCACTGACCTGACAGTCATTTAAATTACAGCCAGTGAAGGGGAGCCTAGCCAAGCACTGTGGAATAATGCACTGACTGACTGACTGACTGACTGACTACTGTTTGCCCTGACAACGGCCCACACTCTCTTCCTTTTCAATTAAGAAAGAGAGTCGGGATGAGGGGAGAACGAGACCCGTGTCTCCCCCTGCTCAACCTTCACTCATCCTCAGAACAGCATGTCCCATCCTCCCTCGCTCCTGCCCCGGTCCCGTGTCTCCTCTCGTCTCTTGGCGTCGCTCCGCTGTTCTGCCTTGCTGTGTCTCTGTCTCTCTTCCACTCAGAGCAGGGAGTTGTTGATCCACTGATACACAAATGAGGGCTTGTCTGACAGGCGTATTACCTACAGACTGCTGCACGAACGCAGAGCCTGGATACAGCTTATTAGCTTACAGCAGGGAGCCGGGGTGTTGTCTTCTTGATGTTTTTGTCTTATTACTTGAGTCAACAGAAAAAGAAAAAAGAAATTGGGTGAAGACAAGAGGAAAAAGCAAACAAACATTTTATTGACAAGATTTTCATACATAATCTCAGTGGCATCCTCCAGCAGGTCTAGCCGCTGTATTGTAAGAAGTAGCCAAGTCCGACTTGTGAACGAATTCTTCCCTGGCAACCGGTTCCTTTTGAAGATTCAGTCGAGCGGATTAGCAAAACTCAACATTTGATGCACTCGATATTGGAAAAACTAAAATTATTTTTAATTGTTAAATAATTGTAAAAAAAATAATTTAATGAGCCATTTTTATCAATTATACGATTATTTTATTATGTAATATTATTGTTTTATTTTAATGTTATTTTAGATGATGATGGTGATTTATTATTTATTTGTAATTATTTTTTGCTGTTTTTTTAAGTATTTTAATGATGGAGAATTTAGGGAATACTTTTGAGAGACTTAACAAATCAGTAAATACATTTTAAACCAGTTCATTGAAACAAAGTGTTTGAACGAACAGATTTTCTAAAATGAATCAGACTTTCCACTGGTAAGAAGTCTTCTATGCGTGTTATTATTATTATTAAAAAAGATATAACATAGGATGGTTTTTAGAGAATTTAGGGAACACAAATCAGTGAACTGTTTGAACAAGCTGATTTGCTAAAATTAATCAGACTTCCCAATGCTAATAAGTGTTCTGTGTAATTTATTATTTTATTTTATCTTGAACAGTTGTTATTTAAAGTATTTGAACACTGGAAAAAGTCGTACTGTGCATTCAACTTTACAAATAGATATCAGTGAAACAGGTTGGCTGCTGTAGTAATGAACTGGCTGAGCCTAGGAGGGTAGTTAGGACAAGGGTGTTTGTGTCTGATCTGGGTTGTCTCCATGGGTCTCCCTGCTGCCGTAGGCCTTGGTCATTATTCAGAGCTGCCGGGTGTAGAGCTCACCCTAATGCCGGCTGATTGGCCCAGTGGTAGTCTGTGCCAGGGCTTGGCATGGCTGACAGCTTGCGACATGGCAGTGGATTACGGAGTGTCAGTGGCTGGCTGCCATGCAGATGTCCCTACTAAAACCTGTCATTAGGATGGAGGGGCTTACAGAGTCTGGGGGATACCGTCTTCGTCGGCTCGCAGAGAGAAAGAGATTGAGTTTCCTCTTAGGATGCACAATATAACGGTGAACATATTGGTACTGGCCATAATTAACAGGTTTTATATGATCATTATTGGTCCAATTGGGCTGATATTGGGAGCAGATAGTACCTTAATTCGTTCATTCACTCATTTGTCCATTCATCTCTTCGTTCATTCATTTATTCATTCGCAGATTCATTCATTTGCAGATTCATTCATTCATTCATTCATTCATTCATTCATTTGCAGATTAACTTAAATTTGATCAATTCCTGATAATTTGATAATGTTAAATCGCACATTAAATTTGATTAATTCCTGGTTTTACTTATAAATAAGGTGAACAATATTTTTTAAGAACAGGAAAAAGTATAGATTTATAATATTGGGTATAAGAGTAAAATAAATATTGCTACAAGCGCAATATACTTGCTGTTTTTTGGTGGTTCATTTTTTTTAATCTGTCTCTATTAGCGTGTGTAATGATCTCAGACTCTTGAGTGTGTCAGACATGTTTAAGAGTGATGTGTTGACCCACGAGGGGAAACCGTGTGAGATAAGAGATGAACAGGAGTGAACGTGAGTGACAAACAGTGGGCGCTCGTCCCTCTGAAATATTCATGGCTATTTCAGGGGAGAGGGGAGTTAATTTAGGCCTCTTGGTACGCTGGGGGTAATTAAAAGAGATGATCAATAGTCTGCCCTCCCACCACCCCTTGTGTCTGATAACAACTCTCTTCCAAACAAAGGACGGAAGAGATGCGAGGACACACAAGTAAGAGGCAAACAAACAAAAGGGGAGCTAAATGGGAAAGCAAAGAACAACTTAGCAAATTTATTCTTTATGTGATGATTAGATGTGCATTGAATTGTTCATTACTTAAACACATAAATTATAATATCCACTAGAAATGCTTTACTGAACTTTTTAATGAGGATACAATGTTGCACAGATGGGGCGTACAAGGAGGCACATGTGGTTTGCTTTGTTTTAGCACCTGATTCAGTTTGCATGGCAGTTTTCTTGATCTTGGAAATCTGTTTTGAGCTTTTTTTGACTCAGCTGAACCCCTTTGACCTAAAATATTGACTTGAAGTAGCTACCCCCTAAAGGTGCATTCACACCACCAGCGACAAAGGGACAAGACCCCGTTAATTTCAATGGAGAGCGGGCGATTTCCGGTGACACGACAGACCGTGACCGTTGGCGACCGGATGGGGCGTGTCCAGCGATGTGACAAAGTTGAGATAATTCAACTTTATGCAAATGAAGAGCAACTTTCGGGAGCGACAACCAATATGAGTGAAGTCAGTGGAGCGCACGCGCATGTCACCCTTCATCGCTGAGTCTGACCGAGGCAAGATGAATGAGAAGCTAATTTTAGCAGTCAGAAACTGTCCTGTAATTTATGATATGTCTCAGTGTACATAGGCTGAATTGTTTTGTGAACCCAGATAGACCGGTATTTGCCCTTTTGCTGCAGTTAAATATCCGCGAAGAGCACTCGCTGTTTCTCGTTCATCATTAATATTTTGCATTATATGTACTGATTCCATTTGTTTAGACTTTTCCTTCCAAAATGTATGTTTGTAGCGGTAAGAAAACTGATTTGTTGTCTACAACATGGGATAACATCCGTGAATGTCACTCACATACATTACTAGGCAACCAGTGAATGCACCTTAAGTTGGTAATATTTTATCAACACATTTACATGTTCCTCATAGTTCTCTGATGTTGTTTAATGGTCTCATGACATGCAGGTAAATGTAGCAAATTTTGATTTGGTTTTATTAGATGATTATTTTAATTTTACATTTGTATGATTTAGTCAACTAGCTTTTGATCGACTCACACACCGCCTGTACTTCATGATCCCCCATGGATTCGCAAACCCTGCTTTGTAGGTACTGTACAACACTGCAATCTAAGCACCTGAATTGGCTTTTCTTAAATGCAGAAAGTGCACATGACTATACTGTGTGTGGACTGCTGTTAAAAAGTAAAAAATGTGTATACTTTTATTCAGCAAGGAAGGACACATTAAATCACAATTTGCTAGTCCACACATCCTTTCTTCAGATATTAACTCTCCAAGATAGATTACAAAACAGAAAGCAAATCACACACTCACACAAAACAAACATATATTAATGCTGTCATGTATATATTTATAGATGGATCAATACCAGCTCAAATCCAACCCCCAATACACCAAAGATGCACTCCGTGTCTGGTATTAATCACTATTCATAAGTTTCTTGATGCTTAGGTCTTGTGGAGAAGATGTTTATTTTTTCGCATCTAAATCTTTATATTCAGACTGTTCTTAATCACTTAAACACATCTGATCCTCTGCGATGGGCTGGAGAAATTGAGTTCTAAGTGGGAGTGAGAGCAAGTATGCCGTTCTGTAAACTGGACTCCATCATCAATATTGTAGAGGAATCTATAGCACGGGAATAGCTAACTAATTAGAGTTGGCTTTAAATAATTTATCTCCTTAACTTTTATTGATTTGTCAGGTCTGTGGTAGGAGTTGAGCTGTAAAATTGACTACCCTCAAACAGACATGGCCGTCTGTGGCTTTACGGGCACCGATCTCTCTCCCTATGGCTGTCTCACCATCTATCTTACATGCATCAACAAACCCTGCACACATATTATACACCTGTATCGCTGGCTGATTATTATACTGTGGTTCAAGGTTCCTTTTAGAATACACTATGCTTTCGAAACAGCCGTAACATGAGCATTTATATTATGCTATATGAATGTAAACTGTGTGTTTTGGGGAGCTTCTGCGTTGGGCTTTCAGTTAGCGCTGAGCATCAAAGATCATCAGTTATGAACGCATGCCAATAATTCTCTCTGGTGTGAGCAATTGACCGAATAATTTGATATTTGGTTTAAAGGAAATTGTTAAATTGTTTAATTGTGGCTGAATTATTTGCAGATGAGTTGAAGTCAGTCAACCAGCTGTGTGCGAGGTTTAGCTCAGTTAGCAGGCAGACAGGCTAATGAAGGCCAAGTCAAGAGAAAAGGTTTTTTTGTTTGGTAAGACTTGTTTTAGGTTGCATTAATTATTTTGGTAGTCATATTTATCTACATGGATGAGATGTCAAGAAATAATGAACCAATGCTTACAGATAGGCCATGGCTCCAACAGAAATAGTTTTTTTTTTAAATGATTTAATTTTAAAATAAAATAAACTTTCATATATAAAAACTTTTTTTCATTTAATGCATTAATAAAAAAATAAAATAAAAAAAGAGTCTGGATTTAATTGTTCAAAAATACAGTAAAACAGTAATCTATGAAATTAAAATTAAAATAACTGTCTTCTGTTTGAATATATTTTAAAATGTCAAGTCAAGTCAAGTCAAGTCAAGTCATCTTCATTTATATAGCGCTTTTAACAATGTAGATTGTTTCAAAGCAGCTTTACAGTGATAATAGGAAATTAAAGTAACAGAGATTGTTTTGGCTTTACAGCAGCTCTAGAATAAAGTTATTGTCCAGCTAAAGTTAGTTTGATTGATTCACTTCCGTCGCAACGATCATTAGTTATTAACTTAGGGGCCGCTAACACGACACCGTTTTAACGGTGTAAATGTTATTTATTTAAATGTAATTTGTAATGGCAAAGCGGAATTTTTAGCACCTATTACACCTGTTACTACTACAGAATTATAAATCATTCTAATATGTTGATTTGGTGCACAAGCAACAGTTCTTATTGTAATGTTTTGTAGAAACTGATTATTTGATGAATAAAATGTTATTCAAATAAAAATAACAGCATTTATTTGAAATATAGTCAATCTTTTGTAACATTATAAATGTCATTTACTGGCCCTTTTGATCAATGTAACGCATCCTTGCTGAATAAAAGTATTAATTTATTCGATTTTCTTTTTTTTTTTACTGACCCCAAACTTTTGAAGAGACAAGAAAAAGGACACAAATTGACTCTTTGTTGAAAGCAGCCAGTTCTCTCCTGATGAGACACCATCCCACATTTTAAAACAATAGAAAAATCACACTTCTAAAATTCTGTGACGGAGACTTGAGCATGTGTGGCCTCTCCAGATGGCGTGTGCTGAGAGCGGCCATCGATGTTGTTTTGGGAAATGTTCCTGTGATGCGTTCAATATGTGTACATTTCCAGTGATATTGAATGGTGCAGCTGTCTGGCCTGGCCTGGTATGGTGTGGAATAAGAATGGCCTGACCTATGGCACTTCAAATGAAATTGCTTCACAATGAGTGCTGGCCTACATTGATTATACCCTTAGTGTTTACTGCCACACTGGCCACTCTGGCTTTAAACAAGTGGAAGTGCTGTCTGGCTGTAGACTGGGCCACTGATAGGCCCCTGTTTTGATGGCCATAGAAACTGAGCAGTTGACATTACGTCACAGCATTGACGTGCTATGTGTGTGTGTATGTATGTGTGTGTGTGTATATATATATAAATATATATATATATATATATAAATATATATATATATATATATATATATATATATATGTCTATATATATGTCTATATGTATATATGTGTGTGTATATGTATGTGTGTTTGCCATTTTTAAGCTCAGCATTTGTACTTTCTTTTAATCAGCATATCATAATTAATTTGATCAAACTTTTAAGCAATTGACTTCTGTACATTTTACTAAAGTCTATTCCCATCTTTTTTTGTGTCATGTAAATTTCCAGTTTAAATATTCAAAAATTACCTGTAACCAAAACACCTCTGTGATCCCATGCTGAAAAATATAATATAATAACTCCAGAAAGAATCAAAAACAGACAAGCTTCAACAAAAGAATTTCAGCAGAGGTCCATGTCAATCACGCATGATGGAAACACTGCACTTTATGTTATTTTTCAAGAGACCGTGGTCAGAGTCCAATGAGCCCATATTAGTGTCGGTGTGGCGGATGGAGGCGAGTGTGACTGCAGTGATTGTGTATCACTATGCCTCTCTCTCTCTCTCTCTCTCTCTCTCTCTCTCTCTCTCTGTCTCTCTCTCTTTGCTCTCTCTGGCTGTCAGCTGACTTGGGGCCGACAGACACAATGGATGTGTTGGGGGCAGCCAGGCTGAAGAGATGCTAAGAAAAGCTGATAAATGGCAGCTTGAACCTCTCCAGCTGCACCCATGCTGCACTTCGGTTCACAGCAGGAGAACACGCCAGCCTGAACGGACACCCTGTCGCTTTAGCTTAGCAGAGAGAGAGAGAGAGAGAGAGAGAGAGAGAGAGAGCCATGTGTTTCTCAGCTCCATGCTGACACCCGCCATTTACACCCACACATGCAAGAATGCACACAGAACACACGTACACACATCACTCCACATCACATAGTCTGTTGTCTGTCTGATCCTCACCAAAGCTGTAGCTCAATAAAAGGGGACTTATTGAATTTAGCTCTACATAATCAGTCTCGTCAAAGCCAGGTGTAAATCAAGGAGACATATTATTTTGACTTTTTTTGTGCTTCTTGGATAGATTATCTGAATTGATCTGAAACAACAAGTGAAAACAGTTTTATTTCATATGACTTTATTTCAAAATATGTGTAGATATGTGTCCAAATCCGGCACTAGGGGGTTTACCATACATTTACCTACTGTATTAGTATCATTCTGATTTCTAAAGGTTGGTCAGAACTTATGAGATTTTTTTTAATAGTATTATTTAATTCTCACTAAAATAAACTAATACTATTTTATTCTGGAAATAATGTTTTATTCTGCAGCCCTAGTTTTTAGGATTAAGAAATAATACCTCAAATGTGCATTACATTCTTAGTGTTCATCTGTCCTGTCTTGCGGCACATGTTAAATATTTCTATTCTAATTAGCTATTCTCTGTCAAACTGTTTTGCAATAAAATTTGTGGTATAAAACTTTATTCAAAGCAAATATATTTCAGATAATATTTCAATAATTTACCTCGGCTTACATTTTCCTCCAGTAAAAGTGTTTATCGATGGTACATTATATGGTCCATACACTTGTTAGATCATGCCGATATCCTGTCGACTATGCCAAAATGTTAGATCGGATAGATCTCCACGTCAGAAATATCAGATATATTAGATCCGACCCCGGATGCCGAATCCCTCCTAGGTGATATAAGTCTTCTATCAGCCTGAGAGTTTGACTGAGAAAGCCAGGGAAGAGCAGAAGGAGACGAAGTGATGATAATTTATTGAATAATTTATGACAGTTTATTGAATAATCTTAGTTGCCTATGTTTCAGTGATCAGACTCCTGAGCTACATAAATGACTAATGATTATAAATTATTAAAACATAAATCAAAAAATGAAATAAGAAAATAAAACACAACACATATGTATATTTGCTCAATTAAAGTAACACACACACACACACACACACACACACACACACACACACACACACACACACACACACACACACACACACACACACACACACACACACACACACACACACACACACACACACACACACACACAGGTTACTATTGAAGATCCTTAGATCCTTAACACTCTAAAAACACTTACTTAAGTTGACAATGTAGCCTGAATGACATTTTGTTTGGGTCAAACAAAATGTCATTCAGGCTACATTGTACCAAACAACCAAACAACATTTTCTGTGTAAACTCATTTGAACATTTTCTACTGAGTGCACATTCAAATTATAAACACTAGCTAAAAAACATGCGTTACACCTGTTATTTTTGTATAATTGATCTGTTGGTAATCAAAGAGCTTCATGTTGAGTCAAGCCCCACATGCACAGATAAAGAGTAAAGATGGGCTCTTAATATTTCCCACACATCTTCAGGGTTTGATCCCTGCCCGACAATAATTAGCATGTCATCTGTAATCACAACAGACAGTGGCATACAAGAGACATGCTCTGCCAATGTGACAGCATGACAAATAAACACAATAAAAGCTGATCGAGCATCAGATACATCAGAAGAGATTTAATGCCAGTGCGGTGAAAACAGGAAGTCCACATATGGCCATAAAAAACATTAAAAAAAAAACATATCCATAGACGAGTAGAAAAGAGTAGCAGTGAGTGTAGTGCCAGTCGCATGAAGAATGAAGTCACCTGGCTTTCCCCAAGATTTGAAGGTCAAGGAGAAGCTCCTGCATATTCATGGCTCGGATCGGCGCAGGATCGATGGGTTTTAATTGTTTTTTCCTGGCCAGGGAAGGAAGTGCCAGCAGCCATCGATCGCCTGGAGACGAGGCCACTTACATGTCAGCCGTGCATGGGGGCCATCGCCCAGCTGCATGGCAGACAAGAGGGAAATGTGACAAGACACCGTGACGGCATGAAACAGAACAGCCATGTTTGCATGTAAGGCTCTCTCTCTCTCTCTGTGTGTGTGTAAATGTGCTCACCACCCTAATCTGGTGTCATGAAGGTGATGGAGGAGAGAGGCAGGATGGGTGCATTATGGAGTGTGTCTGGTTCATTATGTGGTATGTGTGTGTGACAGTGTATTATCTTACTCACTTTTTCAGTAGGCCCAATGCTCCCAATGCCAGGGTTGTAAGCTTCTCCAAACTTCTAGACTCACGGAAAAGGGAAGGAGTCAAGTGTTCTGTAAATGGTGAGCATTAACAGATAATTGGAGCAATTTATCAGCTAACTAACTACAGTAACACAGAATTATTCAGTCATAATTTATAATGAACATATTTATTTTAATGTCAACAAGGGTTATTATTTTTAAAAAGATTTAGGATTAGGTTATGTCAGATACTTTACTGACAAATTTGTTGTTTGCTTTTTTGTGTATTAAATCGTGTATTATAAATATGTTTTTTTCTATGTTTATAATTATATAAATATTAAAAAAATATCTATTATGTATCTATATACATATCATTTTATAAACAAGTATTAATGACTATATCTCTGATTTTTAAATAATCAAATATTAAAATAAAATGATATATATTCATTATATTTATATGAGTACAAAATGCAAATACAGAATACAAAACTTTGCAGTAGTGAACATAACGCACAGCAGTTTATAAGGAGAGATCCATGTGTAGATGTGAGGAGAAATTGAAGGCAGAGGCATTATTCAGCTGTGGGTCTTGTAGGGGCATGGCTATTTGGCGTGAAGTAACACCTGCAATCTGTAGAACACTGCTCTCATTTTGTCAGGGTAAAGGTTGGCTATAAGCTTACAGTACATCAATCTGGTGCCAGACCACGGCCTAGTCTCAATCAGGTCCAGGTGAGAAGGGAAATTCAATGTTTCGTTTGCTGTCGGAGGTCGTAGAGAACTGTACTGAAGTAAAAACCAAAGTACATGGTACGTGTTGCTGCTTACTTTATTTGATGGTTGATTTTAGACATTTTTTTCTATGTGTTACTTCCTTAGGACTTTTGTATACTTGCGTTCTTTTAATATTCCGCAAAATATTCTCCACTCATGCTGTTATGTTTATATTTTGCAATGGTCATTTAACAGACACTTTTATCCAAAGCAGCTTACAAATGAGGATCGTCACAATCGATTTATCATAAGAGTCATTAATTTTATTTTTTATTATTTAAGTTTATTATTTTTATTTATTTATTTGTATTTATTTTAGCTGAGCCATAGCTACACTGTCAGACCACTTAAACAAACTGATCAATGTTTTGTTAGACCTGTGTTGTTCACACATTACAGGGAGGTAAACCTATAATTAATTACTTATATTTGTCTCTGCACATTCAGTTGTAAAGTATTTGAACATTTTATTCATTTAGCAGATGCTTTTATCATAGTGACTGGATGGGTCAAAACAACATTGGCTCAACCAATGGGATGAGTTTGGGCTGAGGCTATCTGTTTGACTGACAAATATCAGTTGGAAATGTGTTTGAAAACATATTATTTTTGCAGTTCTGTGCAGATATTACTTAAGCTTACAGTTGTACTATAAACCAATTGAGTACTGAAATATTTCCACTCTTTTAAAATAGTATAAGGGCAGTAAGGTTACGAGTTAGTTAAGTGTTCCAGCTGTAACTCCTCCGTTGGTTTTTGAAGATTACAGTGAGAGATCTTCTGTCCTAAAATGTTAAAATTACACATTGACTTTAAATTTTCAAAAGCAGTTGTTCTGAGGAAATGACCTTTTTGTAGTACATCCCTATTTGATAATGTCATTCTCATTGCTTCTGTCTCTCTCTCTCTCCCTCTCTTGTTCTTCGTCTCACCATTGGCTCCCTCAACCCCGCTCCACCCGAGAAAGTGATAATCAGCACTTACTGAAGCAAGGCAGAGAAACATTAAAGTCAAGAGAGGAGCAGGAGATTGCTGGAACTACTGAGGAATAACACACCAGGCCGTGGTTCTGCTGTCAAATCACAGCAGATTTTCACTAATAGATTCTCCCCCAGACACTCAATACCGTTCAAAGGCGATCCTTCTTTATCCCAAAGCATCAAATATTTAAACACTCGTATTAGTGCTGGTGACATCTCTTCAACCTGGAGCTTATGGCACCAATCTCTTTAGCACCTTTTCTCGCTCGCTCTCTCTTTTTCTCCTTTCCATTCCCCTTATGATATCCACAATGTTATCTCCAGCAGCCTCCATATATCCTTCTTATCATTTTATATTTGCAATACTTAAATCGTTTCTCCCCCCACCTTCCTCCTCTTTCCTTTTTTTTTGGGGGGGGGGGTGCCTTTTTTCCCCCTACCTTCTTCTTTCTTTTCATTCTTTTTGTCAGCGACTGGGCCTTTCAATTTTGGAGACGAGGCTTACAGATTGCCAGGGAAAAAGAGAGCCGGCGGGAGAAGGGAGGGCGACGGAGAGAGAGAAAAGCCAGGGCGACAGCGCCGCGCTTGACTGATGCCTTTCAAGAGGGGCAGTCTAGCTTGTCAAATCGCTGGCTGCGGGAAAAAAAAATGAATTGGCATATCTATTCGGCTTACCGCGAGATGTCATGCAACACAGTTTCATATTCCTCGATAAGACGCAATAAAGCAATTGTCAGAGAGAGTGTCGGTGAGAGCGCCTCTTTTTTAACACTCATATTCTGTTTGCTTGCACAGGGAAAGGGGTAGGATGAGAAGAATCGACCAGAGGTGGAAGAAAAAGTGCTAGCGGTGGGCTTACTGTGACACTTCTGTGTGTGTGTGTGTGTTTAGATGTGAGGGTCCAGTGGGGACAGAATGCTCTCTTTTGTTAGCTTTGATGAATTTTTGAAGTGCTGTGTAGATGCCGACAGTTTGAGACTTTTTACGCCTGGCAGGATCCCTGCGGTAGGGGAGGGGACATTGGTAATGGACACAACCACCTCTGTGGCCAGGCTTGGGGAAAAGATGGCTTCGGTTGATAAAAAGGGTTAGTTGTCAGTATGACGACCATCTCAATCTCATCCTTGTGGTAACGAGTAGCCAACTAACTACCTAATGCAATTTTATCCAATTGATCCTTTAAGTATGTAGACCTTTGTTTGATTTCGTATCCAGGAAGGCACACCTTTTGATGATCCGACCCGTCCCGGCGCTCCGGAGGAATCCCTCTTTCAAAGACGAGTCACGAAGACTGTTTTCCCCAGCTGCTGATTTGACAGCCCTCGCCTGACATCTTCTTGGTTGCGTTCACCTGAAACAAGTTGGACAAACTTTCGCTATTTACATGTGTCCGGGTTTGGACACCTAGCGTCCTCTTTGGCACATATTGCAATAACAAAACACATATTTACATGTAGGGATGAGAGGGAATGATAATGCCTGGCTGTACCCGTCGGCTGCCCGGCTCGTCTGGATTCCTATGCCATGCGAGGGTGTCAGGAGCTGCCACGCGGTGAAGGCCTGTGTGTCTTTTCCCCCAGGGGGATGGCTTGTTTTCTCCCAGATTGGGGGAAGAGGTGGCAGGCCTTCTGCATTCTGACTGGGCGTCTCTGCCAACAGGGCATAATGCTCATCATGGCCCCGCCACGTCACTCACAACTAATAATGAGTCTCTCTCCCTCTCGATCTCTCGTCATGCTCATCTCCCCTTGACACTCTTCCGCTTGCCTAATTTGTATGCCGTTTCTATCTTTGCCATCCTTCTTCACTGTTAGCCTCTTCTTCTCTGTCTCCATCAGAGTTTTTTCTCGTCCTTTCTCACCAAAAAACTATTTTCCTGCTGCTTCCCTCTCTGTCTCTTTGTTGCTGCACCATTAGTTTAGTGTCCAGCCAAGTGTGACAGGCTGAAGTAATGCTGCTCTCGCATGTGTATGTGTGTGTGTGGAGGGGAGCTTTTCCATTAGCACGTCTAATGTTCTGACAAGCTGGCACAGCCTCCCAAAACATTCATACACTGATCGTTGTCCCCCCAAATCACATGGCGCAGGCCGCGAGCCAGGGAAATGGCGGCATAATCAGCCCGGTCCATGCGCTGTCACTCCTGACTCCGGTATGCCGGCCGTGTCCCTGATGGGCCGCTGCATGCCGCCAGACACGCCGTGCTCCCCGCTCACTTTTATTGCTCACTGTTGGGGAATGGCCAGTTTATGATGGATTGGCCATTTTGACCAGACTGTGAAAGACTGAGCCATGAGTGTCTATTCGTCATAAGCATCACCTCTCTTCGTCTTCCCGGCTTTCGTCCGCTGTTTAAATGCCACAGAAACCCTTACATGATATCAGGCAGTGCTGGGGAATTTTACATTATTGATACTACTAAAAACTAACTGCATTACATCATCAACTAGGCACACATGTAGTTATTTTTGTGGCATTAAAAAAAAAAAAAAAAAAAAAATTTCAACCAAAATAATTACAATCTGTAATAATTTACTTGCCCACGTTTGTTTGAATATTAATATTAATAATAATAATAAAACAATTTAAAATTGCTGTAGCCTCCTAGTAGGCCCCAGCCCCCTGGTTGAATGTTATATAAACCATCTGCTAATACAGATAAAAATAGATACAGGGCATTCCAAACCCAGAAGATTTTCTCAAAACTCTTAGCACTAATCACAACAGATCATCAAAAGTGCACTTTTTTCAAACATTTTAGCATATTTTCAATTTTGTTAGTACAATACACAAAATCACAAAGCATCCTTTTCACAACACAAAATAAGTGTTTCATCTATTTTAATGTTTCAGTCACAGTTTCTGCCTTTCATAAAGCTCTTTCTATCAACCTTTTTATTTGCATCTCTTCTCATTCAGTTAAATACATTTGTCTATTATTTAATCCAACTGAACTTAATGGTTAATCAATAAATCATTTGGTACACCTATAGATTTCTATAGATATTGATTCTATAGACAGTTTCTACATAACTTGTTTGCATTTTCCATTATGGATTACCAAATGTAATGAATAATTTTTACATAAGTGATTTATAGATAATAACCACCACTATGTCCAAAGTGTGTGTGTGTGTGTGTGTGAGAGAGAGAGAGAGAGAGAGAGACAGAGACAGACAAATTAGCAATTTGTGAACAGAGCAAGAAAGAGTACAAGGGAGAGGAAACAGTCAATGACTGTAAAGTAACAGACTGATCAGAGATGCATCAGTAGAAGGGAGACATAGCATCAAATTCAGCCTTTTACATTACAGCATGTATGCCATGTGATACTGTAAACAGATTACCAGTATAGATAACAGTGTATAATTAGTCATATGGTACAGTGAGAACATTTACTGTATTGGCAAACTCTGTTCTAGCAAAAAACCTTATGACAGTTTTATAACTTCATCACACCTTTTGATAACACACTAGATATATACTATTACAAACATTATGGATTCAATTACATATATTAGGTAATGTAAGTGTATTTTCTAATGTGGCAACTGTAGCCTGTATTACTGTAATCATTTCACCAACAAGGGTGATTTGAAACATGTATCTTGCATTGTTTGCAGTTGAATGAACTGATTCATGTTTTTATATTAAGAGTTTTGAAATGTACACCTTACTTGTGTCAAAAACTCATGTCAAGACGTCAAGGGCAGAAAGAGACTTCTGGAAAAAGAAATGTTCTTTTAATTACATAAATGAAAAAGTTCATTGTTTGACAAAATAACAAATTAAAATGTTCGTTACAAATTAAAATACTCATTATTTGAAGAAGTATCAGTCCCTGTAATGTACATTATTTGTAACATGTTGCTGATATATAGTGTGCAAATAGCCTGTTTCTTTTTCATTTTTATTTTGAAACAGATTACCAAAAAAAAAAAAAAAAAGAAGATAAAAAACAAAGGAAGTAAAATCAGTATTCAAACATTTGGGAGCCAAACATAAGGTACATTTGATCAGTGTTTGCTTAAGCAGATGCCTTTGAAACTGGATCAAATAACACCTTGTTTGCTGTGATCAGAGCCATGTTCAGGATTTTTCTTTCTTTTTTTTTCTCTTATGGTGAGCACTGTCTTTAATTTGACACAGAGAATGCTTGTTAGGTAAGATCACAGCGGTCGATTCAGAGGTTGTCAGCATCGCTCAGGCTAGGTGCTCCGGGATGTGGCACGCAAAAAAAAATCAGTCCTAGAGACGGTTAATGGACAACGTGACGGATATTCAGTGTATAAAATAACTTTTTTTGCCAGTGAAATATTGCCTACTTAATGAAATGGCCAGCCACTTCCAGAGATAGTGCTTTCACCATGATGGAGGACAGGTCATGGATAAAACACCATGACACCTTAAGTCCTGAACAGCCCAATTTCTCAAAATAATTATTATGCCCCAGTTACTTAAAAAGCATCAGCACATTGGTGGCCTCCCATTTCAACACCGGAGCAGAAAGACATATTGCGTCTTAAGTAAGAGGATAATCGGATAAATGTACATCAGGCAGACTGGAGGCACAAACATAGACAGCCACAAGGTAAAATATTACCAACACAGCTCTGCAGAACGTGGCAGAGATGAGCAGGAAGAGGACAGAAAACAATACTTTTCTTAAACTGTCTGTCAGTGTTCCAGAGGGCAGAGAGCTCACTGGTTAGCACTTAGCCACTCAGGGAATGAAAAGGCTGTTGGTAAGACACAGCGTGTGTTGTCTTGATCAGATAACAAATTACTAGATACTTTTGAACACAAACAACCATCATTTGATGGGAATTGAGGACTAAAAAAACTAGGTAAGCATCATGCGAATGTCTCTCAGAAGTGTTAGCGTTGCGCTACTAGAACCAGGAAGAAAGTTTTTAAAGCATGTGTTGTAAAGTTCACCTGCATTTATCCTTTGGTGTCATGAAATTTGCTTGGTAGTGATGTATGACGTGACTTTTTCTCTGCTTGAGGCTTTGGCTTTGAATAAAACACCCCCACGGCTCTAATGAGTGTTTTTCAATTACATCTGTCATGAGGCAATAATACTATGATATATAGTGGGATATTAAATTCATGCTAATCTATTATTGTTTCCAGAGTAGAGGGAGGTAATGATTCATAGTGTATTGTGTGTGTGTGTGTGTGTGTGTGTGTGTGTGTGTTTTTTTTTGTAGTTAATTACTGGTGCTGGAGTCCACTGCTGGTCAATAGATCACATAGTAGGTATACAGTAATATATATATATATATGCATATGTATATATGTGTGTGTGTGTATATGTACACTATAAGTAATATTTTATTCAAATATTGTATAATAATATACTTTTTATTGTAATATTTTAACATTTTAAATGTCTAAATTCTATTAAATATATTTAAACATCTAATATAATGTGTTTTTTTCTTTTAAATAAGTGACTAAAACATCTCTTTATGTCTTCAGGGGTGTAAATGTGGCAATCGCCTGTTGGCGTGAGTGGTGATAAGGTTGGTGTAAGGTGTTATTGTGGCCCTGTAGATGGGGAAAGAGCTGAGCCGCGGTGTTAGTTCTCCACAGACATGACACTTAGAGTAATAGAGCTGGCTTGATTGGCTTGTTGCATTGTCAGAGCTGTCATGACAGTGTGTTTAAAAGGGCAGTGTGTGAAACCATCATGTTCCCTCCTGCTGAAAATACATCAAGTGTCTTCCTGTCAGTGGCGCTGAGCTTTGACAATAAGATTCCAATGCAGAACACTCTTGTGAGGTCTCTGCATATATATTAGCACCCCGCACTATCGCCTTTAAATCCTGTCTTGTTTGCCATTCAACACATAAATACACATTTACATAATTTGTGGTTTCATGATATTTTTGGCTTTTACTTTTTGTTGATTTGATTTGCATAATTGTGCATGTTTTGATTATGCTGATGGTTTATGCTAAGCAGTTCTGCAGCCCTAAGAACACATACTGCATAAATGGCTTTTTTATTATTATTTTTTAACTGTTAAATCATCCTCTCTTTCTATTTAATATCAAATGTTTAAGCAGATTACTAGAATCATATTTGTTTGTGATGAAAGTGATGATCCATTTTCAATTTTAGTAAATCAGTTCCACTTTAAATCACTTTTGTACTTGAATCCAAAGGTGTTTGAGGATAAAATAAAAAGTGGAGCTGTGGCGCAGTGGTTAGTGCAATGGGGGCTCAGGTTTGAATTTGTCACACTCGTATAGTTGCCATATGAACTAGTCAGATAGGTAAAGAGAGTGTGCGAGTGTGTTTATAAGCGCTAATACATATGTAGATATATATTCCCTCCCTGCTTTTCCTCTTATCCTAATGCTGATCTGATAAAAGAGTGGCAGGTGGGTGGGTGTCGGAGTGTTTGGGGGGGGTGTACTGCATGGCCCAGCGGCCCGCCACCCAGCTCCACTCACTCTGCCCCTGCTCCCCATTCATCAAGCCCACACAGACCACTGGCCAAGCACGTCTGCCTATCATTACCCCTCTCACAATGCGATCCATGCCGCTAACCCTGCCTTCATTCCCCAGGATTAATAATATCTCTTTCAACCTTCACACAGTGATAAATAGGCACAACGAGAACAAAAGGAGCCAAAGGAGTGCAAGAGAAAAGAGAGAGACAAAGTAAGACGGAAAAAATAGGAGAGGTGAGGTGATTTTTACAGAGAATAATTAAAGGCTGAAACACCACTGGTGTCCAGACTGAAGTGAGACTATACGTCATGTTAGTCTTTATATGAGATTATCATGCACACTGCACAGTTCCAGAGTTAAAGACATAGCCTGCGCTCATCTGCTGAAGAAATATAGATCAGCAATTCTATTTTGTTTCCTCGTCTGGGCATTGTGATGTTGGGTATTTATTTCAGACATAGTACAATGATAAATACCCCCTCCTTGAAATATCATTTAAGCACTTTAGATAAGGGTTTGGCAGCTTTTTGTAAAATTGAATGAAATGAATTTGGAATAAAAGACAATATCATGTGATTTATTAGCATGGCAAAGACTTAACATTACTATTATGAAATCATTATGCTAATTCATAGAATCATGTATGAGTTTGATATTTGTGTAATTAAAATCTCTATTGTATTTTCTCCCTGTACTTTGGGAGCGCTTGTGATTTATTACACTTGTTATGCACTTTTCCTCTCCTGTTTGATTTGTGTAGCCTGGCCCATTCACAACTGTCATAGTTGCAGAAATTTTTCTTTGAACATTAAAATGAGTGTTTTGCCCTCTATAAAACGCACAACAACAGTAACGTATTCATTTAACGCAAACTGTTCTTATTTAAAAAAATAGTGCATTCATGTGTCTTTATTGCCAAGATCCTCAGAAATTCAGCGTCTTGAAAAAACAAAATACACTAGTTTACAAAAATGTCAGAATAGTCAGTCTAAGCATCCCGAAATGTCAATGCACAATTCATTTGTGACAAAATGTCATATAGGTCAACATTGAAATGTGTTAGGCCAACTGTTATGTGTGCATTTAACATGGTCTGTTTTTTTTTAAGTGATAGTAGTCTTCATTACCCTAAACAACATAATTCATCTGTGGATTTCTAATTAAAGCACTTTGTTTTGGCCCTTTGTTGTGATCAGAATTGCCTGTTGATCTTTAATATGAATTTGTCATTGTGGAAATCTGCCACTGAATTTTTGTCTCCGGCTTAATGTCGTTGAATCGCCGGTGTAATTTGGCATTTTTGAGAAATTAAATGTGTTACAGTCAGGGAGGGTTGACAGGAAGGCGTGGTTATTAAAAAAACAAAGGCACACGAGAACGTTAATGAAAGTTTCAGTCAAAGTGCTGCGGTGGGAGCCTTTGGCCTGCCTGCATCTCCTCTCCCTCCTTTCTCTGCCTCTCTTCCTCCGCGTGATTTAAGAGTTGCTCTCTTGACTGTGACAGTGCGGTATTTCTATCACCCGGATTATAACTCGCTGTGATTATTCAACTCCAATAGCGCTGGCCCCCCAACTGCATTTAGCCCAAACGTAATATCCCTCTTGCATACATTATCCATCTTCCTTATTATCCCAAATCATTTCAGAATTAAATTCCAGCCCTTCCAATATGGGCACCGGGAGTTGACTGCTTTATAGTGTAGTCAAAGGTTAAGATACCAATCAAAGTATCCTCTGCTATGTAGCCAGACACTTTAATATTTGCAATGCTGATAATTGTGAAAGGACATAATATTTTTCCCTTTGCCCTTATTACCCTAAAGGCAACACACGCTTCGACAACACAGAAAGGAGAGCTGGTGGGAGTGCAGATATTGAAGATCTGGGGTAAAATGAACACAATGATATAACAGGAAACTGATTGAGATTGCAGGTGCGAATATCCACAGAGCCGGACAGAGGAAAATTCAGCATCTCGAAAAAAACAAGATACACTCGTTTACAAAAATGACTGCAAAATCGTCACACGTAACATAAAAATATTAGCTATGTTAGCTATAATTTAACTTACGCGCAAAATTGGAATATCGCTTAAAACATTTGCGAATAAAGCACCGTTTCCATCCAGCGATACGAAGAGAACAAAATCTTCACTTCCTGATAAACTGGCGGCAAATATCACTAAGAAAATTTTAATTTGCTGCAGTAGAAGCTACAGTGGGTCTTTTCATAAATAATTAATTATTTGTGCCTCAGAATGCGCAGGCGCAAAGCAATAAACCCAGTCATCGAGGAATTTATGCGATAAATGTGTTTCTGCATGTTTTCTTGTCGGATAAACAAAAAAAAACGTTTTTTATACACATTTTTAGAATGTATGCGCATCTTGGCATTTCCATCCGGCGTTTTTTTTTTACTGGTCATGAAGTCTTTTTGGAATCCACATGTAGTATTTGAAGCACATTTTTTGAAATTGAAAAACAAAAAAAAATACTGAAAAGAAACTTGTGTCTTGTTTCAGAGAAAAAAACATTCACACAGCTGAGTGATCCCTCATGGAACACCCTGATGGACAAGCATGGCAGAGTGCACTGGAAACTGATGGTTTAACTTAACCTATCATGAAAACTTACCATCGCTTGCTTACATTCAAATTAAGATACACCCGGGCTTTAAAGGGAGCCGACGTTGCGGGTTGTTGGGACTTTGTGCATGCTGGAAGCTGTTATGCATCAATCTATCAGAGAACCTCATCTGTATTCAGATTCGGCGGAAGGCCCCGGGAACTTTGGTGTGAAACAGTTGCGTTTGCGACCTTTAAAATGCACCACGGACACTGCGGCGCGCAATAAATCCGTCGCTTTTTAGTCCTCTTGATATGTAATTCCTGAGCTGTCAGCCACACTTCAAATCCATCAAAGGCCACTGAAATGTATGTAGATTAGGTTTGTTGTTCAGGAGAGAAGGCCTCAGGTCTGACTCACCTGTTTTAGAGGATGAACTAAATGAAAATAAAAAAAGAATGATGTCACGCTTAAAATTGAAATGATGAACAACTTTATTATATTATATACATTTTATTCATAAAAATTTCCAAATATTTCAGAATTTCATATAGTGCATATGTTGTCAACAAATAAAAGTGGCGTGTTTAACGGTTAGAATCCACTCTGTGTCATTTCCTGATCACTTTCCTGTCTGAAAGAACAAATCCTGTTCTTTGTATTTGTGAAAATGTTTGCGTTCGTATCACTCCAAATGTCAGCAGGAAATGTCGTCTTGCTCCTCTGATTTGTCTGAGTGTTCTCAGTCTCTGATTATCAGACAAAGCAGAAAAAAACTCCACCCTCTGCTGATCTCCAGCGGGAACCAGCCGCTCCGGCTGCTCCCTCACGCGTGTAAATACAGCTTTGCTTAATTACTCACACCATTAGTTTATTGCTTTTATATATTTGTTGGCTATTAGCTGGCGAGGCTGAGTTAAAGTCCATCCAGTGAGTGCCTAATTACTTCAATCAACACACAAACACACTCACACACACAGAGGCGCATGGTAATAGCACTGCTCAGCACATGCACGCCTATGACAGTCAAAAGCACGGATAATGTATTTACAAGCTCATAATACTATGGCGAGTTTACTGTCAGCCTGCTCTGATAGGGTTGCTCCAAAAAATGATTTGTTGGAGGGTGTTTTTTTTTTTTTTTTTTTTTGTGAGGAGAGGAATGTCAGTGACTAATGGGGTTGTGGCACGAGGTGTAATTCGACGTGTAGTTATTAGAAGAATGCTGAGGACACTTTAATATGGGAAGGAAAATGAAATATGGTTGTAAACGCCTGTACTGAAGAGTTTATGAAAAATACAATGTACAAACTCGGAAGGTAATGTGTTGGAATTGGCATTCTGTAATAGATATGTACACACTTTCTTTTATGTTGCATTAGCACCAGGTTATATTTGATTCTCTATACTGTATTCATAAGCTTGTTTGAAATCACTACATCAGGTCATGAAGCTGAAGTCCATCTTGCATGCTGTTAACAATTGTAGAAACAAAAATGTTTCGCGCAGTCAGTCAGTGTGAGTAAGTCTCAGTGTGTGTTTTGTGGAGTATGTGTGTCGTGGGCTGTGATTTGGTCGCCCCGAGTTGTGACCTTCCTGTATATGTGTGATGTTATCGTATATTGAGGAGCTGTGCGGCAGTCTTTTCGCTCGTTAAGTGGATTGTCCACCCTCTGTGTTGATCAGCAGAATGCTAATATGTCACTGGGCTCAATTGAATTTCCCCTGGAAACTGTGGAGGCGGCAAACAGGGTCATTTAGTGAGAGACTCGCTCTCAAACTCACTCCACTGCTGACTGAACTTCGAAGAGCTGTGAGCTCACAGGTTCAGATGTGTCATGTCCCTATCCCCTTTCCTTTCCAACTGATCTAATTTCCGCCACATAAGAAATATATATATATTTTTTTTTATCATGCATTGGTAAATCATAATTAGTACATACCAAGTCATAATTATGTGACAAGTCAAACTTGTGACATAGAAACGTATGACAAATTTAGTCTTTTTATCTCATAATTATGACTAGTATCTCATCATTTTAATTTGGCAATTTTGACTTGTCATTTAAGTCTCTTTTTGTCTTTTAAGTCTCATTTAGATTTTTTATGACTTAGTATTTCATAATTTGGACTTTTTTATGCCATAATTATGAGTTTTTATTTCATAAGTCATGCTTTGGTAAATCATAATTTCTTTTTTGTGTGCCAGAAATTGGCTTCCATATATGATCCTGTCTGAGGATGGGTTAGTTACTGTTCAATTACTTAATTTACTTATTTAAATTCAATTAATTATTTGTTTATCAAAACTAAATCACATGACAGAAACGTAGATGAATGCTTTATTTCAGCACTGTATATATATATATATAAACAGTCTGTTTGGCAGAGCTGTTGTCATGATGGCTGGTCTCGAGACAGGCTGTTAACAGGCCATTGCACCGGCATGCAGAGCTTGTCTAAAAGATGGCGCAGAACTCACCCACTTGTCTCATCAGCTCCAGAATACATTGCTGGTTGAAAAACAGTAGCACAGAGAGAAATATCTACTTTATATGTTCTGACTTGTTTTAAGGCTATTTCTTAAAGCCAAAATGGGGGGAAAATGCAGTGGCAAATAAAGAAAACATTGGTATGGACATTCAGATTGACTCTTTTCATTGAAGCATCATTCTTGCTAATAACCTTTTAATAACGTAATGGCAAAGTTTATTTCAGGTAGTCATTAGCACAGTAATCCATTTAAATTACCGTGTCCCTTTAAGTCCATACACGTGTTTTAATTTTTTTTAAAGTCCTCTACGTATTTAGAAAAGGTCTAAATACTATCACATCGGTTCCCTGGGTATGACTTGTTTTAAATGGGCTTTCATGCATTTATTAGCATAATTGATCTCATTTAAAACGAGTCCCTGCATTTAAATGACTATTATGAATGTGTGTAATTAATTGAGAATCTTATGAGCATGTTTGTGATTAAGACAAGGACTAAATATGCTTAAATAGTGTTGCTGCAACAATCAGAAGTGGGTTCATACTCGTTGCTGCCACTGCAGTCAGGTGACGTAAGGGTGTGTAGTGAAAATAGTGATAGATTGAAACAAATAATAACATTATTGGTTTTGATAATTAAATATTTTTTAAACAAAATGTTTATTTAAATTGAAATTCGGCTAAAAAAAATAGTTAGCTATTTGGTTTCATTGATTATCATTGTTTATTAATGTGTATTTCAAGAAAATAGCAGAATTTATCTGCTATGATATATAATAAATAATCCTAAATTTGGATTATTTTATTAGATTTTTTTCTTGTACAGGTTCTTGTTAAGCTTTTGTTTATTTTGCAGTGTAGAACTAGAGGCACACACATAGTCTAGATACTGACTGTAAAGGTTAGTCCACACTGTTTTGTTTGATAATGATAAGTTTGTTATATCAGTTTTGTGTGTTGGGGTACATAGTGAAAGATGACTTTAATATTTTCCAACATTCAGTCTCAACCGCAATTGATACAAGTGTTTATTGGGATTATTCAGCATGTAGTCTCCTTTAGTAGAGATAAATCTGTGCCAGTGGTCAGCCAAAATTGTCCAATTTGCATCGCATTGAAATATGAAATGTCACAGTTCTGCTTCTTCTCAATGTAGTGGTTCTTTGCATAACCTTTCACAGTTATCTACATCATGATACCCTGTCCACCATGGAGGGCTGAATTGCAGTGCAAATATAACATCAGTACAGCCTGCAGTAGGCTAATATCAGTCATCTGCAGGTGCTCAAGAGAGGTCTGTGACCATGGGGACTGTAGACATGAGTGTGAAATATGAGACATAGGGGAGAGAGAGATGGTGCTGCTTTTTTGTGAGAGCTGATAAGAACACAATCAGGGCATTGACACCCAGATTCATAGCGTTTAGCCTAACCATTAGCCCTCATTTAACCTGCTATGACATCCAGATAAAGTAACAGTGCCCCATGAGATACTGTCAGTTGTGAATAAGGACTTTAATCATGTATCCGTTTACCATGAAAAGTCTTTCTGAGCTTTACTGTCACAGAATAAGCTTTATCATACAATAGAACAGAGAGTATATCATGTTTCTGTATTCATTCTAAGGCTGTCAATTTGATATGTTAATTTAGAGCAATTAATTTTTATATAAATACACACACACACACACACACACACACACACACACACACACACACACACACACACACACACACACACACTTACACACTTTCAATAAACATAATTAGTTTTATACTGTGCAAACTGTATATTCTATCCCACCAAAATTAACCCTACCCCTAAACTTATCCATCACAGAAAGCTTTGGATATTGTCATCTTTGTGGGGACATTTTGTCCCCATAATGTAGGATATACCAGGACGCACGCACGTATATACACACAAAAACACACACACACACACACACACACACACACACACACACACACACACACACACACACACACACACACACACTCATTACCTGTCAAAAGTGAAAAGCAAAAGAAGTCTCTTATGCTCACCAAGACTTCTTTTAAAATATATAGTAAAAACAGTAATAATATGAAAAAATACATTTAAAAATAACTCTTTTCTATTTAAATATATTTAAAAATGTAATGTTCTGTGATGGTAAATTTGCATTTTCAGCAGCCATTACTCCAGTCTTCAGTGTCACATGATCCTTCTTAACAAACCGTTTTTGCTTCTTAAAGGTGCATTGCGCAAGTCTCTGAGTTTTTGCAGAACTATGCCCCCTTCCGACGACACGCGAAACTGCAACCAGAGTTGTGCATGCGGTTACGTGGAGTTTGCGTTGGGGTTTGGGATGAACTAGAAGCCGGTCTCTTTGAATCCATCTTCTACTTTTGCAAAAGTCGCTTGAGTTTTCTTCGCTGATGCGGATAATGGCGGCGAATACACAAACCTGCCAGACATAGCCAGGTGAGCGTGAACGCGCATGACGTCACGCCCAGTCGATTCCGTCCCGAATCCCTCTTATTTATTTTACTGTACAGGATTATAGAGGCAATCGTAGTGATCATAGAAGGGCTCATTCAGCCCATCAGGCAATTGTTTAAGCATGTATGGGTTAGAAAAACGGGTATTTTTAACATGAAATGTTGCGCAATGCACCTTTAATATTTTTGTGGAATTTGTGATACACTACAGCCTGGTTTCACAGACAAGGCTTAGATTAATCCACGACTAGGCCTTAGTTCAATTAGGAGGACATTTAAGTAGCTTTAATGAACGTGCCTTAGAAAAAAAATAACATCACTGGTGTGCATCTTGAGACAGAACAATGACATATTTTAAGATATGCCTGTGCAAGTTGCTTTCAGTTAAAACAGCTCAAATATGCATTTTAGTCTGAGACTAGCTTAAAGGGGCATTCCACCCATTTGAACATTGTTTTTTATTTAAAGTGGGTCATATATGTAGTCGAAATGTAAAATAAATTTTGAATTTGGTGCCTTCGTGACCGAGGAAAGACAAAAAATAACTTCAGGACGCATTTGTATGAAAGACAACAACTCCCACAATGCACCACATTGCACAGCTCCGCAAGCCACTCCCACTAATCCAGAAAGTGCATATCTGCCTATAAGAGAAATCACTCTTCCGTCTACAAGGCTAGCTACCACCAGAGTTTGAAATTCATTTCACATTCACACAAAATGTCTAGTTAGTTGGCGAACTCATTACGCGTTTGTATTTCTTTCGAAAAGGTGAATTATTGCATGGTACCTGGATGTTCAGTCAGAACATATGCGGTGCGAAACTAGGATAGTTCTCAACACAAACGTCCGTGTCCTCGTCTGATTCTGAGATTTTGTCCATGAGAAATTGTCATCGTTGAAATTCTTTGCTCTATCTCTGTGTTCGTAGTTGCATCTTACAGTCTATGAGTTGCATAGTGAGATCACCGGCGCCACCAGTCCGCCCTAACTCGAGCCAGTCCGGGCTCCTCGTCCGCGGCAGGCAGGTCTTCTGCCTCGGCTGCTCTTCGCTATAATGCGGCTTGTAAAGGTAGCCACAAACACCTGATTCAAGCATCAGACTTCCGAAATCCTCTTCTTCTATATCATATTGAGCACTCTCCTCCGCTATTGTCATAACTTTACATCTGTCTCCACAGCGTCTGTTAGCTTAGCTTCAAACAAGATGGAGGATATTGCTTTCAGTTTCAGAGAGTAAAGTCCCACCCACTGATCTGTAATAGGTCTGTAGCGTGAGCGGGTCCCGCCCCCTGGGAAAGATGAGGAACTAGTGCTTGTAGTATCAACAGAAATCCCCCCCTCTTACACTTCCTCCTACAATGACGCAAAATGACGATTTTTGCGTCATTGTAGGAGGAAGTGTAAAAGGTAAATAACGGATTTCTCCCGTCTCAGGGGAAAATGAGAGAGTGTTGCACGACCATTCAATAGTATGACTGGGTTTCTAACAATGCAAAGCTTAATGCAAATGGGTGGAGTGTCCCTTTAAGCCTTAACTGTCTGTGGAACCGGGCATACAGTTCAAAAGTAATATTTAAAAGAAAAGTGAAGAAGAATACTTTCATTTAGCAAAGGTGCATTTAATTGATCAAAATTGACAGTATAGACATTTCTAAGTAAATTGTATTAATTACGTTAATTACGTTAAGTTTAGTTAATTACTTATATTAATGAATTATTGTACCAAATTAACATTAAATTATTAAACTGGCAGCCTTAGAAATAATAAAACACACACACACACACCCACTTCAGTATAATGTAATTCATTTGAATAAAATGTTTGTTCGATTGACAGTCCTATTTCATGCCATTCTGTTTTTGAATAGATTTTTTGTTTGAAAATGTTTAGATCATTAGAGTCGTGGGTTAGCCGTTGCGTCAGATATGTTGAGCGTTGGTGCTTGTGTACGCAATGCGGGTTTGAATTCAGCTTGCAGCATTTCTCAGGCTGTTCCCCCATTTTCCCCTCTTCACTTTCTGTCCTTTCTCTACTGTGTGACTAAACTGTCTAGCACTGCCAGGTCCAAATCCAAGGGCAGCTCTGTTTGTTAGATTCACCTGAGCCAGCTCCACCAGGCCAGTCAATTCATTTTCAGCAAATTAATAAGCTGAAAAAGTAAAACAGTGCATTAGCTTTTTACAGCCATGCATCACTGTCTGTAACACTTCTTCTTCCAAGAGAAAGACTGGAGTAACAGAAGAAAACATGAGCTACGAGTGCGGTGACTATCAGTGTGCGCAGATATGAGCAAACACACACACATTCACACATTGATGTCAGAAAGGAGGTATGGAGCCGACTGCACAGAACACACACTGGAAATGGGAGTGTGTTCCAGTTAATTGGGTGACCCCTGGGGCCAGGCTAGTGATTCTCCCTCGTGGACATTAATATTGTATGAACCTTTCAAAGCTGCCGTGTCACCATGTGTCTCTCTCTCTGTGCCACCCTTCAACCAACAGCCCTGGCCAACGCCACCCCTCCCACTGCTACCGACACACACCCTTCCGTCTGTAGCCCTACCTACGCAGACTCCGGCTTTCATTTTCAAAGCTTTTCCCACATGCTAGTCTAGACTAGTCTGAGTTAGCACAACAAAGCCGTCCTCTCATTTTACAGCTCAACGCTGGCCTGAGCATCGTGTCGGAGAAGGAAAGCCTGTCACAAAAAGCGGCTAATAAAACGTTTTGGGATGCCCATCTATTTGACGCACTATAAAAATGTTTTTTATTTGTGTTTTCTGTCTCTCAGACGTTTTGTAGCTCTTTGAAACTCCCAGCTCTATAAATCCAGTGTTTTCCCAGCTCTGGACGGTGAGTGTTTCATGGTTGATCATCCTAGATTTATCTCCAAATATAGTGAGGTGAAATGTACTGTCCCTTCAGACGCCAAGTTGTTTTACCGGGATTTACTCTCTGTTAAGAAGAGTTATGTACATTGTGCATTTTATACCTCCAGTCATGGAAACAAAGCTGCTTTCCTTAGAGTTCTGAAGGGCTTTGTGAATCCACCTATCAATCTCGACGCCGTCGCGCAAATTCACTCTGGCACTGGAGAGGGCTGGAGAGATGCGGTCTGCTTTTTTAAACGCCTGGTCCGCCTGCTTCAAAGTGGCTGATGGATTTCACTTCCTGGAACGTGTACTAGCTGACTTTTTGTCGCACATGCTTGTGTTTCACAGTGTGCTCCTACACGAGTCGCGCAAACTCCTTCAAGTTTCACTGCAGAAATGTCTGCCATTCAGAATTTAATTGATAATACCTTTTACGTTACAGTTGAATTTCTAAATTTGAATGCAGAATACAGAATGCAGAATTTCTATTGAATTTCAAATGCGAGGAAATATAATTAAAGCGAATTAATAAAGACAAACTTTAAAAGCTTGCCTTGTTTAAAAGTTTTTAACAAAGTTGAAAAATCATTTTTGTGTGAATTTCCAAGAATGCAGTAAATCTGTGTTCTCTGAATTGCAAGTCCCGTCTTTTCAATTCAGCTTCCTTTAGGGTGTGGTCAGTTCAATTCAAATTCACACTCGGTTCTGAATTACGTCCAACCCTGATTCACCCACATCTGTTTTGACCTTTGGTATTTAACAGGCAAAGGTCAGGGACCACATATTAGCGCGTGGCGCCGCCGGTGCTGATCTGTGGTGGCCTGAAGCGAGGCATATGTCTCCTATAACAGCAGATGACAGATACAGGTGTCAGTATCTAAGGTTTATTCCCTACGGTCATGAGCTTCAAGCAGAGCATCTAACTCCACCCCACATCCTTGTACGTCCTTATATCACTCCCTCCGTTTACCAGCTCTGTTAGTTTTACGCTTCATCCCTCTCTGTTTAATTTTTGCGTTTTTTTTCTTCGACTTTTTCTTTGTCCATCTCGCCGTCCCCCCAACCCCTTCCCTTTCCTTCCCTCCGTCCCCTCACCCTCCTCTTTTCTTCCGCCTGCGGGCTGCGAGGATGCCAGGACCCATGCTAATCATGGGTGACACATCATTGAGGGGAGCGGGCTGTTTGCTGTCAGCAGTGTTTTTGGTTCATAATTATTTCACGAGTGTCACGTCAGTGTCAGGCTCTGGGCGAGCGGAGAGAGACAGCCGGCCTGCGGAGAGGAAGAGTGGGTGGAGGGGGGAGTGTCACAAGACCTCACTGTTAGCCACTTTCTGCCCAACACCTCCACTGCCTGCACTTGGAGAGAAAGGCGAGCAAGATGAGAGGAAAAGAGACGTCTTTCAGTGTAGGGTTTGAACTTGATGGGTCACATTCACCATGTTCACAGATATTTGTCAAATCTGTGGGCAAGTGTTTTCTCACAAAAATCATGATTCATCTTTGAGTCGCATTATTTATGTAAACTGAACTTTTTGATCAAAAATAAAACTAATATTGTGATTTTTTCTTTTTCTTTTCTTTCTATTTTATTATATTTTAAAATATAATTCATTCCTGTGATGGCAAAGCTGAATTTTCAGCATCATTACTCCAGTCTTCAGTGTCACATGATCCTTCAGAAATCATTCTAATATGATGATTTGGTGCTTAAGAAACATTGCTAATGAAAGTTTAATTAATTTAATTAAACTATAGTATGTAGAGTAGTGTAGACTACCAGGCTTAATGTTGGTGTTATTTATTGAACTTAAAGCTGCACATCATAAAGATACAGACAAATCATGTCCTTATGGTCTAAACGGGAAGATGATTCTGTATGGAATTTGAATTTGACCGGTAGAAGAGGTGACCTTCTCACTTAACAGGGAAAATATCAAAGGTTGATTGAATGGTGAAATTGTTCAAATTTCTTGCAGTGTTAGGATAAAATGCAGGAAGAAGTTGTTCAGTCTTTATTTATTGCATTCTCAAATCTCAAAACAAAGTTCCCCCAGTTTTCTGAGCATTAAAATAAATCATAGAAAGCATGGAAATATTTTAGTTTCCACAATAATTGTGTGGATGATTTAGCCTTGACTAAAATGCATGATGAATATTCTGTCATCATTTACTTAGTCATGTCCTTCCAAAAAAAAAAAAAAAAAGAGTAACATATGCACTGATAATCTTCCTATCTAGTAGCCTGTTAATCTCAGTTTAAGTTAAATTGATCTCCAGAAACAGATTAGCCTGATTCATGAATGAATTATTCAGACCAATTTAGTTTTTTCATTGAGACCGAAAAAGAATGATTCCTTTACAAATTAGACATTGTTACTTGGCATATAGCGCAAAAGTTGTATTGACTACTTTCATACTGGGATTTTTGTCATATGGGTTGACAGACCCAGTTCACTTTCATTATATTGAAGTTTTCAATTATTTTGTATATCACATTTTGTGTTCCGCAGAAGAAAGAAAGCCATACAGGTTTGGAACGACATGAGGTTGAGTAAATGACTAAATGTTCATTTTTGTGTGAACTGTCACTTTAAAAATAGCAAAAACTGTAAAATGTTTTTGTAATGTTTTGCAACTATACTGTGTGTGTGTGTATAATATATTGCGCATGGCACACTCAATATTGTTGAGGGGGCACCAGTTGGGGGCAGGGGGACAACCCCCAAATAAAACTATAAAAACGATTATTATTTATAATAGAACTTTACTTGCTTTCACTGCAATAATCAATGTAATGTCGTCATATCCAACATTAACTATTATATACATTATTAACACATTTACTGTCGCTATTCCAGCCTATTAGGCCTATAAGTCCTGCATCAATTCATTCTTCCAAGTAGGCCTATTCTGTAGCTTATAAACAAACGATTTTAAAGCATTTAAGCACTGACACCGCAAACTGCACCTTTTCTTGGTGTTCGACAGTGCATTTTGTGAATCAGAAGCTGTTCTTTGAAGTTCAGAGTTCGGTCGATCGGTAAACGTCAATTTAACAGAAATTCTGGACGGATTCCCGCAACCACCCGCACGCAAATACTCGATGGTTCTGAACGAATCGCCCAGGCTGTGTGACAAACTTTAGCTTCAAAACGAAGAAATTCACCAAAAGAACACAACTTTAGGGCATTATTAATTTTGTACCTACAATATTCTAAGAGTAGAGTTAACTTTATAGTTACCTACACAATGTGTTAACTAGGTTATCGGATAAAGCACGGTTGCCCAATTATATTTGAAAGGATTATTGTCGCTTCCATAGACAATAGACATCAATGTATATTTTACAAACTATAAATGTTTTGCTTGTCCTTATCTTTATTTAAATGTCAGAATCATAAGCATTATATGGTTAATAACGCTAAACAGTTGTGATATGACGCATGTGATGTGTTCATCTCTGGCTCAGTGCCCGCCAAAGTGCAAATGCAGATCACTGAAGATTCTAATCACACTGGTGTGACTGTACGCTTTAAAGGGTTAATTATCAATTTTATTATTATTTTTCTTATGGAAGCTGCATTCTAATCCATTTGGCTCAAAAATCAGTTTGAATGGCCATGACACCTCTGTGTGTGTGTGTGTGTGTGTGTGTGTGTGTGTGTGTGTGTATATATATGTAGTTTTCAGAAATCTTCACTCTGCCGCTTAATTAAATGCAATCCAGACACACCAATGAAGTGGAGAAAGAAAAGAAACAGCGGCAAAAAAGCAAGTGAAGACAAACCCCAGTTGATGGTTAGGACAAAGACGGCAGGTATACGGTGCATCCAGTGTAAATGAGGAAGAACAAAGGGGAAGAGGAGGAGGAGGTTTTGCACCCTGTTTTTTCAGCCCTCTCTCTGGTGTCACACACGTCACAGGCTGAGGAGGAGGGAAGCAATCAATGATTTAAACAATAATGCAGCTCTCTGTATTCCCTGTCACACTCTCGCCTGCTTGCCGCTTCGAGGACTGTCACACAATGTCTCCGCCTCGACAGCTTATCTCCCGCATGCTGCTACTCCATCTTGTAGCTGTCCGCCAGTGTCCTCACTCACTCTCCAATCCCTTTCTCCCTCTTTCTCTCTCTCCCTCTCTCTCCCACATCCTCTCCATCGTTCTTCCTACCTCTCGTTCTCTCTCCCTTCCCGACTGTGTTACTCACATGATGCCTTCACTCCTGGTTAATACACTGTCCCTATCTCACGCTGTCGCTCCATTCCCTCTTGCGCTCCTCGTGGAGTGGCAGGGCCGGTAGCCCGGCACAGTTTTAATGGATTGTTTTCAGAAGGTAAATGTGGAAGTTCTTTGGCTGATGCAGCTGGCCTTCAGTAAGGCATATATACTAAGAAGCCAAGGAGACAAGTGGACAGGAACTCTCTCTCTCCCTATTTTCCACTGTCCCCATACCCATTTCCTTCTGCCATTTCACACACTGCGGCTCTAGCTTAAAGGTATCAGCTTAAATTAAACTATCGGGACAAACAAATTACATCTGTCACCTTTGGTTTGCATGGACTTGACAGGAATCCAATGAAGGCCTCCATGTTTGTTTGGTGGAGTTCTAATCACACTTCAGTGATGGCTGCTCCAATCAGGCACTTGGATAACAGACTTGCTGTTTCACTGCTAAAGTTCAAAGGTTACACAAGAACTGGTCTGTAACCTATGTGTGGAAAAAACTAAATCCCATGAATCGATGTCGCAATGGCAAAGCGGCGACCAGACGTGTGGCGGCGCTAATCTCTGCGTCATCAGTCAGAATGCTGAAGTTCGGCTGAGCTAGGGGTCAAGGGTCAAGCCCATCGGCCTGCTGACAGCCTATCCTTGCAGCTCCCAGCATGCAGCTGGTTTTAGGCTATCAGTGGGACAGCTGGAGTGAGAGAAGCTCATTATGGGCTTTTGACTGCACTGGGAGCAGATGCGCAGAATGGCACCGAAGCTGCGGCAGGCCTGTAATGGAGCCGAGATGCTGAGCGCAGGTGATACGTGTCCTGTGAACTCAGGGGGTGTGGGATGGTATTGGAAGCCTACCGCTGCTGCTCCAGAGATCTGCCCAGATCACAGGCTTCTTTTTAACACGACCCTGACACGACAGGGAAGCTCAAAACTCGCCTCTAATTGGCAAGCCATTCATTTCACATTCAGATTGTTGTTTCACTGCAGTTCTGTTCTTTTTCTTACAGATCTGAAATGGCAGAATACTTGGACCTGAACGTATCCAGTCCTGTTTGATACATAATTTTGACCACAGAGGAAAGAGTTTGACATCAGCCAGTTGGGACGCAAGATGGACCTGTCATAGCCGTAGTGCGCCGTAATAACACGCTGGGCTGGCAGGTGCAACAGATCGTCTCTCTTTAATCTTTCACAAAACAGACCGAAAGCTCCATGCAATTGTACTGCCCTATTTTGAAGGTCATGGGTCAAAAGGTTACCACTTTATAAAGATAATTGTTTTAGCATTGCCTGTCTTTGACGTGTGCTGATCATCCCCTATATTTAAACATAATGGAACGATAAATATAGAATTTGCTCTCAGCTTGAATGGAAAAATTAGACAAAAGAGCAGTTTAAACCAGATTAAAATAAAGATGGACTAGAATGCGTTTGAAGCAGTTACAATTGATTATTGAAGAATGGTAATAGGTAATCAATAGTTAATATGCAATTTTATGCTTTAATAAGGGGCATTAATAACATGGAAGAAAGGTGTATGTCAGTGTTAATGAAGCTCAATGACTTTTATTGACTGCCCTTTTTTGGCCATTTCTTACCCGAAGATCCTCTTTAACACGACTGCTTCTTGCTTTCTAGGGTCAAGCTATATTTACACATCTAGTGCTGCAGATGCCCTCTTTAAAAATACATGGACAATAAACATCCCTTTTCTTCTTTCTCTTTCTCCCTCAGATGCTCCCTCATAGTGTCCAGCTCCATCTGCCTTTCTTTGATGACACCGGTTAAACGGTGGGAGAGGAAATGGAAATTTGGGACAAAGCCCCGTTTTTCCAGGGGGACTAATATGTTGTGTGTCAACATCAAGGCTCTGTCCACAGAGTTGTCTCTATCTCAGGCAGTTGGACCCATGGTGCAGTGCCTGATAACAGGGCCCCATGACACAGCTCCATAATGAAGCTCATTTCGACCATTCATCCTGTGCTAAATGGCTGTATATCTGTGATGGCCATCAATCCACATTTTGTTTACAAAATGGTAAACATGACCGCTGCACTAACATTCATTAGCCCAGTTCATTCATCCACATATTTCAATGCAACTTTTGGGATTTTGCATAAAAATGCTTGATGTTTTTTTTTTTTTTTTATGTGCATAATGTACATTTGGACTGTTACCGAACTGATTTCTCAGATGTGGTATTGCTGGCAAACATGAAATTTGTCCAATAGTTTTGTTTGCGCTCTAAACCACAAATAATTGAATGCATTTTATAGATTTTATATTTATATCACTTGTATTTTGCGCATGTATTTACAAATAGTTTTGTGATATTTTGTAGTTTTGTGATATCCAAATTTTGACCACATCATTTTGATGGAACATAGTTTTTACTGTTTGCCAACTCATCAACTGACAAACAAAAATGGTTTAAATGTTTAAAGTAACTTAAAATGTTTATTCTGTCCGAAGGTTTTCTTTAGGGCTAATACAACCCAAAATTAAACAACTTAAGGTTTGTTCAATGTGACATTACACAGAAGTGACAAAATTAGATACAATTGCATCATTAAACAAACGAGCCCTCAGGATTACAGCAAAAACACTAGCACAAGGACAAACCCTTAAACAGGACATCCATCAATCTAACAGGATCAATTTTCCAAAGGTCTCTGGATCAGGGATAAAGGAACGAGGGGTTAATCTCTAGAAATCATGTCCTTATTAATAACAATTTTTCAAATATCTAATGCCTGTGAAAGAGTAACTAAAAAATTAATCAAAAGTGATGGCAGATTTGGCCAGCTCTTGCCTTTTTTTTCCCAAATGGAACTATAAAGTCTTGGTTGCTTTTGAGTTTTAGTTTGTTTATGTGAACTTGTTTTTTGATCTACTCATTTTTCTGGACATGTTTTTTTCTCAATGTGATTTCCTCATGGCCACGACCAACAAATTATACGGTGCCGCTGAATTAAAAAAAAAAACCTTTCTTTGAACATCAAACTAAGAAAGCAACAGCATCTGATATTTCTGGAACAATTCAATGTGCAATTACTGTTAATTTGTCCTGATGAAATCATGTGAAAGCACTTGTCTGCTGAACTTAACGCTGTATGAGAATATTCATGTCTTTGACTTTCCACACTTAGAAGATAATTATTGTTATTACCATCACGGTTGAGATCACTCCACAAGGACATGTCAAGACAGTTAAAATCCACACACGCAGATGCGTGCGCTATACAACAGAGCAAAACGCAAAATGTCTCGTTATCACCTTCAAAATGCTAATCAATTATGTCCTAGCGTGTTTCCCGCCGAGAACACAATGTTTTATTTGTATAATTACTCCCCCTCTGCTGTCGTTTAGATTCATATATTTATAACCCGTGCAACTTTATTGATTTTACCATAAGGCTGCATCATTTCTGCACCATAAACAGAACCGGGCTTTCTAAACAGAACAACAGGGTTTAGTGTAAAACAGTCGTGTTGACAGGATGTATGATTAGCTGTGCAGGGTTGGAAAGGGCCGCGTGGCAGACATAAAAGAAAAGCTTTTCCTTTCAGAGGCAAATAAAGGGACACAAAGTGGACATCACATTGAATCATGCTCACAGTCAGAGGTGGCAGCTCGGCGTGCATTTGACCAATCTCCCTCGCTCAGGGCACACTTATAATCCTAGAGGAAACCACCGGAGCCGATGCGACACATACGCTGAACACACACAAACACAAAGACCCTTATTCCACTCTTGGATGTGGTTAAGAGAGATATAAGAGGGCTGGAATTCCACTCTTCGACGACGCACTGGCCTCTTTTATTCGACTTATTCTAGCAGACTGTTATTGAAATAGAGTTTCGTTTGAGTTATTCAAGGACAGCCCTGTTTATGAATACAGCCTCAACACCCTGTGCAAGGAACCTTAAAGCATTCAAGACAGCCATCTGATAAGGCAATTAGTGTAATATATTGTCTTGATTTGATTCATATTAGCCTCACTTGATTTACTGTGCACGGTTTGCAGAAGAGCTACAGTGAGATCCAGACAGCATTTCCCATGCCAGAGTTGATTTAAATGTCTTTCTGTGGGCAATGGGAGTATATCCCAGAATACTATCAGAAGGTGTGGTCAGGCATACTTGTGTTGTTGGCACTGGGGCGGCACCATAAACGACCATCTAAAGTGGAAGTTGATAATCTAAATGCAAAGTGAAGGCAAACCAAAGAAGCATCTCATCAGATAAAGCCCCCGGTTTTGCTTTTGGATTATGTGAGTTTGGGTTGAATTATAGTGTTTTTTTTTTTTCTGCTTTTGTAATTGTATGTGTTTATCACATTAAATAAATTATATTTCGAATTTTAGGCAACCGCACAGAATGATGATAATGACAGTAAACTTCATTCCATAACCAACAGGGTTGACTCAGATTTACATCGCACTGTCATATTAATTATTTATGGAAGGGTGAATTTATGGCCCTGTCTGGGCAAGCTGCTAAATCTGAATGGCCAAATATTGAGATTTTAGCGATATGCTTTTAAATCACCCCTTGATTTGTCTCTGCTTGTTTGTCAGTGGCTTTGCGCTTCAGGTCATGAGTGGCATTTGCTTGTGTGGCCCCTAATTGCTGAGTCCCAGTCAGACAGATGAGTGTTGATGCCTGGCACTGAGAAGAGAGAGGAAGAGAGAGAGAGAGAGAGAGAGAGGAGAGAGAGAGAGAGAGATAGAGATAGAGATATGATAACACCCCTGATAAAATATTGTTACCAGGACAGGAACATGGAGTGCTAAAGATTATAACTCAAGCTATGAATAGACTCACTGGATCCCTTCAGACCCTTTTCATTAAATTATATTATATAATTTATATATATATATCACTCTCAGAAAAAAAGGTACAAAAGCTGTCACTGGGACAGTACCCTTCAAAAGGGTTCTTCTAATATGTACCATTTAGGTACTAATATGTACACTTTTGGTACCAATATGTACCTTTGAGGGACTAATATGCACTCTTTAGGTACAAAGTTTAGGTACTTACTTTTGAAAAGGTACCGCCACAGTGACAACTTTTGTACCTTTTTTTCTTAGAGTGTGTATACAGTATATATATATATATGTATATGTATATATGTATATGTATATATGTATATATATATATATATACATATACACATATACATATATATATATATATATATATATATATATATATATATATATATATATATATATATGTATATGTATGTGTGTGTGTGTCTCAGGTATATATTTATTTAATTGTTTTATAAATATATAATATAAGGTTATAATTTAACATAAAATATAATAATTGTATAATTACTTTTATCTTAGTCAAATATATTTTACCTGTACATTTTTTTTTTAATTAGTCTTTTACCATAAATAGTCGAACAATCTTAAAATGGTACAGATTTGAAGAAAAAACAACTCTGGAAAACAGTATTATAAAGGTCTCGGTCAGGCCTGTATGGTTATAACTGTACTTGCTGTCAGTTTTAAATAAAAGATAATCTGATGTAAAATTGTGAATATGTAATATGAACATGAATTTAAATTTTTTCATTGACAATTGCAGCATTGTCACTTATTTCCTTTTTTGAATGGTAAGACCGAACATTCAGTTTCTTAACAACGCTGGGCTGTATCATTTCCCAACTAATGGAGCAGCAAATGGGATAACAAGGCCCTCTAGATTTGTTGGCTCTCCCTGAAATTAGCACATTTACGAGCTCTGTCTAAATTAAACAAATCATTGATTTTATGTAGGGGAGTTATAGCACCATATTCTGAAATGGAGTCTGGGAGAATCTTGATAGTAGTCGGGTTCCCCTCTCACTTTCCCTTCATTCCTGATGCTGTTTCCTGTTAAGAGAGAAGAGAAACAATCTCCCCCCCCCCAGGTACTCTGTGCCACACCACCAAGAGGAAACAAAGCCTCCGCTCCTCAAACGAGCGAAAGTCGTGTCCCCCTGTTGGAGTGTGACACACGCCGGGCCCTGCCTTTAGTTAAATATGAAAGCGCCGAGCATGCTTGTGTGTGTGTGCGTACATGTATTTGGAGAGAGTGACTGCCAGGACTCACAGAATCAGCTGCAAAACCATTTTTAGAGCTCTCGTTTCCCCTTCTCTCCCCGTCGCCTTTGATCATGTAGCACTGTCTACAGTATGCTTACGTGCTCGCTCTCCCCCTCTGTCTTTCACACTCTCTGTTCTTTTGTGTGTATTTGTGCATGTGTATATAGAGACGTCGCAATAGATCCATTGAGAGTGATGGGTGTCCTCGGGTTTGGATTTAGATAAGAAGAGAGGCCTTGTGTAATTCTGGTTTTAAAAAAAGGCAAGCGACCCGGATCAGCTTCCGTGCTGAGGTGAATCATCTTCATGACACCTAGAGTACAGGAAGCGGTTGAGAAAAAAAGGGAAAGAGGAATTTAATGATTGTTTTTTGCAGGAATCTCACTGTGACATACTTATCTGCCATTTCTATCTTTGTCTTTAATTCTTTTGTTTTTCTTTTTAGGCTCTACGATGGATACAGGGATCATTCCATCTCATTTTTGAATCTATACTCATGTCTACTGAAAAGTGAATAAAGGGTTAGTTCACTCAAAATGAAAATAAAAAAAGGCATTTTGAAAATGTGTTTTTTTGTTTGTACAATGAAAGTAAAAAAAAAAAAAAAAAAAAACACTGCTTCTTAGCGTTCTTTAAAATATCTTATTTTGTGTTCCACAGAAGAAAGAAAGTCATACAGGTTTGGAACAACATGAGGGCTAGTAAATGACATAATTTTGGAACTATCCCTCCACCATCAGGTGAAAAGAAAAGTGATCTCCTGGTTCTGATTGGTTTTCATTCATATTGTAACTGTCAATCATTTCTACAGCAGCACCATTTTGCTTGTCCATTACATTTTTTTTGGTCCTGTCTGTTTTTTAAATTAATTTATTTTTAAAAAGTAATCTACTAGCGGAGACAGGCTCAGTGACAACGCCGTAATCTTAGGTTATAGTGCAGGAATACAGCATTTAATTTACCAGCTCTTAGCATGAGCACTTCCAAGTGCTAAGTGACAGAAATGAATAGCCATCTGAAGCACATGGCTGACATATGCTAATGAGGAATCTGTGCTGAGGCTCCATTGTACGGGACATCTCGCTATAGGTCCTCTGGTACACGTTTCACTGCAACCACAGTTGTAAAGGTAATAATTAAGATCTGACGGGTGTGTTGAAGAGATGTCTCTGTTAAGCAGTGGCCATTCTGCCTCAACACAGGTCCCTCAATTATCACTGTGCTCTGCATTAAAGGGACATCTGAGAAGTCAAAATCACTCAGCGTAAATGAATGTGTGATGTTTAACTTCCCTTCGAGTGGTGACGATTTTTACTCCTCTTCTGCGTTCACATGGACGTGGCAAGGATGACAAATGAGACCTGAAAAGAATAAAAAGAGCCGTTACGAGGCCAAACAAAAACACTTTTAACATGATTTAACTGTTACTATCTTTCATCTACTTCTAAGATTTTCTGCATTCAAATTGAAATAAAAGTAGGATGTCTCTCTATCATAAAGACAAAGCAGATCGTTTACACTCGGATGAAGCTCTCTGGCTGCCTCAACTTTTATATCGACTGAAGTGTAGATTTATAAATGTCCCAGCTTTGCTTGTAATGGATTCAATCAAGTCATAGTAATATGTTTTGTTATTTGATACAGTCTGGAGAGAATGTAAAATAATTTCAATCGAATCAGGGGGCTCTGGAAATGGAGGAGAGGATTTGTGCTTAAGCCTGGTAAAAAGAGCTGTCATCAAAGCACTTCACCAATCCACACCAGTCCATTTAGAGACATGTTAAGAGACTGAGGCCTGAAATTTGATTTTGAATGGAAAGGGACCTTGGACATGGATGGGCTTTTTCCTCCTCTGTTTCACTGATGCTTTAACGGAGGTCATTAGCAATACAAGAGAGTGCTAATGTAATGCAGTAATGCACATATGTATGGCTACTGCCCTCCCATCACCCCAACATTGCACTCCCTCCCATTACTCTGGCCTGGGAACACACACAACTAACTTGTTGTACGGACTTCTCTTAGAAGCAAGAATTCAATAAAATACCGCATTATTTACAAAGCAAGACATTTATTTATTGACATTTGTAAACTTGCGCTTCATATTAGCGTTCTGTTTGAGGCTGAAGCGATGTGTAATTCCAGCTCCGTCCAGCAGGTGGATTTCTGCGTTCTGTTGAATCATAGGCTATAACCTATCTAGTCTGTTAGGCTACTGTTTGAACGTGTTTACTCATAAACTGTAATTTAATTTCAGTAAAGCTGCAGAAACAACATCATGGCGTAGGCTATATATATATGTTCGTTTTACATGTTGTTTAACATAAAAAACACGAATGACTAAAACGCACGTTTTCCGTTTTTTCCCCCCAGATTGACAAGTGTTGAAGACGCATTCATGGCCCTTATTCGACTTAAGTAGCAGGTATGTGCAAAAAATAAGCAACAGGTAGACTAGAATTACTTTTTACAACACGTATAACGCCCAAATGCGAGTTTATGGAATACAAATAGCTAAAGATAAACTCGCGAGCAACCCAGCCCGCACACTTACCTATGTCTGTAAAGACCTCGCGCATTGTTGAAACATCTTTTGTTTTGCGGTGGACTTCATTTCCCAGGTCTTCTAAATAGTGAAGAGAGACGATAATTCATTCCGTGCTCACAAAACAGCCCATGAGATCCCCCACGGGAGCGTGGAGAAGGGGGGTCAGGGTCCTCAGCGCGCGAGGAGGAGAGAATGAATGTCAGTCAATGAGCGAACCTGGCGCTGAGCGGCAGCACTGCACCTCCAACACTTGGTTTCCACCTCTGAGCAAATCTCTGCCTATCGTCTCTACTTTGCCACCGAACGAAGACTCGTTCTCATCGGTACATGTAACTGATACAACTCTCAACAAACGACGCGACCCGGGAACTGTCTCACGCACCGCGACTGTCGCACGTTCTTTCCTCGAGGTTCGACTCTACTTTGCTTCTCATGCTTCGCGTTGATCTTCGCTCGCCTGTTTCGAAAAGTTTCGGTTGTGGGGATAAAAGGACAGCTAAACCTTCCAAAGGATTTTTTTAAACAACGTAAGTGCTCCGAATGTCTTGACGTCTAAATGTTTCAGTGAAGAAATATAGTTTTATCTGACTGCTTAATGAGTGACTTCGGTTCAGATTTAACGCTGTCTCTTGCTCCAGGATAGTATTGCATTTGTTATTGTTGTTGTTTGCTTTTTGTTGTGTGGAAATTGAGTTAAGGCGATGATGCGCAACTTTATTATTCCATATCAACAGATCTCCTATCATAGCCTACAATGTTTCGCTCGCGCGTAATGGCTTGATTGCGGCAATTATTTTAGTGACTTTTTTTATGGAGCACCTTCATAGTATGGAAGTTACTGAACTCCTAAAACATTTAAGCGGCTAACTTTGTTTTGACTTTAACATCAGTTCGTGGTGTTAAAGTTTGCTGAAATTGCACATTGGAATGCCATAGCCATTTATCTGAGAATGTGATAAACACTTATTACTGTTAAAAGGTGTCTAGCCAACATATTATTATCACCATCCAATAAATCATTTGGCCCTAAACAATCTTGTTTAACAAGGCGTAACGTATCATAGATGCCGGTAAACACAAACACACATTTAAGAATGGCACAAGTGCTGTCTAGAGTCGTGGGAAATTAGGGAAGTCATTGAAATACTGGTGTTTTTGGATGATAGAGCTGAAAGGGAACTTGTTATATTGATACCCGTGATGATGTGCGCGTGTCTGCGGCCACCCACGAGTATAAGATCGTGTGTGATGTTTAGTGGGTCAACCTTTAATAACTAAACGTTATCCGTGCAGACCGGCTTTAAAACCATTTGCTTGGTAGTTCAGTTACGCTCCCAACTAATTTGTAACTGGTAGTGGAGGTGAGAACTGCTCCTGTGAGTGGAGATTTTACAATTCCATTTATAGTCCTCTCTATTTATAGTCTGTAATCAGAGCGGGAATTAATGCGCTCGAGACCAATGTTGCGGATAATTTATATTTTGTTCTCAAGCCACAATAGACTGTTGGCCACTCTTTATTTTTCGCCTGTTTTCGTGCACATTTGTGGTAATTGATAAATAAATGTTTAGTTTTAAATGAATCTCAACAATGGTTGTTAAATAAGAAAACGATAGGCCTACTCGGAGCAATTAGTTGGACAGCAGTTATAGCGAGGAAAGTAGATCAAATCCGTGCAGTGAGAAACAAGGTGCAAGGAAACACCTGTTTACTATGGGTCATTACAATTTACACAACACATAGGCTATGGGAGTGTTTCCGCTGTGCATATGAGTTGTTAAGAGAATTTCTAAGGAAGATTCTATAGGCAAAACTCTCAGACTAAGACTTATTCTCGCATCTTTAGCATATAATCTTCACAATGCTTTATTTTGCATTATTATTATTTACAGTTTGCAATAATTTGAATAATTCTCACAACGCATTATTCTTAGTCTTTTTTTTTTTAACAACAGTAACAACAAACAAATAGCCTACATATTAAAAAGAGACAAATAAGCAAAGGCGAATAAACACTTGGCTTCGATTCTGCAATTATTATTGCATAAAAGTATGTTTACATTTATTGGTTTATCTATTTCATATTTTCAGTCTGTGTTAGGCTAGAGCTACACATCTAAATGTCTTTACACTCATATCAATTATTTATATTTTGGCTGACAGAATGCATTCGGTGTTAAGTAAATAGCCTCATTAATTTAACATCTTTCATTTGTGAATTTTCATTTGTAAGAGGGAGGTTATTAGCTCATTATTTTATTCCCGTATTATTTAACGGCCTTGTGCAGTAAACATGAAACTATTTTGTACTTTACAACTGTGAATATATTGTAGGCCTATTGACTCAAATTATTAATTATAACTCTGAATTTTATATCTCATAAAATAAAAACAATATTTAGCACTTCCAAATGTAGGCTACATTATTAAATTAAATACAATTCGTTGTTTATCTGTATTTAGACATTGTTCTAATCTACGGGACAGTAACGCGCTGTATTTACGCCCTTTCATTCAGACAGGGCGAATCATTTTTCACCATTACACGCTTAATTTGCTCGATATTTAATTTTAGATTTTTAGTCATAAATCTTTATTATTACACTTAATATTTCATTGGTCCACGTTTAATGGTTACTTAGATAGGCTATTTAAATAATAACATCAAGTTTATGTTTTTGAATCTAAAAAAATCGGAAATGCCCTTTGTGTCTTCTAAGATAAATGTGTTAATTGCTATTTGTTAAATTAGATTATATGATAAATACAAATTTTGACAGTGAGATACGGAACCCTGTGGAATCTACTATATTGTAGCCTATTTATTGTTCATTTAAAATTCATATTCATTCCTATTATGCCTGGGGTTATGCAAAACATCCATAATCATTTCCATTTCTTAAAAGTTCAAAATTTTACTCTCGTGGTTTTTTTTCGTTTTATCAGAATTATTAGTCTAATAAAAACAATTTAAATCACGGCACCCTGTTGCGCTCTTGCATCTAAAACTTCAACAGCGCAATTCTATGAATTCAGTCTGATTTAAAGTTTTCAAGCCCATAAACGTGTAAGATTATTTTTTTCCCCCGAATAATTTGACATGAGCTCGATTTGAGTCCCAATGAGACAAGACACGAGTAGAGGATGGATGAAAAGTAGCAGATGATTTATTCGTCAGCGTTTCGATTTTCAGCCCTGCGTTTTCTGTTCTGTCCTTTTCAGTGCCGATGTCAGTTGTTATTGCTTCTCATTGATCCCCGTGCAAAGTGAGAAGTGAACTAAAATTAATGTCGATTCCAGTAGCCGGATCAATGACCAGAGTTATTTTAATCTGGATTTGTAGAATTAAAATAGAGCAAGCGCAATTAAACGTTTTCATTCTTGTTAACAATCAGGAGGAGAAGAGAGCATCCTTCCCCTCAGGCAGCGAGGATGGAGACAGCAAGAAGTTCTGCGGCTTTAACTTGCAATAATATATGACTGGAAAAGTCTTTCAGGTCTGGATTCAAAAGAAAAATCACTCCGACCCCGTGCACTGAAAGTACGCATTTCTCAAATGCACCGGCTTGATTGGCCTTTTGTCTAGTTCATGTTATCGACAAGCGTGCTGTTTCCCAACGAATTAAACTAGAATTAACCCCGTTAACTGGTAGCCTACCCACCCGCCCTCGTGCATGTTTATGTTTTCACGTGCTAATAAACACTTCACCGAAAGCTCATTTGTCATGCAGATGGTGCCATGATATGGTAATTAAAATAATCTACAAATAATACCACAGTTTGAGCACAGGGAAAGGTCGTGGTCCTTAAAGGATTCTTTTGAATTCGTCGAGAAATATTTAAGATGCGCGTGCGTGACAAGTGTTTTGGACGGTTGTATAAAGATGAAAATAATCAGGTGTAGTCCTTGGATTGCCTAACTTCACCATGTCCCCTTCTATTATGTTTTGAAGCGTGCAGACACGCCTATTCATGTACCTTTTTATTTAGTGCCGAGGCGGAACATTTGAAATTTTATGGTGAGTGAGATACTTTGTTTGTTAGGTAAAAGCGCCCCAACCGCAGCAATGCCTTTGAATAAAATCTGCTTGTACTCGGAGTTTTTTTTTTTTTAACACTGAGGACCGCTTTCGTCCTCTTTTACTAGCCTGTCTATTATACTAACTCTAGATTGTTTCTTTCTTTTTATTAAGAGTAAAATTATTTTTCTATTGTTGTGATTTGAACTGCTTGTTATAGCTTTTATCATTAAAGCGTAGGCCTATAGCGTTTATAATGAAATGTTTTGCTTTTATTCATTTTTAATTATTAAATTAAATAATTTACTACTATGTCAACGCTAATTAAATTATTATAAATTGACGCGCATTGAACTTATGAAGAACTGAATCAGTCATTGCAGTGATATTCAATGGGGCGTTGGCTGCGTGTGCTCTTTATATTAAAGTGCATACAGTAGGCCTATACATATTTTGTACGATTTTTTTTATGTATATAATAGTTGAACAAAAAAACAAAAAACAAAAAACGTCCGTCCTGTGTGAATTAAGACAAAACTGCATTTGAAAAGCATTAAGTTATGGACATTTCTGTTAGAGACAAAATGTTGAGCTAACTGAAGATTCATTGACAGTCAATGCTGTCTTTTTTGTAATTTGTTCTTTTTTGATTTACCTACCTGTCCATTATTTAGATGTGAGTTTAGTGCTATTTTACACCCTCTCTCACAAGGCATTACCATCAGTGCATTTGGCTGGGATCAATAAGAGTCCTACATCTCTCTGCTTGTCCGAATGTTGCTTGTTATCTTCCCACTAAACAATAGTGAGAAACAGTTCATTCCACCAGTTTATATATATATATAAATGCCCTGTATATTAGTTATTACAGGGATCAAATTCAATTTGTTTTGTTTTTTATGCACAAATTTGTAGAAGGATAAGCATGAAATTCATTCTGTTTTCTTACTCGGTGGAAAATGTTGTGGAACTGAACTTGGAATAAGAGGCCAACCGTGATAGTTAAATTATTCTTGTGTTAGGCTGGCCAACAAGTTCAGGCGGTTTAGTGGCAGACTGCTCTTGCATTGTGCTTCGTTATCTATTATTGACAAACCCCTGGTTGGCAAACAGTGTGCTCAAACCAGGCAAAATCAAAAGCGTTTCTCTCTCTCTCTTGCTCTGTCTGTCTCAGTACACAGTGGTGGGCAGCAGTGGACAGCTGTAAGGGAGGTGAGGTGGGTGTGTGGGATGGGGTCGGCTTGGCTTCTTTGCAGTCCGGTCCTGGCTCTGAGCAGAGAGGATCCAGACACCTTGCAAATAATCTGGGCTTAGTGAGGAATTAGTTGGCTCAGGTGGGTGGGATGAAACAAACAGTCCATCAGCCCCTGAAATGAATAGGCCAGGCAGGACAGGAAACTTTGAAAATCATTTTGTTCACAATGAATCAATGTTCCCTGGTGCCCGCCGCAAAGCTTTATTTGAAAAGCAAATCCTCACTTATTCTGACAGCTCATACCGAGTGCACGTTTTTTACAGCGAGAGTAAATCGTGCAAATTTTGTCTGGTGGAGAGAAAAAAAGTTGCGAAAGTTTAGAGGCAGGCCCTCGGTATACTTATGCAGGCGATAAGATCCAATAAAGCAGTGATTGATTACCACTATTTATTGCTAGGTTTTATTGTGTGTCATACACTGTGGGGAATTTATTTGTTGATAGTGAACTGGAGTGTTGAGGCACAGCTTGTACTATCATTATTGATTTAGTTAGCTGTATGTCCAAGTGTCATTATCCTTCACTGCGTTCTCACTCTGTCATTAAATCTCACTTTCACGTCTTCAGAACGCGGGCGTTCCTTTTTTTGTGTCTCATACTGAAGCTGCTACACGTTATTGAATTGTTCAGTGGAAGATTTCATATCGCAAGGGCTTTGATTCTAATTCAGCAGGACACATTATCTGCGTGGTCCTGAGTTGCAGGCCAGCCGACAGTGAATGACTGTATTTTCGATAATATCGACTGTCCTCCGGTCCAAAAGCGCTTCCTTACGGAATACTAAGTGAGCAGCCCTCTGCCGAGCAAGTGCAGCCTGAGTGATACGCACGGCACCGCAAATATTTAACACCGCTTCCCTGATTGACAAGCTGACATGAGGCTGGATTGCCATGTTTGTGTCGGTGACGGCAGCCATTTCAAGTGGATACTTAAGAAGACGGTTGTGGATAAACATAAGTTTACCCTCTAGGGTGATTTAAAAAACGTAACGAGTTCGAGTGCTGCCAAGACCCTTCAGACAAAGGCATTTGGGAAGTTTTCAAGATTAAAGAAGTTCAAATGTGCTCCATGCTGCGGCAGTGTCATTTCCTGCGACGACGTTTGAGGGCTCTCCATTTTAGCAGCTGCACACATAACAGCCTTCACACCGCATCATGTCTTTTGACAGCGCTGGAAGCATTTCAGTGAAAGTTAAAAAAGCGTGAGAAATCGTTGGCATGGCTTAATTTGGAGCAGCAATTAGCATGAAATCCGTTAGTCATCCGCATTCTTGTAACTGTTGCCATTTTTGTCTTCTCACATGGTCAGACAGTTAGAGATGTGTGGGTTTGAGTGTGTGTTTTCTGAGGGTATTGAATGACAGTGTCTGCCCTGTCCTGTAATAAAATGTAAGAGTGGCACTTTCACGGTTGTCAACAATCTCTAAATATACTGACAGACAGGCAGAGGAGCAGGAGCTGTGGTTTTTGAGTGACACCCTCCGCCGAAACTTTTGCATTTTCTCTCAGCAGTCAAATTTGACAGTCGTTTGTTTTCGATGAAATTGGATTCATTTGCACGGCTCCCCAGAGCTGCGCCCAGAAAATGTGTCGTTGACAACTTCTTATTTGTCTTTGTTGTACCCTTTCTGTTTCCTTACATCATTAACTTTGTGAGAGAGAACACGCAGCTCATCACTACAACTGACACTGCAATATCATAACAATGTAATTTGAAAAGGAAATGCAATGCTAGATTTTTTGCTGGATAACAGTTCAGTGACAGATTTATTTTTTTCCCAGATAATCAATCTCAATTTTAACTTGTGACAAATATATGATAATGGAAGTTAAATGCAAGTTTCCAGGGGAATTAATTTTTATCGCAGTTATAATAATATCTTTTTATTAATAATAATAATAATAATACATTTAAATGAAAAACTAATTATGCATTTTTTTTTATAAAAAACAAAATTTGTAGTCTCTTTTGTTATTTTATGTCAACACCGGCTTTTTTACTTTGCCATTCAAGTCTATTTTCTAAGAATTTTTCTGATAACGGAGATGAATTTCAATGTTGAGCACTTAATGGATTTTTATTTTGGGTCATTTAAGATGGTTTCATGAATCTTGGATTTTCCTTGCAATGATTGATAGACGAAGGGAAAAAAGCGTGACAAGAGTTGCGGTGGACATTGCGGTCCTACCCCCCCTCACTCGTTCGCATTCTTTGGCGTGTCAGTGTGTGTCAGGCTGACTCACTGCTCTCTTCGGTTGCTCTGGGACACTGGGCTCTCAGTTAGTGCATGCTTTTGTGCGTGTGTGTAGCTGGGGCACCAGGCAGACCGGCCGCAGCCACAGAAATGATTAGCACATCTGTACAACACTCAGCCTAGTTATGCCCCCTCTTTCTCTCTCTCTCTCTCTCTCTCTCTCTCTCTCTCTCTCGTGCACCATTGGGGGGATATCCTGTGTCCTTTTATTGGATTGTCAGTTTCACACTGCCTGACTGCGCTGATGGTAATGATAATAAAATTGAAATATCCAGGTACTTATCACTGTATTACCTTGCTATCAACACCCACCCGCACTCATTTTTTAGAGGTTATCCGAGGGGAGAGATTCGATACAGAGACGAGGCCCTGATGAGTGTGAGAGAGGGAAAAAAAGAGGGGGCTTTCGATATTGGTACATTTTCAAGGTGCTATTTTCCCAGCTAGGCCGAGTAAGAAGACAGAAGGTAATGCGATTCTTGGGCTTCTCGCCAGCATCAAGCGGTGTAGTGTAACCCATTTTCTACAGACAGGAAACTGCACACATTCCCCTGCCATGTATGTGATAATGTAAAGCTCTTTTTACTGGGCCGCAGAGTGTGTGTGTGCAGATCGAGTTTTAAAATTGATTTGAATGAGTGTTCTGGACAGCTGATATCTGTAAAAATGCCCTGATAAATTCCCCTGGAGTTTCTTTGATGCAGTCTGATATTCTGTGTGGCATTTGAAATGGCCTCGCCGTGACACAAGTCTAAAGGCCCATCTATTTGAATTACTCTGAATAAGAGGACCTGTTCTCCAGATACATGGATTAAATTCTGTTTTCCATACAAGCATGACATCTCACAAAGTCACAACATACAAAAGTTTGGGGTCAGAAGTCTCTTGCTCACCAAGACTATATGTATTTGATCAAAAATACAATATTGTAGAATATTATTACAATTTAAAAGAACTGTTTTCTATTTGAATATATTTTCAAATGTAATTTATTCCTGTGATGGCAAAGCTTAATTTTCAGCAGCCGTTGCTCCAGTCGTCAGTGTCACATGATTCTTCAGAAATCATTCTGCTGATTTAGTACTTTTCATATTATCTTTACTGTTGATGATATTTTTTAGATTTTTTTTCTGTGGAAAATGTGGTAATTTTTTCTTTGATGAATAGAAAGTTCAAAAGAACAGCTTTTTTTTTAAATAGAAAACTTTTGTATCACTATAAATGTTTTTACTGTTCATTTTGATCAATTTAATGCATCCTTCCTGAATAAAAGTATTCTTTTCTTCAAATAAAATCTTACTGACCCCAAACTTTTGAACAGTAGTACAGTTCACTTTTATGTAAATATTCACTTTTGACCCTTTTAATGATGGTTGAGGATTCCAAATATGCTAAACAAGGTAGCCTAATTTTGATTTGTAATGAAGCGAGCAGTTTTAGCAGTACATTCATTTCTAAATTTCATATTAGTTAAATGTCTGTTTAACTTCTGATAGATCACTTTCGGGTCACCCTCAAGGGATTGGCGATGATGGACAGATGCACATGCACACAAATAGACACAGATTTGCTAAAATGCTTCTCATTAAACCCACTCACACTTTTGCCAATCAGTGAATCTTATCCTCCAGGGGTTCTTCTCGGGCTGTTTGGCTGCAGCTGGGGTCAAGGGGTGAAGTGCGGCTAATTTATTCATTCAGTCAAATATCCTGTGCAGATGGCAGGCTGATACGATATCAGTATGAGAATCCCATTGGAGGCAGAGGACCAGGGTGTTCACATGAGCAGGGCCGTGCTCTTATCTGATCAGCGCGCGGCTCTTATCTGCCTCAGACGCCGTTCTGCTCCGCAGACAGGGAGATGGAGTAAGAGGCTTATATGTGATCTGAACCTCAGATCTGTGGGGGGAAACTTTCTATTTCAGAAAGGGAAAAGTAGGCAAGAGTTTCAGAGTGTTTTTAAGTGGTTTAACTCCTCCTCTGTTCAACTTTCTGCAGGTGGAGCACCATCGAGGATGAGCCGCCAGTGAGAGCGACCCCCGATTCTGCCAGAGCGTCGACAAAAGTTTGCACCATTTTGCCCATACCGTTTACCCCGTCTCTCTTCTCTCCACCCCTCCCCCACTCCCCTCTGCTCTCGCCCCTAACCCCCCCTCCGCACAACTTCAGCCCAGTCTCCAAAATGGACTTGCACCGGGCGGCTTTCAAAATGGAGAGTTCCTCCTACCTGCCCAACCCATTAGCATCCCCAGCGCTAATGGTGCTAGCATCGACGGCAGAGGCCAGCCGCGATGCCTCCATCCCCTGCCAGCAGCCTCGTCCATTCGGTGTGCCGGTGTCCGTGGAGAAGGACGTTCACCTCCCCTTCAACAACGGGTCCTACACGTTCGCCTCCATGTACCACCGGCAAGGTGCCGTACCACCCGGCTTCCCTAACAGAGACTTTCCTCATTCCCTCCTACACCTCCATCATCAGTTTGCCCCTCCAAATCTGGACTGCTCGCCAATAAGCATGCTTAACCACAGCGGCGTCGGGGCCTTCCGGCCCTTCGCTTCACCTCCGGAGGACCGTGATGGAGCTGGAGGGGGATACCAGTCCGCCTTCACCCCTGCCAAGCGGCTAAAGGGCTGCCTGGAGGCCGATGCCTCCCCGCACCTGCGCTACTCCGACGCAGAAGGGAAAGAGTATGACTTTGGCGGTGCTCAGATCCCCTCCAGCTCACCTAGCGCTCTCAAAGCCGTGGAAGACGCAGGGAAGAAGATCTTCGCAGTGTCAGGCCTGCTGTCGGACCGAGAAACCTCGTCCAGCCCAGAGGATCGCATTGAGCGCTGTGAGTACACTCTTTTTTTAAACGAACTGCACTATTAATGTCTGCTAACTGTTATAGCTGTACTCTTTAAAACAACGACAACTTTTGGAGTCTTCTACTACTTTTAGATCCCAAAATGCATTTTTTTTGTCCTGTAGGGGTCCGGTCCGCTTGCGCACATTTGTCTGATAACTTTTGTTGTTTTGTTGTATGCAACAAACTACCTTCTCTAAGATAGTTCTCAAACATCTTAGTTAACTAAGTTAGTTCAACAGTTAGGGTGATATTAGAAAAGCATTTATAATAATGGAGAAAAAACAATAAAAAATTTTAATGGAAAAATAAACATTTGTTAACCAGTTAAATTTATCCAATGAGAAATTATTAAGAATAATTATTAGGAACTCATGGTAATATACTGTAAGTTCCACCTAAACATCAAGGTTAAAAACTTTATAAATACTTTCTGTGTGTAACAGTGCTTAACCTATAAATTTCTTGCTGTGATATGTTATCCCTGTAATATAGAAAACGTGTCCCGTGTCACAAGTCAAACTGCTGGGGAATGTTTAGAGAGTGTGTCCTACCGGTTCTACAGAGCTGATAAATTCCACAGATAAAACTCATAAATGAAATGGGGGTTTCTCGTGGGTGAGAGAGTGTGTGTATGAGTGAGTATGTGTGCGTTTTGGAGTTGAGGAAATGTGAAATGTGTGCACAGATTCATAAGACCTCTGCAGAGCGGAAGCCCAGTGGTATTACTGAAGTAATCCAACCTGACCACTCTTACTCAAATACATTAGAAGTCCCAGTGAAAACATAGGTACACACACACACACACACACACACACACACACACACACACACACACACACACGCATGGTTCTGAAAACCCTTTTTTTACAGCTTTCATTCACAGTATGTTTACCAGCAAAAATAACTAATTGTTTTTGTAAGTAAATCTAATTTGAGAACACTTTCTATGTCACGAGACACATAGTTGTATGATGTGGACTTCTATGTTTTATTTTATTTTTATATTTATTTAACCATAATTACTTTTGGCAAATCCAAACCTCAAGAAAACTTTTGTTCCTTTTTTAGAACTAAAATCATTTGTATAATTTAGTTGTAACTGGATATCGTCCATTACGTCCATTTTTTTCATTATTTCATTAGATGTATCTCAATTATACCCCCCCAAACCCCCCCCCCCCATACCATATGAGTGTATTGTATTGTAAATACACTTTATACATGTAAATTCAGAGGTTATAAAGTTAGTTGCAGGTCTTGCTGGATTCCATCTCTATTTTTTGTTCTTGTTCTCTGTTTTCCGGTGATACTTAACTATAAGGTTCTATTTGTAAAAATTAGTTGACAAAACCTAAAAATTAACAATTCTTCTTCTGCCTTTATTAAGCTTTGTTGATGTGACATTGACTAATGCATTTAAAATCACAAAGTTACATTTATTAACATTAGTCAATGCAGTATGAACTAACATTAATAAACAATTGTATTTTTATAAACTAACATTAAGAAAAATGAATACATGCTGTAAAAAATATTTTTCTCATTGTTAGTTCAAATTAGCTAATGCATTAACTAATGTTTGACCTTAAATGGGATATTTTACTTGTTTATTTTATCTGGCTCTCTTGTCTAATTATTGGCCTCTCTCTGCTACACTCATAGCATCACTGTTCTTTGTAGCATCTGTCCTCATTTTTTATATGCGCACTCGCTCTCAAATCAATGTTTCAGATTTTCAAATCTTCAAATGTTTCTAATTTTCAACTATTCTCCCACCTGCTAATTTTTTTGGGGGGGGAGGGGGAGCTGTAGTGCGACAGGGAGGCCCACCCGTGGGGGAAATGGCAAGAGTGGGATACAGAAAGAGAGGAAGCACCCTTGATCGAACAGATGAGAGACAAGGGCGGCGAGCTGAGACTGATCCGATAAAAACAGCAGCACGCAGGCTGGGAGGAGCGTGAATGACACCCAACAAGAAACAAGAGAGGAAAGCAGGAGTGTGAGGGAGGAAGAGAGACAGACTAGAGGAAACTGTGTCCAGTATCTCATCTAGAATTTCCCCTCTGAGGGTGTCTCGTTTGAAAGCACTTTTTAAGACATCCATCGTAGCGCTTTTGAACCAGCAGCTGCACAGGAAGCAGCGATGCAGTGCCGGTCCTTTCGGCTAGATGGATTATAACACCTTCACCCTCAGCTCAGATTAAGCGCAGATAGTGGCTCTCAATGGCCAATCCAGGTATAATCCAAGTTCCTCAAAGGACTGTAATCTGACATTCATACTATCAGATAAGAGCAGCGGCTTCTCTTGCTGAAATGAGAGGGGATTAGGGTGGCGGAAGGGATAGGAAAGCCTCAGCCTCCTCTCTGAGGAGAAAGAACAGAGAGAGAGTTTTAAAATACAATGATTTGGAGAGTAGGAGACAGTTTTGCCTTCTCACTCTCTGCCTCTCTCCTTCTCCTCCTCTCTTTTGAAGCTGAATCTAATTAGATTAAACCTTAGGCCCACCAAGGGCTCTAATGCAATTGAATTTCCAGCAGTGGTGTAGAAGAGACTTAAATTGGGTTCCCCTTGACTGGCTACTGTGCTACTGGCTGTCACTTCAGGAGCCCTGTCCTCTCTCTGGGCGTTAAGCCCCAAATCTGCACTGTACTGCTGCCGGTGTGATTCTCAGACTATATATAGAACAAGTACTTTATATATATATATATATATATTAGGTGTAACAGTACATGTATTTTTCCCGAACGTCACGGTATGGATGTCACGGTTCGGTGCATAGAGTTAGATGACAAATACAGTCAGTCACAGGCGATCCACACTCCAATCCAGAAGGGGGCGCGCGCGGTAATGCAATGCTGTTTGCTAAACGCCACAACAAGAAAATGAGCAGAAGAAGAAGAGACGATCTATGCACCAACCTAAAATAAGAGTTCAGATGGCAAGCAAGTGCTGAGTTTCAATAAAATTTTGGGACATGGTCCCTTAACTTCACGGAAAGAAAACTAGGAATCGGAATCCTGTTTGTTTTCGTTATTTTACAAAAGCACAATGTTTTGTTCTTATTGAATATATTCTTATTGTATCTAATCTCTGCACAAGTTTTATTTTTCATTATTGTATTTATTTTGTACCTTTATAACACAAGATGCTTTTCAGTTTTGTAACTGATAGTAATAACTTAAAATATATATAATATAAATATTAGGGCTGTCAAAAGATTAACCGCGATTAATCGCATCCAAAATAAAAGTTTGTGTTTACATAATATATGTGTGTGTACTGTGTATAATTATTTTGTATATATCAATACACACACATGCTTGTATATATTTAAGAAAAATGTGTAATTTATATATAAAAAAATTATATTTATATATAATATAAATTATATATAAATATATACAGTATATGTATGCAAATATTTCTTAAATATATACATGCATGTGTGTGTGTATTGATATATACAAAATAATTATACACAGTACACACACATATATTATGTAAACACAAACTTTTATTTTGGATGCGATTAATCGTGATTAATCTTTTGACAGCCCTAATAAATATTAATTTTATCAGCCCTACAAAAATATTTACCTATGCAAGACTACTTAGTGCTTAATACTTGAAAGGAGGCTGTCCTGTACCAACTACTTCTGGGGGGACTAAATACCACTAGGTGGAACAAACTGCAATTTGCACTGCTGTCTGTTCAAAATAAATGAAAAGAAACCTAGCATTGGGGATTTGTTGTACGTACTGAACTGTGAATTCTGTGTACCATTACACCCCTAATATATACATATAATGTTTTTTTGTTTTGTTTTTAATTAACTATACAACTAAGTCAATACACCGTTGAACAGAGGAGTTTCTGCTTACAAGAACGCGACATAAAATCTCGTAATAAAACGAGAATCAACATTGGCTTGGCTTTTCTTAGATGGCGAGAACTGAGGGATTTGAAATGTTGTAAAAGCTACATCGAGATGGCATTTTTATTTCACAACAGGTAAGTAAGGTACTTTATTGAACAGATAAATTGCCATATGTAGCTCTAACAGAGTTCATTGTAAGGATTTTCTATTGTGAAGGGTAATTTCATTATGGTTGTTGAAGCGCTTGACTGAAATTATGGTCACCATAAAATCTTTCTTCTATAGCATGTGATTTGTGTATTGGTATGCTCATTTCCCAGTGTGAACGTGTTACATCTGGAGCTTGTTTGTTTGCCTTTTCCCTCCACACATTGGCAGGGCAGTGCCGAGCAGTGAACCTGACCCAGGACAGCAATCCCAGCTTCTCATCCACAGGGAAAATGTGTGTGATAAACAGAGAGACTGAGATAGCGTAACCTGTTTCCAAACTCAGTGTGAGCCACAGAAAAAATAAGACATGAGACGTAGTCTTAGAAGGAGAGAAGGCAAGGAATGAGGGAGAGAGAGATGAAAGAAAGATAAAAAATAATAAAAGGCAGGGGATGAGCAATCAGCAGCGCCGTGAGCTGAAACGCAGACTGCAGCTGCCTTCCTGAGCAGCTGAAATAAAAGGGAAAAAATCCTTAAGACAACAGAGCGGAGCTACACGGGCTTCCTTCCTGACGTGACCAGCTCGTGAGCCGTGTGGGCCTGTCTCCATAAATCCCCGCTGATTTACGGGGAACTGGGTGGCTGTCAGCTCCGTGCTTAACCCCCACCACCCCGGCCCAGTCTTAAAGCCAGGCCGCCGACCACCCGTCCTTCCCCGTGGAGTTCCAACACACTCGTTCTGAACTTCAAATGATTTCAGCCCGGGTTGATATAGCGCGCAGATTATAGCACACGTCAACATGTTAAAAGATTCTCCCGTGTCCTCCCTGAATGCGCCAGAGCGTCAGTCACGAGGATATATTGTTACAGTGGCAAACCTGGAAGGGACTCGTTCTCTAATTTACACGGCTACTGAGGAGTAGCGCCGAGATGCATTGTGTTAGCAAGCATAGTTATTTTTGTATTGCGTCTCCCTGTCGCTCTCTGGCTTTGTAGTTGCCAGTCAGCCACTGGGTTTGAGCCTTTAATTATTTGCCGGTGCTCTTTCTCTGTCTCTTTTTCGTTCTCCTGCTCTCTCTCCCTAGCCTCACTCCCTACCCTGTCTGCGTGATTGATTCTTGTTTTCATGTTTTTCGATTGGGCCACACAGATCTGTCAGACTGTATAGTTATTCTGCCGTCTTTTCCCTTTCAAAAGCTCTGAAGAGCAGTGTGCACTGACAGCTGTTAAAACACACAGTTGTTGGGTTTTTTTTACCTCTTTTTTGTCAGAGAGCAGATGTCAGTGGCATGTTTGTGTGTGTTTTTCTTTAGGATGTATTGAAAACTTTGGGAAACAGTTGCAGAGGAAGTGGCAAATACACCAGGATACATCATAATAATGGAAATTTGTTATTATTGAACAATAAAAAATGGCTGGCTTGCTCACAGTTGGAGGGAAACGTTTTTTAGGCTCCGTTTGAGGAAAATTTTCTCAAGCAGACAGTGTTGTTGCTCGTCTCTGGCAGGTGAAGAGTTAAGGAGATCAACATTGTCATCCCAGCTAAAATCCCCCCTCCTTCTGTCTCTTCCTCCCTCCCTCATCTGTCCTCCTGCTCTGGTTCCTGCTCCCTCCTCCTCTCTGTCACGGTCTAGTGGCGAGGCTAAGTTAAGTAAGAGTGTTCTAATAATTAGGCTGCAGAGCGACCGCTCGTCTGTGCTTACCCAGATGTTAAAAGGCTTGTCCTCTCATGTTGCCTCCCTGTTGGTACCCCCTCCACCCTTTATCCATCCCTCTTTTCCAGCTTCTCTCTCTCTCTCTCTCTCTCTCATTTGCTCTTGCAAGATCTATCTATCTATCTATCTGTCTGTCTTTATGTCTGTCTCTCTCTTTTATATCAAACATTTGCTTGCAACCAACATTATGGGATTGAGGTTTCATTTCTATTTGAAAATCTGCTTTGTCAGAAGCATTTGAGAGAGATGAGAATTACTTTATTGCAGATCTGAAGAGTAAAGTGTGTGATCTTTCTTTCTCTCTGTGGTTGCTCTTGGCAAAAGACAGCAGGTGTCAGTGCAGCAGGCCATGGCTGCACCACTCTTTGCGGTGTAAGGGAGCGCCGGGCCATTGTTGCGGCATGATGCAGATCAAGGATTAGGGCTTCCATCCTGAGCTTTGTTGGCAGACCTACTTGAATTGGACACAGGCTGGTGTGTGCGGACCGCTGGAGCCACTGTTAGGGAAATGAACAGGAGAAATGGGATGAGAGCATGCATCCTCTCCAGACAAACAGCTGGGATCAGAGTGAACGAGTGAAGGTCTTACACACCACCGCACAATGCTCATGAATATACAGTTGCTCTTTATTGTCTAACAAACACGCTTGTTTGGTATGAAATAGTGTATTGCTTTGATTAATTTGTGGTTTTAAATAATATAAACATTATGCCCTAAATGATTTCCATTCATAGATGCAAGCTCTTGACTGTTGTGTACATGCAGCTGTATGGAGGTTCTGGCAAGCATCAGGCATGCACCCAGTCTCCCAGGCTTTAGGTCAGGCTTGTTCCCATGGCCTGGATGTGGGCCTTGTGGTGATGTCACACTTTGCTATAAAAGCAAGCTGAAAGCGGTCCGCTGAGTCCTGTAGAACCGCACAGCTGGCATTAGTATCCGTTCTGCACATGCACCCGGGGTCAGGCAGCCGGTCATGGTACCACAGCGGGCCGTCCGTCAGCCCTGAGTTTAGTTCCGGGCCACCGGCAACCAGGAACAGCCCTTAGATCAGGCTCAAACTCCCCTCCTCCCCATCCTAGACTAATGCAGATGTGCTGAAAAGCCTCATCCCCCTGAGTCCCTTAAAGAGGTAGGGGATGAAACTTCACTCTCGCTAACAGGTTCACCACCCAGAGCACAGCAGACCCACCCCAGCCAGCCACCCGTTCGCATCCACCACCTCTTTATCCTTCTCTCTCCCTTCCTTCACCCCTCCTCACTGTTTCCCCCAGTAATCTAATCTTCTCTTCGTGTGCGGGTGCAGTCTTCTGTGACAGACTTGTTTCCAAAAAGCCAGCTTGGCTAAAGGACACACATATTATATATATTTATTGCTTCCCTTAAATGTGAATTATTGAACACAAGTGATTACTGAGTGGGATGCATTGGGCGCTTTCTCGGAGTTTCAGACGACTGTCGGATTAAAACAACAGCATCCAAAGTGACATCTTGCATGAGAAATGTCTTTAATGTAAGCTCGGCTTTCTTCCGAACATTAGCATTAGCTAGAGGCGTGCCGTAAGCCCTTACACCTGTAGCAGTTTGTTGCTTGTTTTCGGGTGCTACCGAAGCTTCCAGCTCTGCTTTATTGGTTTTGAGAGGGCCGCATGTGTGATTATTGCTCATTACCGGTCGCAGAGACCTGAGGCAGAAAGGCGTCTCAGGAGAATCTGCATGGAGATACGCACACTCCTCCAGAATGCCAATAGCCCGCACACATTAGAAAGTGTTGCCATTTTGTACCTTCTTCCCGTCACTCTCTGTCCAGGCGCTCGTAGGGGCCTGATTAATTATTTAGCAGCATGTATCATCTATTTACCTTAGTAATCCATCTGTCAGCACGCTTATTGATCCAATCCTGCATTCTAATTGTGCATCCTCTCGCAGCAGCTAGCTCATATTTAAATTCAATGCCTGTCACTGCGCCTGACTGTCTGTGCGCCGTGTGACTCCGTCGACTATTGCGTCTGTCGCTGCGGTTGCATTTCATAGTTAAGCTACAGCTGTTCTGGAGGAAGTGAGAGTGTATCTTTCGTCCCCTCTCAGGTGTGACTGCATGGTCGTTTTTTAAAGTGACACATGGAAAGGGGGGTTTTATTCAGAAAGATGTGGTAGGAAACGAAAGAGATTCGGGAAGAATGAGGGTGAGAAGAAATCATGAAACTTACATATATATCTATTTCGTAAACCCTCAGTTTCATTCCAACTTCCTCTTACTTTCTTTGTTGTCCAAAACCTAAAACAGCTGCTATCTATCCATCCCTCTTTTCCATCTCTCTCTCTCTCTCTCTCTCTCTCTCTCTCTCTCTCTCTATCCTCAATCTCATTTGCTCTTGCAAGATTTATCTATCTATCTATCTATCTATCTATCTATCTATCTATCTATCTATCTATCTATCTATCTATCTATTATAAGTTAACAATAGATTAGAGACACAATACAACTGGACATTTTACATTTGATTGAAACTATCGTCTATATAAAATTTTAATAATTGTATTCCTTTCAACTCAATTCACCATTTGTACTTCCTACCTTTGTTTACTGCTTGCAAAGGTAGCATTTTTCATCTTTTGGTCAGCCTTTCTCTTACCTGTTCTCTTCCTATCTAGCATTTTCACTTTCATCCCTCTCTTATTCTCTGTGTGTGGTTGTGTGGTGGCAGTAGGGGCTTGTTTGTTGTGGTGACAGGGAAGGCGCCCACTGATAAGAGCACCATGGCAGCTGGTTGCTGTGGCTGTGTGCGGTTAGTGAAAAGGCCAGAGTGCGGGGCGGTCAGGAAGCTGAAACGCTCCTGCAGTTGTCAGGCTGGTCTGTCTGGCCAGGCCCCTCAAACTGGGCTTTTACATGCCAATAAAGAAGGCCGTTTCGGGGGTGGGCTGCTAGCCAGGCAGCCTGGGAGAAAACAGTTAAAATAGGCACTTAAGAACGCCCTCCCCCCTCTCCTATCACGATGGGTTACGCCGCCGTTCTCAGTTGTGTTCTAACAAGGCTTTTGACATAATTGAATACAGTAGCCCTGAGTAGATAAGCGTTTCGTGTGCCAGCCGCTGTGCGTCTGAGAATTCTGGCTATGTGTGCACATACTGGAACTGTATGTGTGTGTTTTATTAATTTGCCTGTGTACTAATTCCGTGTGTGTCCGCATGCTCACTGCCAGCTGGACGTGTGTGAGCTTATATCCTTCCTTTGATGGCCCACTCCTCTTCAGGGCTAATAAGAACAGATGCGTGAGCGCCCAGCATGAGTGATCGTGCAAATGCAGCAATCAGTAAACACTCGCTGAGTTAATGACACCAATCAATGGCCTTTTAAAACAGCTATTTGATAATTGCAATCATCAATGCCTCCTGTAGTATACATTACAAATGGCCCTCTCCTCTTCTTCTCCACTCCCTCCCTCTTACTCTGTCTCTCTTTTCCTCTTCCTTTTTCCTCTTCCTTTCATATTGTGAACATGGATCCATGGTCATATTATCCTGTCAACCGGCGCGGTGCTGTAATTTAACCATATGCATCTCAGGCTATCATTGAACCAGAGTTGTTAGCATTTTAGCGTCTTCCAGGATTTTTATTGAATTTATTTTATTGAAAAGAATTGAAAACACTCAAAATAAAAGTTTCAACAACAATTAGACTAAATAATTAAATGATTTAAGAATATATCACTTTAAAAAATCTTACACAATTTGTTAGCCCAAACCTAAAAAACATTAAAAATGAAATATTATTAAAAATAAGTATTCAAGGTTCATACTTGATGACTTTTGTTAATCTTTGCTTTGTAAATCTTTTTCTTTATAAACAATTTCAACTTGATAATGCTTTAATCATGCTCCATGAGGTAGTTTATAATTTCTTAAAAATATATATATATCTTTATATCTTATTATTTGATATATTTATAAAAGATACAAAACATTTATTAATGCAGTGGACTTTAATTTAAATATCTGTTGTGCAAGTCATAATGAAGCTTAATTTTTGTTAAAATGGATTAAAGATGTTAAAGAATTTAAAGGGAAAATAAAGAGGTTGATTTTTAATTACTACTACTTTAATTTCATATGTACATCATTGAGGTCTCAAACAAAATGTAAAGTCAATCTCAACAGAACATGGGGGTGGTTAAGGTTAAAAAAACAACATTTTGCAATTAAGAAGCCCGAGGCAATCATCAATTTCATCTTATTTGGTGGGAGGTATATTGATTCATTCGCTTTTCATCACTGTTCTTTGTTCCTTTTTGTGTCCACTCCATGTGAGCGATACAGTATTGGACAGAGAAGACACAGTGGTCACGAGTGATCTCATGCGCGAGTGCTTTTCCTGTCTGTGTTTTCTGCAAGCCGAGAGCGAGTTTATTTTTGTGATACATCAAAGAACACGGACGTTCTTTGACCGCATCTCCTCCCAGGGGGTCAAAAATCTTCTTAAGCAGAGACCCCCTCCACTTCACCCCTATCAAAGGCCCCCCCTTCGGTCGGCCATTTTCAACCCGGCGGCTGTGCGCCTGCAGGCCCTAGACCACGACAATTTCAGCACTGCAGAGCCGAAAATTGTCGCCATTGAAAATGGCACCTAAAAGTGGCTAATCTGAACTCCCTCTTTATCTAGTCCCCCCTTCCTGTGTGTGTGTGTGTGTATATGTGCTTTTGTGAGTTAAGCTGTGATTCACACCTGCTGCTGTGTAATCCTGTAGTCATGTTGGCCCCTGGCTCCCGTGCTCGCGCGGCTCTGCGGGTGCCATTTGGATACGGGCTGTCTAATACCACATCCCCACGGCAGAATGCACGGCATCCGCCTCTGGGGAAACGGGGGTGGAGGGGGGACACAGTCGAGTCGGCGAATGGGGTCCGGAGGAGGAGGGGGTGAGCTTAGAGAGCAAAAGAGAGCAAATCTGTCACTTTTCCCAAAGCAGTCACCCCTGTGACCTCCATTCAAAGATATATTGATTTTCCAGTGCTCTGACTAACAAGCGGCAGGCTGAGTGGGGTTTAGTGATAGTGGTCGTATGGCTCGGACACAGCGTGATGCTCTCTTCTAGAAGTTAAACACGTCTCCTCTCTGTCCTCCTGGCGGGGGCATCAAACAAGTACAAATAATCAAAAGGCATTGGCTCCCCTCCATTTCCCCTTTGCAGAGCTCTCCGTATGAGACCATTTTTCTGCACACGTATGACAGCATTTGCTCCTCATGTGGGGCCTTTTGCTTCAACTTTCCCTCATTTTTTTGGTCCTGCATGTGTGTCCAGTTTGCTTTGTGGGGTTTAGGAGGGCTCAAACAGACCCTCCACTTTAACTTTACTGGTCTCCTCAGATACACACAGTCTGGTGAGATGTAAAAATCTGTGGAGCAGAGAGAAGGGAAACAAAGCGACCATGTACAAACAAACAGTATCAGGGGAGAAGGGCCTACGCCTCTTAGAGCGAGCCTATCCTTCAGTATATCAGGCTTGGGAGAGAGAAAGAGATGGGAGGAAAGAGAGGAAGGCTACGTTCACACAGCAGAAGAATACCGATGTCACTCTAGTTTTAGAGTGCCGAATATGTTTAGATTCACAGAGTTTATTTATAAACAGATGTGACACTATCTTTCACCGAATCTGACACATTTAAGTCCTCCATTTTAATATTTTTCATTATTTTACATATTTTAAAAACATTTCAAATTAATACAGTTCATTTTCATTTAAAATTCTATTTACAGTATGTGCATTCTACAAATATTGAAGTTTTATTCCAGGTAAAAAATAAATACATCTTCAATAATTTCTCTTCACTTTTCTTTTGACTAGATCAGAGGTACATAATTTAAAGGGAAAGTAAAATGGTTGATTTTTAATTATTACTATTTTATATGGAGGTCTCAAACAAAAAGTCATGTCAATCCCAACAGAACATGAGGGTTAAGGGGAAAAAATACCATCTTTTGAAAGCTTTTGGATTGGTTCAATTATCAGATTGCTTGCACGTTTGCATTTTTTATCGCTTTTTTAACTGAAAAATACTGACCTTATTAAAGTCACTTCTGAAAGTCGTTGTTTAAACAGGTTAATTTAAGAATCACACCTGCATTTAAATACAGTTTTCAATCCTAAAACATTACCGTATGAACACAGCTAAAAAGAGCTGTGGATCGATAGAAAGAAAGAAAGAACTAGAGAAAGAGAGCGAATAGTTTACTCGCAGCACCAGAAAAAGGAGGCTTGTTTTTGAGATGAGACTGTTTGTTCAGTCAGGCTTCAACAAACCTGCCACCAATGGCTTGCCGAGCTGGGGTGAACACAGAGGAATGTTTCACTTCGTTTTCTCAGATGTGTTTGTATTTCACGGAGTGATGCACAAAGAAATACAAGATTTGTTTTTTGCCTCTCCAGAAAGCCAGTTTTATTTTTCCTCTTGTGTTTTTCCCTTGGTGGATTTTCAGCCAATCTGTTCCAAACTGTTACGACTCTAGCTGAATTCTCATAATGACAGTGTGAGGCTGTTTGCATCAGCAGCGGATGTAGACGGCGGCATGTACTGTGTGAATAGCAGAAGGGCCTGTAAAGTGGAGGTTTTAAAACTGCCTGTCTTTGCAGCAATGTCACAGTAACAACTGGAGGGATGTTATGAGCCTGCTCCAGTGGCAGGTGTCTGGGGAGAAATGGCCTTACGCAGAAACCTGGTGTTATATCCGTGGTAACAGGGCAATTGGCGGGATCGGGGCAGACGCCCCAGTGGGCCTGGATGTCTGCATTCCTTAGGCAGATTGCATGGTGGGAAATGTTTTGGTAGGGGTTTGAGGTTTGCTGTGCGCTGTAATGGCAGGGCGTGGAGCACAGGGAGAGGTTTACCTGTGACTGTAAGAACAGCACTGACATGACCCTCACCCCTAGCCACATGCTGTTGAGAGGTGTTGAAAAGGCTTACACAAAAAGTAAAAAACACGAGCGAAAAAGTATTTAAGTAATGGGTAATAAAACTGTTTGCCCTATAACTGTATTTTTTGAAGATAAAGCTGTATTTCATAAAGAGTAAACGGAATGTCGGGTTGGTGTCGTGAGGCTTAGCAGTTTACGGTGCTCATGTGAATGATGTGAGTTTGAATCTGGTTTTAATTGCAAATCTTCTCCATCATTTCCTGTCCTTCATACAGTCTAGCAAAAATTAACACCAAAGTTCATTCGCAGGTTAATATGAATGTGATAATGATTTATAAAAATATATTGATATAATTATAAATAGTAATAATGTTTATATTTTAATGAAATATTTTATATTTTAATACTAATATTTAATAAATAATGAAATCTATATAGTTATGTGTGTGTCTGTGTGTAGATGTTTATATATATATATGTGTGTGTGTGTGTGTGTGTGTGTGTGTGTGTATACACATTTTTTTTAAATCTATGCTAAATATAGATTACATTTACAACAATTGCAACTTCAGCTGCACATTTATATCACAATAGCATAGACATTATATATAATATAATTTAATATAAGCATATAATGTAGTAGCTGGTATGTAAATTATTAGCTTTGTGTGTGTGTGTCTGTGTGTGTGTGTGTGTGTGTCTGTGTGTGTGTTTGTGTCCACCCTCGGGGGTCTTTTCTAGCTCTTATACCTGTTGTAGCACGCTCTGCTGCTGTGTTAATAATATTCTGTCGATACAGCGACGTGATGAGCCGGCTGTCTGGTTTGGGCTGTTCTACATCCATCATCCCTGCTTCCAGCCTCCACCCGTCAATATCGGGGCCCAATGCTAATGGTGGCATTTAACCAGCGGATCTGACAAATTAACCACCGTCCGTCTACATGGGTTAAATATTCATCATCCCAGCTTTAACCAGTCCTAGCCCCCCTCACAGTGCACCTACAGAGCGGCCACATGAGCACAGAGCTCTCAGCACTACATCACTCACATGTGCCCTGAACAAGGCCTAGAGCACCAGGAGGGAACTGAGGTTAAACATACTGTCTTCTTATGGCCAGGAACTGTGAAAAATAGTGACAGTCCTCTTATTTATTTATATTTTTTTAAGCCCGCTATATTCTTACCAGCGAATTTCATTCGGGCAGGTCTCAGGACAGACAAGACGTGTGCATATCCTCACACATGTACATGTACACACATCCCTTGTGATCTCTGCAGTTCGCACCCTTATGCTCGGGGTTTGTTACAATCAAAGCGTCCCATCACCCTACCTCTCCGGCCGGACTCACACAACAGCTTGTGGTGTGTATGTGCGCCTGTCTGTCTGTGTGAGTCTATATGTGTGTGTGCAAAGCATGAAAGAGTCCCTGGTTTCTACTGTCCACCCCTCCCCTTCACTGATCCTTATGTCTCCCCCCTTCTCTGTCTCTCTTATTCAGCCTGTCCATCAGTGGCCTCATAAATAATTCATTGCACTCTCCCTGATGTCTTGTCACCTTCCCTTCTCATTCGCCACCTTGGCTCCCTCCTCTCACTTCCCCTGTGCTGTCCTCAGTGTAGCGGAACACCCCGGGAGCCAGCAGGGCCCAGACCACACACACCCTCTCTCTCTCTCTCTCTCTCTCTCTGTCTCTCTCCTTTCTCTTCTCTGGCTCCTCCCTCTTCCCCTGTCCCAGTCAATGGTCATTCAATCAGAAATGGCTTCCTTTAGTGTGCTCCATTTGTGGGTTGCATTTGTAGCCCGGTAATTAATAGCATGTCCTTTTAAACTGTCCTCTTCCTTTAAGATTCATGCACTCTCTACTAAGGCTCAACACTGAGGAATAGCAATAGAGCCCTGTGTTTGTACAGTGTATGTGTCATTATGGGTTTTATTACTTGCATATCATAATTTGATCTCATTTTTCACAGCATTTCAAAAGTTTGAGGTCGGTAAGATTTTTTAAATGTTTTTTTAAAGAAGTTTTTTTTATTTTTATTTAAAGCAAGGCTGCATTTTTTTTAATCAAAATACAGTAAAACAGTAATACTACGAAATATTATTTAAAATAACTTTTCTATTGTCATATATTTGCAGCATCCATTACTTCCATTCTGCCTAGATTTGCTAAATTTTGTTCAAAACACCTCTAAACTGTCAGGAAATGAAGTTAATATTACTTTACATCCTCCTCAGTGGTAGGTCAGGGAATTGATAGGTTAATCCACCACCAGTTGCACGGCGTGTAACCACAAACATCTTAAACAGAGACGTCACTTATAGAGCCCAGCACTTATGTAGCATAACCACAATAGCAAACCCTTCAGTTCAAATGGGGCTGAAAACACAGCGCCGTACGATTCGTCTTGTGGTTCTCTCATTGCTATTCCTCCCTGCATCCCTCGTCAATTAATGACTGAATTGTATGTGCCCAAAAAAATGGAAAAAGACAAGCACCCGGGAAGAGTGAAATAATACTGCTATTATAATGTATTAATCACATAGCTTTGAGGGCAGTACAAATAACATCGCAACGGAAGAAAAAACAAAACTATGACAAATTGGTTTTCCTTCATGGAGCTTGTTTAGCGTTCAGGGAATTGCTGATATCGAAGCCCGATTACGATCATCAGAGAGCTGTGTGCTCTTTCATGTGTGCTGCTAGTGAGCGTGTGTGTTTGATTTTGTATGCGTGTGTGTATGATTCACAGAACAGAAGGACTCAGCCGTGTTTGTAGGCGTGAGTAGCAGCCCTTTTGAGACTCGCGCGGTCCTACAGACCATCTCTCTCTCGGGCTCGTCCTGACAGGGCCTGTCTGCAGCACTCAGGCCCTGATCAGGCAGGGCGATTAATACGTTTTAAAAAATGTCCCATCCACTCTCGCAGCCAGCCACACAACTGCTACTCTTTATTCTGCCAGCCGTCTACACGCGCTCTGCAGCATCAGCAGCGGCAGAGCGGCCCATGAGAAGCAGATCAATCAGGCAGCCTGCTGATGAATTAAAGCCTTTAGCAGCCAGGAGGGGGAAGCTGAAACTTTGCTGAACCGCACACACACTGCTTGTCTACATCTTAAACGCACCTTTGTGAGCCAATCATATGCAGTTATCACAACATATGTGATAATGATATATTGCTGTGGTGGCTTAGAAGCCGAATAGAAATGAGTAGGATGAATAAAGAGTAATTTGGTGTGGAACGTATCATGTCCACATCCTAGCTGGTCCTTTTTTTTTATTTATTTTTTTACCTTTGTGAGTCAGATAGCCAACCCTATCACAGCATATAGTGAGCTTTGGTGGCATAGAAAAGAGTAGAACGTATTAAGATGAGTCATTCGATGTGGAACGTCTCAAGTCGACATCCTACCTCATCCTTTTTTATTCCTGTCATTCAGTCTAGCTTTCGATTCACTTTGTTACAGCCACTAGCCTTCCTCTGCCAAATTATCTCTCTCTCTCTCTCTCCCCGTCCCATGATAAATTAATTTTAACAGTGACAGCTTGGTTACAGAGCCGCCCGCCTTGTTTCGGGGTAATTCTGGCGACAGCTTTAAGACTTGTTGTATTTAAGGTGCCCTGTAATTACATGGCTTTAGCATATGTAGCGCGAGAGATATGATTCATCTGCCAAGTGGGAGCTGGCGAGAGTGGGAGGGAGGGAGGGAGCGAGAAAGAGAGATACGGTTCAGCAAATAAAAAAAGAGCGGCGTGTTGCTATGAAATGTCCCCCTTATTATGTCTCATTAAAGCTGAGACCACAATAAGGCAATACAGCCCATTAATAAGATCTATGATCGGTGTGCTAAAAGCCACAGAAAGGGGAAGGCTGATATCTCGTAGGTCCGTAAGGGGTGTGTGTGTGTGGGTGGGTGTGCTGCCCATAGTAGAAAACAAGAGGAAAAATGTGTTCCTTTTTTCAGCTATAACCCTGTGGTGTTTCTGAGCGATAGCAGATAGCAGCGAAGCCCCTCTGCGCTAATTAGAGGAGCTTTTAACGAGGACAAAAAGATCTGTAGTGTGGGGGAAACTGACAGGCCGCGTTAATCCCAACCCTATTGTCAGAGCTACAGGAAAGCCGTGTTGGACAATCACCCAGGGAGAGCGTGATAAATCCGACGCAGGGCCCTGGCTACCTCCCCACACTCAGGCTAATGGGTTATGAGCTACTGCGCTACCGTTAGTATTTCACACACACAAATCAACAGCGTTTGCATGTTAACGCAAACATGCTGCGTGAATGCACATCACGCGTGTGCGCTTCCTCGCTCTGACACAGACGTGATCATTAGTGGTAATTATCCTGAGTGCTAAATTACTACCTGCAGTTAGTGCTTGATTATTGTGAAGGAGAGCGCTAATCTATAAGCGCGGAGTTAGCGGCGGTATGGAGTGCTACTGCTAGCTCTTCAAACGCCTATATCGGTAAATTAGAGTAATAAGATGCTATTAGGTCTTAATGAGACCACAATGTAATTTACAGTGTGTTGAGTGCTAATCTGCTCCCCACATATGATGTCAGGAGATTGGTAGGGGAATATCACGCTGTTCCCAGGCTGCAGTGACAAAATGCATTCATACACTATAGTAATGTTATGTCAGCCAACCAAAAAATGTTTCTTGTGGTAACACATCATTTAACTAGTTTGATTCTATATAATGTCACAGAATCAACCTAAGTTGTTTATCCAAAGATATACTCACCCTTATGTCGTTCCTTTGGTTCTTCTGAGGAACATAAAGGAAGATGTTTTGAAGAATGTTACAACTGTTTCTGTCCATACAGTGAATGACAATGGGGTCCAAAACAAGACTGAACTTCAGGTTTTGACATAAGTGTGTCAGGTAATTTTCATTTTTAGATGAGCTATCCCTTTAAGAACGTAAAGGAATACATTTTGCTTTCAAGTTCTCGCACAGAATAGCGACGTGAACACAAATTCAAAGTCAGGTGTAGCTGCTTGAGTGAGTAAATGACTAGCTGTGGCCTATTGACTATTTGCACAATGAAGTCCAGGTCAGTGTCCAGTAGATTAGAGTACAGGGAGCTCTAAAGTGTCCTCACCTCCTCAGCTCTGATAAATAACTCCCCATCCATATGATTCACTAGGGTGGCCTCCTGCTGATTGGTAATTTGCTGAAATTAAAACCTAATCAAGCAAACTGCTGGACTGCTTGTGAATAATTTAGAAAGGATGTGAGGGAGAGCCAGACATCAGGGACACACAATTGGGCAAGTGAGAGAGAGCAATAAGAACATAAGGAGGAAGAAAGTTAAAGTCGAGGAGAAAACCACTTTTATTTTGTGGGGTAATTTTTCCCATTGGAAATTATACCACAATGATATCATTACTGGTGATTTTGTAGCACGAGGTCTTATTCAAGCAAATTTTTTTTTTTCGGGAGGGGCATCATCTCTTGCTTTAACTCTAAGAATCAGCAGTATTCATCTTAGTCAAACAATTTTCATCCACGATTACTGTACCTGAATAACTTTTAATACCTTATTTCAGTTGTCTCTTCTATGATTAATTCCTTAGCTCTGCAAGTGTTTCATTAATACCAAAGCCATTTGTCATGTGTAATGAAACACATATTTGCGCAATTTTAACAAATGGAATTTTTAATGAGGTGATGATGGGATATTTTAAGTAAACACTATTTGTCTTTTAGTCCAGCCATCTTGAATTTTAGTATCTTGTATCTTTTAGAAATGTAGTATCTTGAATTTACCCTTATATTAACCCAAAGTGAATAAAATAAAAGAGAGGCAAATTTCATTTAATCTTGTTTATCATGAAAAAAAAAAAAAATGATGAAAACTTAGGAGTTTATGATCCTTCATTAAAGATGCACTCAGTAATTTCCTCATTAAAAGTGTTTATATATATATATATATATATATATATTCTTATATGCTTTATTGATATAAACAATATTGCTAATCGCACCTTTGATTGATTGTTGAGTAACATTAGAGTGTCTGTCACTGTATCTTCATCAGTTTTTGCACATTCATGGACTGAAAGTGCATTCTTCGTTTCACACTTTTAAAGAAAATGAGTACAAATTGTACCTTGTCACTGGGGCAGTACCGACTTGTTGTCGGGCCGCTCTGCGAGAATGAACTGCAGGTCCAGACGTTAGTGTGAGAGCCGGGAGGCCTCTCTAATGGAAATGAAGCTGCTCTGAGGCGCTGTGCCTTTGTTACATTCCGCATACTCACATTTTATTAAGTACCCTTTAGAGAGAGAGAGAAACACAAGAGGCGAAAAGTCACCCTGCTGCATGTTAATTAGCCCGCTGGAAGTCTGACAGAAGAGAGGGGAGTTTGTTAAAGGAGAGAAGGGAGACTTTCTCCAACCCACTCAAAGAGGAGGAGAAAACTTCACTCGCAAACAAAAAACAGCTTTTCTCGGGTGCGCTTTCAGAGGAGAGGGAGAGAATAGGGGAGAAAGAGGAAGAGGTTACCTCACTGCTCCCTGTAAGACACTGTCACCCTGTGCACATGGTTCTCGCACCTCACACGGCATCTAAATTATGTCACGTCTCTGTATTGTGTGACAGATGACACATTAGGGGACAATGATGGGATGGTGCTTAAGTTATAAGTAGACCCACATGGAGTTCAACAGAAAGCTCATCAGATTCAAAATGTTCTCAGCTCCTGTGTTTATTAAAATATTTGGGAGAATTTGATTATGCCTTCAGCTTTTTAAAAAGCTTCTTCTATCTATCTATCTATCTATCTATCTATCTATCTATCTATCTATCTATCTATCTATCTATCTATCTATCTATCTATCTATCTATCTATCTATCTGTCTATCTGTCTGTCTATACAATATATATTTACATAAATGTAATCATTATATATAAGTAAAATTATGATATATTTTATGTATTATATATATTTTGAAAACATATATTTTGAAGAATTCTACAGATTTTCACCCAAAATCAGTACAGAAAAAAGTCTGCCAGATTCAACATTTTAACATGTGAACATTGAAATCTTTGGACGCAGTGTGAGAAGCAGTGTTATGACAGTGCTATATGGCAGGGCAGGGTCATAGTAGTGCTTGGGTGAGAGTGTTGAAACGTGTGTGTGAGACTTGCGGATGAGGTAGCGGGTGGGGGGGTTGTAGTTTAAAAGGCTGAAAGAGAGCATGATGAGTGCTCAATGGCACCACCCAGCCTGCCGTGAAATCAGAGAGCCCTGCCAACAACCAGGCTGGAACTACCCCCTGTCAATGAGTATGTGTGCTGGGAGGGGGGCAGTCATGCGGGTCAGACCCTATCCTTCGTTATCCTTCGTTATCCTGTCTTGTCCGTTTTCTCTTTAAACTGCTGAAGATTCTCAACGTGTCTGCTGTGAGAATATGGCAGGAGTGTTTCGGAGCAGTTTGCTAGTAGTTAGGAGTAGTTTGCCGACATGCTTTACTGATCAGGCCAAAAGGGTGCTTTAATCTGTTAATGGCAACTGTAGACCGCTTTTAAAACCCCCTACACACCCATCCATTAGGGGATGTTTTGTTTACCACTCTCCTCACACTTTCTCTTCCTTCGCCCTCACAATGTACTAACTAATGTGTCAAGGCCAGCAATTTTAAATATTTTAGTAGATATGACAACTTATATAAGCTTGTCTCGCTCTTTAGTTTTTTTGTAATACCCCTAAATGCAGTATATGTCCTGTGAGGGTGCTTATTTGTGTCTTTGCGTTTTAATAGTGAATGAGTGAGTGCGTGAGAAAATAAAGATGGGAGGTCCTGTCATTTTGGTTGTGCACCAAGAGGAACCAAGATCCTGGGAGGTCAAGAGACTAGTCGTCAACCCTATTCTCCTCCTCCTCCCTTTCTCCCCAAACCTAGGCCACCCCTTCTTGGGTCACGCCGCAGGCTGATCTATGCTCTCCTTCCTTTCTCACCTATTCACCACATTGTTATTGCTGAGAATTTAGTGCTAGGCAAACTCCCCCTGGTCAATAAGAGTCCTGTGCTCTTACCCAACTGACTTCATCATGCAGCTCATCCTAGCAGTGAGAGATGGACCGCTGCATCATTACATTTACAGCTAATGTCATCCCTTCAGTATCTGCCACTGACATCCGCTCATTCCAGCCAAGGCATGGGTTAATCACCATCCGGAAATTCATCTTTGGTTTATTAGCTTGCTTCACCTATAGGTTAGATTCAACTCAACACTCTCATTGTGCCAAGCACTGTAATCCTTTAAGCTCTAAAATGAGCATATTAAGAACCTTCGGTTAAGGTGTGTTTCAGCATCGGAAGATGGATAAAATACATTTAATATATTAAATCTGACACCCATACTTGTCTAGATATACTGCAATTCAGGAATCAATAAAATGTCTCATTACATTGCTTGAAATGGATGTTTAAATTATTAGCCGTTAGTTTATCTATGTGTAAAAGGCCTGATGCAGGTAGTAGAGCAGATCTCTTTCTCTTTTAATTTATCATTATTTTCTTCGTTTTTCTTCTTTTTTTATAAAGTTATTTAATAATGAACTTGGATAGTTTTTATGGGACTATTAATGTATTGGTGTTAATTTTATTATGTTTAATTAAACGAAAGCAAACATTCAGCAATCAAATCCTAAATTAAACCCTCGATTGAGGCATATAAAAAGTTCATTCACGTTTTTAAAGGATGATTTTTGTCCTCTAGAGCAGTTGTCTCAGGCCACCCCTTGATTTAATGCCATCCACAAACCTTTTAGCTGCAGAACTGGTGTCTTGAATTTAGCTTTACACAATAAAATACTGTCTGCAGTGTCTGTCCGCAATTAAGCTTCTTATGCCCCACTTTTAGTCATTAACCTTCTATGATGCTTTTTCGAATTGAGTCATAAAATTGTATTTTTAATGGGTACAAATCAAAGATGTACCATGAGTTAATTTAATTAAACTGCCATGAATGTGTTCGGCACCCGTCCAAAGTTTGAGGATAGCAATACTTTTGAAGTTGATTAAAATATGCGATATTTCACATTATTTTACTTTATGGAGAGAAAAGTAATTCATTGTCCCGGTAGAGCTCTATGTAGGCGCATTTAATGAGTGATGCTTTTAGAGAAGTCTATTATTTTGCTTTAATGTCCAGTAATGTATACAAAGCTGTTATGTGCTTAATTTAATAATTGACCAAATGAACTTTTGCAGGTCTGATTTAATCAGTATTCATATTAAGCAGCTACATTAATAGTACTACTAGTACTAATAATAACTATTATTATTATTGTTGTTGTTGTTACAAAAATGTAATAATATAATACATAAAATATTATAATTTATAATAATGTTACCCGTATAGAAGTTATTTCTGCTCTCATTTGTATTCGAAAAAAATAATTATTGTAATATAGATTTTCCTCTCTTTTACCATGTACCTTTATCAGAATTATTCTAGAAAGAAAGTGAGTATTCTCTTTATTCATAAACAGTCATTAGCATGAGATAATTATGCATGAGTAATTTTGTATCACAGGTCGTTTTAATTTTCTTTAAGGTTATATGGTAACATGAATTTAAATTAGGATTGTGCACAACACAATAAATTGTATTGTTATTAGCTGCTGCCAATATTAAGAAGAATAAACCACAAGAAAAAAAACCATAATGATAATTAGATTGAACGGTTATTAGTCAATTATCAGCTTATTCGATCTGCATTACAGCCTGTATAATCACTGTTAGTATTTCCCTGTTATTTTCCACACATTTTTTTTACTAGCGTTTGTTGAATTAAAATGTAATTTTGAATGTTCATTATTCATAATTTATCAGCGGTTAATTCCCAATTTCATAGTTTTTTGTTATTTTAAAGGCTGTGTCGAGACATCTCGCCCCGTATAATTTGTCTTGTGAGAAAACACGAAAGGCTCTTTTTTTTCACATTTATTTGTTTATGGCCTTTTTAAGTTACTGATTGGTTTCTGTCCATTCAGCGCCGAATAAGGAAAAACACAGTGCTCAAAACACTCATCCATTTCAAATCACAGATGGTCTTTTCAATGGCTCAGCTCTCTTTTCTCCGTGTCCCGCATTTTGCTCCTCGTTGTTTCTTTGTGTCTAACTTTCTCTTTCCATCGCCTTTGTAAAAGTGCCCCCTCCTGCTCATCTGTCCCTCTTTTCACCTCCGCCTCCTCCCGCCTTTATTTCTCTGCCTTCTCTCTCTCTCTCTCTCTGCTGTCTGGTGCATCTGTAACCGCGAACAGCAGAATATCACACTTAGTATCACTAACACAAACCAGCACAAACACACTGGCCAACCAACAACTTGTTCTTCTGGTATTTGGGGAACAAATATACCGAAGCATGTTTTAGCAACTTTTAATGTCTTGCACTGAGTAAATGATAAAATTAATTACTTTGCTGAAATACTTTATGTTTTTACTTCCTAAACATAGACCGGCAATTGAATGTTGAAGACATGTTGAAATTTGACAATGTGCTCCCATTCTGTAAAAAAAATGTTCAATGCATTATAACATATAACATTTATATAATTACAATTTTTAATTACTGCCTTAATTTTTTATTTTAAAATCCAACTTATGCCAAAGTTACAACCAGCAGTATATTGCACTTTCAATGCAGTTTAGTTCATTTAAATTTTGAAACTCATAAAATAGAGTAGACATAACAGAAATGAAGTTAAATGGATAGAAACAAAGATGGTTTTATAACGACAAAATCTTTTTTTTTTTGCTAATTTTTCATTATACAATTTTTTTTATGCACGTCAAATTTAGTGAGCAATATACCACAATTATAAACATATTGTTTATTACTAAATAAATATTTAGCTGGAGAGACAGACATACGTGAATATGTTTTTTATACCAAAACTCTTAACATAGCTTGAAGACTCTTTTTTTTCTTTCTCTTTCTCTCTCTCTCTCTCTCTCTCTCTCTGAAGGTGTAATAAACTCACGGACTGTCTCTTTCAGTGGCAGGTTCTGGCTTACTTAAGTAGGCGAAGCCACCTCTCTTTTTTAAGTCCTATTGAATGTGGGCATTGTTGGGGAGTGTAGCCATGTTAATGTCTTGTACCGTAAAAATCGCTGCTTCCATGGCTATTAGGTGCGCTGGTGAAGTACAGGGCAAGCAGAGAAGAGCAGAAGCCACACTACAAAAGCCAGCAGTGGCAGCCGCCGGCATCAAATGCTGTGATAATTGCATTGCTGTGAAGGGCTGGCCCTTTCTCCTCTCTCCATTTTTTTCCCCCTTTTTTGTGTGTGCGATTTGTCTCTTAAGCCAGCGTAACGTCTCGGACGGGGCTGCAGAATGTGGAAAGCAAATTGGAGGCAGAGCGTGAACAATGCAACATGGAACACTGCTGGGGTGTTCTTTAGTGAAAATCACCCCTGCTGGATGAAGAGAGAGAGGGGAGAGTGGGAGAGAGATTTAGAGTAAGGGAGAAAATAAAAACAGAGTAAATAAGGAGGGAAAGAAAGAAAAAGAAAAACAGACGGAAATAAGACAAACTATTTACCCACTGCAGCATTCAGGCTCTCAAGAGTTTCCTCTCAAAAGTGATCATTTTAAAGCACTTCAGACTAAACCACACAGACTTGCCGTGCCCTTTCGCTCTTTGTTTGTGTGGACGGCATTACAGTCCCTGGACTGTTCCAGTGACAGGAACAGACTTGCATTTTAGTGCCAAGCTTGTGGAGAAACAGTTTGTGATTGTAAATATATAGTTGACTGAAAGTAAACAGATTAGAGGAGAGGAAGCTTAACTGTTCAAGGCCCCTTTTTGATGTTTAAGAGCCTAATTTGATTTTTCACCTCCCATTGTTTCAGTGTTTTGCTCCTCTAATCCACTTTAAAGTGGAGGCAGCTTTCATCCTGGCGGGGGGGTTCAGGGAAGGAGGGGGTGAGGGAAAGAGTCACTAGCCACTGTTTCCCGTCTCCTTTCCAAAAGCACTAGCAGAGAAAGTGAGCGGGAGTTTTTTTTTTTTTCACAAGGTAAAGGTAGCTAACCAACAACCCCTCCGCCACCTCCGTCTCTTGTTTTTAAACACTCCAGTGTCTCAATAAAGCCCCCATGGCCGCACAGCAATAGAGGCCTATTAGACCTTGGTGCTGTATTAGAAAGGAAAGAAAGGGTGAAGGGGTGGGTGGGGGGTGGGGGGTGGGGGGCGAGACAGAGAAAGGGAAAGAGGGAGGTGGAAATTGCCAGCAGAAGTAGCAGTGAAATGACCAGCTTGGCGATACTGGCTTAATGTGCCCTCCTCTGTGACCCTGAAAAAGCACACACAAAACAGAGGACGGACATTATCCTCCCGCAGCCCTGAAAAGAGCTGCGATGAAGCCAACCCTTTGTGTTCCACAGCCCTATCCACACCATTGACTACAGCATTTTTCTTAAATCTGTTCAAGGGAGAGAGAGAGAGAGAGAGAGTGTGGGCAAGAAAGTATTTGTGTCCAATTCTTATGAACCATCTGTGACAAGGTTTGTATTCATCGGACTAGCCAAACAGCTTTGTACATTGGTATGTTTGTTTTTATGTGGTTAGAAAAGTTTTGTTTCCCAAAAGGCAGTGTCTTGAAATCCTTTTTCTTATCTCTGTTTTAACTGACCCGATACTTGGAAGCTTTATTTTATTTGTTGAGGGTTGGTACACATGAAATATTTCCCTACTATTAATTTTAGAAGTTATTAATTTAATTGAATGTAGATTCATATATTTTCTTACAGAAAATATTTTTTCTTTGACATCAAATACAACAACTCAAGCAACCAAAAATATACAGTGTGCTCGATAAATAGATTTTGTGCTCTGTCTGTATATACTATAAAGAAGAAAACAAAGAAGGAAGAAAAAGAGCCTGGTTCTCTGGGGACAAATGACTATGTAACCCTCTCCCACTTGCATTTAATCTCTTTTTCTCTATCCATTTGCCTCCCACAAATATGTGTGATTGTGCATTTTTGCTCATGTATGCTCATGTGTTTGTGTATAACAAAGCAAGCTCAGCAGTACTCTGATAACTTTGTTTTCTATGCTCAAGGGGAAGCTGTGGGTGGAGGCCAGGATATATTCATTCCTGCATATTCATTTTCTTAGTCTTTTTCTTTTAGACTCCTAGGTACAGTAATAAAAAATAAAAAAACAATGATGGAAAGAAAGAATAAAAAAATGAAGGAAGGGAAGAAAGGAAAGGGAGGAAGGAAGAATCGAAGAAAGAAAAACCAAAGAAAGGATAAACATGGAATAAGGGAAAGAAATTATGAAAGGATGAAAATATAAGGAAGGAAGGAAGAAAAGAGATGGATGAATTAAAAAGTACAGAAGGAAGAAGGAAAAAAGAAAGAATTAAGGACAACAAAGAAAAAAAGAAATAAGGAAATAAAGAAATGAAAGATAAAAGGGAAGGGAATGGTAGAAGTAAGGAAAGGGGATGAATGAAAGAAAGAGAGATGTAGACAGAGAAGATTAAAAAAAGAGTAGTAGCCTAGCAGCAGTGAGACAGTTTCAGCCTACTTGGCTGGGCAGACATCATAGTGCCAGAGACCTTATTGCTTTTAAGTGGCCACCAGGCAGAGTCTGCGGCTTGAGCCTGCTACCTTTCAAAGTCACTTAATCCCACTCCAGTGCCTCCGAGAGCCCTAATGATCCACACAGGAGACTCTCCACACTGCGCACCTGAATGCTCGCTGCTCTGCAGCCATGCACACTGACTTCGCTGTCACTGCGTTAGTGTGTGTGAGTGTGTGTACTCGTACACAAAGCTCTCCTTTCCTGATCACTGGCCAAACGGCCTTGGGCCCACAGGAGACCCGCATCTTAGCCAACTGGCTCAAGCCTTGACTCTCACAAAAGTAAGAGTTCTGGAAAGATACTGTTTCCTTTAGTCGTATCTAATATGAGAAAACTTACAGAGTACTATTGTTAAATAATCTGGGTTATCAATCACTACACCTGTGTAATTTTAGTGATGATCACTTGAGTAAATGATCATTCAGTGGTTAAATTTTTCAAGGCCATGTGTTCAGGCTCCAGAGAAGTGTAACAGGTGGTGGTCCTCCTGCTCCCCCACATCCAGCCCAGCTGGAGTGGTGCATGAGTGTGAGGCGGCTGGGTGGATTTGGGGTGTGTATTGGGGTACTGATGCGAGCCGAGAGCAGGGAGGAGGGAGAGCTGGGCGGAGGTTGAAGAAACAAGGCCTGTCGGGTTGAGGGGCGTTTGTGGAAAGGGCAGAGGATGACATCATCCGGAAGGAGAGTTTTTACACTCTTTCATCTCTCTGGGTGACCATGGGGGACTCACAAATTTAATACGCAGGACAATTCATCTAGTATCTGTGAACTGAGTTGTGCCAGCCAAGCATGTTAAAATGCAGTCTGGAGGATGAGTTGAAGAATACTTGGACGGTAACGCACGCACACACACTTCGCCACTCATCCTCCTACCCGCTCGCATACCACCATCTCCCATACTTTAATGGCTATTTCCTTTTCAATTCAGTGCACACAATACAAACATCAGTCAGGTCCCCAAACGCCTGTCAGAGTTACTGAAGTGCCAGGAACGGATGGAGGCAAATGAAAAAGAAAAGAGCGGCCGACGGTGACTTAGCACCCAGCTCTCGCCCTCCTGTCTGACGGCTGGAAAGAGAGGGAGAAAGAGGGTGATGGGTGCCAGTTTAACAATCTGCCTGCTTCAGGCCGTCCTGATGGAGCAAAAGTGTGTTCAGATTATAGGGCTTGGAGAAAGGGGGCGGGCCGCTCAAGAGCCACAGCCACTGACATGATGGAAGCCTAATGGCAATAATTGCCGGTGCTTTGACAGGGCCTATATGATAGTGCACAATAAACACCCTGTGTTTTTCAGGTCAAATTTACACCAAATTGCAGTGCTGTGCTGAAACCGGCTGTTTCGCTGCCCTCCGTTCGGTTGCAGACATTTCACTCTCTGATTTACTCAATCAAAGCTGTCTTTTTTTTTATCCCAGATAAACAGAGCAGTGCCGAGGCTTTGGAAGGCTTGACAGGTGTAAAAAAGTGGTAGTTAAACAGGATATCCTCCCCCCTACTTTCTCTTCTTTTTTCCCTCCCTTTTCATATTATTATTTTGGTTTCATTTGTCAGGGGAAAAATGTCAAAGTTTTGTTTTTCTCTGCATGGAACTTTGGCATCTTAATTGAAGACAAGTAATCACAACCCAGGCACTATTCAATTAGACCACTTCTGCAACCTCCTTTCCTTTCACTCTAGACAAAACCACCCTCCTCCTCATTCCATCTGTCCCTCTGAACCCTTAAGACGGAGTGCACTTGTTATTTCAAAGAAGCGATGGAATTTGCCACACCTCAGTTGTGTTCCTTCTCGTTTTTACTTGGTCACTTCTTAAGCCATCGACTTTTATATCATCACTTCCTGATAAGTAAGAGTCTCCTTCAAGTGCCAGCGAAGAGAAAGAGATCTCAGCCCAGCCGGGGATTAATCCCCTAAAAGAGGTTCCACTCATGAGTTCCCAGGCAAGGCTTTGGGGTTAGTGTGGACTCTGACCCCCTCCATCAGATATCCTAAGTGCACCCCCCTTCTCCTGTCCGAAGCCTCTGGACCCATGTTCCCAAACTGCCCTTACTTTGTTCTCTTTGTTCAAAAAAGTAATTGCATGGCGTGGGGTAAAAGAAATCCAAGGGGGCTATAATGATTTTGAAAAGGAGAAGGGAGACATGGGAGGGGTGCAAGGAAGAGCACTGGAAGACGAAGGTTTGTTGGGGTTGGGGGTTGGGGGTTGGGGTAGGGGGTTACATTATTAAAACAACAGACCACTCGAAAGGAGGCTATCCCTGCACCTGATCGACCAGCATCATGTGTGCCAAAATGTTTCTCTCTGATCTCAGTTCAAAGACAGCAGGGAAGAGACTCAAAGCATTCAGAAGAGGGAGGGAAATGGGGGGGGGTTAGAATTGTTGGCTTACTACAAAAAGGCACATCCCTAGTCCCTGGAGTCTACAAATCATTCAAGCAAATACTGAGTAGTGGACATGCAGCGTTAAATCTGGTCTTAAAGGGAGGGATGCCCTGCTATTGAGCACTGGACCCACATGTTTAACCATGGCAAGTGTGTGCAGATGATAGAGTTGCCTTCATGTGCACATCTGTCAACATGATTGTGCCTGGGTTGATATCACCGCAAGAAGTTTGTGCTCTTGCAAACCCGTTCAGGCCCGTTCGGTGTCCATATGTGTGTGTGAGACGTGGTGCCGGTGTCTTGTCCTTGGGCTCCATACTTTATAGTATTGGAAACATTCTGTAAGGCCGCTGAACAAAGCCTTCAGGGCTGATTGCCTTACCAGTAAAACTAATAGTCAAGGAGCTCCTGTGCTTCGGTAAGAAGCCAGCTGCTTTCAAAGGCTCGGCCGGCGGGCCTCACTGAAGACCGCTAGCTCCCACAAGCCTAAGAAACTCTCAGAGTTCAACTAGAGGAATCTCAGAGGTTAGTGTTGAAAAGCTAAAGAGCTTGATGTACAGTCACAATGATGATAATGGAATGAAGGAATTGGAAGTCTCCTGTGTTGTAAATAGATGTTTTCCCATATCCCTTTTCTGTTTTTTAGTCCTAAGTTGAGCAATCTGTCCCTGGATGCTGCAAGATTTGTTTAGCCAAAAGGGGAAAATAGCTGCATTTGTAGAAATTTATGTCCTGGTTTGGCGGAAGATACAGTAATGGAATGTTTTATGGCAAACTCTCAGCCTTAATTTCCTCCTGCAGCATAGCAGGCTCGCTGAGGAGAATGCCCGGGCCGATCTGCAGCCATGTTTCCATTATGTCCCTGTGATGTGGCCACAATGTAATTGTAGTTTCGTGGTGACGCCATCACCACAACATGACAGCACCTCTCCAAACATTATGATCTGTATTTTTGAGAGGAAGGATGCAGTGAACTTTCCACCAACACTTCTGGCTGACTCCGAGACAAAGGCTTAGGTCATCTCTCAGAAAGCAAACCAGGAATAGCGTTTAATACATTTCCATTTAATAAATCCCGATTCTTTAGAAGTTTCCTGTCTTTCCAAAGATGACTTGAACAAAATCCCCTTTTTGTCTTTTTATTGACTCAGGTTAGAATGGTCTTGTTTTTCTTGAAGGTAGTGAGGTGTTTTTTGTCTATTTTGTTTGTATTTGAGTTGGTCCTTTTTGACCCCTTGAGCACTTCCTGTTTGACCTTTCCCATCTGGGGAAGTCATTTTAGCCTTTTCTTCCTCTGTGCTGCCCACTCTAATGAGTCGTGATGCCGTAGTAAATGGTCAGCCCCTAATGACCCATCCAGCCTGAGTCAGGCAGCAGACATGGCACTGCAGAGCAGACCGAACATCACAGATCTACAGATTCATCTTTCTTTGTGTCTGGCTGACTTTATCTCTTTCTCCTGTTTTCTCTGACTGTATTCTTTCCTCTTTCATCATTCTGTGCCCCCAACTCTCTCGCAGCCGTTGTTTATGAAAAGGGATTTATTGGTCTATGTAGGGCTGTTAGGTGGTGGTGGGCTTCAGTGTTCAAGTGGTCTACAAGGAGTGTTTGAACACACCTCAGTGGTCCGAGAGCTATCCTAGCTTCCTCAAAACCTGCGTCTTTCCCTTGTGGCTCTAGAAAAAGTTAGCATGAGGTCAAGAACAAGGTGTTTCTCTTGAGGAGGTGGTGTTGGAACTTCTGTAAATGTAATTTAAAAAAAATATATAGATTTCCATCAGCCTATTCCTGTCTTTTATTTTATTTTATTTTATTTTATTTAGCTTTTTTTAAAGATTATTTTCCACTTGATTTTGTCAGATGAAAAAAAAAAAAGATTACATTTTTTAAAAAACATTTATTCATAGATTTTTCTTTCTTTTTTTTTTTAGCCATTTTCAAGATATTATATTTTTTCTTTTTTATATTTCTTGGTAATTATCCTCTTTATTTAGGTGTGCATACAGTAAATATAGATAAGGGTGTATGATGCAGACATAGCTGACAGTTTTATACAGCCTGGTGTTTCCCTTAGTGTTGTTTCGACTGGGTTGGGTCTCACCTCCTGGCAGACAGACAGGTGTCTAAGATTGGTTGTTAGTTTGGGTAATTAGCAGGCTGTGCTGAGCTGTAAACCTTCATTACATTCCGGAAGAGCCTGCACTTTTACGAAGGACAGACGAAAGGACAGGGGAAGTGGGTGGGCTAGGATGGGCCCTCCCATCCCTGAAGCACGTCTGGAAATCCACACCATTCCACACAAGACAAGAGTGATAGGCAGGCGAAAAGACATTTAAGAGGAAACATGTGCTTTCATTTGTTGTCATTAAATAAATTTACTATTTACTTTCTTAATGTACATTCCTTATCTAATAGTGAATGATGTATTGGTGGATGAAAGAAAAATAGTTTGGCTACATAATGATTTAACAAAATGTAGCAACTTGCTTTTCTTCTGAAATGACACAGACACCAATCTATGCTCTCAATGAATATCGTGTTTCACTCGAAAATACAGATGTAAAATGATTTGTAAATGACAGACCACATAGTTTTTAAGCTTTATTACTTTTGGATCCTTATCATTAGTGTTTGACAGCAAAAATCGTTCCTAGGTCTAGATTACATTTAAAGACCATCAAGCTCGCATTTTAAAATTGCCGCATCTCCACACAAATACATCCTCATTCCAAAAGCATCACCGGGACTACCCTGGAGCGAGTGAGGTCACAGCTGTGCTTACTCCTTTGTAAAGTGCAAATCTCTTCACCCTCTCAAATAAGAACAGATAACAGTACTTAGCCTACCAGCATCCATCTATTCATTCTCAACACTCCCCTACCTCACATTTTTTTTTATATGCCTGAGATCTTTAACAGTGTCAGGATTTGCTTTATTGCTGCAAAAGTCTGAGACCACATGAACATTTTACAAAACAAAAGGTTTTTGTTTTTTGTACAACTTGAAATATTAACGTTTAGCAAGTACATACAAAAAAATGTAGTGTGTACATTTTGTATATTTTCCACTTTTCACAATTTGTATAATAATAATATAAATGTAATAGATAATTGTATTAAGTTACGACAAAAAGGCAAAATAAAAGCACTTTTCATTAGTGATCTCAGACTTTTGTGTCCCACTGTATATGTTCGCACAAACATGCATATGCACTTCACACGCTACACCTCTATTCATTACTTTCATCAGGAGTCTTCGATATTTCATTTGAGGGTGCTAATCGTATTACCTGGCTTGACGTTTTGCAGATAGCGAGTAATGGGCACAGATTTGTGGAATTATTGGCTGATGGTAATGTGTGTGAGTGTCAGGATATGTTTAGTGCTCTTACAAACCCAAGGAGTTAAACAAAGACTGATTATGTGTCTTTTTCTGTGTGTGTGAGAGAGGGAAAGAGAGCAAGAGGATGTGTATATGACACCATCACTGGGCAAACTGTGTGGTTTGTGTGTGTGTGTGAGAGAGAGACGCTGTGTCGGCAAAGGAGAGAGATCGCTGATAAAGATCCGTGTTAACCCTGCGTAGCAGCAGACTGAATGGAGGGGAAAATTAGGTCTGATATAATACTCATGAACGGGACTCGTGCGGAGAGGAAGATGTGTGTCACCAACGGTGCGCAGAGAACGTTTGAGGACTTGAAACAAAAATCCCTGCACTCATATTTCTGTCTATTAGCCGTTTCGTAGCCCACCGTAAGGTTGTGTGATGAGATATATATTTCTCAAGCTGCGTGTTATTAAAAACCATGTTCATCTCGAAAATAATTTTTAATCTTTTTTTTTTGGAGCAAAGCAACAACGAGCTGTGTGCACCACTAGATATGTTTCCCACAGATAAGTTGGCTTGAACATAATTTTATTTTCACTTATAATTCAGAAAAACAGAATCTTTCACATCTCCGTCCGTGTTGAAAAGACCCTCTGTAGTATTTAGAAAACATCATAATTAGTAATAATTATGTCTGCCTCGGCCGGTGTGTGTGTATGTTTGGCTGTGGCAGACCATACGCGTGTGAGAGTTTGGCCACAGAAGACATTGTGGGGATTAAATGCAGGTTAATGGGCTGTTTGCAATGGTTAAGACTGAGTGAGAGTGAGAATGGTTGGAAATGGCTGTCCCAATGTGATTGATTCCCCAGTTAAAGAAGGCCTGGGGACAGGATCCATTAGCACCGCTGAGAGGAGAAAGAAGACAGTGCTAGCAAGGTATTCTGCCTTGTTCAGTCACTCCACAGCAAGGAAGTGAGGAGTAGATAGGAATAAACTCCAGCCAAATGTGAAAAAGAAGGGTTAGCTAGCAGCAAAGCTAATGAGCAAAATTGTGTTATACACTGTAAAGAAAATGACTTCTTAAGTTGCTTTGAATTTTTATTTGTTTCATTTTAAATACATTTGAAATACATACTCATTTTTCTTAATATTTTTATTTTATAAACAAGAAACAAAATAAATGTACTTAAGCAATACTGCAGAAGACATTAAGCCTTGTTTTTTTAGTCTTTATACAGTAAGTGAGACAGTTAGTACAGTAAGTCATTTTATTTTACATACTGTACATTCTCTGAAAACGCAGTAAACGTATCTTGTTTCAAGGATTTTTAAATATTAAGCTGGAAAAATAATAATTAACAATACATCTTTTGCAGTTGATATTTGTTGTACACTGTAAAAAATTTCTAACCTCCCCAACTCAAAATTTTCTAGTGACTGGTCACATCTAAATTTTTCAATTGGCCCAAGTGAAATTCTGTGAATTGAATTTTTATAATTTACAGAATTTCACTTGGGCCAATTGAAAACTAGAAATTTTGAGTTGGGGAGGTTAGAATTTTTTTACAGTGTATGCATGTTGGATGTGACATCTTTGAGTTAGTGTGTGTGTATGTGCTTGTGTTCTGTTTCGCTGATATCACACATTTTATTATAAAGTTAAGAGTAAAGACCTCCGTGGCATTTTGCAGGCAAATCAGTAGATCTGTGAAAGAGATCTATAAAACAGTCCCCTGGTGGCTGTCAAGAACAGAGGTAAAAAACACACACACTCTAACTTCCTGACCCTACCATCCATCTGACTGAGCTATGACACACACAATCGCCTCATCCTTCTTTCACACCAGTGAAAGTCCAAGGAGTGACAAAAACAAAGAGCTATTATAAAGGAAGAAAAAGGGATGGCAGAGATAGTGTCAGGTGTATAAGAACGACTGCTGGTAGCCTATATCTGTATGTGTGTGCGTGAATGTGTGAGGCTTGTTACACCAGTTAACAGTGCAGAATAACACGATGATTTGCCATCTAAGTCTGGCTGTTATGTGGTCCTCCCATCTGAAAATCTAAGTCTATTGTTACCTTTCAGTTCTGCCACCACAGTGAGCTCAGTGTGTGTGTTTGTGCATGTGTCATGTACGTTTGTGAGAAATGTTCCTGGGTTCCTCTGAGATCTGGGCCTTCTCTGATAGTAAATCAGTAGCTGTGTTAATTGGTATGAAAACAACACTTTGGCAGTATATAATGTTTTATGTGTCTTTCATGTCCTTAATTGTAATACTAATGAGGGGTTGTATATCAGGGGAGGGCCCTGCTCTGCTCGGCTTGCTGTGTTGGATAAGCTCCTTAGTGGCATCACCGGAATATTCTGCCGCCGCGGCGACTCAGGCAGAACACAATTGGCTCCCCCTCTCATTTGCAATCGGTAATTAGTATGCAAATGAGCCCAGGGGACCACACAAGTACTAGTGTATTACAAGGGTCTGATTATGACTCCTCAGGGTCCTCAGGGAAGACAGTGGAGTACTGAGGAGCACTTCGCCTCCCCACGCTCCAATAGCTTCCGAGCGTTGCCTGTTTATATGGCCCTCTTATTGGTGTCTGTGCTCATCAGTCACAGCATCTGCCCAATCTGTACCATTTCCTGTGAATTAAAATGCAGTGGGGTTGAGCATGACAGAATATGCATGGCATTACGACCTGCTGTTTATGAGTTTACCGTTTTTGTGCATCGAGCTGAAGGCGTCTGTGCCAGTAATCCTAGTAAAGCTACCTTGTGAGTGCCATGAATAAACGTGGTTATTCATGGCATGAATATATCATACAGGAAATAAATTTCGTTAGATTTGTTCATGCTTCTTTGGTGAATATTACTGAAAGCTTCACAGCCCACCAGTAAACCCAGATGAAAGCAGACAGTTGGCAGGAAGAATTGGATGTCCATAATGGACATGCTGGCCTTTGACCTCCTCAGCCCAAAAGTGTCAGTCTGAATTGGGTTCCTAGCTAAACGTTGCCCTTGTGCCTGATTTTCCAAGTGACCGGACTAAGGAAGAACAGAGAGATGCAGGATCTATAACACCTTCCCTTTGTTCAATTGCACAGGCAGCCTGAGATATTGGCTGAAGAGATTATTGGCATATTGATGGCTTTAGATCAGGCGCAGGAGAGGAGCAGTGGGCTCTGCCAAGCCATAGTCAGGTTGAGGAGATTATGTACTCTAGCGTGAGCATGAAGATAGTCAATTGTTTTAGGGTTTGGTGTGCACGAGCAACGTTTGGTCAGCCAAATCAAACTGTTTTACGGCAGAGGAAGAGAGGAAGATCTTTGAGGTCATTCCTCCTCTCCTCTCCTCTCCTCTCCTCTCCTCTCCTCTCCTCTCCTCTCCTCTCCTCTCCTCTCCTCTCCTCTCCTCTCCTCTCCTCTCCTCTCCTCTCCTCTCCTCTCCTCTCCTCTCCTCTCCTCTCCTCTCCTCTCCTCTCCTCTCCTCTCCTCTCCTCTCTTCATGGCAGCATGTATGCGCCAGCAGTCCAAATGGGGGCCTGTTCCACAAAGCAAATATTATTGCACACCCAAATAATTTATGAGAAGCATTCGCCCCCCCCCCCCCCCCCCCCCCCACCGGCAACCTCTCCTGTATCTCCTCTCCTGAAGCTGCTCTCTGATAGCTCTCATAGAGAGGGTATTTATGACAGAAGGTTTGTTCCCTGCCTCCATATTTCACTCACTGAAAGGGGAAGGGAGGGTGGTAATGAAACAAACTACGCAAAGGCTTGTGCTGTGACAGCTGTAATTGTGGAGCACATTAAAAGGAGAGTTAGGAACACCTACTCCACCTTTTTTTTCTTCCTGAAAGGACAATATGTCAAGGGAAAAGCCTTCAGATGGCTCGACATGTTTGATAAGCCTTGTTGTGTCCAATATGAGATTTTCTTCTGATGCTCTGATTATAGGTGTTGGCTTAAAGTGCTCCATGTCATGAGTTTAATGTACGGTCAAAGACGCCCCCCCCCCCTCAATCCTTGGTAGGGGTCCTGAATAATGCATGTATGCACTGAATTTGGATTGAGAGGTTTCCCAAGAATAGGTTTGAGGGGGTCAACCTATATGTCACATGAATATGAATTAATCATCTCCTAAATTGGGTGCAGGTGCCATTAGTTTAGAAGGGTCAAGCAACTGGCAATTTTTTACTCAATTAGCAGTTAACGTCATACCATAGACGTACCACAGGGAAGCCCATGGAGATGGTTTAGGGAGGGAGTTTATTATAAGTTCTTCATTAAGTGGGTACTGGCCCTCTCACTCACCTCACAGCTAAGTATTGTTTCTATCCAGCCTTGGACTTTCTCCTGATCTAGTCCCTTTAGGGAAAGAGAACAAACCAACTATCCGGCAGTAAATCTATGTGAGGCATCACTGCTATCAGGGTCCTGGCATTCACAGTGAGGTTAGTGAAGCTTAATGATGCTATTCTGCCACCCAGCAGCAGCTCAATGGCCTTTTCAAGGTGGACAGCTCTCTCTAAAAGGGTTAAAGCCCAAGGAGCTAGGCGCATACCCCCCTGGGAGTACCCCCCACCCCGCCCCGTCGAGGTGGCATTGTTTCCTTGGACAAACATTCCCACAGAAAGGGGAAAAAGCCATTTGGCTCCCCCAGCTTGTGCGTCTTTCACTGGCTAAGGGGTCTTCCCAGTCAACAGCTGGACATGACGTGACAAATTGGGGCCTTTGTCTTTGTCCCGAGGAGGTAGGGGGAATGGAGGAGAAAGTGTTGTGTGTGTGTGTGTGGGGTGGGGGGGTGGTGCTGCTGTGACATTGAAAGTATGTGGGAGCCGTAGAATGCATTGTGAATTGCACAGTTTAAAGGGAAAATATGTTGAGGCTTTGTTTCAGATTGAACCGGTCGACTTCATTGAACAAGGTCTGAAAGAACCATTTTCCACAGATCAGCCAAGCTTGGTAGATTTTTTTCACAGGTAAGCTGGAATGCTGATGCACAGAAAAAAGAAAAGAAAAAAACTAACTCAAACCAGTTTTATGGAAGCGGATTTGGTTACGGGCAAACCTTGTAAACTAACCCGGAATAGCTAAACATGTCACCACTGTAATTATTTTCTGGATTCTGAGAGGCTGTAAAAGAGCATCTGAATTCAGGCACCAGTTCAATTGTAGCATAAACTTTTGATTTGAAAGTTTGATTTCAGTTGCACTGACTAAAATCAAAACAGTAAATTTTTTGCAAAGTCAGACTAACAGACCTAAATAATACAGACTACAATTGGCATTGCTGTTGGTATGGATGCTCAAAGTAATTTTCGACGTGCATTTAATCTTTTATCTTTCACACTATGCGTTTTATTTCTCGTTGTGTCATGTATACTTGGATATAACTGAGCAGTTAGAGATGCATTGAAGCCTCAGAGTCATGCACGGCTCAGCACCTCTTTGGCGGCCATTTTATGAAATGCCCCACCCAGAATGGGGAAAGTGACCCCCCCGGCAGATGACCCTGGGGTGAAAAAGCTCTGCATTTGACAGAGTCCACCTCTTAACTTGTTAACTTGCTAATTGGCCCGCAGTTACTTCATGAGCTGAACAATGGACTGCTAGCTGAGCGATGAGGCTCTCTCTTTGAGAGGCTGGATGAAGGGGGCCAGGTGGCAGTACTGGGGAGCAGAAAAGGGGGTGGCTACCCTGTAGTGTTGTGTGTGGGGTCTGGCTGGGTTTCCAAGGGGACGGCAGGCTGATATATTATCTAAAAGAGTGTCAGGCTGACCCAGGGAGGTGGGTGGGGCACGATAGGCTGCATAGCCCCAGTTACCACCCCCACCCGTCGCCTTTTTGCCCTCTCTTCTCACTCTCTTTGACCCCCTACTTGCATTGGAAAGTGGGGCTTGTTTGCAGAGTTCAGGCCTGGCAGTGTGGAGCCCTGAAAAAGGGACTAAACGGAGGGCTGCTTAGACACAGAGCATGTTAGGTAATTAGGAAGAGCTTACAGGGCCATTTCACCGACAGCTGCTCCCAGTGCAAACATGAGGCCGGCCAGAGAGAGCTAGTGCATTGTGATCTGTTTGTGGGAACAAGGTTGCCAAGTACAATAGACCAGCATGTGCAGTGGGCAGCAGCAGGGATGCCAGGCGCCCAGAGTGTGTCTGTCTGTGGCAATAGCAGCACAAACATTACAACAGAAAACAACAGGGGCTGGTAGATTTGAACAATCTGTCATGTATATGCAGCACAGTGTCTTTTAGAGGCAACATACCTCTTGTTCTCGCATGCCATGTGGCGTTCTGTCATGCCACATACTCTCACATTTTATAGCTTTCAATTGAAATTAGCTTTTGTTGAAGAATAAAATACACAGTCTGGCTATTTTGTGTGGAAGGGGATCTCCTATTGGCTCCTTTTAGATCTTGGTACCATTTGAGGCTCAGTTGGATGACTGGAGTTAAATAAATGGCCACGGAGCTCGCATGTGTTCACCATGTTACAATAACAGCATCTAGATAGCCTGTCCAGCCAATCCTTGGTGTGGCATTGCAGGGCCAGGGCAGGTGAACTCATGCCTAACTGAGTGCTCTTCCTATGGTTTGGCTCCTCAGGCGAGACCCAGGCCTTACCCCGGACCTTGTATATTTTCCTGGCTTCTTTCTGTTTATCCACAGCTACTCCATCTGGCATACCATCAAAGGAAAAATATCCCCTGCCTTTATTCTACTGAAAACCACCAAGGTTGCAAGAAAAAAAGTTTTTTTATTTTTTATCTTGCATGTTTACCTCTGGTCCTCCAACTTTCATTTATTGTTCCAAATTGTCTGAGTGTCTGTATTACCCCATTTCTGACTATCCGAATCTTTCTGACTGGAGCTACTAAGGCCAATTTTGTCAGTTGTAGTGCGATCTTAGAAACTCTGTAGTTAGTTTTCCTAGTTGCATAGTATATGTCATTTGTCTTCTGTATTTGTTACCTACTCTGCTTTATGCAGTTTTCAAAGCTAGATCTGAGAACCAACGTTTCCCAGTGGCCATTTACATGTGGTCAATGATATAACACTTGTTTTTGGTATCTTTTAATTTATTTAAAAATACATTAAATATTTTTGTTCTGCAACTCTAATGACTTGGAACAAGTTGTATATTACACATTTTTTTATTTTAATTTTCTTAGTCATTGACCCTTGAATCTGTCTGCCTGAAGCTACAAAAGGCCAGTTTTGTAATGCTATATTGGCTCATTATAGAAACTGTTTAATTTTCCAAGTTGCACAGTATGTGTCATGCCAAGTAGCCAAACTAGGTCTGAGAACCCACTTGAGGTTTCCCAGTGGCCAACAGGCATTTACATGTGCTTTGTCCTGTGCTGAGCTGTGGCCCAAACAGAGCAGATCATTTGAACGATCCTGCTCCTCATTACAAGCCTGCATGCTCCCGCTAAGTAATGTGGATGCTGTGCACAGGACTCAGTGACTCCTAACAAGCCCCTATTGTTAAACTGTACCTCCTCAACCGCACCATGAGTAAACCATTACATCAATAAGCCGGCATCGCTCAAAAGGGCACAATTAAATCCTCTCTCCAGCAATACTCCCCCTCAAAAAAATGCTGTTTTTAGCAGTCTGGCACACATAAACAGCAATTCGCCTACATGTGCGGACACACACGTATATATGCACCTCTTTTCAGTCTCCTCGTGCATGGGCTGATGCCTTTCATGTGGGTTCCTGCTTTCCCAAACAGCCCTCTTGTCTGTAGCCCTGATGCTGATTTCTTACTCCAAGGCTCTCTGAGAAGAGGAGGGGAGGGGAGGGGGGGGGGGCAGCACACTCACTGGAAGGGGTTACCCATGTCGACAGGAACAGAATAAGCACTCCATCAGGCCTCAGTGTCAAACAATACAAACATGATCTCTATATTTGGAGAGGAGCCGTGCTCTGCTTGGTTCACGCTGGAAAAAAGGGGGCCAAAATAGTGCTATCATTTAAAACCACTGGCACAGAATGATAAATAAAACCCCTCACGGTCATGGTCGCTAGAGCGCAGGATCGCAGGAACCTCATTTCCCCCATTTTTGTCTCTACCTTGTGTGTGTATGTGCACAAAGAGGGTTCGCCCTTGACGGGTGTGCCCCCCTTCACGTGTGCGCCCTCTTCTGAGCTTACCCCCCTGCCTGGCATCTGTTAAGCTGCTAAAGAGAAAGTTGTGTGCTGAGACCGGTGCGTCTTGCTGGTTGGATTTGAACAAGCACATGTCTGTTCTACCCCGGTGGCCTATGAAATGAGAAAATCAGCCACTGTGATGCCGACGGGAGCAGGGCTTGGGTGATAAATCTGTGAGAAGGGGCTTTTTTGCATGTGTGTGTGTTTGAATATTAGTACTCCTTCTGCGCTTACATACGTGTGTGTGTGTGTGTGAGAGAGAGTGTAGGCAGTTCCAAGATTTGGGGATTTGATTTCACACTGGCAGAGATCTGTGTGTGGAAAGCCATCACCCTAAATGCACATCACATTAAAACATGTATGAGTTCATTCTTCGTCCTCAGTCATCTGCGTTTCTGCCCTCTATCAAATATTAAATAATTCATAGGCAGATTGTCAGGTTACAAATTCCTGAAATCATCACCCAGATAAAAATGTAATTAATTCAGATCTGGGTTGACTACAAGTGTCTGCAGAAAAGTATAACTTGAGTGTTCAGTATTATCGTCAAGCCCGAGTGATGTTTTTGTTTTCCCTTCAGACATTGTTGTGATTAAGAGCAGAACATCTTGTGAACGTTAACACAGCTGGGCGGCTTACTCCAGGAAAACCAAAACATAGTCTCAGACCTCTCATATGCCACCATGCTTTTAAAGATGGCTACTGTCAAATGTCACAGAATGCCTGATAGGATCTGCTCTAGAGATATGGGAAGAGGAAAAGAGAGTGTTTCATCTCTACTCATCTTCTCATCCTCAAAGGGAAAAGTGTCACTGGGTATGTGGGGCTGGAGAGCAGACAGATCTGCACCTGCACCGTGAGTATGAGCGGTTTCCGCACCATTGCCTGTAACATCAGGGCGTTTGAAGGACAGGTGTTTATGACAGAGTAGGCATTGTTTCTGATTGCTACATATGATTCTATCTTTTGTGTGATCATCGAGGGACCCTCCTTAGGTTGTAGCTCATGTCGTAAGTACTTTGAGGGGCAGCTCCATCAGCCGCTGGCGACAGCCGTGGAGCAGATGTCAGAGATCAGTGATGTCACTCTGTCATGTGGCAGAGAGCCACTCACAGGTGTGTTTGTGTGCGAGGTGGACCAGTTTATGAGATGTCACTGGCCTCTCATTACTCCTGCTCTCTGCACTGTTAAACCCTCGGCAGCCTCACAAATAGAGTTGTCTTGGGGGAAATGGGGCAGCACCTCTCATACTGCCGGCACCCGGTTTAAGAGAGAGGAAAGTGAAAAGCTCTATCTATCTATCTATCTATCTATCTATCTATCTATCTATCTATCTATCTATCTGCTCCGATTTCAGAGGTGGAGGTAGAATTTGCGGCTTTTTCCAATCCTCTTTTCTGCAGTCTGAGAAGCTGCCACATACACTACCAAAATCAGCCTGGTCATTGATCTACTCTCTTCTCATATTCAACTCTACTCTTTGAGGGAGAGGACTAGATGACCTGGGCTTGAGTGTGCTACAGTTGTCATGCTTTATGTTTAGTTTTGCCTTTTGTTAATAAAGCTTGTAACCAAGTCTTCTGTGAGCACACACACACACACACACACACACACACACACACACACACACACACACACACACACACACACACACACACACACACACACAAACTAAGAATTATAATGAAGTATCAGTCAATCTGCAGTCAGCTTGATGGTACAAGGGCAGAGCTGGAGAATGTATCTGAAATACCCTATTGGCTGGTTAAAAGTTCTCCAGTCCGCGCACCAAGTGTTCCCACCACAGTGGATTCCTTAAAACCTGATCCTGGCTGATTTTCAGGCCTGCCTGATCGATTTTCCTGGGTGAAAATAAAGGGATACAAAAGCATGTTAGACGCTCTGGAATCAGATCCAATCCATTAGAGAGATCAATACACTGAAGGCAAAAGGGAGAAAAAAGAGCCCTGAGTGTTGACAAAACCAAATAAATATAGATGCGCAAGAGAGGAGAAATTAGATTACTGTCAAAGAATCTAAGCACAACACTTTTAACCTCTAACCTAACAATGTGTGTTTACACCACAGCACAAGGGCGCGGGAGGGGACACGGGCTTGAGACGTGAACTACAGGCAGCCTCGAGTGTCCACTATGAAAATGCTGTTCACAGCTACATTCACAATCTGCCTCAGCATCTGTCCTTCAAAAACAAACTTATATATACAAAAGATGCTACCAGGGGTTTAGTGAAATAAGTGTATTGAGTGTGTTTTCATGTGAATTTGTATGGATGTTTGTTAATATAATCTTTTTTTCTCTCTTTTGCATGTTTCTTCATCATGGTTCTTCAAATTTCAGGTAAGTTTTTTCTTAATGCATAATAAGTGTGTGTGTGTGTGTGTGTGTCTGTGTGTATACATATATTTATATATTGTTTCTATATGTGTGTTTTAATATAAATGTTTTAACCTTTTTTACCTACATTTCACTAATTTTGTGACACCTCCATGGGTGTGGCAGCACAGTCTCCAATTACTGCTCAGCAAGTAACATTTTAAGTGTTATTAAAGAACTATAAGGCAAGTTTTTGGAATGCAGACACCCCCTATTACACACAAACACCCTTCCATCTGAATGCACTCATAATGGCTGCAGCTCCCACAGTCTGCTCTCCAGATGGAGTCATCTCAGGGCACCTGACAGGCTCATACAACCTCGAATATTAGGAAAGCAGGATACAGCTTGCAACAACACCCATATCCCATTGATTTCAACGCATTTAGGATAAAACTACACTGTCCTCTGTCAAACATCACCATGTTCTTGGTTCTTTGCCCTTCACCTCTTAGACAGAGAGAGATTGTTTGTTTTATTGGCTGTCTGTTGGACTGGTCCCTCCCTTTCCTCCTGTTTCTCTGTCTCCCTCCCTTTAGTGCTCGAGGTGCCACTCAGGTGATTCCCATTGATTTCCACTACACAGTCGTGTCCTCTCCAGGTGTAAACAAGCTGGGTCATATTGATGGCACTTGACTGATCGGGCCTTTCTGGCAGCAGGTCTGCTCGATAGGCCCTCTCCTATGTGAGAAAGGTCTTTTTATCAGGAGATCAGGGCTACAAATATCATTTAGTTATGTAATGATATTTTAAATTGTAAAATCTTACAAGACTACCAGTTCTATTTAGTGAATCAAAATACACAAAAAAGTTAGCCATTATGCTAAACATTGTACATGCAGGGTTGTGCGGCATTCAGAATTGAATCGAGAATACCTTCCCACAGGAAGTTGAATTGGAATTTGATTTGGAATGACAGGAAGAAGAATTTACTGAATTGCATATAAACAAAAACAGGTAATGCTGGGAAATGAAAGTGTTTTTCCATCCTGGTCTGCAAAAATTAATTAAATATGTTGAGATAAATACAAATTTATATAGAGGGACTTTATATTTCATTTTATTTCAGCGTCTTTACGTTCAAATTTGAATTGCAATTTTGCATCTTGTTTGCTACTTTATTTCAATTTAAATAAAAAAGTCTAAACCATTCTCCAAATAATTTCTGAGAATGGTAAACCTAACCATAAACCTACTATCTTCTAGCTGATATGGTTCATCCTCATGTTGATTTGAGTTAAATGACCAAAAGCATCATGCAAAATGTGTCCAGCATATATTTGAATGTACGTAAGATTAATTGTTAAAGATGAACGGCTCATATAGTCCTTTTAAGTATATTTTGGAACTGTGGGATGGTAAAATAAGGTAAGTGATACACCACACTGGCAGTATTGGTCTGTGGATCTGCTCACTTACTCACTGTTCCTCTGTGGCTTCTGTACCATCATTGCCAGCCATGCAGAGACAGGCTTTTATTTCTCTCATCTAACTGCTAATTGGCAGCTGAGCGGGTGAAAGCGAGACAGAGGGTGCGAAAAAGTGGGAAGCCATTAATGTTCGGTAATCATTGGGCCAAGTAATAGTTATCAGTGTTTTAGGGGCAATATTATCACCATGTAACGAAGGGCTTGATTACTTTATTAGCCTCTTCAAGTCATTCTGCTATCGCTTACCAAGTCGACCCCGGAGACCCAAACCCCCCCGACACTCTCCTGTCTCTTCACCGGTAGTGCACCCTGTGAAGAAATCAAATTATGGGGACCGTGTGTTTAAATCACAGACCCTGTACCCGAAGTGACATAAAAAATGACCACAGGGGGGTTATTCAGAGTTCAGCCTGGATAATGAAACGGGCAGGGAGGTAATAGAGGCAGAAGAGGTGTTCTGAATATGGGGGCAGCAGTGGGAGGGGTTAGTAAAAGGGGTTCATTTAGAGGGTATCTCCTCAATCTGACCTGCCGCGCTTCTCTCTTTCTCCACTAGACTCCTCTGTTCTTGCCATATCTCTTCCACTTTCGTGATGATGGATGGCATTGATGATATTTAACAGGTCTTTACTAGCTGAGAGGGGAGTTGTGTTGGACGCAGATTGTTTGTCCTTGTGAATATGGGAGCGTCTGTCTTCCTAGTCCATTAATCCTTACTTTAAGTAACATAATACTTGTAATTTGACAGGTTCAGAGGCTACGCATCCTTTCGTGTGTTCACTTTATTAGCTGCAGAGTGAGATTAAGCTTCCTTAAATCAGAGGGTGGATTTACCAATTTTAGTGTCAGTTTCAGTCATAACAAGTCTGGCAGATTCAGCTCTCAGAGTTGGTTAATTGTTTGGGAAACTCCAGGTGGTTGTGCATTTCTGCAGGTGTGCTTTCCCATCAGACACCTGTCATTGTTTGCAACTTAATCCAGCATGTTTGGATTTCCATGATACCCTCTCATTACTCTGAACAGTTTCAACAAACAAAAACTACATTCCTAAACTCTAATCTCTAATCTACATGCCTAACCTCTCAGCGTAGCAACAGTATTAGTGTTGCATAATGTATTACCCTTTTTTAACATAATATATATGTTATATATATATAATATATATATATATTATTCGTTTTTTTTTATATATTTGTAAAAAATTATTTTCCTTTCATTAAAGTAACTTTTGTCCACAATATAATTGTTTAATGTTTATTACATGGTTTGTTTTCTTATAATATTTATTTTAATTAAGCCAATCCTTAAAAGTATATAATATATATATAAATGACTGACATGACAAAATAAAATCTTGAAATCAAGAAAATGCAGGTAAACGTCATCTCCTGTGTTCAGTGAATATAGCTCACTTTTCATGACCTTGAGCTCATGTCCCCCAAACACTAAATTGGGGTTTAATTTCCCCCATCACTATGACCAATCCAAAATAAAAAGCCTATTACAGGGCCCTGTCGGCTAGGTGTTGCTGACTGTCTATTATGATGGTTGGCGAAGGCAGGGAGATGCAGCTGATGTCTTCATTTAGAACTGGTCCCTCTGGCGCAGCTCCGCCTGTGAGCCTAAAGTCCACACGGCCCAGGCAGCAGGCCTGCCAGCCGGGTGATTAGTAGTAAAATTTTAATGGGGATCTATACATATGTCTAGCTGTCATTTTTACGAGGACGTTTATACAGGCACGGTTTCGATCATCATTCGCCCCAAGCCTGGCCAAGGACCGGGAGCAAATCTGAACGTGCAACCATGAGATACACGTCTTGCTGCTTAACCTCACATCAGCCCATCAGGGGGTGGAGGAGTGTGGGCAGCAGAGCTTTATGGCATTCAAGACTGACGCTCCTCTTAGTATAATGGAACAGTCTGATTATAGTGAGGTTTGGGTGGTGTTTGAGGCAGGACCTAATATGATATTTATTGGCTGAGATCCCCTAGAGACACAGGGCTTTATGTGTCTCTCATAAGAGGGGTCCAAGGTTCTTCCCTAGACATATTTACAGTAGGCCATATTTACAGGCCGCTCCAATTAATATGTTTAATCAAGTTTCATGTTCCTAGACAGAAAGTAGGTCTCTGATTGTTGCCATCAATCTATAACGGCACCAGTTTGACATTATATGATCGCAACTAATCTATTAAGAAAGAGCACAGGTGTAATAGTTTGGGGAGCACATTGAGACTATTTTTCTACTGATAGGAATAAGCTTTTTTATTATTCATTTTTTAAATCAATGAAAATAAGCTATAATTAGGTTTTTTTTTTTTTAATTATACTATTTTATTATTTTTTATTTAATTAATAATTCTAATAATAATAATTTATTATTAATCAATAGAAGCATGTTAAAAGATTTGAATCCTTTTTAAGACCTTCTTGGCTTGCTGCTGCTGTTCCTCAGGGGTGGGACAATGGGGCCAAAGTCCATGTGTGCCGCCCTAATAAATGCTTTCAAGTTGGTTATCTGGCAGCGCTTTCTGCTATCTGAGTATGTGCGATGGTACATCACATCCACTACAAGGTAAATAAACATAATTTGAGGTCAGAAAGGCAAAGGTTTAGGAGAGGTGAGCCAGAGGTGAAGATCTGTGTAAGAAGAATGGGAGGGTAGTGGGCAAGAGTGGTCGCTTTCCTAACAAGTGTGCTAACAGAGTTACAAGACGGGTCCCAGGACGGATCGAGGGAGTTGACAAATGCGTAATGAGAGAGGATGAGAGCGAATAGAGTCCTTTATATTGGGCTGGATGGGCTGTGGAGGAGGAGTGAGGAAAGCAGCACGCAGCCTTGCCTGCGAGGTGACCCTTTACAAGGCTTACATCGTGGCCCTAATGCAATTAACACCAGGGAGTGTGGGGTTAAGACAAGGTTGCTGCTGGTGTGGCCACGGCCTAGGGCTGACAGCGAGAGAATGAAATCGGCCTGGAATTGAATCGGGGGAGAGAGGTGATAGCTCCCCCGGGAGGGCTGACACTAGGTACACAGAAAGCCCAGAGGACTGGAAGCTAGGCAAGCCAGGTCACCATGACTAACGTTGCCTGCCCAATCCACATTACAGCAACGTATCGCTCTCACCTGAGTGGGCTGCTGGGCTCTGTCCAGCCCTTAAAGTCGTCTGGCTTCATCTGTGTGTTTTTCAATAACGACAGCGAGCAGTACCGGTGAGAAATATGTGCACTATGGGGCATGACATTTGGAGGCCAGTACAACGGTTACAAAAATGGATTCAGATAAATGCCGTACAGCCAAAATAGTGTAATAACTGGAATACAATATTAGATATTTGCTTCCTCACAGCTCTGCTATAACCCAATATATCTTATCAGAACATTTCTCAAGCGCAGTCTTCGTTCCGATAAGTGAACACAGCTCTGCCTTATGGTAGATAATCTCTGGGAGTGAGATATGATCGCAACTGACCACTTAAACCGAGCAAGGCCCTTTCACTGCCATAATAACCAGCAATTTTGTGGCTCACATCTATCAGTGTGTATATCGACCTGCCACCGCTTTGGACACAGATGCTGGGGCTATTAGCCCCTTTTGTTTGTTTTGAATGAGAATAGAAAAGGAATTGGCTCATTTTGATCTTATTGTCGGTAACTCTACCTCCCTTGTGGCAGAGACAAAAACCAATCTTAATCTGGTTAGAGAGACAAGATCAGCTTTTCTAATGCTTTTGAGGGACAAAAAAAATCTGGTGACAGATAATAATGTAAATGGAGGAATGGGTTTGAAAAGCCGGCCACAACTATAGATTCTACTGCTGTGGCTCCAGCCAATGCATTAAAGGGGCCTATGATTGCTTTGAAATTTATGGCAGATGTAAGTGTATTTGATTGATAGGACTGTTTAAGAGCGACCTGTACAGCCATTTATTTCATTTGTAAAGAGCGGCAGAGATCTTAAAACTCACTGAGTCTGAGGGAAGGAACTGAGCTGTATTTCCACAGAAAATCTTTTTTTTTTCTCAATCTGAAAGTTGCCATGTTTTTCAAATTTTTGCACAACGATTCTGTATACTGGGACAAAACATGTTACAAACATCATGAAAAAAAAGTTTATGTATTAAATCATTTTAGATTAATTTGTTTTTAAGATTTGCAATTTCCTTTAACATATTTTATACTAGTGAAAATTCAATGAAAATGGGATTTGTGTTAAGAACATTCTTTTTATCACCACTGATTCATTTAGTAGAAAGTATATATATATTGCTATTTAAATAAATTATGGAAAGTAAAATAAAATTGTCCCATTTCTCAAGGATCAGGTAGTTTATGAAGTGAAGTTTATTTTACCTTCACATTTTGGGTTTGTATATGTATAGTACATGTGTGTAGATGGCTCATGAGTTGTGTCCAGCCTTGAGCTCAGGAGAGAGAAACTCAATCTGCTCATTGCCACATCCTGTGTCCTTTGCAGCCTCTCTGTAACGAGGTGCTTTGACCTCTATCATATCACTGTGCTCAGATGACGTGTGTGTGTGTGTGTGTGTTTGTGGTGTGTGTAATATTCCCGCAGCACTGGACTCAGTCACATTGGTGGTTTTTGGTGCTTTGCAGTTCAGAAAAATTTATTTTCTTGTTCTCAAACACACACACACACACACACACACATGGACACAAAAACTCACACCCAGCGGTGCTAAGTAGCTGTGAGTAATAGTCATGCTTTGGCAGGCAGCTGCTGGCTCTTGTTTACATGATAACTGATTACCCTAATTTTGAGAGGAGGGCTGATAAATAGTGTTCCCATCTGACAACCTCTTTCACATCAGGGGCGATAATACCTTTTTGATTATTCAATAAATAACCCATAATTCGACATTGATTTGACTGTGAATGTGCCGTTGGGGGAGGGGGGGGGGGGGGTGGCGGTGGGCATGTGCTATTGACCCTTTGTGGTCAGTTCCACACCGACCACTGGTCACTAAAGGTCAGCGCCCTGCACCCTGTATCCACTTCAGCCCTTGCTGATCTGATTAGTATAGGGCTCATCCGTTCGCCTCCCTTCTTATTAGAAAATCGTACTCCTTGCTTAATGGTTTCCACTTAATAACTCGTAGAATTATCCAATAGCTCGCGACAAGCGCATTACATTGACAGGTTTACTGGGAGGTATATTGAAATTTGGCTGTGCTGAAAAATGGTTTGTTGTTGGAAAGCATCATTGCAGGGTCAAGCACTGATTCACTTAGTCAGTCGTTTGGATTGTGTATCATTTTCCCCATGTAGCCATCGGTGGTCATTGATGCAGTTATTGGAGTCTTCCTGCTCCAGATATTGGAGTATTGATCAGCGAATGTTTTGCCTTCTGTCCATTCTCTTTTCATTTATATGCAGAGCAGATGCCCTATGCTGTGAGTCTTTAGATTCCCTCCAGTGTGTTAAAAACTCAAACCCCTCCTCCTTTATGACATCACTCATTCTGACAGTCTCTGCCATGGGTATCTACGGGAGAGTGACAGGGAAAAGTAGGCCTTATATTTTAGAAGTACACCAACTGGCTTTCCACAGCAGATGCAATGCTGGATTTGGCCTATTAAATACCTTCTCTCAATTGCCTATTATTTCCCCCAATAAAACCGGTGCAGACTGCATGATTTCTTTTTCCCTCCAAGTCTTTTTGTTTCTGAAAACATGCTTCAAATGCAACACAAAGGGCCCTAATGAAGTGAAACGTTTGATCTTCCAAATAAAAAACAGACCAGGGATGGGGTACGGCGCTCAAGAATTGTAGCGGTTCATCGTAGGTGTGGAAAGTCAGTCTTTAAAAAGACCAATCTCCGCTTTTCTAAGACTGGCCAAAAAAGCCCAAGCTGCCTCCCTACCCTCAGGCAATCGTCAGCACTCTTATTATGAAGTGAAGTGATGTGAAGGCCAAGTATGGCAACCCATACTCGGAATTTGTCCTCTGCATTTAACCCATCCAAGTTAGCACACACACAGTGGGAGCAGTGGGCAGCCATTCACTGCAGCGAGCCAGGGAGCAATTGGGGGTTAGGTGCATTGCTCAAGGGCACCTCAGTCGTTTTCTGCCGGTATTGAGAATCAAACTCGCGACCTTCGGGTTACAAGTCCGACTCTCTAGCCATTAGGCCCCCTAAATTATGTAATTACTAAGAGCTGAATTCACTACAGCACTGGACCCCAAGCTCAGTGGCTTCTACTTTTAGATCCTAACACCAAATGAGGCCAAAAGGTAAACTCATGCATATTATGCCCATATAAAGTCAGCAGCTACAACAATTACTTGACTATTACTACAAATATTCTTAACTAATAGTGTTCATATAGTAATTCAGCATTTACTGAATAGCCATTGTGAGGACAGAATGGTAAAATTATAGCAACATTAATCAGATTTAAGTTTGGTTAGTTGGTTTATTTATTTTTAAAATCTGTTTAATTTCAAACTTTACTTTGATTTTTAAATTTAGTTTTTAAATTGAATTGTAAAAAAAAAAAAAAAAAAAGTATATATATATATATTATATTTTGGCAGTTTTTATGTACCTGGCCTGTTAGTGCTTAAACAAACATTCAAAAAGACAATTTAGCTTGCTGGCTCACCAGTATAGAAAAATATATCATGTAAATATAAATTTATAATTTATATATATATTTTTTTTTTATTATATAATATTTTGTGTCATTTTTGAAACTGGTAAACTAAGATAGCTTCCATTTGTCTTTTTGAATGTTTTTTTTTTTTTTTTTTGGCACTACCAGGTGAATTATGTTGGTATAGTTTAGACTCTCCATGATTATATTTATATCTGATTGATTATTGTAAGCACCGAATAACTGATTATCATAATAGCTGCTCACATCAGCCCTACGAAAGTCACACAGCTGCTTCTGAATGAGAAGAAAAAGCTAAAAGCTCTCCTCCTCCTCTCAGTAGACAGTTTCCCCACAGGAGGAAGTGAGAGATAGAGACAGATGACAGAGGCTGGGGCAGAAAGATGATTAAGAATTACGATCATTTTGCCTCACTTTTGCATGTTGGGGGAAAATCATTCCATTCATAATTTATAACCTCAATTACTATTAATAAAGAGATATTTCAGTGGGCGAGAATGGCGGGGGACAATTACATGTAAAGTGGTATTAACATTCCTGTTTGAACATTTCTAACCTCCATTCCTCAGTAAGGCTAATAAGAAGAATGACTCCCTTGACTTCTCCCTGAAATGATTGTATTGCTATGATATTCTAATCTATTAGCCTCTGTGTAATGTATTGGCCCAGATAATTGGACCCATGGTGACGAGGAAACTCTGAGCTTAGACAGAAAGTTCTACAGTGAAATAGGGTCAGAAGACATCGTAATGAGATTGAGATTAGGAAAGAATATATTTGTGATTCTGGTTATTTGATTGGTGATGTAAAGTAGTGCTGTTACTTTTAAAGTAAGGTAAAAGTAAATCTTGAATTTAAGGTAAATTGCTTCCATGACATCATGGTAAAGAAAACCTTCAAATATCATTTCTTTTATAAAGCTTTGAGTCAGGCCCCCTAATATTAGCTATTATTTCCATCCGTCGGTTCTGTGTGTATCATTAAGTTCTGTCGAGTTGACTGTTTCTGTTTAGTGCACTACTCCATGCTGGCTACAGGACTGACACACTTGGCACACCTCCTGGAGCTCCATTAGACACCCACTTACAGGCGCACACACCCCTGGCTGACGGGACTTGCACCTGGGCATCATGTCTATGGGGAGCCACTTCATTACCTGTGTGCCAGGTGTCCAATGCCATTGTGCAGAGAGCATCGGGAGGCCCTTCCCTCCATTATACGGAGTAATCATTGATTAAAGAAAAAGACTGAGGAGTCGGAGATCGTAAAGAGCTTGTAAAGCGTTCGGCATTCTAACCACCGCTGAGTCTATCAGGTATGGCGCCACGTGCCTTTTCCCAAGGCTACAAATATAATAGGCGGTTTACTCTTGCTTTTCCTTTTCTAGGAAATGTTTAATGGCTGCTTCATATAAAAAGTATTCGGTACTCGTAAAAGGTTCCAGATTGACAGCTTTGCAGCTGAAGCGTTTTCTTCTGTGCTTTTCTGTCTCAGGGGGCGGCTGTAGTGGTGCTTTAACAGAGCATCGGGGTCTCGTCACTGTGCGGAGATGACATCTTGTGTTCCCTGCTATCACTTCGGGGCATCAGTCCCACCCCCACCTCACCCGCTATGACTCCCAATTGTTTGTGGGGCGACCCCCTCAGCATGTGGCAACCTTTCTGCCAGCTGTGCTTTTCCACTTCAGACGGTGGCCGTCTAATTCCCACCTCACTTAAGAGAGACGACGGGCATGATGTAACTCCCATTGAATTTCAATTGCTGCGTTCTCACTCCACAAAAAAAAAAAAAAAAGCACACACAATGCATCGCCCACTTACGGGCACCCATTTCTGATAAGTTCCCCCTCCTTCGACCCCAATGTTCAGGCTTTGCCAGGCAGGGGCTAATAAAAGCAGACTTCAATGAATGAAGCCCACCACGGGGTGCCTTTCTCACCACGCCCGCATATCTGGTTTGATTTTGGAGAAATGACTGAATTCCTGCCGTTGGAAAGCTCAGTGGAACATGCTCAAACTCTATTAAAAGCTGGGTGGGGTGGAGTTGGGGTTTAGAGATGGATGGGTAGCAGTGTGTTTAGCAAGGCTTGTCTGGGACAGCATACAACAGTGCAACAGGAATTCCCTATGATCAAATGATGGAGGACAGAAATAACACAGACTCAGAAAACTGTGGGTAAACAGGCGTGTCATCTCTTTGACCTTCCTGTCTCTGACCACCACTGTTTATCTCATAGCGAACAAATACCGCAGTCAGGTCAACAGTAGGGATGGGAATCGTAAAGAATCCAACAATTCAGGTTCTGGTTCCATCTCCTCTTTTTAACGATCCTGGTTCATAAACAGTTGCATTACTTGTTATTTTTAATATTAATCATTATATTAGGATAGGACAATATTTGGCCAAGAGACAACTATTTGAAAATCTGGAATCTGAGGGAAACATTGGGAAATTCGCCTTTAAAGTTGCCCATTTATGTTCGCGATTGTGCTGCATTCACTCACAAAAATAAATGTTTTATATATTTATGGTAGAAAATGTACTAAATATCTTCATGGAACATGATCTTTACTTAAAACAGACAAAACGCATAATGTGTATCTTATGTTGTCATATGAAGAACTAGTCAGTAATTACACTGATTTATGTTTCACAGTTGTAAGCTGTATATGTTTGATTCACTAAAAAGAACCAACTCATTTAAGTCATTTGTTAAAGAATCAGATTACATTGGTTGCTCTGAATGCTTTTGACCTGTTTTTTTATTGCTTTTCTTTTATGTGTTTAAATATTGTGTGCATTTGATTCAGTAATGGAGTCTTACACTAAAGGTTACCACCATCATCTCTGTGCCATTACAGACTGACGCACGTCTCACTCGTTTAATGTGAATGACTCAGAACCCCTATCCAGAACTTCTCAGCATTTTCCTTCGGCACATACCGGGCCAAAGTTCTTTCCCATTTTGTCCAACATCGTTTTGAGTCAAACACAATATTTCTAAGTGCGGCTTTACAAGGCTCTCATGTGCACCCAGCTGGCAAAGAGAAACAAAGAAAGCGGGAACAATCAGAGGGAAAGGGGGGAAAAAAACTTCTTTAAAATAAACCTGAACTGCCGTGACAAATTGAAGGGGTTTGATTGTTTTTTGAGAAGATTACAGAAACAGCACTTGCATTGTTTGGCTAATTTTTGCACTTGTCAGACCATCCATCCACTCTTGACGGGTTTCATAGGGATTTTGCTGCTTTGACCGTGATATAAAACTGTCATAATTTATTTGAAACACTAAAGGAGAAGACCAACATTAATCACCCTTTCTTGTTTATTAAAGCAATAAAGATTTCACAGAGTGCTTTATTACCGGTGCCAGATTGGGAAAAGGCAGCCTTTTGTAAGGGGGCTAACAAAGACAAGAGCCCATTACACCATCAGAGAGAGAGAGAGAGAGAGAGAGAGAGAGAGAGAGAGAGAGAGATGGAGTCATGGAGAAAGAGAGAGAGGGGACCAGGACAAGCCAGGCTTGTTCAGACACAATCTTTATTGTGTTGTCAGAATGTATGACATCATCCTGACCTTTGATCCCAGGCGCTGCATAGTGCTGATTGGACAAGTCCATCTGTATTGACTTCCTCTATACTGCTGATCTAAGGAAGGGTCACACCTGAGCTGAAACGCAGACTTGTGTTTAGCAGTGCTCACAGTGACAATGTTCAGGTTCGACTTTGGAAAGATCATCCTCCTGATGATACACGCGCTCATTCTGTATCTTTATCTCTAGACAACAGCTCAGTCAGGTGATCAATAACATGATTAATAACATCTGGCATCTCCTGAGGATCTCGCTGTTGGTTCATATAGATATTTACACAGGGGCCATTTGAGTCAAGGACACTGGAATGATGACCTGAGAAGCCTTACCTTTGACATTGAAGCTTTTTTATATTCAACTACTAACAAAACAATATTTGGAGACTAAAGAGATGCATTTTAGATCAATTTAACTAGTCAGGGGGAATTTTTAAAGGCATGCATGGGAATATTCTTACACCGATGCTCACATCGCTCATAAATTCCCCCAAATCTCCATTTGGCTTTGAATAATATGATCTTAATTATTATTTTTGCCCTGTATAACATAATTCTAGGGTGTAATGATTTTTTTATGCCCCTGACATATTGTTTGGAGGGTGACATAAAACTCTGATGACATGTGACATTTGGAAAAGGTCACCCCGCCCATCCTTGCTCATGTCTGTCTTCATAACACTGGCACTTGTCATATTGAAGCTGGCATTGGCAATCTTTGTCTCACAGGAAACCCTCTGCGCTGTTCTTTTCGCTGGTCTCAGTTGTTGCCAGGCCTGGTCTTTTTTCTTCTTCGTGTGTGGTAGAAGGGAAGGAGAAAATTGTCACAGAAGGGAAAGAGGAACCAGATCACTCCCCCTCGGGGGTTCCTGGGGGGCCACAAACAGCATGTCTGAGCCCAGTTTGCGAGCACAGAATGACAGGGAGAAGCACTAATACTAATGTGGTAAATAAGTCAGAAATGACTAGGAAAGGGAGGAAGAAGGCATGATGGAGGTCCGGTACGCTGAGCGTAATGACACAAATGGGAGGATTTGACAAGGGCTGATCTGCCTGAATTAAATGAAATTGCGTTGTTGTTGTTGTTGTTGTTTTTTGTGTGTGTGTGGGTCGTGATTTAGAATCTGTCAGCACGATACAACCCACAGCACATTTATAAAATTGTAAAAAGAATACAGTAAGCATTGACACATTCATTTACAGGGTTCCACTTATAATCATCTTTAACATAATAATCATATACTATTTTGTCGTTAAATATTTTTATTTAATACATTTTAATATATTATTTTTTGTTTCAAATTATATTACAACATAATTTTAATTTTTTCTAAAACAACTTTTTTAACTTCTCCATCTTTAGACTGCATTTTAGATTTTTTTGTCATCCTAGTCATTATTTTTCTTCCTGTCATTTTCAATCATAGAGTATAAATTATAAGAAAAATCTGAAGCATTATATTATATTATATTATATTATATTATCAAGTATATTCATACAAATTTCAAGTATTATTTTCTAACATTAAAACTGCATTGTAGAATTGTATTTGCAATGTCATTTTTATCCTTACTGTCAGTCTTCTCATATCCACCTGCCTCTTTCGATTTCTGTTCTCTTTTATATTCATTTGCACTGTTTCATCATGCTGTGATGATACGCTTTTACCATTGCTGTTTGAAATTACCCTTTTCTGGCAACTGAATTCTATGGTTTTAAAATGGCTGACCTCTGATCTATGTCTGTTAAGTGGTGTTTTTTGAGTAGGGCATTGCCTCACAGAGGACATAAAATATACATTTTTATGCACATAGGGGTCCCAGCTTTGTGGTCGTAAATTATAGTTGGGCCCAGCTCTCCCACAGTGCAGTGGGCCAACCCTAAGCAAGGTGGAGCTGTGGGACGGACAGGGCAGGATGCAACAGGGTGAGAGGCAGAACTCTGGGTTTCTGGAATGGTGTTGTCCGCTCTAAGGGGTGGAAAGGCCACAAAGTGTGTGTGTGTGTGTGTGTGTGTGTGTGTAATGTATGGGCTATAACACTTAGTGCCCATGCCCTGACAGCTTTAATGGTGATGGCCATATTATAGAGAGTGTGCAGAGAGTAAAAGGCCTGCTTTATGGGGAATGCCTGTAACGGTGGAGGATAGCAAGGACAGTGTGTGTATGTCTTACCTGTATCTATCTGCACTGTTTGTTCCATGCACGAACACGCATAATCTGTATTTGACACAGTTGCTCTGTTCCAAAACCTAGTAAGCTGCATTTTAAGGCATCATCTGATTTATCAATATTAAATATCTTAATCTTAGTTACGTATGTTGCCTCCTAAAATGCAGAATTTAAATCAGTATTGAAAACAATCCCAGAAATCATTGTGACGAAAACACAAAGGGATGGCGGATGATGTGAGACCATTTTTTATATATTTCATTTAAAGGGATAGTTCACCCAAAAATGAAAATTCTGTCATCATTTACTCTCCTTCAAGTTGTTTCAAACCTGTATGAGTTTCTTTGTTCTGCTGAACACAAAAGAAGATATTTGGAAGAATGTTTGTAATCAACAGATCTCGGTCCCCATTGACTTCCATAGTAGGAAAAAAATATACTATGGTAGTCAATGGGGACCGAGATCGTCAATGGGGAAATGAGACGTTTGATTACAAACATTCTTCCAAATATCTTCTTTTGTGTTCAGCAGAACAAAGAAACTCATACAGGTTTGGAACAACTTGAGGGTGAGTAAACAATGATAGAATTTTCAAGGGGGGTGGCTGGGGTGCTCCTGTAGCTAACCTTACACAATGATTACACATTTTTCAATTTTACCTTTCTATTCTAAATAACTGGATAGAAACAGCTAGAAACTCCTTCAAAAGTACCACTTTCGAGCTAATAGCGGCTGGTGACTTGAGTGCTTATGTCGAGCTATTAGCGGTCTGTGTTAGCTTTGCCTTGAATGGTTTCTGTGCAAATTTAAACAGTCGTAGGAGCATGGCTAATAGTTTTTATATTTATTAAATACATAAATAAACACACATACATTTAGCTAACATATGCTATGCATGTGCATTATCACCTCTGTGATTTGCATTCACTTCCATCAATTCAATGCTAATGATCCCTCACTTAATCAACGCACTTTAGCTATGTTTGTTATTCTTTCTAATGTTATGTCAGGGGAATGTCCTTAAACACTAATCAAAGAAATATCATTCCTTCTCTTCTCTTCTCTTCTCTTCTTTTTAAAGAACATCAAAAGATGTGCTTGAGCCATTCTCTTGACTATTTTTAACAGCGGGAAAAATGGCGAAAGCTTTCTTGACTTGGAGTTCTGATTGGTCAGTCGCTGTTATTTATAGTTTATTAATTATTTGTAGATAATTTTGATATTTAATTTGCATGATAAGTTTTACATAATACACAACACTTTTAATGGGATGGTGGTTAAGAGGGTTCAACAAGGGGGATGTCACTCCCTCGCATCCTAACTCAAATTAAGCCCTGGCCATTGGTAACGTTTCATAATCTAGCAAGGATGCTTTTATAGGTATTAGGCCACATTTACACATAGCCGGGTATTTAGAGAAACTAATATTTCTCCCCCTCCGTTTTCAAAAATAACATCGTGCACACAACCCGCATAAATACGCTGTCGAGCAACATCATAACTATGCCAAACCTATGGGCGGCAGTGTAGGGAGAAGGATAAAGCCATGCAAGCCAATCAGAATCCTCAAAATCGACAACAACGAGCGACTTCCAGTTCCTTTCAAAACAACAGCGAGGTTCGTTTGTGTGGACGACAGACAGCGAAGCAAATGCAAACAGGCCAAAAGCGTTTGCACAGAAGTAAAAATGAGTACCACCTTAACAGCATCCATGATCAAATGGTAGCCAAACAAACTCTAAACATAGGGCGCTTACTTGACGTAAGCATTTTCTGGCGCATAATGTGACGTTTGAGAACCTAAAACCCCGTTTCTCCCAGTTGACACGGCAACACATAACCGGCATTTTCAGAAATCTCCACTTTGGCCGGAGTTTTTAGAAATAATCGTTTTCTGGGATAAAAAGGGCGTTTTCGTGTAAATGACAGGCCAAAACGCAGGGAAATATCTGCGTTTTCCCATCGTGTAAACGGGGCCTTAGACAGCAAGGCAGCTTACTAGGATTTGAAACAAAGCTATTGTGTATGTAAAAGAGAGCAACTACGGCTCATACGTTTGAGCTAATGAGGAACAGCTGTAGACTAATGAATCAGGATGGGTTTAATGACCGCTGCTTAAGGCAAACTCTTCACCTGGGGAAACTCTAGCAGCAGAAGCTCTGCTACTCACTGAGGGAAATGTGATCATTTTCTGTGGTGGGGCAGTTGAGATTGAGTGACTCGCCTCTGCGAGGTGTCTGTTCGGTGGCTGCTCCTCGCTCCCTCAGTGTTGTGTGGCCTGCCTTCTTCACTTCACATGCTCACTGTTATTTAATCCTGGTTTTGGTGCGGATGCCGATTTCAAAGTGGCAGTGTGAGAATGTTTTCAAAACGTGTCTGCGGCATCATAACCTCGGTTTCCTGTAAGGAGACCCCATGCCTGTTCTTTCTTACCCTCCTGAGCAGGGCAGGCAGCCCAGACTACAGCACCACCTGGCCGGCCGTTAGCCTGAGGAAGAGGCCCTTTGGTAATGTGGTTTGAGTGAGCTAACGGCACGAGCCTACCACAGGTACGCCTCTTCCTCCTTATTGCTTAACAACCATCCATCTCCTTTTTGACCGATGATGTACTGCACTGTAGTCTGAAGGAGTGCCTCAAGGCTACGTCCTCTACTCTCACAACTTTCAAAATGTCTTAATATAAAGCCCTTTAAAAAATGCCATCAGCTGTCAACATGTCTTCACTCACCTACAGGACCTTACTTCATGCCAGTTTTCACCGAACTGTGCTTTTCGCACTAGCTGAAACTTAGTACCACAGCCTACCCTTGCCTGTCAACCTGACAGAAACTGTCCCTCAGTCTTGACCTTTCATATATACTTACGTTACGAGTGACAGTTGCTGGTGAGCCTGAGCTTGCGCTGTTTTCAAGCAGTCTAATATTTCCTTGGCCTTTTCTCCCATTATCCCTGACCTTCAGTGGCGCTATGCACCAGTTGTTGATGCAGATGTCACAGAGCATTGTGGAGAAATGTCATCAGGAAAATGTCCCATAGACTGATGAAACTGGAGACGTGCCGCATGACTTCCACATAAACTCTCAGTATATGCAAAATGAGACGTTTAATAGTTAGGGTTTAAAAATAAATTTTGTGAGGAGCTTGTTTTTCTAGTCATGTCAGTCAAAACATAAGGATCACCCAATTACTTTCATTAATTATGCCGTCCAAAAGGAAAATGTGGAGCTTTTAATTATATTATTCTTAATAATAATTTATTATGCATTTATTTATTTTGGTTTTCAAAATAATTTTAATCTTAAGAGAAATAAGAAAATGTAAGTTTTAATGTAATACTTATTTTACATTTCCTTTTTCTTTTTTTTATCCTCCGTAAGTCCTCTGACTGACCTTTCTTGAATGATTCCCACTAAACGAACAAACCTAGCAGCACTGAACTACCCCAGCCTTACTGTTGCTCCAATAACCCTAGTTTAGGCTGCTACAGCTGTTAGTATGCAGTGATTGAGGGCTTAAGAGAGTTTAGGCCAAGAAGTCTCTTACTGTCAACAGTCTAAGCACTTGAGTCTGGAGGAGAGTACATTCATCTCTCTCTGTAAATAAGAGTGTTTTGAGATTTGTGTTTCACAGGGACCAGGCCTCAGGCTCTGTCGGAGTGTCACATTTTACACTGCTGGAAAAAATTCCACTGTCTGTTTCACATCTAACTCTTAGGTAAGAGGTTGGTGGTGATCATTTTTTTCAGCCGATTATACGGTATTGTGAGAAGGACAGCATTAATTTGTTAACTACAGTGGACATATGTTATTTAAAGATCGTCTGTGTTGTAAGTTAAAAGACTTGGTGTAAAGGGATTAAACAGCATTGGTCTTGACTTTAGGCTTTTTTTTCTTTCAAGGGAAATTGGCTGCTAGTCTGCGGATGTCATAGTCGCTGTTCCTGATAAGCAGCATGTGATTGATTGATTTTTAGATTCTCTTTTGACGTCTGGCATGCACCCCACTGCTTCTTTTAATCTAAGATAAAAATGGGCTGATGTCTTTTGTTTGCGGTGGTGAGGTTAGAGCCTGCCTTTTATTATTTGGCAATTTAATGTGACAGGCGATGGTGGCTTTTTTGTGTTCGATCAGTGTGTTCAGATGAATATGAATGTCTTAAAAGTATTGCCTGGTTATGACAAAGCCTAATATACTTTAATGAAATTATCCCCTCACAAAATCTTCAGTTAGCCTCACACTTCTATCTCTTTTTTCTCTCCGACTTTGATTTCTAGGTATTTATTTGTTATATCCACCCGTGCCAATTCAAAATAAGCATCTGTGCTGAATATAATAGAGATCAGATGATTTAATATTTTGTATTTGCAAACATACACATCGCAATCATACAAAAGATATATTCATTAATTAATTAATTCATTCATTCATTCATTCATAGATGATTGAGGTGTCACAACTTGGATACCTGCCTGTGTTCAGCAGAAACACAGAAGACATACATTCTTATCAGGTGACGGGAGTCCGAGGGAACACCAACCCTCGGTCCTGTCCTAATCTTGTTTGTCATTGCTAAATGAGCTGGCCCTGCTAGGTGTGTTAGCGTCTAATGAATTTACAACCTGATATCAGGAGGCCTAAGACTGGCAGGGGTCATAAAACAGGAAGGGAAAAAGGCAGTAATTAACATTTATTAGCTGGCTTGTCATCTGTGCTGGTTGGTTGGGGAGTATGGATAATATTGTGGTGATCAATTAATTTTTAATCATCTCTACAGAGATTATGAAGACTACATATGAACTCCAGACTGGCTGGAGTCTGTCAATAAACAGGGCATGGGTCATTCTGCAATGCGTCAAGAGTGTGTATGTGTGTATGTGTAAATTAGACTAAATACCTATCAACACACACCTCTTGACTAATACACTTTAACCAACTCTCTCCTTAAGCAGAACACACATATGGATTTGACGTCACACATTTTAATGGCTTTCCCCTTTGAAAGTATTAAGTTGTCACATATAACTGCTTAAAATGTCCTAAAGTTAGCTTTGAAACATGCTTTTTCAATTGGGACAACATCCCTTTTGAGTTTTACATGCTCAAAAGACTATTTGTACTGTACTTAGATAGCAGGAAATGACTGTTGTTGAACATGGAGGCAGCTTTGGACCTTTCCCCCTGCATTTAGTCTCTTGTGGTGTGTGAAGAAAGAGGCTAATGGGTAATAGATACCTGACTAATGCCCTTCTGAAGAAATAGAGATAGATGGACAAAAACGGAGGGGAGAGAAAACTTGCCTCTGAGTTATGAAGGTGTACCCAGGGGGTTAATTCATCGCAGGCGCTTCTCATGCCAAGCGGTAGCTGATAGTTAAAAGTTAATACATTTATTGCCCGAGAAGTGCTCATCCATCAGGAGCAGTTTGTTTCTGCGGCTCGTTGAAGGCACAGTGTGGGCAGGGCTGGATTCCCGATGATAAATGGAGTTGGTGTTTATTCTGGTGCATGTAATTTTGTGTTTATTTGTTGGGTTTTAGGTGACTGTGATGTTCAGCACTGTTGACGAAGCAAATAAAATCTGGATTCTGTCAGATGGGGTGGAAGTTATTCATAATTTTTTAAGGGTTGTATCCGGCTATTTATCTACCATCATTATAGTCTCTACCATTTTTAACTCTCTCAGTCTGTTAGTGTTGTAAAGTATCCGGCCTGTCTGGAGGTTTGTAGTGTTAATGGCTCAAGGTCAGGGCCATAAAATGGGGGACAGAAAGGGTAGAAGCAGTTTCTTGGGGTGGATAAGAAGGGTTCAGAGCCTTAATGTGTGCCCTAATTCACAAGGTGAACAGGGCTTAACCTCAGATCCAGCTGTCAACAGGCTGCCACCATAGACCGTTTAGACCGTTTGGTAATTTTTTTCACAGAAGTCTTCATTCAGAGTGTTTTCTTTGAATACTGTATCTTTCATCTCCAGACATCTAAGTGTTGACACGAGATGCACAATCTGAATTACTCTGGCCACATGTCTTTAATTTTCAGTGTTTTCTCACCGTTGGCGCTCCCTACAGGTGGCTGGGTGTAACTGCGGCTTATTTAGTTTCAGGTCTCAGAGGCTGGTGTGTTTAAGTGTGTGGGGAGGGGGTCAATCACCCTATTTTGGACCAGCCACCGCCCTCCACCAGTCCACAGCTGTGGGTCTGAGCCGTGCCACCTTCCTTAACATAATGGGGCCCTTTGACCACAGAGGGCAGATTGACACAAAGAGCCCTGCGTGCCGTACACTGCAGCACAATGCCATTGTTATCATATGCTGCTGAAAGCAAAGACCTACTCCACTATTTGTCATTTTCAAGTGTCAAATGATTGCATAAAAAGTCTTTAAAAAGACTTAAAAAGTCTCTAAAAAGACAAAAAAAGTATTTTATTTACTTGTAATTTGACTTGCATGATATTTTTAGATGTAGACTGTATTTTATGAACGAAACAGAACAAGAACACCACAGTAAGATGCAGTAATTTTTACTGTTTCTTGCTGTTGAAACATCTCATGTGTGATCAAATCATTTAAGATGTATTGATTGATAGATTGATTGATTGATTTAGTAATTTTAAACTTAATCTAAAAAAAAAAATTCTCCCCCAAATTGATGGAGAAAATGTGAAAAATGTCTCATAATGTCTAAAGGCCTGTTCACACCAAGAATGATAACTATAGTGATAACTATATTAGTGTCCACGCAAATGGAGGATAACAGTTTTTTTCGAAGTGCGCATGTGCAGTTATTCCGTCTGCTGCTTAAAATGCGCGAGCTCTATAAACTTGGATTCTGGTTGGCTGTCAACGTTTTTATCGTTCTTTTGCTGGTATCCAACAACATCGTTATTCTGTGTCGTTATCCAACAATATTGTTCTTCCAACAATTCCAGTGATATAGTTCTTCCAATGATTCCAATAATATCGTTCTTCTTTGGCGTTATTGTTGCAATGTGCACTTCCTTATTCTCATAGAATTAGAACAATTATTTAAACTTTATAGTTATATTTATCGTCTTTGGTGTGAAGGGGCCTTAATACTGAGCAGATATATGCAAATAATATATTGCAAAAGCATCTTATCCTGTATTGTGTGTCATATCTGGGTTGTATATTGTGTGAATGTGTGTACATATCTATTTGTGTATGTGTGCATGTGCGTATGCTTGTGATAAACGCATTGTTATGTGGCTGAGAGTGGCCCGTAATTCAGGCTCAGTGAACGTCCTCTCCTCGCTCGTGCCTCACAGGCCCCGGTAGACCTGTTGATGGGGCCTCTCTGTCAGCGCGCCACAGGAGTGATAAATGTCCCTTATCGGCATTGTCATTGTAATAGCCCCACAACAGGCCCGAGATGGGCGACTGGGCCAGAGTTATCGCCCCGCTCCTGCAGGGGAAGAATACACATCAAGCTGCCAATCACCCGGCCCGAAAATTGCTCTGAGATTTGAGTCCCCAGACAGCCAGCAGACTGCTAAAGCTCCCTCCCTCCCTCGCTCGCTGCTATTACGCTGCTCCATTGCTTTATTTCACCCCTTTTTTAATGCTTAAACTCCTAAACACCACCATCTCCTGTCAGTTCCCTCACAAGGTTTTTTTTCTCTCTCTTTCTATGTCTGTCGCTGTACCGTACTGGGAAGACACCAGGGTGCTGGAGAAAAAGAGAAAATGGGAGAGAGTGTGTGTGTTTTTGTGTGTGTGTGGGAGAACGTGAGATAGAGGAAAAGTAGATGATACAGGAGTGAGGAGGTTAGCAAGGGAATGCCAGCAGAACCGTTTCAGCCTCTTAATTTTCTATTGATCCTTGTGCTCCTGCTTTGAGTATCAGCCCTCCCTCCTCACTTGTTCACTTTGGTGTCTCCTGTTCATGACATCTCTGTCATCTCTTTCCTTCTTGTGTCTTGGAGCCCAAAATTAACTTTTTAGTCAGACCTGCTGTTAATGGGAGGGAATTTAAAAAGATTATAAGGCATAAATATTTGTCGCTTAATATTTGTAGATTTTTTTGTTGCATAATGTATTTTGTGCATTTTATATATATATATATATATATATATAAATAATGCAAAATGGTAAACATTCTCTAATACTCTATTTACTCTATATACCATTTTCTTGCATTTGGAGCTTTGCGAATATTCATTTTGGGCTCTGCTCATGGGGAAGCAGATACTGGGTGAGTAATGTCCATAAGGTTAAAGGTTAAACAGCCATCTAACCACTCACTCACACACCATAGCCAAGGGGTAACATCCCCCTCTGCTGTTAAAAGTCATAACATACTCCTTTATAAAGCTGATGGAGAAGCTGGTGATGTTGGACCCTAGAGATAGACATGGATAAGATCACTGTGGTGTCCACTGGTGGCTCGCTCATGTTTATGATGGAATCGGCCATGTCTGATTGAGGCATTCTCATGGAGGCTCTGGGGGACCCTTGAGGACCCCATGGTCTTTTCATATCGGGTGGCCTGAGGTTTGCCTGCTCTAAAACCCACTCCTCCAGATAACCATCTCCATGCTCAGCCCTCATTTGCACTATGGCCTTTATTAAACCCATCTGCCAGTTCTGCCCGCTGAGAGGAGAAACTGAAAGAGAGAGAAAGAGATATATGCCAGCTAAAGATACAGATATGGCTGCACTGTGGGAGGATTAGCTGAGTGTCGCCTGTCGGTGACAAGACCTGATAACAGCCTGAGACCTGTAATGGGCTTCGCCCTCACATGCAGGTGAGCTGTCAATCCATCAGACCTCCTGAAGAAATGAACACATCTGTTTCTGAAGTCACTCTTCAGAACTATGATGGTGAATTCAGAATTCCCAAAGTTGTGCTTCATTCTAACAATGTTGTTTACATTTGGGAAATGCAGTGGCCCCTAAAAGTATTTGGAAACTTAAGTTGACCTTAAAAATGTATGAACGTTTTCACATTATATTACAAAGTATCATACCAAGAACTACACAAACATTTAAATGATACATTTTTGTGTTTCACAGAAGAACGTTATTTAGGTTTGGAACAACATGAGGATGAGTAGATGAAGAATAAAAAAATAAAAAAATAGTGTGATTTAAAGTAAATACTTTAAGTAAACTTTTTAATACTTTCACTTGTTTGGGTCCACTGTATATAAGGGAGGGTAAGAGAGTGAGAGACTGAGTACAGGACTGACAGTAGCTTTGGAGAGGTGACAGGATAGAGTGATCGAGACCAGGCTGGGCAAGTCAGGCTGTATGCAGTTGTGCTGCTGTGCTGAGGATAAATCACAGCCCATTTATACTGAGAAACGTCTAACTAGCAACGCTCCTGTTAGCCTTCTGCTCCACTGCTGTGACCCCGTGCCATATTTCTGAGTCATACTCCCTCTGACAGATTAGTACACACACAAACACATATAAATGGATGCTGGTATATGTGTGACTGTGCAAGGGTGTGATATTAAATCACTTGGGTAGATGTGCTCAACTGTGTTCGCTCTGGGGCCTTCTGGGTAAAAAAAAAAAAGTATATATATATATATATATTAGATTACATTTGCCATTATCTAATGCTTACAAAAATCTTTAGAAATACTAATAATTTAATAACACAGTTAAATGTAATCTTTGGCAAATCTCAAAATAAATATTAATTTATATATTATACCTTTAAGTCTGTGAGTGTTTTGCCTGTATTATGAGCAAATGTCTCTGCTTAATAAGCATATTAAATAATGTTTTAATTAAAATCTAAAGGCTCAGTTTTGTGAGGGTTTAGGTTAGGGGATATTAAATATCATCAGCTCAGTAGTGAGTTTGCTTTTGTGTTCAGGGCAGCGGGATAGCTTTATTTCTCCCAATCTCTCCTGTGAAGCACAGGTGCCATGTTAACTGTTCTCTGAAAGTGAGAGGGAGAGAGAGAGGGAGAGGGAGGCTTAGGCTCTAAATGGTTTGTGGAATGGAGGTGTTAGCTCGTGTCAGCTCCTTGCTTTTGCTGACAGATGAGCAGAAGCTAGGAACAGGAAATCCCTGGCCCTAATGCCCAGAAGAGTGTGTGTTTATGTGTGTGTGTGTGTGTGTGTGTGTGTGGTTGAGGTAGAGATAGAGATAAATAGAGATGGCTGTGTTGTCGTATTGCAGGGTTAGACTCACAGCTCTCCGCTTTGGGCACAAGCTGCAGACAGGCAGACACAGAAGCGTCTCTGATGACAAATCAATCCACATCTCACTTTCTCCATCCCTCAAACTCCGTCTACACCAGAGCTGGAGCGACTGCGGCAGGAGGGCGAGAGGAGTGCCGCACTGAGGGCTTTAAGCAGGCAACAGAGACCGGAACTTCCTTTAGGGCTGTACTCCAACTGCCAAGTACATGAGAAAAGTGGCTTTTCGAACAGAAAATCAATTTAGAGTCATTCAATACACTGAGCTGTCGCGGGTGAGATTACAGCATGTTCACAGGTTCCATATTCAAATCACAGCCTCTGAGCCAAAGTCGGTTTCCGCACCAGGGCCATGACTACACCTCGGCGCTCAGCTCCATTGATCTGATCTACTGCGGAGGAGGCCAGCAGGTTAACACGTGTAAAAAGGAATATGTCTCATGCGCTTCGGGTCGAAGGAGGGGGAAAGAGGTTAACCGTTGCACGCGCTCTCAAAATGGCCCGGGAGCGTCCATGTCGCATGCGAAGAGTGAGCTCAGCGGCCAGAGCGTTTGGCGTATGCGGTGGTACTAGATATGATTGACGGTGACGGCCCGCAGCACTTTCTCTTGTAACTTTCAAATCATTAAGCCTTTAGTGTATCAGGCAGCTCTTTTATGACTTTTTTTTGTCTTGGCTCTTCCAAATTGCTGAAGCAGGATGTGTTGAGTCAGGGGCCAAGCAAAGGCTAACCAGAACAGCAGGAATCAGAAATGCCTGTGTAAGGTTACTGACACAGAATGTCCTAACCAGACGTGACGTGATAAACCATCAGAATGTTAAAGACCTTTCACATTGACGGAGATTTGCAAAGACAAAGCCATTTTTTTAGGTTGGCATGAAATGGAAATTAACCTTTCTATTTTCTAAACGCATCTTGTTGTGAACAATTCCTTCATGCAAATGTTTGTTTCTTATTTGAACTTGTAATTTATAATCAATGTCATAACTCGATCTTCTGGTGAAACAATAGACTTTCTAATGTCGAATGCCAAACTTCACCCTTTTCTTCATCCAATCCATTGCTTCCATCCAATCAACAACCAGTGGATAGAACCAAGTCCTCATCGTACATTTATTTATTTTTCCTTAATCCGTTTCACTCGGATTTATGTCACAAGGCAAAAGAAAAGATCTGTTGCTACTTCTGTTACATCAAGACTTGAATAAAAGTTTCAGATTTAAGGTGACACGAGTGACAGAACTTTATGCAAATGCACAGCATTTGATTGGTTATTTTGATGTTTTACACAGCATTTTGACTTTCATCATAGAAATAAAAATGATCTGACAATTGACTTTAGTACACATGCCAGCCTCATATGCTAATAAGACATCTATATTCATCTATAATATGAGATTATACAGGAATGAAAGGGAGTTGATGTGGAGTTGGCAGGCGATTCGTGTGAATGTGAGTTGTCTGTGTTTATGCATTCGACATTGTGTGTGTGTGTGTGTGCATTTGTAAGCGATGACAGGCAGGGGTGTTAACGCAGGCAGAAGTGGGGGGCGGTCGGTTATGACAGTTCCTGAGAGGCTCTATTCAGATGGACCTGCAGTCTAAATTCAATTAACTCCACTGGCTGCTGTTCTGTCACCATTAGTGGTAATTAGTTAAAACATCAGAGTATAAACAGTAAATTGGCTCTGGTAATTATTTCCCCCTCACAAGCATATGAGAGCAGGAAGGAAAAGAGAGAGAGAACGTGAGAGGGGCACACCGACGGCAGTGTACTGATGAAAAGAAACCTGTAGAGGTTATTGGTGGCTTTGTGCTATCAATTATGGTTAGGCATTATTTAGGAAACAGTGCTCATGTGTGTGTGTACAAGCCCACTAATGGACAAGCATAAAGTAGGCAGCACATGGCATCAGTTACAAGGCTGAGCACTCAGCGTGCAATATGCCATCTGGCCAAGCCTTTGTCTCTCTTTTGTTAATCTTTAGATATGCCCTTTCTTTATTACTTTTTTTTAACACAAAATCAAATCTTATTAAAAGCACTTTTTTGCCGTTTTATTATATAAACATTTGTTCAGGGCACACAAAGTATATTGTTTTACATTCATGCTTCAACACATTTCGAATGCACATTGTGTGAGTTAGCAATATTAGAATTAGCTTTTTAGCGAGTTTTAAAGCAACGTTAGCATCAGCTTTAGCATTCAATTTACTTTGTGAGTTTTTTTGCATTATTTATAGAATTATTATCATTCCTGTTCACTCGACTAGACATGCTGCCCTAATAACACAGATACATTGCAGAGACATCTTGATTTGTGTTTTCATCTGAAAGATTTTTTTAGAGCGTTTGCTAAGCTGCAAGACATTTCCTGTCAGATCTTAAATAGTAATTTAGAAAATGTCTTGAATATATGTATGCTTTAGAATTTATATAAAACTGCTTTTTAAAGATGTTTATCAAATATTTGTACACAACAGATGTTTTCCAGATGAGCACTCTAAGACCTTTTGGAGATGTTTGTGTTATGTCTGAGTATGCTGAGCACATAAGGACTGCTGAAATGACCTTTGACCTTCTGACCAGAATATTTTGGGCAGGTTCCTGGATCACCCATATTCAGTAATGGGATATGAGTAGCACAGTATGTGTCTTAGCACTCTCACTGCACATATAATTGGACATTAGGTATTTTGGTCGTTGACAAATGACCCTTAAATGCAAAAACTTTCGCCCACGTGTGCAAAGCCCAACAGGGATGATGTCCTCTGGGACTCAACCCTGCCCACTCAGCAAACATGGCCCACCTGTTCAGACAAACACATGATTTCATAGAGCTGCACAAATCCATCCATATTTAAGCAGATATGTGCCCTTCCCTGCCTCCTCTCAGTCACAAAGCCAGATTCGTAATGGTCCTTACCCCTTGGGAGGAGCAGGGGGTGCTGGGACTGAGGCTTTTGCCTTCGGTGAGGACTGTAGAGAGATAGAAAGAGAGGGAGAGCGAGCGAGGTAAGCAAGCTGGCAGATCTAACCCTGCAGTGTCACCCTCATTTCCTGGGTCAGCGCCTGGGTAATGGTCTATTAATTTGCTCCATTTTCCCCTGTGAGGCAAAACTCAATCTCCAGCCGTTTCACTCTGCTGTGCCATCCACAAGGTGATTGATTGAATAAACAGCTGTCACTACTGTGAGCGCTCACACCCACTGACACAAGTCTTATCCTGAACACCATACACTCAAACCAAACACACACACACTTACCACAATAAGACGCCTTCTCAACACTGTCCCCTCAAAGTAAACCCACATGCTCTCCAAAGCAAGCCACAGTCACTCTTAAACCTGTGCACACCATCTTCTCCGCACATACACCAGGATTGTGCAGCATTCAGAATTGAATCAATTCCTGAATTTGAACAAAGGCAGCAAACATTGCAATTTGAATGAAAGGAAGTAGAATTAAAATGATTTTAACTAGAAAAGCAAGACAAACTTTCAGTGTACAATACCGTTCAAACGTTTAAGGTTGGTAAGATTTTTTAAATGTTTTGAAATTAAGTGCTTACCCAGGCTGCATTTATTTGATAAAAAAAATACAGTGAAAAATAATAATATTGTAAAATATTGGTTGATTTGGTGCTCAAGAAACATTTTAATTATTATCAATTTTGCACTGCTTAATATTTTTTATATTAATATTAGTATTTTTGTGGAAACCATGACATTGTTTTCATGATTCTTTGATAATAGACAGTTAAAAAATGTATTTTTTAACATTATAAATTACTTAATACTGTAAATTTAACGCATCCCTGCTAAATAAAAGTATGAATTTCTTTAAGAACGTCTTTTAAACAGTGTAGTGTACCTGTGGCGCGTGACTAATTTAATAAAAATTGTATTCAAATTCACACTTATTAATTCTAATTTCAATTCTACAATTCTGTATTTTGCACAACCCTGCCATACACAGACTAGCAAAACAATTTCCCATCATGCCCTTTAAAAAGTCCTTAAAGTTGTTTGTGTGTTCTGATAATCAAGTCTCCTCCCCTCTGATGAGCACAGTTATGAATCTGGCCCTAAAACTGGCTTGCGTTTCCACATCACTGCCAGCACATCTCTGCACGCCCCGCACATATGCTGATTATACGCATCAAACCGACATCATCTTTAACCAAACACTCCTCCCCACTGAGAGAGAATGACAGAGTGATACCGACACAAAACCACTCCCCTCGTCCCACTCCTCTCTCAGGTGCTGATTGCATTTGCCTTTTTAAATGTGACACCCTGAGTATGTGTGTGTGTGTGATCGGTAGCATGAGGAGCTGCTGTTTAACAGCACAATGCATCACTGTCAGCGGTGATCGGCCTCCGTGCACGGTTAGCACAGACGCCAACGCCGACGCTCGTCAGGTCCCAATCCGAGGATGACCTCGTTCCATTTCATCAGACGTCCTCTCGAATGAGGCGCGATGCCTCATTCCCTTCTTCTCTCATCCTCTCCCCTCTTTTTCACCTAACCCTGAGTAATCAGCCTAGGAACTGTCCAGCCTGCTTAGTGTTTCCTCTGCTCACTTACAATAAAGTAAAAAAGCACACACACACACACACACACACACACATGGACAGTCTGGGCCAGTCCCATTATCAGTCTAATTCCCCTCCTTTTGCGTATAAAGCACATATTTCCCATTATGGAGATGACTTGTAGCGGCTCACCTTGCTCTGATTTAGGGAGGAGGGGAGGCGAAAAAATGAAGGCTGACAGGCTCGCTGGATTTATTTGATTGCACATACAAGGCAGTGTCATTTTTGAAGATGCAGAGTATAAAGAGGTGTGTGTGTGTGTGTGTGTTTGTGTGGCCTTAAGGCAAGGAGAAGAAAAGAGAAGCATTTGAAAGGGAGGGAAAAAAGGCCCTGAATCAAATCAAATTCCTCTTATCGAGCATTATTTGACGACGTTATCAGACAGCGTAATGTGGTTACATTCGGTAAGAGGCTGAGAGATTTCACTGTTTACTGATGTTGGCATGCTTAAAGGCAAGAGGAGAGAGAATGAGGCAGGCGTAAACACTTGATGCTTGGAAAACCCGTTTAACGTCGTGCTCGTGTGTGAAATGAGAAAAGAAGAGGACACATTTTTTGGGTGGTAGTGGGGACCTTCTTAATGGTCATGGCCAAAGAGAGTAACTAGTTTAATCAGTGAAAGCATTAAACCAGTGATAATTATACCACATTTCTCATATTTCATGTATTTTGTATTTAAATGTAATTGCCTTGCTGAAAACAGCTTAGACCAGTTTGAACCAGCTTAAATAGGTTTTAGATACTGTTACAATACTGGTGTGTTATTGGCACAAGCTGTATATTACTGTTAAAATGCTGGGTGAATATAAAAGTGCCCAAAATGTAGCATATTATGGTTACCAGCAATGGTTGTGACCAATCATCAGCTAAGCTGGTCACATTATGAATTTGCTTAGCTGATGATTGGTTAAACCATTGTTGGCTGAACCATCTTAGTCTAAGTTGTTTTGTTGGTCAGACAGAATCGTCAAAACACAAAATATGGTTTAAAGTATGATTTTTTTATTATTTTTTGACCACCCTGTAAAACATCTTAGAATAGCTTTTGTTTTACGTTTGTAAGATTGATTAAAACCATCGCTAGGTGAACCAGCTAATTTATTTAAAACCAGCTGTTTTATTTATCAAACCATGTGGTAACATTTTTTTAATGAATTCCTCTAGATCAAAGAAGAATAACGTAAAAAGATGTACATTAATCCATTTACTTTCATGCCCATGCTGTGCGGTTGGTGCAGATGGGCACCTGTGGGTGTAGTGATCGGCTTTTGCAGGAGGCAGCTGGTGTTTGTAAGTGAATTTAGGCATTCCCAGGTTTGGAGGGGGGACTCCTTACCATCTCCATCTTGAGCTCAGCATGGGCACACTGTAAGCAAAGAGAGGTTTCCAAAGGCACATGCTCTCTGCCTGTGCCCATTAGTGGCAGCTTTGTTCTCTCGCCAATGCGTTAAGAGCTCTCTGTTCACCAAGCACACACTCACACACGTGGCACACACCCCTAAACTCAAAAACGTACTCTTGACTCCTAGCAAACCAGACGAAGACCATTAATCCCACCGAACGAGTGAATTTACTGCAATTATGAGAGTAATGTTTAAAAGGTCAAGGTGGGACTTGCCCAAACAGTGATGTGTGGAGTGTTACTATACCATTATAAATCTTTAAAAGATGCCTACGTACGTTATATGTCAATTTTCTATCTAAACGTTTCACAGTATCTGCCACGGCAGGTTTTATGGACACAGATATGTAAGCATGGAGGGGTTTTTCTGCATTTGGAAGCAGTTAAATAAATAGGCGCATGCTGTTTGAGTTATGCTGCGTGAGGCTAAATGAGAGGAGAGACAGACAGCTAACAGCCCCAGCCGGAGCTGCCGATGGCAGGCTGCCAGCTACCAGGGGAGCGTGCTTTTGAGGTGGCTTCTGTAGAGCTCTTTTTGGTGGTGTTTTTTTTTTTTTTTTACACAACGGCTTGTAAAACAACATACAAAGAGTGTCAGAGGCAGCTAGAGGCAAATGCTACATCACCACACAGCTAGCGGCCAAGTTAGCTCGATTCTGCCTTCTCCAAGGCAGCAAATTTTTACGCTATTAAGATATTAACATGCGCTAACTCAGCCGTCCAGTGTGTAATTGTGCTATCAGTGGGGTTAGCGAAAGGTTACGTGTGATGAAAGTGCTTTTAATAATTAGGGGATGTCTAATGCAGAGAGAGGCCGCTGGCTCTGGCCCTCATTAGCTGTGCTATCAGAATGGAGGTCCGGGTGAGCGAATGTACTGTGATAAAGGTGTGCTATGTCTAGAAGAGGGAAAAAGAGGGGATTTGAAGACAGAGTGTGAGATAGTGAGAGAGAGCCATCCATCTTGGCAAATTAGAGAAGATCAGGCCAGCACTCAGTCAGAGCTGTCAAAGGCATCTCTCTCTTTCTCTCTCTCTCACAGCATGGCATTTAGGTGAGAAATCTCAGCACTAAAAAGTTCTGTCAGTCCTATTTCCTTGTTATTGCCCCTCTCTGCACGCTGGTCTCGCCGGCCCTTCAGATTAAACGGAGTCCCCACCTTTCTCCACACAGGGGTCCGGCACAGGGGGGCATCCCACATTAATCATCTTTAACGCGCTGACAAGCAGCATGCGCCAAACCCCCTCCATGCTTCAGGATTTATCTCTCTGTCTTCTGCTAGCCATCACTCACTCCCTTAGAGAGAGAAATAGGGGGAAACAGAGAGATGGAAGGAAGAATAAGAAATGGACAAGAGAAATGGGATGCTTTAGAGACCACATGTGGTGTAGTGCCTGGTGTGTTTTAAGTAAATTGGGATGACTGTTAAAGTTGTAACATATATATGTTATAACTTTACCAGTTTACTTTATTAATTTTTTTTTTTGTTATACATCCATATAATTTTTTTAATTTTCTTCTTAGAATTTTTTAAATTATAAAAAAAAAAAATGGTCAAAATCAGCATTTAACCTGTATTTGGAATTTTAGATTATTCTTTGGGTCATTTATTCTTATAGCATCATTTATGTAATTGTCTTTATATATATATATATATAAAGCTATAAATTTATATAAGGCATAGATTTACAAAGGCAGCAAATAATGCAAAAGTAATATAAATATCCTAAAGTATAACAAATAATGTGTTTGTGAGGGTGTGTCCTGGGCTGATGGACTGTGTGTGTGTGTGTGTGTGTGTGTGTGTGTGTCTCCAGCCCTCACAGGGGAGACATGATTAATCACTGGCTGTCTCTATTAGTCAATCCTCTCTGGGGACGATGTGGACACCAGCACCACACTGCATGCACACATAATGGGGCGGTCTATAGGAAAAACATTAGGCCTATACACTATCACACACACATGGATATATGTGAAGCTTTGACACGGCTTCAGGTATTTGCAAACCCATGTCCACTCACCCTTTTACTACATAGGCGTTCATCAGACAGTGCTGACTGACAGATGATTTAGTATGTGTTCTATTGTGTGAATCCTCTCCATCTTGTATTAACATCAAAGCTGCCAAATGACCAGCTCCCTGTTTGTGAGTGTGTGTTTTCAGGGAGACAAGTGACAGGGAGGTGGTTAAGGTCCCGACAGGCGCTTGACCAAACCATCATGACTCCATTACTGAGCCCATTGATTGTGTACGGATGAATTAAAGAGCCAGTTTCAAGAGGCACACACTCATTTTCTCTTCACACACAGACAGAGGGACACACACATATACAATCACACGCTCTGTTAACAGATCCCATCATGCACACATAACAGAGTCAGAGTAACACTCTGTCAGTAAACCATCTGACATGTCAACAGACAAAAAAGGAAAGAAACAAATTGAAATACACAAGAAAATACAGAAGGTGCATTGATTCAGTCATAATTTACATTAGCATTCACGTTACCGTGCGTTTAAATATTACATTTTAGATTATAACTCTTAACAACGTGTAAACACAAAAGGTTTAAGAATAAATAACTCTATGATAATGACTTTGTGTAGACAGACTATGTCATTCCTACACAAACACATGTCAGGTTGTCAGATTGCATGTTGCAAATGGCCACATGAGAGAGAAAGAGTAGGTAAAAGAGTTGGATTGGAGATTTATCTGTTGTAGAATGGGTCTGGATCTCTCTTTGTTTACTCTTGCAGACGGTGATTGCTTTGGCACGACTCAAATTATCTTGTCAGGGCAATAAAGCTGACCGCTGCTGATGAGAGGAGGAGAGAGAGAAAGGAAGATGTGGAGATGATGGGTATACCATAGATAGAAAGAAATTGCAAAAAATAGTATATAATAAAGAACATGCAAGAAAGAAATCATATATATGTATATATATGTATAATCATACATATGTATTATATATATATATATATATGTATATATACATTTGTAAAAAATATTTTTTTTAATGTTTTGAAGTTGTCTTGCTCATCAAGGCTGAATTTATTTGATAAAAAATACAGTAATATTGTGAAATATTATTAGTACAATTCATATTAGAATATTTTCTGAATGATCGTGTGACAATGAAGACTGGATAAATGGCTGCTGAAAATTCACCTTTGTCGTGTGTGTGTGTGTGTGTCTATATGTGTGTGTGTATGTATATATGTAGTATATATATATATATATATATATATATATATACTAATAAAAAAGCAGGTTTTAAATTTTGATTAATTTTAATATAATTCAGTATTCACATCTACAGTATTTAATGTACTGTCAGCAGGTCAGAGGACCATTACCTTACCATGATACAGTAACAGTATTGCAATTAAAGAAAGAAAGAAAGAAAGAAAGAAAGAAAGAAAGAAAGAAAGAAAGAAAGAAAGAAAGAAAGAAAGAAAGGGGTTGGCGATATGATCAAAATATTTGATCATGATATGAGTAATTTTATTTCACATTTATCACGCTAGTTATTTTTGCTTTAAATAAGGTTATCAACATTTTTATACCAATGAAATTTCGTAATTCTAAAAAACTAATACTAGCCTACAAAAAACTCTCAAGCTTACCGAAGACAAGTGAACAGTGACAAAGAAAGTGCAAAGAAAACAAATTACAACAGAACGAAGACACAAATGAAATAGACCTGAAAAAATTCAAGCACTAGAAATACTGTTTAAATGTTCAAAGTAATCAAATGTATAAAATACAATGTGTAGTCTTTACTGTAAAAATTAAATATACATTTATTCTTATTAAAGTTACAAAAAGTGATTCAGTCAAGAGCAGTGAGAGATTTTCTCTCTTTTTTTGTTGTTTGATTAGCATTGATAATGACAGCTGGTAAATTTGGATGCTGTCACTTTATGACCGACTGCACGGATCCATTGTATTTGTACGTTTTCTTTCTCAACTGTTTACATTCAGTCAAGACATAAATGACTCTGTTTACTTGCAAATACATGATGGCCAGCGCTAATTGCGCTTTCTACAGTTTAAAATCACCTGTTTTAAAACTGCAATGTTAAAAAAAGCTTTTGTGACCGCGCAGCACGGCAACGTTACATGAGCATGACTGCGATAGAGACTATAGTCCAAAATCTCTACCGGTTGACAAATTTCTACCGGTTAATTATGTCTACCGGTATATAGCCGAAAGAAAGAACGAAAGAAAGAACGAAAGAAAGAAAGAAAGAAAGAAAGAACGAACGAAAGAAATAGGTGAGAGGAGATAAGACAGAGGAGAGCACGGAAAACAAATAAAGGGACAGAAAATGAGAAATAGATGTGCAGGATGTTGCTGGACAGGGACAGAGACAGAGAGAGAGGGAGGGGAGAGTGGGGCGAGTGAGAAAAGGGTGGTGAGAGAAACAGAGACACACAGAATTGTAATCGATTACCTATTTTTCAAAGTCACTTAAAGTGTCCAGAGTGTGGGGCCGTTAAGTAGTGGTGCTGGAGAATAGGGGATGGGTATGCGTAGGCACGCGTGACTGGGGAGAGGAGAGGGAGGAGGTGGAGAGATGTATGGGGGTGGGAGGGGGAGTTTTGGGATGCTAACTGACCCTGCTAGCTCCTCACTGATGAATCTGTGCTCTTGCAGGAAATAGTTCTGACAGGCCAATATCTGAGCAGAGGATATGTTCCCCCGGAGGGACTTTGCCGCATGTATGTTTGCGTGCGTGTGTGTGTGTACGTGTGTGTGAGAGCGTTTACATGTGTTTACGGTCATGTTTGTCTTCGTCAGTATGTGTGTGCATAGACTGGACTGTTAGCGATCATCACCCTCTCAAACTGCACACACATCATGTGAAGACAAACACAACAGTGCCCTCTGAAGTCAAGGACGGGCTCATACTGAGCCCAGGGCTTTATGTAGAGAGAAGAACCAGGATTACATCCCCACTTCTGTGTGTCTATGTGTGTGTTTGTACATCTGTTTGCAACCTGCCCTCAAGTTACCTCATCATCTCGAGAAAAGATGCTCACTAACCCCTACTGCAACAGATCAATAGCTGCCTCCTAGACATTCCAACCAACCTGAAAACATCAGATGTTTGTTACACACTTTGATAATTGGACACAATGGATCTGCTTTTTCCCTGTGTGCAATGGAAACCGAATCGTGCATTTTTATGTCCGTTAAGCACATTAAATAAAATGTTATAAGAGATGTGACAGTATCAAGTATCAAGACGTGAACACTAACTATACACCATTTTTAGTAGTGATAACTAAAGCTCTTTTGACCTAGCAACCACCAAGAACATCCTAGCAACCATATAACGACACTCTGTCAACCATTCAGAAAGTCCTAATAAGAATTTGTCCCAGCAACCATCTAGAACACCCTAGCAACTGCATAGCAATGTCCTGGCAACCGCCCTGCCATATTTGAAGAAAGCTAATGCTAGTGAATAATCTTGTATGTGTACATCTCAGAGAATTTCCAAAAAGTGATTTCGTCACTTCCTGTTTGTGTATACATTTGCGCCTCGGGTTTGCAGCTGCTTACAGCTGTAGTCTGTCGGTAACAGTGAGTTCATCCAGGATATCCTGTTTGAGGGAGGATCTATTGTCCCAGAGGCTAAAAATAGTCGCTTTGATTGGCTAGTTCCAGATCTGAGAGATTACGAGATAGCAGAGTGAAACAGGAAATGTTTTTTCGCTCATTTACAGAGCCGCACGTTAGATAATTCACATGCAACAGATGTGTTAGTTACTCACAGGCAGCCTTGATACACACACCCACCCACACGGATGGACTTTGACAATAATAAACACGGCCATGTGCTCAGATGTGAATGCACGTACACATGCCTGCTTTCAATACACAGTACTATAAAAAGATTCCAAATCTTCATATATTTGTAACTGTTGAAGTCACTTGGGCAGCCTTATTGTTTAATTTACTGTGCATTTCACAATAACTGAGAATAGTGGTTCTTTATAATACAGTGTCTGATGAAATGTTGTCCATTGGTGAGTTGATAAGTGTATATGAAGTGTGTGTGCGAGATACAGCTGAAGTGTCACACGCTCAGTGGCGTAACTGTCCTGTGCGGAGCTGTGGATCTGGTTTAATGAGGGAACAGGAGACAGGAGGCCGAGTATGACGGATTCTCCTTCGGCAGAAATCTGAGCCACTTAATCCACACAGTCCAGAGAGAGGAAAAAAGACTTTGAGCACTCATCTGACCCGTGCTCATCTTGAAATGTACTATACAGTATATAAACTGGGCCAATGCTACTGTATTCTTGGGTGTTCTTTTGTGATTTCCCACAAAAATGTAATCTTTTAAATTATATTTTGGGGATATTCTGCATCTTTTGTGATGGTGAATAGGAAACCTGGAACTCAAACCTGGAATATGTACTATATATATATGTGTATCCTATTTAGCTTGAATTTATTTCTATTTCAGTTTTAGTTCAACTTCAACTTATTTCAGTTAGTTGCCAAGGTTTGTTGAAGTGTTTCATACAGTATTGTTTTTATTTCCGATTTTTTTTTTTCAGTTACTGAATAAAAATAATAATAATAATAATTTTGTTTTGGTTGATAGTAACAACACTGGCTCTGACGGGACAAAATAATCTTGAATGTTTAGTAATATCTACAAATTTCCCAATTTTTTTCATGATGATAAATAAACCTCCTCTTCTCTTTCTTTATTTTTCTGTTCTCAGGTAAGAAGAAGGTGTCACTCTATGACAGTCAGGCTCCCATCTGCCCCATCTGTCAGGTGCTGCTGCGTCCAGGAGAACTCCTGGAGCACATGGAGCAGGAGATGGAGAGGCTCACCCACATGCACATCAGGTAGACTCGCACATCTATACCTGTCGTCTTCTGACAGCTCCATCAGTTCTTGTCACCGTCTCCTAGACAAATAAAGCACATTGGCTGCTCTCCCTCACATAAGAGTTTGATCTAAAAATCAGCAGTAAGGACACCTGCTACTGGTGTAATGCAGCAGCAGAACAGGTGCTTTTTCTCCCTGTCATCCATCAGCCCACATGCGCTTAGGCCTTTCATGTGGCCAGGTTAAGTATGGTCAGATGATCACAGAGATCCAGCACAGTACCCATCATTCATCCACTGCCACTGGAGCAATGGCCCAGGACCCTGCTGCTGGTACATCAACTTGACCAGGTTAAAACGCTGTGTTCTCATACACCGTCCGCCCAACCCAGACAGGAAGTCTCACTCTGTGAGCTCAAACGAACATTAGCCATAACAAGAAACAATGTCGTTTGAATCTATAGGTCACAGGCATGTCATAGACCTCATGCTGCAAATCGTATCCCCCTTTTCGTTTTTAATAGATTATGCTGCTGGGCTTCAAACGGGGACACAGGGAGAAAGAGAGAGGGAGATATTAATTCTCAGCAGGATGTCTTTCCTGCACGAGTGTTATCCATCACACGGCGGTGAGGAGTTATCTTTTAATAATTAATAAAGGGCAGTGGGCCGCCCTCCCCTGCGGGTAGTGACTGTGGACACTGACATGGCTCTGGGCCTCGGTCGCCTCTGCCTGTTTGATGGTGGTGGTTATTTAAGGAAATTGCATCATTTCTCCCGGTCTGTCAGGGTTGGATGCCGCTCGACATTACAGGCCTGTGATTTAGCCTTTCCTGCACTCCTTTTAACCCCTGCTTATAGCCAAGAGAGTTATTTTCCTGGGCTATAGGCAGTGCAATCACTTAAATACTGATTTAGGATATAGAGAAGGAGAGAGATGGACTAAATGAGATTTAGGTGATTTAGGTGAGTAAAATTAAAAGAATACAGAATTAACTAAGAGAATATTCACTAGTTTGATAATATTCTGTTACACCTTGTCCTAAACATACTGTACTATTTTCTTTGCCGCACAATTTATCTAAATCACAGCCAATCATCAGGTATGGATAGTGTCATCATTTATTCACCATCATGTTGTTCCACATTTTGTATGCATTTTTTTTTTTTTTCATGCAGCACAAAAGAAGATATTCTTGAAAAATGGTGAAACAGTGAAATGTAATGGTGTCCAGACTTGTTTTGGTCCCCACTGACTTTTATTAAATGGACAAAACAGTTAAAACATTCTTCAAACTAGCTTATTTTGTGTTCTGCTGAAGAAAGTACATCTTGACAATAAAATAAAACAAGCAATGATAAAAATAGAAAACGTTATATCATAGTATCTGGTTAGATCATGGTGTTGCTCATCATGGGAATTTTGCCATGGTTCAGGAGTATTACAAATGTTGTTGATATCTTTTCTATAAATCTATAGTAAACTTGAAATGATCCAATTTTTGTTAATCTACAACATTTGCATCCACATTATTGGACAAAATTAAGGCAATCCTGAGATAGACAGAGCAGTCACAGTATTACTTTGTTTGCTCTATTTCAATCAGTGTGGAACTCTGGGTAACTGCTGCCGTCTTCCTTCCCTGTATACTTCCTCCCAGGCGCGGCTTCGCTCAACACATGCTAGCACACACAGATCATTGGAAGTGACATGGCGAATTTGTGGCAATTTGTAGTAAATCTCCCTTTAATGATAGCGTTTCATTCTGCACCAAATGAGACTTGAGTGCATGTAAAATGGGGAAAGCTATTTAAGATGTAGCATTAGGCAGATGTCTGAGTGGATGCGGGTGAGTGTGTGTGAGATTGGAACCCGCCGCCGTACTCCTCTCTCTCTCCCTCCCCTGTGGCCGTATCGCCGTGCCCCTTCTCCTGACTCGTCCTCCGCTCTTCATGTATGGAAATGGAAATCCATCATGCCCTTTACCCGTCTGCCTGCTCTGAGGGCCACAGCAATCTACATATTCCCCCACCCTTTCCCAACCTCTCCACGTAATCAATTTGCCTCCAGCGGAGCGAGGGAGATCCGGGTGGCAAACGACACGAAAAGCAATCTTTATCTCCAGCTTACAACCCCCCAACTGTCGACTGGCATTTATTCAATTTTCACCAGCTCCCTCTCTCTCGCTCCCTCTCTCTTCTCTGTCTAGCTGAATTTGGCTGCAAAAGGGGAATGGGAAAGCTCGGTTTGTCCGGATTGTGGCGTTTTTGCCTGTCATTTATTACATTTGAGCCTCTTTAGCCAGTCCACACACTGTACTGTAATTCCATCTGTCAAAGCAGGAACTGCAAGTCTTTTTCAAATCTAAATGAACACAAACAGGATCCATGTTCTCTTTTGCTCTTTCTCCGTTTCTTCGTTTCTCTCGCTCCCTCTCTCTTCTCAGTCTAGCTGAATTTGGCTGCAAGAGGGGAATGGGAAAGCTTGGTTTGTCCGGATTGTGGCGTTTTTGGGGAAGTCAGGTGCACACAGTGAATAATTTTAAACTGAATTTGGGAAATTCATGAAGTAATACATACAGTATATAGGGAGACATTAATAGGTATCCTAAGAAAGTGTATTTTTTTATAGAAATCATTTTTAATTAGTAATAATTATTTTAAAATATTATTGTAGATATTTTAATAATTCCTTTTGTATTTAGTACAATGTCAAGATAAATGGTAATGATTTAATTTGTAATATCACACTTACACAAATTTTTCTCACACAGTTCCTTTGCAAAGGGATCATCCTATTTTTGGATCCTTGTCATCAAAAAGTTTTAAACCCTCTACCTTAAAGAGTAGCATCTCAAATGAACACAGTTTTTGTTTCATTTGAGTACACAGAATCTTGCCTGAAGATCACTTGCACAACACTTACATGATGGTTCCGTTTAATATGCCAGTATTTTCACTGCAAAAATCCATCATGATTTATGCATTATTGTCTGCACACAAGCCTTAAATTAACTTGTGTGTGCTACATATACAGTACCTACCATTACATGATATCCCTCAGGTACTATAGTTCAGGTCCTGTGTGGCATCTCTAATGTAGTGAAGAGTGTTTTTCTGCCATTGTTCTTCCCTGCATGTCCCACTACCGTTTTGAGATACTAGGGCGTACAATGAGTGCAGAGGGGGCATTTAGAGCGCTACGGGGTATGAAGTGTATCTTAGTGTTATTTTTTTGACATGAGGAGATGTGTGAGGTCACCGAGATTCACCGTGCCACGCTGGGCGGATTTATGATGCCGAGGAGTCTGTTTATTATCTTGCAAACAGCGCACTGCCACCGATGGGGCAATTTATCCCCTCTCAAGGCTTGGTTCCTGATTTGTGTTGTCTCTTTCTTCTCCTCTGTCTCATCTTTTCTCTCTGTCCCCTTCTCTTTCTTTTCTCCCCTGGCTGTCAGATCAATCATGCTGACTGCAGAAAAGGCGGGCTTCAGGCTTATTACCTGAGTGTAGAGGCGGGGCAAAACACCAAACCCTGCCTTCACCTGTCATTTATTACATTTGAGCCTCTTTAGCCAGTCCACACACTGTACTGTAACTCCATCTGCCAAAGCAGGAACTGCAAGTCTTTTTCAAATCTAAATAAACACAAACAGGATCCATGTTCTCTTTTGCTCTTTCTCCATTTCTTTTGTCCAGTGACAAGTTCGTCCGGTGGATCAGACTTTCAGTTTAGGGTGCAGGCTAATTCAGTTTCAGTGCAAGCATCTCTCTGGCTGTGAATGCATCATTTAAAACGAACATGACAAGGGTGATGTTACCCTGTCATTGTTTCTCAGGTCGTCATCACGCTGCTTTATAAACACCCAGCAGTGACCAACCTATGGGGCTCTAAACGAGATTCAGCTAGAATGACAGACAAGGAAACAGGCAGACAGTGAAAAAAAGCAAGAGACAAAAAAGAAAGCAGAGAAAAGAGAGATGGCAGGACAGATATTAATGTTTCAGAGAGGAATCCGATTTGATATGTCTTTCCCTATTGTCGGTGGATGCTTTAGCCGCCCCGTTTAATAATTCCTGCCTTCCAATCAGTCATCCTCAATCCACAATGTCCACAAGGCAAAGATTCAATGTACAATCCACCCGCCAGACTCGAGAAGGAGTCGCCCCCCCACCCTTTTTTTCTCTCTCTCTGCCATTCTCTTCCTCTTTAATACAATGTTTACAAGCCAGTGCATTGTCCTCAACATATTTCAAAGTCCTAAGTGCCCAAGGCGTTTCACTGACAAATCAAATAACCGCAAAATCATTTATTTCCTTCTGCCTTAGTCTAACTGCGGGAGGGTTGCGGTGGGGGGGGATCAGGTCTGGATGGAAGCATCCATGAGAATGATTACTTCAATAAAAAAATTATAACCCAAATCTGCTTAGCAGTCGTACTTTTGGACAGTAATTGTTTCAAATACAGCATGACCCAGGGCTGCCTGGATTGAGTGGCATAGAGGATCGGTTTGAAACTGCTCTCGATTTTTTTTTCCCCGTTTTCCATCTCCAGATGATTAAAAGTGTGATTTGTGTGGCTTTGTTCTCTTTTGTCTCAGCTGTCCTTTTGAAGGCCCATTCGGGTCCTAAGTGAGGCCAACAGGGGAGCGCTCAACGTGACTGAGCTAAAGTGAGTGTTGATGGAGGAGACACATGTGGTCCGGTTCCTTAGGGGACAAAAGTTACATCTTTTCGAAATGACAGATTGCAGTTTCTGTTCAGTCAAAAGGTGATATAGCCAGTGCTGTGACACATGATCAAAATAGATCAGCCATCATTCCAACAAGTTGCTCTCGCACATCACATTACATTGAAATTAACATCAGGGCACGTCAACTGTGAACTTGTCCTCCTCAATGGCAATTTTGTGTCAAGGAAAGTCTCATCGATTAGATGCAGGGCCGAAAGCACCTAGACATTGAGACATTGACCTTGACATTCAGAAGAGTGGTCAAAAAGTGTTTTTGGTTTTTTTTATGGCTGATTCCAAAATTTTACATATGGTTTCCTCAATTTTGATCACATGGTGTTGGTTATAGCCATCTGAAGCATTATATTGGTTATAGCCATCTCTCACAGTGTCTTTTTCCCCCCGACAGCAAGAACCCATCACACAAGGACATCAATGCGGCTCCAGGCACACCGAAGGTAAGATGGCCACCACCGTGGAGCCATTTTAAATCATTATGCTCACTGATAGGCTCAGCCACAATTAATGGCAATTAGAGCTCTGTTTCCTAGATAAAGATGTTAAAGGAGTCTTGTGTAACTACTGGATAAAATAGAGTGGCCGCAAACTTCTGGCTTTATTTCCTGCAGTAATTTACTTACAGCTTTCTATGTTTCCTGACTGCTTATTCAAAAGACCTGGACATGGAAAATGATACCAATGGTCTCATTGTCTTAAAAGGAGGAAGAGGCCAAGCGTATTTCCCTAATTAAATTTCCATCCGCATCAATTGAATTATGTAGTGCAATCACCACAAGATTCACTAGAGAGTTTTAATGCGCTATAAACAGTTGTATTTCATTTCCCACAAGGATGTTAAATGGATAGTTCACCCACAAATGAAAATTCTGTCATCATTTACTCACTCTCATCTTGCCCTCAAAGATATTTTTCAAATGTTGCGTTTTTTTAGTTTTTAGTTTTCCTTACAATGAGTCAATGGGGTCCTTTGTTCTTTTGGACACTTAAACAAAGAAAGTCATACAAGTAAGGGTGCATGAGTAAATGATGAAAGAATTGTCATTTTTGGGTGAACTATCCCTTTAAGCATGAATATGCCATAACTTTGAAGAAGTACAAATTACAGGATGGTATGACATTGTCAGTGGAGAGTATTGCGACACGTCAGGCATTTCACATTCAATTTACAGATTTTATGTTGCCATGAACCTTTGCAAATCAGAAATACCAACCTCACATTCACTAAAGACATTCTGTAGATGGTTTGAGATATTTTTACTTTGTCCCCGAATAAATGCATATTTCTTGGTGAAGAAATGAACAGTTCAACAAGAATGGTGATAATAAACGTACCATCTTCGTATGATTGTCCCTCGTTCCAGAGGGCAAACCCTTTGATTCGGACCCACAGTTGCAGAGTATGGAAAAAGCATGGGAGCCAGAAGACATGGGAGCGGGTTAGAGAACAGGCCATGTGAGGCGTGACTGAGCATTCTATAGCGCACACTTAGTATTCCGTAGGAGTGTGTGGAAAATGAAGAGGCTAGCTGGGATGGTGGAGGGGGTCCATGCTTTTCCTTTAAAAGACGGTAAGCAGGCAGATCAGGCCCAGCTCGCTAGTTCTAAAGGGGATTAACCCCGGGCCGAGTTGGCCCGTCTTCACACCTCTCTCAAGCCGCCATTGCCATAGCGACTCCATGCCAGTCTGTGCGGCTCCTAATCCAATGGGGCGAAGGCCAACGGTGGTAGGCGGCACAGTTACCATGCTAACATCTGCAGCACTGCTACTGCTGGTGCTACACGTCAGTGTGCAAATTAAATAATGACTTTCAGGTATTTTACAGGAATTTGAGCTATTTAAAAGGAATTTAAACATCTTCTAAATGATTAGGTGCAAATTTTATTGTAACTTGGTGCCAGTAGCATAGTTAGCTAAACATTATAATTATAAAGTATTTTGTGCTATATCTATTCAACGTAAATCTTTTAGCAAAAAAAAATATGAATGGTACACTACCTTTCAAAAGTTTGGGTTAAGATTTTTTTTTTAGAAGAAGAAGAAATTAGTACAAAACTTTCTTTTCATCAAATAATCCTGATAAAATCAATCACAGTTTTTACAAAAATATTAAGCAGTAGGCTACAACTGTTTTCAACATGTTTCTTGAGCACCAAATCAGCATGATTTATGAAGGATCATGACAACGAAGAATTTTTACTGTATTTTTACTGTATTTTGATCAAATAAATGTAGCCTTTGTGAGCATATAAGACTTTCAAAAACATTTTTAAAAAATCTTACCAAACCCAAACTTTTGAACAGTAGTATATAACCTTTATTATTACATTACATTGTATTTTGACAATTTTATTCATTATAACATTATTGCTTCAAGTCAGATTACCTGCACTGAACTAGCCGTTCATGTGTTATTCATTTTCACTGGACAACGAAACAGTTAAACATCACATACGCTAGATACAGTAGACCCTTGTAAACACTTGCACAAATGCTCTCTCTTTGGCACACTCCGTATTCCCTGAGCTCCAAAGGTTTTGAGATCACAAATAAATTGTTTCCTGACCTTGCGATTCAAAAGCATAAGGAGCCATTCATAATGTCTAATTTATTGTCCCCATAGAGAAAGGCTGCCATTTTTCACATATTAATATTAGATTACAGTTGTCAGCCACTAAAGCAGCTACACCTCCTCTCACTCTGATTAATCAGAGCAGATTGTAAATACAAATATTTTATAGCCGCCTCATAAAAGCAGGACGGAGATCAAGACTCTCGGGAAAGTATAAGCAGTATTTCCCCTCCCCCCTTTCCTCAGTCATTTGAGAAATTAAGTCAATTAGGTTTTCAGAAGGACAGGCCTGTTACGTCTCGGCACACAGCGGTACGTTTATAGGTGATCAAAGTGTACTGTCATGCCGTCTGGTGTCCTGCTTTTTCTCTATTCCTCTGTCGAAGCATCCATTACTCTAAACACTGATGTCCTGTCAACACACACAGTTTGAAGCCGAAATGGCAGTTAATGGTTATCTGTCAACATTTGTTCACATCAATCACATTGTTTCAACACACTGGTTTTGGAGTTTTTGCGTGTATTTTTTATTCTTTTTTTTTTACCAGCTACAGCACCATCAGTTCTGTGGATGACACATTTGTCTAGCGGATGGCTGCTCACCTCTTTCTCTTGGTTTTTGTGTTTCTCTCCGTCTTGCTAGTCTCTCCTGTTGTCAGTGCACATCAAACGTGAGGGCGAGTCTCCAGTTGTGTCCCCGCTCTCCTCTGATGAAGCTCACCATTCTGACAGATACCAGGTGAGACTGCAAACCTCAGAAAGAGAGAGAGTCTGTCACATGTGTCTAGACTGACAGACTGTGCAGTTCTGACACTCCACACACAGACCACTGAAACCCTGTCTTGCTGTGTGGGAGTTTTAAATTGAATGAAATCTAGGCACCATGTCGCTAAAAGTTGGTGCTTTACCCGAGATGTTACACTGTGAACCTTGATTTTTGTCAACAGGAAGTGAACACATTAATAACCATTTCAGAAGTGTTGCATAAACTGGCAGAATTTGTCCCTTCAGGACATCCCATATGAATTTATTTTGGCTTTACAGTTCAGTTGAACAATAACTGTATGTATTAAACATAATAATTTGGGCACAAATGATGGTAACCATAAGGGAAACAACACACATTTATGAATTAAAGTAAATTTCTCTTTGAAAATGAAAAGCTGTTAAAACATGTCAAGCAACAGCAAAAGAAGTATAGTCTATAGAATAATGTGTATATGTGAATCCAGTTGTTCTCCTCCACAATATATATCCTCCATCTTATCCCAGACTGGATCTGACTGCTGGACGTATTAATACAGGCTGAGATTTTTTCTGCTAATCTCCAGCCTCAGGTTTACTCAGGTTGTAATGTGTGTTCTGTTCTGATATGTAATCATCCATAGTTTAACCCTGGGCTAATCTACGCTGCCCCGAGCCCCGGATATCATCTCTGTGCTCCAGTGTCCTTGACATGTTTGTTTTCTTCCTGCTTTCCCCCTGGAGCTGTGGCTCTGTGGGACATTTTGCTCTGCGTCTCTATCTGTCCCTCAACCCTAGAAGTGAGAGAATTTCTCAATTAAAACAATATCCGGACAGATCTTTGCACATTAGCTATAAGAAGGCCCTCCTGCATGGTCCTGATAAGTCTTCGAATTTGCCTCTAACATTACGAAACTAAAAGTAATTACCGATATGCAATTGTGAAAATATGATTGTCAAGAGGCTTAAAAAACATAATGACACCTTAAAGGAAGGAGTTTTGTAGAACTTCTCATTAATGAATCTGCTCAAATTACCTCATGCCAATGATGCACGTTCCCTAAAATTCATGATCTTCTTTTGTAACCTAATCTGTCTGGTGTGGACACATAGGACCATTAACATAGAATATCATCATAAAATAGACTGACTTTCAACAGCAATGCCTGAATGGCCTTCTGCCTACATACATTATGCTGTACATGAGCCGAATGTTGGGCAGTTTGAACCTGTTCCCAACATACCCACGTCTGGCCTGCTGTGGTCAGCAGAATGTTAATTCTGTAATGGGGCTTACAGATGATGACTGGGTGATGTTAATGAGGTCCTAAATGGACCTGTGCTTATATTAAAGTTGCAAGAAAATGCATTTAAATATCAAATAATCAATGAGTGGTTTTTGAAAGGTTCAAATGTTAGCACTAACTTTCAAGAATTTAACTTAAAAATAATATATATTAGGCTATACTTGAATTGTTTTGTCAGATGCTATGCAATCTTTTCAGAATTTTTCTTCAATGTATTTTTCTAACACAAAATACAATAAGGAATAGCCTCAATCACAGTTACACAAGTTTCATATCTTACAAGAAAATTACAATTAAAAATACAAAGCTCAAAAGAGAAAAGGTTATTTAAATATGATTCATCTCACAATCATGTAAGTTCTCAAAAAATCCCTTTTTTTCTTTTTTTATTAAAGTGATTACGGGTTAGATTTCAAGCCAGGGGAGTTTGTTGAGACCTAAATGAACAGCACAGATCATATGTCATTTAAATACTGCTGCGCCCCAGTGGCGAAAGACGAAACTGCACCAGTCGCAACTTTTGACTCTGACGTGATGGTCACGTGACCGGTAGCAGTATGGCGGCGATGGCGCGCTGAAACGAACTGCTCTAGTGAGCCTAACATTTTCAATCCGTATTCATCCTTCGTAAATTCATTATTGAGTTTCTTATCGGCGTTTTGAAGAAGAGTTATCCAGGCTTCATGCTTAAGTAAGCCAAATGAGTTTGGGGGGGTTGTGGCGTTTGCCATGGAAGAGGAGTTGCAGAGCAATGGCAAGAGAGAAGTAGGTTTTGTTTACATCAAGACATCAGAGATGTGCTGCAGAATCCAGCGCAATCTAGTTATACGCGGATCATTAAAGTCCTCGTAAATAAATGATAAATACACTTAAATGAATGACAGATTTTTCCCTGTTCTCTTTTTTCACCTGCAGACATTTTTACGAGTGCGAGCTAACAGGCAAACACGATTGAATGGTATGTATATTTTCACCCTGCAGCAAGAGAATTGTCACTGTTTATGTGTAACTTACTATGACTGTTTATCTGTTGACATATGCTTTTATAAACGTAGTTATCATCCATTTAATGTTTTAATACTTTATATCAGTATAAATTGCTGTTAATATATGGAAAACTTGCTTTACCCGGCAGTCTCTTATTTGATGTTTTATTATTATTCTATATTATTATTACTATTATTGATGTATAATTATTATTATTTTGGCATTAATTAAAAGTTGCAATATTAAGTCAACAACATTAAACTGTAATATTTAAATTGAGTTGAATTAACAGTGCAGCATTTACTTCTGGAGTCTGATTACATGCAGTAATATTTGATGAAAATAATAGTCTTATTGTTTAATTTAGTATTTGAAGATCAGTCTTGTAATCATTTAAAACAAGTAGTATGACTAATCAATGTGTGTATGTGTACAACAAAACGCTGATAACTGTCAAAATCAGCTCATTATAAATACCTGACAACACAAGAAAATGTCAAAGAGCAAAATTGGAGTATTAGTATTATAACTTTTTCCTGGTTTTGAGGCATTTACATGACATTCTGCTCAGTGTGCATTACCTGAAAACACTACATACTCTGAAGACTCTTGCTGTTATAAACTGATCACAGTGAGTCTAGTCATTTTGTATGGTTACCTGAACCCCAAAAGCATAGTCATTAGTCGGTGGGTGTGATGGATCTGCTGCACCCGTGAGGAGGGTTGTTGTGAGCTGGGAGCTCTCTGACCTGAGGCCAGTTGTTATTCTGGGTGTCAGTAACCGTCTGGTACGGATAAGGAGCTCCTCACCTCTCAGGGTACATTAGCCAAATGCTCATCAGCACTGGTGTCTGTTATGTGGCCTTGCCAGAAGCTTGACATCCATGTCAACCTCAGCATCCATGCCATATAGTGGACGATTGAGTGATTTCTATAAGCCTAAGCTGATCTACACTAAATGACGTGAATGTTTGTTTTTCACTTCTAATATGTCAGCCAATGTAAAAGCACTTGTTTAGTGATGGTCATATTCCTTATATTCACTGCTAAGCCAAGCTTCGAAGATTTAAAACGACACCTACTTTGTGTTGGTTAAGCAGGTGGTTAAGTAATATCAGTAGCCCCCGCCCCGCTTCGGATTTAAGAGGTTAACGATTAATTGATTGTTAATTTAAACAAAGATAGATTATGGGAATTTATGTAAATTGACATAACTAGTTAGTATAGTTTGTAGTCAGTTGTGGCCACCTGTTTTTGCACTTCCCTTGACTGTAGCGCCTGCCCCAAGCAGAGAATCTCCTTAACTCTTGGTTTTTTCATGTGTCAACAGTCGATGACCTCTGCTGGTGCAGGCGCTACGCCAAGGAAAGTTTCAAAAGCCCCCCAATCCCAGTGCCCAGAGGAGTGCCCCTAGCCCCTTGCTGCCTGCGGCATGGTAAGACCCCCTCCCCCCTTTATCGCAGCCGCAGGCACCGTAAGGGTAAATGGGGCTGCCTTTGTTTAAACCCGATCCCGTATTAATGTACATCACCTCTCATCTGAGACACTGTGATTTCAGAGTGAGGGGCCGGCTGGAAAAACTCCTGCCGTGCCTAATTAATCTGCCTTTTTCCTTGCTATTTAATGACGCCCGTCTCCCCCACATTACCGTCAACGTGGCCGGTGCTTCTCTCTCTTCTCCCTCTCCTGGAGGTAATGGCAGAAGCTCTCGCCTCTCCTCCTCCAGTCCCCCTCGGCCCCATTCGCAATCACAGCCACCTAAAAATTAATGTCCCCACACGCCATTTGCAGTTAAGAAAAAGCGACAGAGACTTACGGCGCAATAGGCGCTGTTCTGCTGTGTTAAATTTCTAATTATGTGCTCGGAGAGGGGAGGGGGTAGAGCGAGACACCCCGAGAGATCCAAGCCCTGGCCGTTTCGTGCTCATCACCGATGTAACCAGGAGGAATTGGTGTCTGGGTGCAAAGGTCTAATGGACAGAGTTCACCTCTGAGCCCTGTCACGTCACTGTCGTGTTTTGCAACCCATCTTTCTTCCCTCAGTAAAATCTGTGGCTAGAGATGCCTACTAGCCTTGAGCTAAGTCTGTAAAGGATCCTGATCTGTGTGGGCGTAATGCTGCTCACTCTTTTTTGAATGCTCTTTTCTTTTTCTTTTTTTCGTCTTGACTCTTGTGTATCCAGTGATGTCCTTGGTCAGCCACATTAGCTGTTGTTGTTCCCAGGTTTTAATGTAAAAAAAAATCTATACATTTTGTCAAATACAATACAAATATATAGTCATTTCACTTAAATATATATTCATTTAATATTTAATTAAAGATTATATGTAAATACATATTTATCAGTAGAAAACCCAAAAATTTGAATTGAAGTGAAACATTTATTTTTGGATTTTTGTAGTATTCGTGTTTATTTTATCATCACCTTTTCCACAGCTCAGTGCCAATATGGATTATTTTTGTGGTATTTATAATGGTCACTTTGCTCCATTGATTTATCACATGGTGTCTCTCTCTTCTCTTGTGCTGCAGCCCGGATTGGAAAGATGAAGCGCCGGAAGCCCGAGGATGGACAGGTATGTCCACTGTGCAGCGCCCCGCTGGCAGGGACAGAGGAGGAAATGAGTAGGCATGTGGAACAATGTCTGTTCAAGGTAGCTTCATAAACCCAGTGATCTGGGCCTCCAACCTCTAGAAGCTTTGGCCTTTCTGCCCTCACCTTTCCCTGGACATCAGCATCTGACAAAACACATACATATGATCAATTAGTTTCGTATGACTACTATCATGTTGTACTACTACATGGATGTCCAGGGAAGAGTTGAAGGATTAGCCTTTTCCTGAAGTGTTCCTCCTCCTCCTCCTCTTTCTCTTCCGCCACTTTAGCAGATTTATTAGGCAGTTTCAGCGTCCTGAACCTACTTTAGAGATATTCTACATTATTGTCCTTAGCCTTTGAGTTTATAAAGCGACTCAATGGAAACTGTTGTTCACACAGTCTGACTGGCTTCCCTTTTTAGCCATTTTAGTGGTTCAGGATGCAGCACTCGCCCTTTATATTATATAGCAGGTTCCTCTTAACCCATCTAATCCAGTAGTTCTTATGATACTAATGTACTCTTGGTGGTTGGATTTGGGTGTTCTGTTGCATGTGGTTTGATAGCTCCTAAAATTAGACATCATTAGAAGTTAGTGGATTTGAAAGCGCTACTTTGATTTCCTCTGATGTAGTCACACTTTGTGGTTTTGTCTTTTTATATTGAGTGGACCGATTGAAGTGTGTTGGTACATTTTTGATAAGTGGTTTTGTTCTCTCAGAGGGAAGGCGCAACAGAAGAGGATTCCGCGGATGTTGAAGGAGAGAATGGAACACGGTTTGAGGAATACGAGTGGTGCGGACAGAAGAGGGTCCGAGCTACTACATTATTGGAAGGTGGTTTCAGAGGTAAGCGTTTTTTTTGGCTTTTCAATGTTTTTGAAAATAGTATCTTATGCTTTAGTAGAAACTGTAATATTGTGAAATATTTCAATTTAAAACTAAAATAATTTTAGAATAAATCATTGTAATATGCTGATTTGGTGCTTAAGAAACATTTCTTATTTATTTTAATTGTGAAAACAGCTTAATATTTCAGGGATGTACACAAAATTTTCTGAACGATCATTGGTGCTACAGTTGAAAGTTTTGTAGCACAGGTCACACAATTACAGCACTAGTATAACAGGGTACCCGCGGGGTCTTAAAAGCATTGAAAAAGTCTTAATTTTGATCATCTTAAATTAAGGCCTTAAAAGCCTTGAATTTGGTATACAAAGTCTTGGATTTCGTTACAAAGGTCTTAGATTTTTTTGCCTTTTCTATGATTAAGTTCATACTGTAACAAAATTAACTGTTACTAATGTAGACTAATAAAAAATTACACCTCGCGCTCCACGTGGCAGCTAGCAAATAGCAAATAGCTCCACGTCATAGCAGAACGCGCGAAAGCGTGCGCACCCGTTACGATGGTTACTAATCAGAGCTTTTCTGTTAAAAGAACATGTTTTCTACCCGGTCTTTTCAGTAGTATCTGGCCACAACCATCCACGCGCGTTCTCTCTACATTGTTGAATAAGTGCGGCGGATGCAGACAAGCTGGAGTTCAGCGATCTTCATTTGAGATTTTCTACTTAAATTAAAGTGTCATTCAGTGTGTTCTGTCACGAGCCGCTTGCGCTGTTTGTGCGACTAAATCTGCGATCAAAATGCAGGCTGATATACAGCAGTGTTTTTAATGTTGATCATTATACGAGCAAGAATGCACTGTTTCCCGACTATCCACACGATTTCAAATGTGACATTGATTTTATACAACAGTAAAAAAAAAAAAAAAAAAGGGTAACATTAAGTGATGTACTACATTTTAAACAGTATTGTCAGGTTTATTGCTCTATTTTGCAACAAAATCTGTGGCTTTGACAAAGACGTGAGTTTTGAAAAGAAAGTGAGTTACCGCCACCTACTGGCGATTTTAATATCATTTTTTTATTAATATTAAACGTTTTTTAACATGGCATATTTATTGAACATTGTTTTATTTAAAGCATTATTTATTTTTTAAAGCTATTATAAAGGTGAAAACTGAAATGGAAAAATCGATTAAATGGGGCAAATATTGTCCCTTAATGGAAAGATGTGACTGCAGTCGTGGAAGAGAGGGGGTACGGCACTCTAAAAAATTGGAGAACTAAGGAAAAGGGATATGTAGAATTGCACAAGTGCTACTGCTAAAGAGTGCAATGTCAATACAGCCGGTTAGCTTAATTTTAATTTTTCATAAGCTTAATTGAATTGGCCTAGAGAGAATAATTATGACATTTTTGTCTAAAGACTACATATAAAATAGCTACCAAAATTAAAGTAACTGCAGTTTGACTAAAAGTTGACAAAAAATGCAAACACATTTCGTCAACTAAAACTATGAAAGGCAGAATGACTCAAATGTGACTAAGACCAATAAGCATTTTCATCTGAAGATGACTAAGACTAAATCAAAAATGTCTGCCAAAATTAACATTGGCACCATACACGTGCGCGCTGCAACGCTGTTGCGTATGTATTAAATATGACTGATAATTTAAATAAAATGTTTTAATTCAAGTAGTCTACTTGTACATAATATTTTTTTAGGGCTTAAAATGTATACAGATTTGACATTTTCCCCTCATACTTCTGTCGGAATTGGTACGAAGTTGGCATTGAATTTCATTTGAAATGGTATTAAAAACGTCTTAAAAAGCCTTGAATTTAAGTTGGAGGATCCTGGGGGTACCCTGTATAAAATACCTGTTACCATTTATGAAAACAACCATAAAAAGTGCTGTTCATCATGAATTCTATCTATCTATGCTAATTATGTTATCAATCACATAAATTGCATTTAGGAGTGGGTGTTGTGACCAAAAAAATGTCGGGTAAAAAAAAATTGATTTCTCGATTTTAATCGATTCTCATTTTTATGAACCGATGTCGATTCTTAAATCCCAAGAATCGATTAGTCATCCTGTTTTCAGTTGATGAATGAATGGAACATTGTAGTGCGCATCCCATCCAATAAATCGTAATAATCGTTGTGCTTTGTTACTATTGATATGAAACAAAGTCTCAGATTTCAAATTACGTCCATTTTCTTACACAATTCCAAAACATAAATACCGTTTTGGCGCTGTGGCATGAGATCGCTCTGGCGCAGCTCAGCTCAAGAGAAGCAGCAGCACGGAGCGCACATGATCTTCTCTTCCGCCTTAATAATACCAGTTACCGCGCAAAATAAACATGAGCATCTGAAAGTGTGTTAAAAGATAGAGTACAACTTATCGAAATCCGTATCATGTCACATGGAATGGCTCAATCAGTGTTTCAACAGTGGAAAGATGTAATTAAAATGGCTTGTAAACAATGTCATGTAACGTCACATTTACCTCAGAAAAACCATATCCAGTGACCATAAACTCGTTTGCCAGCTAGAAAAATTAACTCTAGAGAGGAGCATTTTGCTAAATATGCACCATATTACATATTCATTATAATTTTTAATGTTCTTCAATATTTAATGCATGTTTGAATAAATCTAGTAAGTTTTTATGACAGCCACCATTTAAATGTTTACATTTCATATAACTTTATTATTATAAAAATAAATAAAAGTGTAATTTAAGTTTTTATACAAATCAGTTAATTTTTACCTTCAATATTATAGTAGGCTAATGAAGCCTAGTAGGCTACAACTGACTCCCTTAGTTTACAGCATTAGTTAAGACATTTGTTTAGAGATTTGAAATTTGGCATGTATTGTACCTGATATCCAAAATAATCCGTATTGAATTGAATCGAAATCGGATCAAATTGCAAGCTTGTGAATCGAAATCTAATCGAATTGTGAAATTTGTGTCAATACCCAGCCCTAATATATATATATATATATATATATATTAGTTTTATATTTTGTTGTTGTATCTTTTTATATTTTATCTCATTGTTTGAGTTTATGGATCAAAATAAATTAAATACATATGAATAGAAGTCTCATAAAATGATGACTAACAAAGAGAGCCCATTTGTCTTGTGCACATGGTATTTGTACAGCCCTGTATTTTTGTGGAAACTGAGGTTATCTCAGTGGGGGTTTTTTGTAACAATGAAAGTGACTTTTGATCTTTCTTTTAAAAATCATACTGACTACAAACTTTTGAATGGTAGTGTATATATTTGAACAGGTTGATCTTGGGGTACATCAAGAATGAAATGAATGTACCCTCATATATATATATACATACATACATACATACATACATACACACAAGGTTGTCAAATAGCTGTCAAAGATCACTATAACCTTTAAACTGTTTAATGAGGGTACATTCATTTCATTCTCGATGTACCCCAAGATCAACCTGTTCAAGTGTGTTCATTTATAGGCTAGGCAGCTGTAGTCCAGACAAGGTGAGTTCTGCCAGGCCCTTCTCGGCCTTTACGAAGTCAAAGGAAAACACATTTAGCTGTGCAATTGACCCGACTCACCCAGTACAGAGATGTGTGTGAGGAAAAATGGGCCGCTGACCCCTGGGCTTCCCCCACTGCAGGAATGCAATTATAGCTCCCAACCTAACTTTGCTCACCTGGGACGTTCTCTATCACATACACACTCGCTCCCTAAGACCCTTTTAGATGTGCTGCCACACTCATTGAAAGACTTTCCAGGGAATTCTAGTTGGTTCATAAATAATTTACCTCCTCAGATTATTTTTACACTTGGGAGGAAGTGTCAGTCATTCCTCCATACTTCAGATTTTTATCTTAGAACTTTCTCAATGTTGGATCAGTTATTTTGAAAGGGGTTTATTTCTTCGGTTAAGTTCTTGGAGTTGGCACTTTAGAGGAAGTGCTAAGTGAATGCCTATCAAAAACGTCTCTGTTTCCCCCCTCACTGTCCTTTTCATATTTAGAAAAGGATTTGGTTTCCTCCCTCAGTGGTCTTTTGTAAACTTATGCACTCTTAAATGGAAAGGCTGTTCGATCCCAAGCAAAGAACAGATTGCAAAGCTGTGTGGATTAAGAAAAGAAACGGAGTTGCTCCTCTAACGCCTGGCTAGACAGACGGTGGCCCAGATCAATTCTGCATGTGTCTGTACAGAAGCTCTCCAGCCCTTTATCTTCAGCACAGGCACCAGTGTAATGGCGATAGAGGGGGGACCTGGTGAGAAGTGACTCGGTGGCCCAGGGGCCACTTGAAAGCTCCCTCCAGGATACTCAGAAGGTGGATTTTTGCCTTGAAAGCTCAGCTGAAGTCCTCAAGCATTCAATCGGCCTGCATTGCAGAATCCCTCCAGCCCGGGGGGAGCTAGTCTGAGGGGAGTGGGGGGCTTGAAAGGGGTCTTCAATGGGATAAGAGGGCTATCGTCTCTGAAGCACCAGCCCCTCTCCCTCTTTGAGGACCCAGGAAAAAAGCAGAGAGGAAATGCTTTAAACCGAACAAAAAGAGCATGATAAGGGAAAAGAGAGACCAAGAGGAAGAGAGAAATCGAAGAGGATCAGTTTGTGGTGGCGGCCCGTACGGCCTCCTGTGTCCATGGCTTAGCAGGGCTGTTGTGCTGATAAAGAGATAGCGATGGCAGTCACAGGCAGAGATGGAAGAGATTCGGTGCAGTCAGGAACAAAGAACAGAGGCCAGTCGCTCGTCTTTGTAAATAACCTTGAGAGATGGCTACTTTGAGCCCCCTCCCTGGCAGGCATACATGGTAAATGCCATTCTGATTGGATGAACTCTGACCTGCGACACATACTGAGAAAGGCTGATAGATGTCATGGCAACGTGGTGGAGGAGAGGCCATGTTTCATGTCCTGTTTCTGTGGGATCTCTGCGTCCCCTTTCTTAGCCACGACATGAGACACCAGTCTCGAGTGACATATGTAGATTAGTGCTTAACAATCATGGCATATGTAAATCAGCTTGTAAAATGTGACCCAACAAGGAAAAACGTGTTTTATGCATGTGACGACATTTAAAGGGATACAAGGTCTTCTTTGATTGTGACACATTGCAAATGGACATTATTACCCTGAAAGTATTGCAGAGGAAGAGTTTTCTTATTCATCCAGTGTATGTCGTGAAGAAGGAAGAGTAAGCTTGCGTCCCAGGCGCTGCTGGCCAAAGAGGCAGTGCGATGGTGTGCATAATTTGACTGAGAGGCAGTTAGAGTGGCACTGACCTTTTCGGCACAGATTAGATTGCCTGCCAAGACCGCTTAACTGTAGCCCCTGCTTTCACAGTCAGACACACTTACAACACTGCTTGGGTAGTTATACACCATTCAGGTTGCTGTTTTAAAGTTGTATTTGGTTGAGAAGGTGTGCCCTGCTTTATTTCAGTCTGGCTGGGTTTCGTCAGTGTGCGCACCAAAGTGGACATTCTTCCTGTCCGTGAATCAATCAATGCTACATAACATCCTTCCTGCCCTGGTTCTAGCGAAGCATTATCCAGGATCCTTAGGCTGATCAATTGATTAGATTAACAGTGATTTTCTTTTCTCTTTTGACTGCTTATGGCCATATCTTCCTCTGTTGTGACCACTAATGGTGGGCAGGCCAATGTTTATTAGTTTTTTTTCCTCTATCCTGTTTGGCTTTCTTTGCAGCTTGTCAACAATGTACTAATGAAATGTTCACCATCATTTACAGATTATGCTGTTTTATTTTTGTCTGACTGTGCATTTTACCCAACTTCAGATGGGCCAGAGGGGTGGGAGGGTTATCTTTAGAACACTGAAACTATTTCCAGTGTCGATCACAGGATACACAGTTCATGTTTTAATGTGGTCGCACATATTTCCTCTTTCACTTCAGTGCCACAATTTATTAAAGCTTACACTTACCTAAATACTATAAAACATGCACCAGGCTACACTACTTGTTAGTAAGATTTCTTTTTTAAATTAATACTTTTATTCAGTAAAGATGCATTAAATTGATCAGTAAAGACTATATATATAAATATAAATGTATAATAAAAATGATTATTTCAAATAAATGCTATTATTTTGATCTTTCTATTTATCAAAGAATCCTAAAAAATGTGTCATGGTTTCCGGAAAACGTTTTCAGCATTGGTGATAATAAATCTTTCTTTGGCACCAAATCAGTATGTTAGAATGATTTCTGAAGGATCGTGTGACTAAAGACGGGAGTAATGGCTGCTGAAAGTTTAGCTTTGCTGAATGCTAAAACAGTAATGAATGAATGAATGAGGCATTTTTAAAATATATATATTATTGTTATTTTACATTGTAACAATATTTCACAATATTTTCTACCAACTAATTTCACTGTATTTTTTTGATCAAATAAATGCAGCCTTGGTAAGCGTAAGGGGCGTCTTTCAAAAACATTAAAAAATCCTACTGACCTAAAACTTTTGAATGGTAGTATTATGTTTAGTAGTACATTTACAATGTTTCTCAATAATTTAATTAATTAATTCTAGTGTGTTGTCAATGGACAGACAGTCTCACAAGTGCAAGTTAAATGAATAGACACCCATGTTTAGTTTGTTATTGTTGACAGTAATGTACATGTACAGTAATGTTCAACTGTCCGTGGTAACGTACAATCAGAACCCTGATTCTATGTGCGACCAGCTTGGATTTATGTAGCTCAGCTATTGTTCGCATATGCCTCTGCAGTCACAGGGACCAAATAAAACTTAAAAGGTCCCTTTTATTTGATCATTAAAAACCATCGGCACATTGTAAAAAGGGGCAAGCATTTGTGATGCATTTTATCCCTACTCTGCCTCTTTTGGATCCCTTTACGGAGAGGAGGCGAGACAGATCATGGCCACCACATCCACTTTCAGTCTTCCTTTTCTTCGTCAGTGTCTTACACTCTCCCTGAAGGTTGTAGTTATCCACTCCACACTGTGCAGTAGTCATCATGTGTCGTAGCACTTTGCAGAATGAGAGGAAGCACCGTTCACCACTTCCATTTCCTACCTTAGCTCCTCATCCGTGACATACCCTGTCCTCCAGCGGTGCCCTGACATCCTTCCATCAGCCGCTGAGGGGCCTGGCCCGCTCCAGCCTTTTTCGGCTCAATCAGACTCTGGTCTCTACGGGCTGCTCCCACCCTTCAGGCTGCTGCCGATCCAAACTGTCCCTAACCAGAACTGAAGGACCCAGTCAGCCGGCAGCAGGAGTTTGTCTGTGCGCTCATCACTGGATTTATAGAAGTGCCACTCAGACTGCACGCCCCAGTGCTCAGGACCCACACCCTGACAGGCACCTGACACAACTTCCATTCAGGCTGTCTCTGATGCCTCCATCTGGGCCCAAAGCACCAGGTTCCTGGGTTGTCTGCTGTAATCTGGTCCTGCTAATAGCTAGAACAGGCCTTCTTAATTGGTGTTTTTCTGGCATGACAAAACTGTCCTGGATTGGGTCAGTTACAGATGGAGATGGTTGCTAGTGACAGGAGATTTATTGTAACATAATGAATATGACAGAATTTAAACCTAAATTCCATTTACTGAATACTATTATTCCTTTCCTCCCTCTTTTAGGAACAGGCTTTGCCATGTGTAGCACGAAGGAGAGCCATGACAGCGATGCAGACCTAGATGTAGATGGAGATGACACACTGGAGTACGGCAAAGCCCAGTATCCTTGTTTATTCACCAGGAGAAGTCTTGCTCTTCAGTGGTGGTGTAGTGTGCACAGAAACAGTAACTGAAATTAGATGCAGTTGTTCCTTAATTCAAGGTTTCAGGTACACTGAGGCAGACATCATTCCTTGCTCTGGAGAGGACCAGGGAGAGGCCAAAGAACGTGAGGCACTGCGTGGAGCCGTTTTGAAGTAAGCTGGCCTTCACTGAGATGATTTCATCACAGACTTTAAAATGACAAATAATAACCGTAGGCTTGGCCCTTTACAATAAAGTTCTGTTTCTCTTCCGTAGTGGTGGTGTGCCGTCCAATAGAATAACACCTGAGTTCTCCAAATGGGCCAGTGATGGTGAGTTGGCCTTTTTTTATGGTGTGCTTTTCTTTTTCTCCACAGTTGGAAAGTCTGGAGATATCAGACAATTTGAAAATTGGCATTTTCAGGTCTGGAAAAGTCAAGGAAATTAAAATGATGTGTGTGTGTGTGTGTGTGTGTGTGTGTGTGTGTGTGTGTGTGTGTGTGTGTGTGTGTGTGTGTGTGTGTGTGTGTGTGTGTGTGTGTGTGTGTGTGTGTGTGTGTGTGTGTGTGTGTGTGTGTGTGTGTGTGTGTGTGTGTGTGTGTATATATATATATATATATATCAGATTTAATATTTTAAATCAGTTAAATGTAAATTGTAATGATTTTAGAAAAATACTGTTTTTACGGTATAAAACGGTACACCATTTCAAATAAATGGTGAGCAGAAGAAACTGCTTTCAAAAACATACAAATAATGGTAAGTTGTAATATTCTAAAATATTTAATCCACTGGAAATTGCTGTGTACAGTCTCTAAATTATTTTTATTTAAAAAATCTTAACTAAAAAGATGTATAGAAACCTTTTTTGTCTATATATTCGAGTTGGATTGATATGAATGAATGTTGCTTTTGTTGGCCCTCATTCATTATATATGCTCTGTTTGTCTCTATTTTTTGCAGAAATGCCTTCGACCAGTAATGGTGAGAGCAGCAAACAGGAGCCCAGTTCTTCATCTTCGTCCTCCACACCGAGGACCTGTAAAAACAGTGAGATTGAGAAGTGAGTACAAACACACACCTGTCCGCAGTGGCAGTGTGTTTGCTGGTGTATTGGGGTGAGATTAGTTTGTGTAGGGACTGCAAGATCATAAATGATGCATTTAGTGTGCTCATCTCTCTGGAGCATGCTTGATCACAGGGAGTGGTCCAGAGTATTGATCCCAGGCAGCTGAGCCTTGTCTGGCCCTGACTCGCCGCACAGCCCGCGAATGCTAATATCCCCTTAGCCATTTCCATACTACAGATTTACGCTGCAGGAATTGTGCAATATTTATCTGTAATTGCAAGAAGTGAAAGGAAGTTTTTACCTTTATGGAGGGATTTTTTTTCCCCCTAAACTTATTAAATGTGTCAAATTCAAATGTCATATTCTTAAATTAAGTGAACAAACAACAGAGGAACACAGAGAAAGCTAGATGAATCCCTTCACTCCACTGAAAGTGAAGATGGAGGAATTTTAGCAGGCAGCCTACAAAAAGATAAATTTGAATAACCTGAGTGGGTGAAAGGCTGGCACCTGGAATTCCCGCATTTCTGCGTCCTCATCCATATTCCCCGACAACTGCTCCCGCTAAACTCTCCTCCCTCTTGTACACGGGGGCCCAGCCCCACTGAATAGGTAATTGGGGTCAGAGCGCAGCTCCTCGTAGAAGAGGAGCTTATTGCTGGTGCGACTGTCCTCTCTCCTGGCTCGATCTCCCCCTGCTGTCTAGAGCCGGTCCAGGGTCAACGCACTAGTCACACTCTGCCTACCCAATAGCACAGCTGTCAGTCCACATGACCTGTGTCTTGTCTCTATCCTTGTTTAATCCCACTATGCAGGATTGTCCAGGGCATTGCCAGTTTTAAGTTTGTATTGTTGAATTTAACAAAAGTGCTCATGATTTTCAACCAGGGGTATGTGTACCATAGGTTTAACAAAGCAAAATTGAAATTATCCCTATTAAACATAGTAAATGTGTAACTTTTGATTATTTTTGATAAATTGATTAATATAGATTTTTTGTTTGTTTGTGTGGTTGACACTTTTAACAGACTATTTTAGATTTTTATATAATAAATTATTTTCAGTAATATTTACTTTGATTTATACAAAGATATTCATTTTTATGTTTATTTATTTCGACAGTTTAGTTTATTTTCTGTATTTAATACTATTTTTATTTTCAGTAATATTTGTTACTTTGATTTATACAAAATAATTTTTTTTATTTCAACAGTTTAGTTTAGGCCTACTTTCTGTATTTAATACTATTTATATTTTGCTTGTATAATGTCTTTTTAAAAGATTTGATTTATTTGTACTTTTTCACACTGTCTTTATTTGTTTAAAAATCTTAAAGGCATGCACCCATCCCCCCCCCCCCCCCCCCCCCCAAAAAAAGAAAAGAAAACGAAAATTCATTGTCCTCTCTATCTGTCTGTTTTCTCCTCTGAGCCCTCTTCTCTAGGGAGAGAGTTCTAATGTAGCTGAATCAATCTTGTGCGGGCGGCCATCACTGGGCCCCATATTAAATATCAGGGGCGGATAACTGGTGAATAAGCGCAGCAGACCCGACACAATTGATTTTTCTCGTCAGCACATCGTGAGCACGTTCCTCTCACCCAACTCTAGTCAAGTGTGCATCCACGAATGACTTCATCTGTAGTACAAGCTTGATGTCAGCTCAGTCTGCAATTGAAATCGTTTGTTAACCACGTTTTCCACGAACTGCAGTTAAAGGCGTGACTTTGCACACTGTTGCTTGATAGGTTTGACTGAGTGTGTGGAAATGAATGTTAGTGGATGATGTTATGAACACTGTGTGTCTCTGTCCGAGCGTGGGTGTGTGAGTAGGAGGATGAAAATGGACAGAACGGGATTCCTAAGTGGAGTTGCAGGAGCGTGACAGCTTAGATTGATTCATTGCTTTCCTCCGTTGAGACTTTTTCTGTTTTGCCCTCCCTCCGCGTACAGCGCGGAGCACTAGGCAGCCGTTTAGACTAGCCGTAGCGTTGTATCGGAAAGCATTAAGTGTTTAGCCGGCCGGGGTATGAATCACCGCAGCTGTTTGATGTCATAGAAAAGAGCGAGCAATGAGTGCAACCCACCCGCCACCCGTTTTATTAGCTTAGCTCTTAGCTCCAGACGTGACACACACTCGTTTATTTAATATCGCCCGCAATATTTTTCCCAGTCTGTGCCCGTCCTTCTCGGCCCTCCGTCTGAATCTATCCATCTCTCCGCGACAGTAGAGCCCTCTCTTCCGAAGAGCACCTCTCCTTTCTCCTTCTGCTGATTTGATCAGGTATCACAGGATGTTACGTGATATTGTCTTATGAAAGGGGCCAGGGAGATAAATCTCAATGATGATGTCATTAATCAAATACTGAGGGGTCATGAGAAGGGGGAGGGAGGTGTATTAACTCTTTCCTGGCTGAAACAAATAGCAGTTGTTGTAGCTTTTGAGGTTATACTTGATATATTGGTAAAGCATTAAAAAAAAATGCTTTTTTTGGTGTTTTTTTCATGGTGTGCGCCAAATGGATAAAGCATGCAAACTTACGGGAATGGCTGTGCCATTGTTTCATTTCCAATTTCCTGAAGTGAGGGGTCTTAATGTGAGTGAGCTTTAAAGAGGCCACATAAGGAGCTGAATCATTTCATTCCACTTCCAGCCTGAAAACAATCTCAAACCCCACTGTTTGTAAAACACATGCATTTCAATCTGCAATGAAAATGAGACTTGTCCCCTTTAGTTACAGTGATTCATGGTGGATGGTGTGTGTGTGTTGGAGTAAGAGGGTGAGCTTGTTGCTGTGTCGTGAGTTGTGTAAATTGTATACGTACGTATGTGTGTTTGTAAGGCGGAGGGGGCTGATGAATTCTCCGAGCTCTCCTGTGCCCAGATGGGTAATGATCTCTGGGTACAGGGGTCGCCTCTTGTCTCCGCTCATTCTTCACATGATAAATGAGGGCTCCTATGCCACCCGTGTGATCGCAGCCACATTTCATGCTCAACTTGAAGCAATGGAGCAGATTTCTGTGTACCTCCACAATAATCTAATTTTTTACAAATTCATTAGTGATGACTTAGTTATTTTGTTCTTCAATCCCTTTTCCCATTAGCCACATTTTTACTGTAGTATCAGCAATATCTCCAAACAAGAAACACATTTTAGTTTTAAGAAACGCTAAAACAACAATTTATACATTTGTGTGTCTGTGTGTATTTGTAAAAGTAATTTGCATAATATTTAACATGTTCTACAAGTTTAATATATATTATTTTTGTTATGCTCAATCAGCCTCTTGATTTAAAATATACAGTGACCCTTACTATCAGATTGATTGTCAGCCAAGTGACTTTTTAAAGATCTCTCTGTATCTGTCTGTACTTGTAACTCATGTGTTCTCGTGTCAGGCCATGTAGACCTATATATTAGACCGCCTTCTACAGTTAGGCTCAGCTCTGATAGAGACAGATGGTTACGGGGCAGGATAATGAAATGAAAAATAGCCTCACACTCAGTGCTGGGCCATAATGGCAGTGTGAGATAGCAGCAGAGGCTACTTCCTGTTTAAACTTGTGCATTTGTTGCTTTACAAATGAAAAATATACCTTTACAGAGAGTGATGCCTGTATAAAGTATTAAACTCGTCCATCATTGCTTTAACATCCACATTGATTTTTAATATAGTGGGTGTACCATTATAGACCACAGCTGTAGGTAAGCGGCATTATTAGTTTGGATGTCAGTCCTCATTGTGGTTTCCTTAGTAACTTAAATTCATAATTGAAAAGACTTTATTCCTTCCCTAGGTGACGTCATTGGCATTATTCAGCCAGCACATTGCTGCAGAGCAGAGACGAGGCCTGTGTTTAATGTCTTTAAAACTTTCTCCAACACACTCAATAGGACCTTGATGATTTTCTGTTCTGAATTCACCCAGCAACCCCTCTCCAGGTTTTACACCTGCTTTCGTATTAAAACACAGCCCGGCTCTCTCCCCCAAACGATCTCTCCATCCATATAAAGACAGAGTAAAACCTTCTTTTATTACCAGAGGGAATTAAATAACTTTTAGAATGTGGTTTTCTATAAAGCACCACACAATGAATATTCATGCTGCAGCGGGTTGGGCATTACTTGGGGTAAAAGTTGTATTTTTTTTTGTTGGGCTGGTGACGGCATACGGGCAAGTGAACCACAGCGATTTATGAAGCTGTTAAAGAAAAACAGCAGGCATGGAGCTTGGTACACCTACTCTCCTGTCTGCTTTATAAGCATGCACGCTAATCAAGACTAAATGCTTTTTTACAAGCTGGCCACTAATAAGAAGAGATTTTAAAGCTTTATAGTCCCTGTGCGGATTGTAGGCTGCAGGGAATTGACCGTCCGGTCAGCTCGCTCTCCTTATTCAAGGTCGTTGTCTTGTTGGGGCTTTTTTGAGAGAGACCTAGTTGAGGTTTAGGGTGACCTTGAGAAGATGCCTGGACTTCAGAGTTTTGTTAACATCTTCCTTAATAATAATTTTAAAAAAATTCACCCTATTCACCTTCGTCTATTTCCTAAATGTTATTGATCTTATTGTGATATTCATCCAGGCATATGTCATAATTTGTAACATTTGTTTTGACCTCGTAATTCTTAATCAAAATGTCATAACTGGACATGCTGGACTTTTCCAGTCATTTAGTCTGCCTAAACCCTGCACCTATCTTGCAAGTGACTGCAACCTTTGCCTCCCATCCAATCAACAACTGATGAATTGAACCAATGCTCCACAAATTTTTTTTTTTTTGTGATAATCTGCTTTATTCAGAAGTATGTCACAATAAAAAATCGAATAAATCTGTCGCTTCTTCCATCATCTCGGCTTTAAAATAAATGGGATGTGTTTGATTCCTGGCTGGCTGAATTTAAAGGGAACCTATTATGCCCCTTTTTCAAGATGTAATATAAGTCTCAGGTGTCCCCAGAATGTGTCTGTGAATTTACAATTTTGAGTGGAAGCAAAAACATTCTGTGCTGCTTCCCGCCCCCTATCCAGAATAGTTATGTGCAATTACAGCTTGTGCCTTGGATACTCTGCCAAAAACAAACAAAACATCTGTTTGTTTTTGATTATCATCTCTATGCTTTTTAAATGGTTAGTTCACCCAAAAATGAGAATTCTGTCAGTAATTACTCACCCTCATGTTGTTCCAACCTGTAAGACTTTCGTTCATCTTCGGAACACAAATTAAGATTTTTTGATGAAATCTTGAGAGCTGGCTCACTCCTTCATAGGCTGCTTGGTAATTGCATCTGCCGGCCCAGTAAGTTAAAGACATTGTTAAAATAGTCTAAGTTAGAGTTCTCAACGGGCCTGAAAATAACAACCCGACCCGACCCGGCCCGTGGCTTTTAAAGCCCGGACCCGATGTAACCCGACACATCAACATGAATTATCTGCCCGAACCCGGCCCGCGGCCCGACGCGGCGTCGGATTTTTTTTTTCTCATACACATATTATCATGACCAGCAGACGGAAATTCAAATCAACCTTTAATGTTCACGCCTTTTAACAATACTAACAACTGAAACAATAAACTTTAAATATATAAATAGGCTGTAGTAGCGACGGTGAATTCACCTGAGGCAAGTTTACTTTTCACCAACTCCATCTTCTTCTCCAGGCTAAAGGCGTGCATGCAGCGGCGTCAGGTCTGCCCCCGCCCCTCTCCGTGATGCGCTTGCACGCAGCAGCCAGACTTTCTTTACGGTGAACAGCAGCGATGATTAATAAATGTTTTTTTTTTTTCACTGACTGGAAAAGATTAAGCCCGAGGTCCGACCCGACCCGAGTCATTTGATTATATTTTCGACCCGAACCCGCGGGTCCCGTCGGGTTTGTCGGGCCGACCCGACCCGTTGAGAACTCTAGTCTAAGTGACTACAGTGGCTCAACCTTAAGTTTATCAAGCGACGAGAATATTTTTTTTGTCCGCAAAAAACAAAAATAGCGACTTTATTCAACTTCACTTTCTTCCGTGTGGGCATCTGATGTGAGTTCACGAGAGCGCCACGACGCATGCGCGAGAACTGATATGACGCAGATGACTTCGCTCAGTTCACTGGGACTCGGCACTTCGACACACCGGAAGCGCTACACTGTCTGTTTACAAGCTTCTCTCATCATCTCAGTTCTCGCGCATGCATCGTGGCGCTCTCGTGAACTCGCCTTCATGTTTGTGTACACACTGCAGACAAGTTCAAAAACAATATAAAACAGAATTTTGGTTAATAGGTCCCCTTTAAGCTTTGCTTCTCAAGGTGCCCATGATTCTTCAGTTACACTGTCATTGTTCTTCCTAAAGGTTGGCCTTATAGGAGATACTGAGTCCATAAATGGTCTGTTCTGTTTTTAATGGCCCTTCCTTGATTTACATTCTAATACTACCCGATTACCGAGAGGCCCATGTCCCAGTGTGTGTGTGTGTGTCCTGAGCGTGTACTCATTGTGGAGTCACACAGGCATGTAATAAATGAAGCTATTGGAAAAGGCAGTGGAACGGCAGGCACTAATCGGGGGGATTGTGCCTAGGAGAACGCTGGCGCAACGTTAAATCAATACTGTAGATCAGTGCTCCATCTGGCTGGAAAATGAGCGGATCACCATAAACATCTCGCCAAGCGCCTTGCCGCACAATCAATGGTTGCCATATTGATTTAGTTATTGCAAGTTCATATGCTGTGGACAGTGTTAAATATACATTCAGCAGCTGAGAAGCATTTGTCTGAGGAATGTTTAGTGAAGGCCTGAGTGGTGAGAAGTTGGAGGAACCGGTGCGAGTGTGACCTCAGAAGACGCCCAGTTCCCTGGTTAATGAGATTTGAAATTGAAATAGTAGTACAATAAAGTAAAAACATATTATTTCATTTTGACATCATGGTCCTTCTGCCCAGTTGGGACGTCTGTTTTTAATTTCGCATTAGAGTTTTTAGGAGTTGGCAGTCAGGTTTGTCTTAACTGAAGCCGTGTGGCAGCTTTGCAAATTTAAATTGCAAATTTGCATGACTGCACAACTTTTTAAACGTAATTAGCATTCCACAGGTTTCAGTTTTATGTATGGGCCAAACTGGTTTGTTGTGCTCTAATTGAATCTCAACTTTCATTTGTTTTGTTTTTTTTAACCTTCAGGATCACAGAGGACTCTACAGCGACCACACTGGAGGCACTAAAGGCCCGCATACGAGAACTGGAGAAGCAAATCCTCAGAGGAGACCGATACAAGTGTCTCATATGCATGGTGAGAACTCTCGCTTGCCAATATTGTGCGTGTCCATGTGGTTGTGTTTGGTTATAACCGCATCCTAATAACATGCCATGGTGATATAACCTAACACCCGCAATCATGCACCCAGCTGGCTGAAGCTTTGTGATGGTTTGCCTCCTTCAGCTTCAATCTAGCATGGTCTGGAAAATTAACCCATATAATTAAGTTCTGTTGCAGAAGTTCCTCTAGCAGTAGTGGCCATCCTGTTGGCTATCTATGCTAAACCTTTTCAGCTTTATTTATATATAGGTGCTTCTGACTAATCAGACTTGCCTCTGTATGTCTGGAGGTTAATTAGATCCATCCTGACGTTTCAGTTTCATTAAAATGGAATAAAACATCCTGAAAGTCACCCAGATATACAGATTGATCACTTGTGGCCTTGTAGAGAACATTGTCCTGAATAAAGATGCTTGTAAATGTTTTGATTATTTAATTAAAAAGATTCTAGACATTTTTCTGTTTGCTTCTGTCTCATGTGCAGTCTGTGGAGTTGAGCTTTTCCCAGTGGTGGTCTACTGCCACCTGCTGGTTATTGGAAATAGAGCAGCCCAATAAATTTAATTCTCAGTAAATTAACTGTTAACATCTGTTTTAGACAGTTGCCACCTACCTAGCATGACATCCAAACCGAAAACTCGTGCAAAAATACAACAGAACTCCCAACCATCCCTTTTATCCCTTTTGCGCTAGAGCTTCTATTGATAGCTGCACCCGTTGGTCTGATGTGTGTGTCTGTTCCTGCCGTGGCGGCCACATTCTTTTTCTCAGTACCGCTCTTGAATATCCCTGCAGCGGAAGCCACCCCAAACAGGGGCTGACGGCAAGAATCAGGCGGTCAAGAGGCACGGGAGCGCAGAGGCCCTGCAGCTCGGCGTGTACTGTTTGTACAGAGGCTACGTAACGGGCTGCAGCACTGCCACTGCGGACAGCAGTGGGATTAAGAAGCTGCTCCCACTCCGGAGGGTAAGGCTCTCTGTGCTCCCATTGGCCTAACCCCGCCTGACCCCTGCATTGCCCCACATGCTCCCTCACTGCCCACCTGCCTGCCTCCATTGGCTGCTCTTTGCTGTGCTGGTGCTGTCTAGTGATGTCCTTTGTTGTATATGTGGGTGGCTGTAGATGTGAAATTATGTTCATTTGACCTGGTTAAATTAATCATTTGTCTTTTTTTGTCTTGTTTCTCTCTCTGTCTTTACCTCAGGACTCCTATACAATGCCACTCACCTCCATCCAGTGTTGGCATGTGCACTGTGAAGAATGCTGGCTAAGGACTCTGGTAAGAATGACGCATTTGCTCATCAGTAGGTCCATAATGAATCGTCATAATGCAAGACATTATGCAAATGTAGGCAGAATGTTAAAAGCCTATTGTTTGTTAAATTCTCCATGTTGCTTCCTTGTTCTTAAGTGTTTGTTTTTAAACATTTGGGCTAATTTGATTATGCTGTCCGTTAACAATCAAGATGTAATACGCACAGCTCCATTTAATACATTTTATCGTGTGTGTGTGTGTGTGTAGGGGGGGTGGGGGTTGCTCTGGGGGGAGAGGAATTACCAAATGAAAAATTTGGTTTATAAATAGCAACAATAAAAGTAGTATGGTGGGACTCCTTGTGTCTTGATAAAGTAAATATATAGTTATTGTAAGTAGAATGTTTTCTCACACAGTATGAATGGGTTTTATAAATTAATATATAAAGCTTTCTTTCAATTTTTGTAAGTGGTTCCATGAAAATAAGTAAAATCAGTATAAATTGTTTATCTGTTAATTTTTTTTAAGTTTTTGTGTGTTGCTCTAATAATCGGTAAAAAGAAAATATGCTAATACTAAGTGAGTTGATATTGTCTTTAAAGAAATACATTTATTTATACGTACGTTTATTTGTGTACATGAATATATGTAGCTTTATATTTTTGGAAGGGGTCTCTCACATGGGGTTCATCATATATGAAGGGACCTTGGTTTGAAAACCCCTGCATTAAGAAACTTATATCACATGACACACATCACAAGCTCTTCCCTGGATTACTTGAAGTCATGTCTATGTACATTTTTCACGCTAAAGCAGTTGTGGTTGGTGTAAATTATGAAATGCGGGTAGTTCAGGTACATATTAAATTTCAGTTCTACGCACCACAGAGTGCCCAACCCTTCTCATGCAGTGAGTCACTCGTGGTTAATGTGGTTAATGGAGTTGTTTATTTTGATAATGCTGTGGTATTTGGCTTTAGTGTAGGTTGAAGAGTTCATCTAGACCAGACCTGTGAGATTCCTCACGTAGCGCTCCAGGTTTTTAAACCCTTTTCTATTTGCTTCTTATCTTCAGAATTGCGGTTACCTCTACTTGTCCGATTGTAATCCCAACAGTTATACTCACTGGCTCTTCCTCTTCTCTCTAAGCTGTTTTAGCCGGTCTTCCTCTGGGAGCCCACTCTCATTAGCCGCTAACACATTCTGTCACCACACGGAAACAATTAATAAGGAAATGTTTCCCAGCCTCAGCCGTTTTCCAATATGCTATATATTAAATCAGCTCTTTCCATCTCCGCTTATCACAAGGCCTTCTGTGCACGGCTCGCTGGCAAGAAGGAACAGAGACGTGTGTGTGCACCAGCCTGTGCTGCCACAGCGGATTGTTAGTGATGCAGGCATTAAAATTGTTGCCTAAAGACAGCAATAAAAGTAGCACGGCGGGGCTCCTTGCGTCTTGATCAAAGTAAATGCGTGTAATTTGGTTAGCGTCAGCCTTGTTTTATGAATCTAATGGAGCGCAGCAGCCACCCGCCACTGATGCGAGGAGCCCACGTTTAGACCATGACCTACCCACGCTCATTAAAACTAGGTAAACTCCTGCTTCCCAGAACAAAGAAACCAAATCTCAGGTCCCCTTTGTGTCTGGGGGATCGTTGGTATGGAGGGAAGCACACTGGAGTTTTTTCTGCTACACTGCTTCAGGTTTTACTTCTCACTTAAATAAAAAATAAATAAAAAAGAGTAAATGAACATGACTCAGTTTATGTAGGGAATCAGAAGGAGAATCCAACTTCAATTTCAAGCTGGCCACATCAATATAAACCACTCGCATAGTCAGACCATGATGTTGAATTTGAAACCGTTATGATTATTTGCACATTTGCCGTGTAATGGTAGAGCCCATTGTTACAGCATAACAAGCCAGGTAGTGTTGCTGGATTTCTTTCATTCTGTGCAGTCAGGATCAACGGTCCGGGTTCTGGTGCCCTAGACATGAACCAATTCATATGGAGCCACAAATCCTCTTTACAGTTAGACGTGAAGGCACACTGCAGGGTTCATGCTCTGGCACCCTTACTGCTCCCAGATTCCTCAGTTTGCTTGTCTAGGGTAAAAGGTCACTTTCATGTATGTTAAAACCCCCCCTAAATGTGTCAGTTCCTATATTAGCGGTAGCAGTGTGCTTCATGTGTATGAGGAGGAGAAATATGCCATCAGTGGCACATGTGCGAGAAGGTTACACGAGGACATGATCGCCAATGGTTGCAAGATTCCTCACAGTAACGTCACTGTCTGAACTTCACCAGACAGTTGGGTTCGTTTCTAGAGGCGGCACACGACAAACGTGAGGATTTTATATCTCTCATGCCTTGCTGTTTAGGTCTCCATCAAGTGTTGTGGTATTTTATGAAGCTGAGTAAGTATATAGTTAGCTGACTTTAAGAGCAGATCCTGTGATGTTCAGTCGGTCCTGTTCAGCATGTGTGTGTGTGTGGTGCAGACAGCAGACCACACAGCTCACCTTCCTCCTCCTCTACCTCTCCCTGCTGTTCTCCTGCTTTTATGGTGCAGGCTTTATGTGTACTGGCTGAACATCAGAGTGGTAGTGGGAAAGGCGCATGCTTGTTGAACAGGGTGGGCTGCCCGTGTAAGGCCCAAAAACAAATTTTACGTCCACATACATGCACTATTAAAGTACTCTACAGCATCGGTTCCCAACAGGGGGGTCTCGGCCCTCAAGGGGGCCTCAGTGAGCTCTTTGGGGGGTCGCATCATATTTTGAAAAGTTTTGAGCAGTGAGCATTAAAGCAGCAGCTATTTGTAATAGCCTATATTCATTCTTTTTTTTCCTACACACCAGTGTGAATACTGATATTTTTGTTATTGCATTTCAAATAGGGCCAATTAATAGGCTTATTAAATTACAAATGGCCTACTGATGTTTTTGTTATAGTATTTTCAATATTATACGCTATTATTTGTGCATAAACATTCTGTTTGTTAAAAACAAATTTTTTTTGTCATCCTTGTTGCAAGCTTACAAGAGCGATAATATCAATTAAATATTTTCTTGGGAAAAAGGGGGTCTCAGACAAAAAAAAGGTTGGGAAAACCACTGCTCTACAGTACAAACTGCACTGGTACTTGAGCACCAAATCAGTGCATCTGCACAGACCCAAAATGCTTATGCTTGTACATAAAAAGTGCCTTTGATAGCATAGCAGTTTGCATTTTCAAATGGAAAATTTGAAAAATTTTTATTTTCTTGTCTGTCTTTCTCTTCTTATAGGGAAACAAGAAACTCTGCCCACAATGCAACACCATCACATCACCAGGGGACCTCAGGCGTGTCTATTTGTGAACAAAAAGGCCGGGATTCTTTTTGTTTCGTTTTACTTTTGTTTCCATTTGCGCTAGTGTTTTTGGTTTCCCCACCGCCTGAGGGAGTGGAGTATCCTCCGGCCTCCTGACCATGAGAGGCACGAGCACAGACTCGCACTGACTTCAAATGGGGAAGGACTTAACAAGCATAGGACTAATGAGGACTTCATAGACTCAGTCCTCCTCTACAATTGCTTGTGTAAAGAGCCCACCCGCTTCCCTCTTGTGTTGGTCCATGGTCCACCCTCTCCAAAGTCAGCTTAGTTCCTTGATGAGGAACCTGTTCTTCTCAGATGATGGAAAGAGTACTAATTCTGTCCCTTCACCTGCACTGCTGCTGCTGCTGCTCTTAGTCTCCCACTTTCGCACTCTGTGGCAACTTCTTCACCAAGACCGTTGACGTCCACCCGACCGGAACATCAGCCTGACGATAAGAAGAGGAGACTTTAACGGACCACCCGAGGCTCTCCAGAACTCCTCAATCTTGATTTTTCCATTGTGTTCTCATTCACCCCAAACCATTACTACTTTTGTGGTGTTCTAGTCATGTCAACCAAATTCAATGAATCAGTGCAAGCACATGTATAATAGTCTCTGTATGTTTACAGTGTTGTGAGTAAATGACATAGAGAACAAAACACACTTGTATACACGTGCACACACGGACACACATGCACATACAGAAATATATATTGAATAAAAGTCCAGTTTTAGTTGGGGGTGGTTTGGGTCGGGAGGGAGGGCATATGTTTCAATCTTGGTGAATTAAAAAAAATTAAAAATAAAAGAAAACCCTCTGTATTTTTAAAGCAGATGTTGTTGTCTTGAAGTTGAAGTTGTATTTCATTGTACAGGAAGAAATTTAAGTAATAATAATAATAAACTACTCAAACTAGGACTTAAAAGATTTAGGTGTACATTTTTCATTGAAATATACAGTAAAAACTGTAGATTTAATCATGAAACAAGGGAAAGTATCTTCCTTTTTCTTTGCTTTTTTTAAGAAATGGAAAGATTTGCTTTTATTCACCCTCATTTTTCAGTGTTTTTTTCTTTTTCTTTTTTTCGCTTAATGCTGAATGCCATCTGTCTGTTACAAACAATTGGAATTATTGCTTATTCAGTTGAACATACAGTATTAAGAGACCCCCCACAGTTGCATATCAGTTTCTTCCCTCGGAAAGGGATTTTTATTTAAAAAAAAAAAAAAAAAGAAACATCTAAGGGTGCTCTCATTTACAAGTTATGTTCAGACATCCTCTCTGAAACATCAAGGACATGGTAAACATTTTATTTTATTTTCTCAAAGAATGAACTGGAAGAGTCCAGACTAGTTTCCCTGACTGGCCGACTGACTGACTGCTCACATTTTCCCTAGGAGTGAGACAGTGTGCTTTATATTTGTACATCTATGTATTCTGTGATTTCTGTATTGATGTAAGCGCAAAAAAAAGGAAGAAGTGAAAGGTCATTGCTGATCCCAACACCACAATAAACAGTCAAATGTTGCATTTGTTATAACTTCTTTCACTGTTCCTTAAACTCTTCACAGTGGCTGGGTCAACAGCTGTACCAACATCCTCTCTGCAACAATTTTGTAAAATACAGGTAGTAAATAAGAATTAGGGTTGACTCTTTGTATTCTTCCTTTGCCGAACAATTCGTTCCTGCCCCAAAGATGACAGATTGCACAAGATGATTGTGTGATATGATTTGTGTCCTTGTATATTCTTGAAAATGGTACTTGTCTTTCCCGTTTGTAAGCTACATTTGACATCAATTAAACGACTGTAAATCTGAACTGGTCATCATGTGCTGGCTTCATTCACTGGTCTGCCTAGTGGAACTATACCAGTATGAGTACTCGAGATGTGAAGCTGGTTATCATGGTACCACATGCTCTACCTGGTGACGTAGCTGTTGAAGTACATCAGTCAATAAATGTCCATTGAGTGTCGGGCAGCAAAACAACTTCCTAATGCATTGTGATTTCTCATTTCGATATGCATTACACTGCATCCGGTAGTGATAATGATGAGGTTTTGAGACTACCCCATTGATTTTGTACTATCCCTGACACTAAGTGCCTCAAATTAGGTCTTTTTGGGCCTAATTTTGGACACTTGGAAAAAAGGAAACGTTAGTGCTCTATTCTGCCATCTGCAGGCTAAATAATCAGGTGATGTTTTACCTGAACAGCTGTATCAAAGCACAAGCACGGTGCACTTTAAAGATTAAGTACTGTAATGAAAATTTCATGAAATTACAAGATGTAATTAAGAAGTCGTCTACCTCCCCAGTACACCCTCTGATCCCAGGCCAAACTCCAGGTTCATGATGTATCGGAGCGAACAGTAGCAGGGCCCTTAAACACTTTCAGATGCCTGTAAAGTGCTGATAGATACGTTGGAAAATCAGCAGGAGTTTATATTAAGTCTGTGTAGCCCTATTTCAGCCTCTTGTTGGAAGTGTTTGTGGGTTTCTTTTGAAAAGAAACAAGCTTGGAGAACCTTCAAGTAAACAGCAGTTATGTTGTTCCAGTTTATGGACTTAATTACAGTGCACATACAGGCCATTTTTATTCTGCAAATCAGACTTCTCAATTCCATGGAACCCCAACTAGGACCCCTTTCCTAAAATATAAAGGCAGTTATACTGTATTCTATAAGACTTGTTCATACTGTGCGAGAGAAATTGCAAGTGTTGATATTATAAAGGCAACTTAAATGACACTAATATAGTTATCGTTATAGTTATCGTCCGCTGGTGTGAATACCAATATAGTTATCGTTATAGTTATCGTTCGCTGGTGAACACTAATATAGTTATCGTTATAGTTATCGTTCGTTGGTGTGAACACTAATATAGTTATCGTTATAGTTATCGTTCGCTGGTGTGAACACTAATATAGTTATCGTTATAGTTATCGTCCGCTGGTGTGAACACTAATATAGTTATCGTTATAGTTATCGTTCTCTGGTGTGAAAACCAATATAGTTATCGTTATAGTTATCGTTCGTTGGTGTGAACACTAATATAGTTATCGTTATAGTTATCGTTCGCTGGTGTGAACACTAATATAGTTATCGTTATAGTTATCGTTCTCTGGTGTGAACACTAATATAGTTATCGTTATAGTTATCGTTCGCTGGTGTGAACACTAATATAGTTATCGTTATAGTTATTGTTCGCTGGTGTGAACACTAATATAGTTATCGTTATAGTTATCGTCCGCTGGTGTGAACACTAATATAGTTATCGTTATAGTTATCGTTCTCTGGTGTGAACACCAATATAGTTATCGTTATAGTTATCGTTCGTTGGTGTGAACACTAATATAGTTATCGTTATAGTTATCGTTCTCTGGTGTGAACACTAATATAGTTATCGTTATAGTTATCGTTCTCTGGTGTGAACACCAATATAGTTATCGTTATAGTTATCGTTCGTTGGTGTGAACACTAATATAGTTATCGTTATAGTTATCGTTCTCTGGTGTGAACACTAATATAGTTATCGTTATAGTTATCGTTCTCTGGTGTGAACACTAATATAGTTATCGTTATAGTTATCGTTCGCTGGTGTGAACACTAATATAGTTATCGTTATAGTTATTGTTCGCTGGTGTGAACACTAATATAGTTATCGTTATAGTTATCGTCCGCTGGTGTGAACACTAATATAGTTATCGTTATAGTTATCGTTCTCTGGTGTGAACACCAATATAGTTATCGTTCGTTGGTGTGAACACTAATATAGTTATCGTTATAGTTATCGTTCTCTGGTGTGAACACCAATATAGTTATCGTTATAGTTATCGTTCGTTGGTGTGAACACTAATATAGTTATCGTTATAGTTATCGTTCGTTGGTGTGAACACTAATATAGTTATCGTTATAGTTATCGTCCGCTGGTGTGAACACTAATATAGTTATCGTTATAGTTATCGTTCTCTGGTGTGAACACTAATATAGTTATCGTTATAGTTATCGTTCGTTGGTGTGAACACTAATATAGTTATCGTTATAGTTATCGTCCGCTGGTGTGAACACTAATATAGTTATCGTTATAGTTATCGTTCTCTGGTGTGAACACCAATATAGTTATCGTTATAGTTATCGTTCGTTGGTGTGAACACTAATATAGTTATCGTTATAGTTATCGTTCGCTGGTGTGAACACTAATATAGTTATCGTTATAGTTATCGTTCTCTGGTGTGAACACTAATATAGTTATCGTTATAGTTATCGTTCGCTGGTGTGAACACTAATATAGTTATCGTTATAGTTATCGTTCGCTGGTGTGAACACTAATATAGTTATCGTTATAGTTATCGTTCGGTGGTGTGAACACTAATATAGTTATTGTTATAGTTATTGTTCGCTGGTGTGAACATCAATATAGTTATCGTTATAGTTATCGTTCGCTGGTGAACACTAATATAGTTATCGTTATAGTTATCGTTCTCTGGTGTGAACACCAATATAGTTATCATTATAGTTATCGTCCGCTGGTGTGAACACTAATATAGTTATCGTTATAGTTATCGTTCGCTGGTGTGAACACTAATATAGTTATCGTTATAGTTATCGTTCGCTGGTGTGAACACTAATATAGTTATCGTTATAGTTATCGTTCGCTGGTGAACACTAATATAGTTATCGTTATAGTTATTGTTCGCTGGTGTGGATGCAAATATAGTTATCATTATAGTTATCGTTCGCTGGTGTGGACACTAATATAGTTATAGTTATCGTTCGCTGGTGTGAACACTAATATAGTTATCATTATAGTTATCATTCGTTGGTGAACACTAATATAGTTATCGTTATAGTTATCGTTCGCTGGTGTGAACACTAATATAGTTATCGTTATAGTTATCGTTCGCTGGTGTGAACACTAATATAGTTATCGTTATAGTTATCGTTCGCTGGTGTGGACATTAATTATTAAAATGAATAAATACATTTACATATTTTTTATTTATTATTTACTATTCCATCATGTTTTAGTTTTTTAGCATTTTATTTTTTACATAAACTACTGTTCAAAAGTTTGGGGTCAATACATTTAAAAAAAATAAAAAAAGTAATTAATACTTTTATTCAGCAAGAATGCATTAAATTGATCAAATATGACAGTAAATATAGTATAGAATAATGATACATAGTAAAGTATAATGTTACAAAGATTTATATTCCAAATAAATGCTTCTTGAACACGGCATAATAAGAAATGTTTCTTGAGCACCAAATCAGCATATTAGAATAATTTCTAGAGGATCATGTGACTGAAAACAATGAAATTCTGCTTTGCCATCACAGGAATACATTACATTTGAAAATATATTAGAAAAGAAAACTGTAATAATAATTTATTACCTCAAATAAATGCAGGTTTGGTGAGCATAAGTGATTTCTTTTATAAACAAAAAAATCTTACCGACCCCAAACTTTAGAACGGTGTTGTATATTGTTAATTGACAATATTTTTTCTCTGATATTTTCTGTGTTTCTCCTGTCACCCCCTTTCCAGTTTGAACCCCTGATAGAAATCCATGAACCCGTTCATAATGAGGCATCTGATATTTGGCTGATATCCATGTCGTATCAGCGGTATTGGTGATACCTCGCAGGGACAGGGATTTAACGGTTACCCGAGGTCAGAATGGGGTCTGTGCTGTAGGTGGTAATGTGTCTCCTCTGTAGTGGTTGAAGAATGTAACTGTGGTTAGATCATCTCACCTCTCTACCATCTAACCCAAGTCTTTACTTACTGTCAAGATTGTGTGTTCCAGACAGCAGTGCGATCCATAGAGTGCATTAGACGGGCTGCGAGCAGGGCTCGGGTTACTGCCCACCCTGTGGCCTGAGTGGCGCTGGAACCAGGAAGAAGCCAGATGAGTGGAAGCAGATCTATAGAAATTGCTTTTGGAGGTCAAAGCCATCCCTGATGGGGAGTATAAAGTGTGGGGGCCATTATAGGCAGTTTACAAACATCTCCGCAGACCAATCAATAGGACAGGCCTTCTCTGTCGCATTGGGTAATTCCTCGATTGCACTGGCTGTCTGTACCAATGGTAATTTACACCTTCATGTGGGAATTTTAGCGTGTCTCCTCCCCTTCAGTGTGTCCACTACCTGGTTGAAGTGCTTGTACAACTCATTCAATTAGGAGCCTCTCCTCTCCTCTCTTCAGCCTCTTTATAAGATCGATCCACTCGAGATGCTTGACAGAAAAAAAAAACGTTTTGGGTATTTTGTTATGTACTGAAGGAGGAAATTGAGGAATGTTGAAATGTTTGAGCATCCGGAAAAATAGCATCTCCAGAGTGCATATAAATGGAATGCTTTGTCAAATTTTCAGGAAGCCAATAAATATCAGCATGAAAATGTACTGGTTGTGCATTAGTCCAATTTGACCATGAATGGATAGAGACAGATTTAATTCCCTGAGTTACAGACAACTGCTTTTGGTCACAAAGTTAATCTTGCCAACCAGGGGTGGAGCTATAAAAAAAACGTTCTCACAAAAATGTTAAGCAGCACAACTGTTTTCAACATTGGTAATAATAATAAATGTTTCTTGAGCATCAAATCAGCATATTTAAATGATTTGTGATGGAGAAATGGCTACTGAAAATTCAGCTTTGCCATCACAGGAATAAATTACATTTTAAAATTGTAATAGAATTTCAGAATATTATTACAATTTAAAACTTTTAAACAGCAGTGTAAATATAAAAAAATAAATAAATACTAGAAACATGTCTGAGAGGGTTGTAACATGACATTTTATGTCTTTAATCAATATTTTTCCAACTTTTTTTTTATTTTGAAAAACAAAATGTTTCATCAGCACTCTTTGTACTTGAGATTAATTTACACAGTTAACTTTAGGGACAAGTTGTAGACAATAATTTTTGAGAATATTTGAGATTAATAGCACAAAAAAGTTACAGACATAAAGTAAAAAATCTGTCACAACCATGCATCTCCCTATTCCAAAGTCTTATCTGCTCATTTGGCAGTGAACGTACAGCATCCATTTAAACTCTAGTATAGATGCTCACATAAACTAATGCAAGGATTTTAACAGTTGGACATTTAGTGGCAAAATAATCCCCTTTTCTTTTGTCTTTCACAAGCAGCCAGGAAGAATTAGATGATTGTGTTTTTGTCAATGTTTAATAGCTTTGTTCTCTAGCTAACATCGTGGCTAAACCCATGCTAAATTGTTCTTATATTCACCAATGCTCACAAGATTGCCTGGTAACATTATGAGGATTTAGCAGGGACGCTTGTTTAATAACGAGGTGAGGAGAAATGGTTTGTGTGTTTGTGTAGGTGATTGTGCTGTATGTGCATGCATGTGACTGTGTGTGTGGGTGTGTGTATGTTATCATTGACAGTATTACCATAAACCTGCTCGTGTAAAAGATGAGATATTAAGACCGTGCTGCTGTAGACTCTTAATGGGGCAGCGTGGGAGTGTTGTTCCCCAGGCTCAGTAATCTCTCCCAAGACCTATTTATTACCAAAGAAAATCTGCTGTAGCATTCATATCCGCTACTTCCCCAAGATTACATATATCAATCACAAGTACAACGTATTACAACCCCTGTGACAAGATGCATCCATACTAAGAGCGATGTCTCCTGTTGCTTGACGGAGTGTTTATCAGCTTTGTCTGTTGTGTTTGGCTGCTGCTGCAAAAAAACAAGTTCTGACCTGCTGACCTCAAAAGGATCACAAAACAGGTGACTTTGAAGGCCTGACAAGGTAAAATGTGAAAAGGATTTTTCACACACACACACACACACACACACACACACACACACACACACACACACACACGCTATTCTTATGTTATATATAAAGCGATGGTTTGCCTATTTTATTTTAAATGAAAGATTTATTCCCAATATTTTTTCAATACAATACTATATGAGACCTTTTCAAATCCCCAAGCTGCTTGCAGGTGTCTTGTAGTATGACGTAGCGACCACATGAGGGCGCAAACCACTGCTGAAGAGAAGCTTCTCCTTAGGAAAAGGTAAACTCCATCTTTTTAGTAATATGCTGAATCATTTTGGTCTCACGTCACATTAGCAGGATCAATAGCCATTTATTTTGTATCCAAAGGCATTTCGATACGGTAGACGTGTGATAGCGAAAATGATCTGCATTTGTAGCTGATTTCTCCTGTGTTTTTTTAGAGCAGCGCCCATGACAGGTATCGAAGCGAGGGTGTGAGGGATAGACTTATCGTTTTTTTCAGTGGTCACTTATAAAGATCAAGATCACTTATAATTTTCCACAGTTCATATTGTATGGTTTTTTTTTTTCTCTCTGATATTTATTTTTGCAGCGTTTCGTCTGCAGAACAATAAAAAACAACAACAACAACAACAAAAAAACACATTCAGTGGAACCCACTGAAGAGATTTATGTCTATCCCTCACCTCGCTTTCATTACTGTTCAAAATCAAAAATGGCGCAGCTGTGAATAAGGTCTTGTCATCTCTGTTTGAGTAACATGTCGACATGACTAGTGTAGTAGTTAGGAGTAAGCCTATTGAGCCATAGTTTGCACATTCATCTCTAAAACTACTAGTGTTATGGCCTATCAGCCAATCAGGCTGTCCGCGTGTGTGCTGCGCATAAATGAAACAATTTACCTTTTTTTTTATTATTATTAATTAAAAATGAACCCGAACGTTTTTAAAGTGTTTTAACATATCAATATGTCACATAAAACAACCTGAGTTGCTTGTCTTGCATTGATTTATTACAGTAAAAGTTTGTGAATGTGTGTAAGGCTTACTATATTATTTTATATAGATTACTAACTAATTATTATAATAATTAATTATTATACACATTTTCAATCTATCTTTATTTTTATAAGTAGAGGTAAGTTATGTGGCAGTATTTTTGTAGAGTTTTACAAAGGGGGTTATGCACAAGAAACTTCCACTTCCATTCCATTCGCCATTTATAACTGACTTTGTCCTATTTGGGTAAATTCTTTTTAGCACAATGTCTGAAACTTCACACCCATTCAAATGCATTTTCACTATCTGAAAAGTAGTGAAAATGTCTTAGTGTTTAAAATAGCTTTATTTACATTCCATTTCATATTGTGCTACTATATTCTGAAAATGTCAGAAACTTGACACAAATTCAGATGATCCAAAATTCAGATCACCATTTTTTGGAGCATTTGCTTGTCAGTGTAGCAAGGCCAATAGGCAGTGGCATCTTTCCTGTACAGCTTTTCCTCTCTGTCTTCTGTAATACTTACTAACATCAACCTAAAACACAGGCAAAAAGGCTATCATACTGCCTGCCAGTACTGAACAATAGTGACAGCTACAGTACATTGTATCCCCGAAAAAGACTTTGTCGTTTATGCATAACACACAGATTGTTTGTTCTTTGAGTTAGTGATTGTACAAAATGTGCATTAAAAATGATCAAAAGCTTTAGAAAACACATTTTGATGCACAATGATATTTTGTACCTCTAAATGAGTTTGCTTCCATTTGCGCTCTAGATTGCTCTAGTTTCTCTCTTGATAGCGTGAGCAATACTGTTGTACCATGGTGCAGTACTTTTCTCTCTAAACTTCTTTATTCTGATGTGTGTACATGATTGTACTATACAAAATAGTGCTTATACCGCTAGTCATTTCCTCAAGTTCATTTGTGTGTTTGGGTACACTGAGAAGCTGAGACCGATTAGGCAGGTGATTTGTGAATATGTCTATAGTGATTGGGATAATTGTTCTATCTGGTCGATGACGCGGTGCGATATGTCAAATGTAGGTGACATTGTTACTTTGCCGTAGAATATTTATATCAGTAGGATTGGTTTCATGCAATATAATTAAATCTAGTGTATGATGAGTGGGTCTAGTGACATTTTTTGTTTGACCCCAAATGAGTTCAGTAAATCTGTAAACGCAACCCCTTATGCATCATTTGTATTATCTACGTGAATGTTAAAATCTCCAACAATCAACGTTTTATCAATGGTGAGCAATAGGCCTGAGAGAAAATCTGCAAACTCTTTTAGGAAATCAGCATAGGGCCCTGGAGGTCTATTCACTATTCAATTTAGCACAAGCACTTCAAATGAATTAAACCTGTGTCCTGTTTTAACATTAAGAATATCTCTATAAATAGTTGCAACACCGCCACCATGACCAATCAGGCGGGGCTAATGCTTATAACAGTACCCTTACGAAAAAAAAGTATACTTCAAGTTCATTTTATGAAGTATACTTGAGTAATGTTCAAGTATATTTTTAAGTATACTTTATGTAGTAAGTATACTAATGTCAATATGTACTAGTAGTAAACTTGTAAGTGTACTATTTTAATACCGCTTGGGACTAAATTCCACCCGAAAGTTTGTTACTATATAAAGCTGAACATGTTAGTTTATAAGACGTTATGTAATATTATGTTTTTAAAAAAGTATTTAATAAGCTACTCGATCAAAATAGTAAACACAAGTACAAGCCAAGAATACTTAGAATACTTAATTATACATTTAAGTATATATCGATCAACAAGTATAGGCCAAATATACTTAGACGTTTCTGTCAGTATAAGTCAAGTATACTTAAGTGCAATTTGAAGTATATTTCTGAGAAGTACATAAAGTATATTTCTGAGAAGTATATAAAAAGTAGACTGAAAGTATACTTTCTTATTTTTAGTTTAAAAGAAGTATACTAATAGAACACTTGAATAAACTTCTTTTTTGTAAGGGTAGCCTGTTGAGTAGACTCAGAAAGATATAGCAAGTTATAAGCAACTTGTTAACAATGTATGTGATTGAGAACAATGAGAATCAGCTCTTTAGTTGAGTAGTCAGGGCACTGATCAGGGAGTCAGCCATTTTAAAGGGATAGTGAAAAATGAAAATTCTGTTATCATTTACTCGCCCTCAAGTTGTTCTAAACCTGTATGAATTTCTGTCTTCTGCTGAACACAAAAGAAGATGTTTTGAAGAATATGAGTAACCAAACATTGGATGGGACCACATTGACTTCCATAGTCATTTTTTCCATACTATGGAAGTCAATGGGGTCCCATCCACTGTGGGCTGTGGGATCTAAAAGATTGAAAATGTGAGCGGTGAGTTAACCTTCCAGGTTGACCAACAAATTAACGTCATTACTTAACGGCTCTATTGGACTGTGAAAAGTGGATGTAACATTCCACAATGTAGCCAGACCAAATGCAAGTTTACTAAAGTAATGATTAAAATAGTTGTTTGACTATTGGTTACCATTATCAAATAACCCACGCGGCCTAAGTGACGTCAGCGGAAAGGGAGAGTTTGATTTCATGTCAATTTTCGAAGCTCATTAACCATGTTTTTTTGGAGTGATATTGCAAATATCGCACGCCGACTATATCTAACCTCCCACATGGGCACGAGCAGTTGAAACTTTAGACTCCCAGCAGCCCCTCCGCCACCCACTCCACACACAGCGCTCGCACAAGAGAAGCCTTTGACTCCCGCCGTTTCATCTGCCCCGCTCATCACCTTACCTTTCATCTTCCGTCTGCCCAGGGGGCAAACACTGGCCCTTTGTCTGCACATCGGGGGGCTTTGAGGGTCTGCTATTTCTGTGTCCCTTACAGTATCTGTCTATCTGAGAGGCAGGTGAACGACAGTTCTGAGCGTGGCCTCACAAGAGCCTGTAGTGCCACTACAAGATCAGTCCTACAGTTCCTATGTGCATGATCACACAATTCAGCATGCCAGAACATCAATATTGCTTCACTTTAATCTGTTTTCAGTGGCTCAGTATTGTACAAATGCTTGTGAAGGTGTTTGTGTAGTTTATATACATTCAGAAAGATGTTAAAGCATTTGTTTTCCGAGGCCGTTTAAAAGGCTTATGGTCTGTAATAATGGCTTTGTTTGGTTTTCTCAGTCTTTCAAGAACAGTGCTTCTACTGTAGTCGCACAATTACCTTGCCTTAGTGAGGATTTGCTCCGCTAATAGCATAATAATACCACTAACTGTGCGTTAAACTATGTCATAATTCTGTGTTTGGACTTCAGCGTGTTTAATGGGAAGAGCCTCTAATTAGGGGATTTTTACAACACTTAGCAAACGTTACACTTGTTCTCAAACAAACACAGACAATGCGTTGTTGGATTTGGTGTGAGGAAACTACTGTTAGTAACATTACACCAATATTGTGAGATGTTCTTGGTGACATTAGGACACTGTAAACATGCTTAAAGGTATAGCGGAGGATTTTCCCGAATTTTAGAAAAGAACCGGCCTCTCCACTTTTTGAAAAAATGCACATGCGCAACACTCTACCTGCTCCCGAGAGGGAACGCCTATTAAACGTGTGCACGAGAGAGCTTACATCATAGCTTACATTAACTTTTACTAGCAGTGATTTTAAATGGATTTCTCCAAATAGCATGCCAAACTTTACCTGTCAAGTAGAAACTTCGCGACTGAGGCATCAGTGGGAAGCCCAACCTGTTTTGAGCGCACGCCATCGTGTGAATCGCGTGCACGAGCACGTATGACGGCCTTACGTAAACATATCACCAGAATGATTGACACTTAGGAGGACCAATAGTCTTGATGATCCACCCGGAAAAAGAAAATCCTCCGCTATACCTTTAAGGAGTTTGAGATCACATAAAAATGAAGTAAATCAGTTTTTCTTAGTTTAGAGATGTAAAGGAATGATTCATCCACAAAAGCAAATTTTGTTGTTCCTAACCTGTTGTGTAACACATAAACAGCCTGGAAAAAGTTTTTATGCTCAGGTCTAAAATATTTCGTAGATATTTAAATATTTCTAAATATTGCTTATCTAAAACTTGCTTGCATAGTGATGTTGTATTTGTCAGCGATGTTCTTCTGAGTTGCTTCTTTTCAATGATTCAGTCAAACGGTTCACAAATCAGTCTGAATGAATTTGAAGGGTTTTTAAAAAATCCTTATCCAAAAATCATTGATGACTGAAAAGAACATGAAAAACTCATAGAAATTAATTAATTAAAATTGTGGGAGTCCTGAAGGATCTTCCTGCTGCCCTTCTCAATGAAATGAAAGCATAGAGTGACCAGAAGCTCTTAAAACAGCTCTAAAAACTGTACTACATTACAGTTCAAAAGAAATGAATACTCTTCTTCTGCAAGGATGCATTAAATTGATCAAAAGTGACAAAAAAAATTTTCATTGAAAAATTTCTGTTTCAAATAAATGCTGTACTTTTTAACTTTTATTCATCAAGAAATAATCCTTAGAAAATGTATGACGATGTTGGAGTGACGGCTACTGAAAATTCAGCTTTGGCATCACAGGAATAAATTACATTTTACAATATATTAAAATAGGGTATGGAGTTCAGATGCAAAATAGGGTATATGAAGAATTCAGATGCAAAAGCCTCTAAGTGCCATCTGAAATTTTCTTCTAGAATGATCATTTTTATCAAGCTCGTATATTTAAGTTCAGTAATTTCACTTAAATGACAATTAATAGGTAATCTTCATTGCCATTTAAGTGAAATTACTGAACTTAAATATACGAGCCTGATAAAAATTATCATTCTAGAAGAAAATTTCAGATGGCACTTAGCGGCTTTTGCATCTGAACTCTTCATTTGTAATATTTTATAATACTGTTTATACTATATTTTAAATTGAATGCAGCTTTGGGAAGCGTAAGTGACATCTTAAAAAAAAAAAACTTAAACAACTTAAAAAACTGACCCTTACTGACAACAAACGTTTGAATGGTACTGTATGTTTTGTAGTTTGGCACCATATATGCTAAGTGTTCTGAAGCTATGCTATACATTTGTACAAAGAACAGACTTTTAAGGCCTTATTTACTGAAAATCTTTCCCTTCTTGGTAAAAAGAATTCAAACAGGTTTGTAACAACAAAAAGACTGAATGTTCATCTTTGGGTGAACCATCCCTTTAATTTTGAATAGTTCTGTGTGGTTAAAAATAAATTGAATGCATGATTTAGATTTTTTTTATTATTGTAAACATGTCCAACATGTCTTTCTTTTCTTTTTGCCTAGCACTAACTAGCACACCATTCACCCACTTCTAATCTTCATGCATTGGTAGCCGTTGAAAAAGACAGACAGAGAGAGAGAGAGAGAGAAAGAGAGAGAGATAGAGCAGGCATGAGCAACTGTTTGGCCTGGGCCAGACCCAGTTGTAAGATAAGGACAGAGGCATGTTGTCTTGTGCAGTGTGTTATCTCTGACAGCAGCGCCCTGATCCTTACAGTCAATATAGTGAGAGAGCAGGAGATTGTTGACTCTGCCTCGTCCATCACTCCTGCTGGGCAGACCATTGTTACTTGTGATACATGTCTGCCATGATGCTGAACATTAATATCTGACCTGTCCACTTTCAGAGTGTGCCTGTCCTCTGATTTAAAATGTAGCGAATAGTCATTCCATGGCTGTTCTTTGGTTTGTCCTGTACTTTTGTTGTTAGCAGTACATATCCGAATCCACTAGAGGGCAGCAGATAAACATTTTTAGTGTGAAATAGCAAGACGTTTTATCATTTTTTTGAATAGTAAGTTTTGTATTTTATCTTGGCCATTTTTGAGGCCCTTCCGCAGCTTACTTATTTTGAACGATCTTGTCCAGCCTCAGAGGAGATCTTTTTTGGTTGTTTTGTGGTTGTTTTGCAGATAGAACAGGTAGAGTATGATGGCCCGAGGCGGCCGTGACTCACCTGTGCAAACAGGGTTTTGAAAGACTGGTTTTAAATCCGCCAAATCCACCGTATTCTGTAACTGACTGCCACCTTTATATTTTCCCTTAATTAACCACACATTTTAGGATTTAAGAACTTTGTCTGTGCCATTCACGATGCTAAACTTTCCTTTTAATTGCAGACAGTTATCAGCTCTACAAAAGAGGAGGACGAGTAATGATTTGACTCTCTATAGGTTTTAAAGTACATCTAGGGGAGAGAAAACAAACACCATGACAGGTTAGTGCAGTCCCTGTCTCATTCATGTCACAGTTGACTTTACGTCTTTCCCTTTTTTGTGGCCCGTGTAACATGTCTCTTTACTGTGAATGTAAACATCCCAAGAATGCAAATAAACCTTATCGCTCTTCCTATTAACTCTCCAGTGTAAATATTGAAACCGTTCTGAATATGAAAATGCTAGTGTCTTCATCTACCAGGATGTTAGACCACAGACATGTTCTTCGTTTTCCCATGGCAAAGAGGTTTTCTCTCTCTCTCTCTTTCCAGTACAGTAAATTAGTCACATTTCATGAACTCAATCGGTCATCTGCAGTATTAGTCTTTTTTTCTACCCAGTGTTGTTAAAAAATGATGTTAAAACATGTTGCCTTGAAATATTTTTCCAATCTTCTTTAAAACCAAAGACAAATGCAAATGTCCTTTTTTCATTCCTTGTCTGTCTTTTAATGGCAGTTTTAAAATGTTTACATGTCTGTAGTGTGAAGCCTCAGGGGAAATACATTTGACTAAGTCACATTCTCACACTCTCAGAGGGTATATTTAACATCCTTGTTAAACCAGCTGCTTTTATCATGTATCATTTTAGCTTTCAGTAGATTTGTAATGACTGTGAACAAAAAAAGTGCATCATTCTGAATACCACGTTAACTAAAACTATTAACAAAAAAAAAAAATAAAGTAAAATAAAATATAAATATTTAAAGAAACACTAACATTTAAGAACTTTAATGAAATTAGAACTGAAAAAAGTTTCAGGTTGAAGTATTAAAGTTACTAGAACTAAAACTGAAATCAAATAAATTAAATCTAAATAGTAGCTAATATATATATATATATATATATAAAAATTACTAAAGCACATAACAAAATGACTAAATGATAACTGAAAAATACAAATAAATACTATAATAGTATATACTGTTGAAAACCCGGTAGCAAAACACTGGTGGCACAAAAGGATGATGGCAATTCAAAATGGACCAGCTGTCATTCGTTCAAGTGCGAGGATATTTCTTCATAGACGTGCTCTTTAAAGTCCTTCTATATCCTCTGTCAAAGAAGACAGCAGCTTGGCCCTCCCCCAGCCTGCCTGTGTGCACGGAGGATTTTGATGTGGTGTCGGACAATGGGCGATTTAGAGATTTCCTGTTTCAGAGTGTCGTATGATTTGTCCTCAGGCAGTGATGTTTAAGAAACCTTTTGTTGCAGAATAGGACCAGTGGAAACTATACTTCCCAAAGGTCCTTTATGTCACCTGTTGAATACTGGGATTGCGAGCCATTGTGTGGTGATTTACACAGGTAACGTTGGCTCCAGTGACCTCGGCTTGACATGCGCAGAGTTAACAGCATATTTGATATGGCTGCCTTTTTGCTTTTACCAGATCTTTCCGTCAGGAGAGCAGGCTTTGTGGCGGACAATGGCTTTTGTTGGCGGGCACAAAGAAGAGGTTTCAAACAGCTATTCATGTTTCCACTGTGATTAAGGCACATGGATGTATAATTTCATCAGAGATGAACAGGCTGGACAAAATGTCTGCCATCCATCCACCTTTAAAAAAAAAAAATCATTTCAATTGCCTGCAGCCTCATTCGCGGTGGTTTGGAGCAGGTGTGAGATGGATTATTATATTCTGGAGCTCAGGCATTCTGTTTACTTCCTGCATGTCAACTCCAGCACTCCTGCATGATGGGGTGAGACATGGCGACAGGTAAACAGGACTGACAGGGAGGATGCAGTTCATGTGCGAAGTGTTTTTGCATGTCCCAGCCTGGAAATGCTTGTTCTCTGGGATAAATGTTCAAGAACTAATAAACATGTGTGTGTGTATGTGTATAATGAAGTGGGGAGGGGGGGGTTGGGAAAATGTGTATGAACAAGAGAGAGGAGTGACAGAGAAAGAGAAGAAAGAGATCGGGACAAAAGGGAGAACTGGCTTATTGAGAGAACATCAAACGGCTCTCTTGAGGCTCTCCTCTTGCAGGACAGGTTTTGCTCATCTGCCACTTCCATTGAGAACAAGAAGAGATAAAACCACATCCATATCATTGTTCTTTTACTTTCTCTTATCACGGCATCTGCAAAAACAAGGATAAAGTCGATTGCTTCAGTGTAGCATTATGTCAGTTTATACACTTCTCCTATTGAAATCATCAGTGAGTCATTTCCGTCCATGAGAGAGGTTGAATACACAGATTATCTATTTTGTGTGTCCAGATTTCTGTTCAAAGAGGGATAGTTTTGCCACCATCTACTCAGCTTGAAACCTGGTTTGTTCTAGTTCTGTAGAAAGCAAAATAAGTAGTTTAGCAGAATGCCCAATTTGCTGAATCCTGGCTGTCACGCTCCAAAAAAGTACCATTCAACTAATGTAAATGCTATATTTCAAGTATATGAAAGCTTTATTTGATAAATTATAAGTTAATTAAAAGATAAGTGAGAAGAAGATCCTTTTATATATATTTACTTAAGCATAAGAAATTCTTTGAAGAATAGCATTTGTTTGAAATAGACTTTTGATCAATTTAATGCATTCCTTGCTGAATAAAAGTATGAATTTCTTTCAATTAAGGTTAGGGTTATATATATCTTTGACATGGGAGTTCTGTCATTGATTGAGTGTGGCTGGAGGCCTTTCAACCTTCCATCTAGATTAGTCTTTCCTCTTTCTATAAAGCCCACAAAGCCTCTTGCTCTTCAGAGACAAGAATAAACTGGTGAACCCAGCCAAGTAATCTGAAGCCACTATGTCTGTAAATATGTTTCTGTAAAGACCCATGATCATGCCTTAAACGGGACATCTTCAACGGGACCGTGTTCTCCACGTCTTTGTGCCCTATGGCCTTGTATGAAACAATAAGAGCTCTAAGCTAAAGTTAGAGTGTGTTTTGTGAAGCGAGGGAGCTGTCAAAAAGGAGCATGTATGACAACTAAGGATCAGATATGAGGGAACCAGGATTGGCACTTTCAACGTGTAGATACTTGTCAGAAGAAAAATACTAAATCTTCCTTCTTTTTGCGGATCCTCTGAGGAAATAGCGAATGTCTCTTTCACTCTCTCCTTGTAATTCTACTTTTTGGCCATAGTGCATTCTGACACCAAAACAGTTAAGCATGAATGGAACACAATAGACATAGGCCGCAAACAGATGCTGTATACATTGGCAGATTTTATTATTCAAGCTTACATTGGATTCTACATTTTTTTGAAGTTCATGCATTCCTTAGGAATAATCAAACCCATGACGTTAGCGTTGCTAGTGCAGTGCTGTACTGTTTGAGCTACAGAAACATGTTTTAAAGTGTTTTAAAATAATAATTATAAATCATTTAGACAAGATAATACCTCGAAACTGTAAAACCTAATGTATCGCCAAGGTGAGTGAGGAAAAAAAGTGTGGATTCTGCTAATTGCACAACAGTATAACATAATGAGGCTTGTCAATGTAGTTAAAGCATTCTTTTAAAACTTTCATATGGTATTAAGAATGATGCCAAAGAAGCGCAACAGTAAGCACATGACTGGCACAATCTCACTGCCAGTGATAACTTTGGCATTTTATTTACATGTGATACATTTCATCATAAATCTAGTAAATAAAAAAATGAATGGCATCTTCAGGATTAGTTGTACTATAATACAGTGCAACAACAACTTTTGCTTGCAATCATTTTCATTTTTTTATTTGTCCTTGTTTTAGGCCTGTTGGGCCTAATTTATAGAAATATTTACACGCTCACACAATACACTTTGCATTTTCATTCATTTGAGTTAGTCATTTTAACATAAACTAATTAACTTAAAGGGTTAGTTCACCGAAAAAGAAAATTCTGTCATCATTTACTCGCCCTCAAGTTGTTGTACAAAAGAATTGATTTCAAAGAATGTCGGTAAACAGACAGTTGACGGCACCCATTGACTTCCATAGTATTTCTTTTCCTACTATGGATGTCAATGGCTACCGTCAACTGTCTGGTTATCGACATTCTTTTGTGTTCAACAGAAGAAAGACACTCGTACAGGTTTGGAACAACTTGAGGCCGAGTAAATGATGAAAGAATAAAAAATTTTGGGTGAACTATCCCTTTAATGTGATTGTCAGTGATGCATATGAAACAAGAAAGAATGAGATTTATGTAATAATAAAAATAAACTAAATGTGTTTTAAATACACAATAATCGGGTTTATATATTTATCGTCCGATCTATTTATCGTTATATATTGTTTTCACAGTTACAGTAACAGAATTTTAAAAATATATTTTTTTTATAAATAAAATCAAATAGATGCAAAAAAATATTTGATTGGACAAAAATAACTTTTCATATCTACTGAACCTGATGATTCTGGGTGTTATGTAATGCCTCAAACCACAAGACTCTGCATAGTCTGTCCCGTTCTGAACTTTACATATTCCTTCTCAAGTCCTTTAATGCAAAGATATTGGTAAAACTTTCATTGTTCACAGACCCATATACCGGTGTGTTTCATGGCACACTCAGTGCAGAAGTGAGGGTGAAGCTTGGGTTGATCTGCTGACAGAGGGATGTCTCAGAGAAAGCACTTGAGGGCAGTTATCAGCAAGATGATGTAGTCAAGCTTGAAAACAAGAGGGGCACCTGTCTGATCAATGAAACCACTGCTCCTCAGGCGCAGACCGACACATACCTGGCCCTCGTCCAGATTGTATTCCCCCCCTCTCTCTCTCTCTTTCTGTCTCCTTCCTTATCTATCTGTTGATCTACCAATATTTGCATTTACTGTATTTATCGCAAGTTTATTCAATAGCTTTACATATGACAAATGCACATATCACAAGCCTGTTATAGCAGATGGTTTCTCATGTTGTGCTTTTATCTTATTTTCTTATATTTTTTTTGGTTGGCGGAGCTTAAGCAAAGCATGCAAGTCATTATGAAGGCTTAAAGACACATCAAATCAAAAGCTGTCTGGTGTCATCAGTCAACTATTGAGCTTGAGGGCTTTACATACTTTTGTCACATTAAGTGTTATATGTGGAACCCTTAGGAGTGACGCTGAGTTGTCTTTCTATATGAGGTTGTGCTATGTGCAGTCACAAGTAACATTCCCCTTCTTATGAAGTGCTGCTGGACTTTACACCTATGCATTTCTACATGATATTCAATGCAAATATCAACCACTTTAAGTTTAAATCAATTTCAGTTGATGACTTAAGAAGGATGAAGAAACGCTATGTTGAATGGTATCCTTCAATGCTTTGAGAAAACAGGTGTTCCTTTTACTACCAAGAACTGTGGGACTGTTATGGTACAATTATGCCTTATTCACTCATTCAGCCTATTATCAACAATGAAGCGGTAAAAGATCTTTATTTAGGCTTTAGTGTTTGTGAGCATATCAGTAGATCATGTATGATGCTCTGTTGTCGTTCTGGATAATTCCCAACATCACGTCTTTTAAAGTTTACCTCAGTTTTACTCACAAATCTATGAAGTTTTAGATCCGTCCTGAAGACATCAGCTACAACACAGATGAAAACCAGATTCCACCTGGCCTGTTGTGAGGCTGTGATTTACTGATCAGTCACACTTATCTGGAACCGGGCTGACACTGTGTAAAATGTCCTAATGTGCTGACAGATTTACCCATTGCCCAAACACTTAGTCAACAATGCTGTCCTTAAAATGAGAGCTATCCTTTATCAGTGAAGCAAGCCACATCAAGTAGATTACACTGAGATGCCAACAGTCCCTTGGTATTTTCGGTTTAAGTCTGTTGTCGTGATGTTTAAATCCTGTTCACAAATATGTAAAACATGGATTAGGCCAGGGCTTTATACTTTTAGAAATAGTAGTGCACCTTTTGTAACATGCTTATGTTATGATAGTCCATTGCATAATTTTTCAGGAGCAAGTGCAGAGTGACCTCTGTGAAATACAACACTTACACTATAAGCCTGAGGTTTTGAAAAAAGTCTCTTATGCTCACCAAAGCTACATTGATTTAATCAAAATAAATAAATATATTATTAACATTTAAAATAACCTATGTCTAGTATAATATATTTGAAAATGTCATTTATTCTTGTGATGCCAAAGCTGAATGTTCAGCATCATTGCTCCAGTTTTCAGTGTCACATGATCCTCCAGAAATCATTCTAATATGATTTGGTGCTCAAGAAACATTTCTTATTATATATGATCAATATTGAAAATAGTTGTGCTGTTTAATATTATACCTTTGAACTGTAGTGTATATATGATTTTATGTGTTTTGCTAAATTTCCTGATACTAGAAAAAAAAAATCGACTTAGATTATTTACTGTCCTTCAATATGTTTTTAAATGATTCCGTTTTATTTTTATATAACAAACAAGACATTTTTACATCATGCATTTCTTAGTGCTAGTACATTTATGTTAGTTTATTTAGGTGCACCAGTGAGACCACTGGAGGGCGCTGTACTTATCATACAAGCCGAATGATATTAAAGTATGTTATTATTATTATTTGGTGTGCTGTTGTTTATCACACACTATTGGCAAATACACAAGATTTTTACTATTGAATTTTTTTTTTTTTTTTTTTTTTTTTTTTTTTTTGGTTTAGCATTTAGGTCTATTATCAAAACATTAATGGACATCTCATAACTTCTTATTTTTCATTATACTAATAACAAATATCAATGGCCATAATCATCATCTGCATGTCACAAAACTTCATGTCTCATGCAGTAGCCTAACAAGCAAAAAAAAAGGGTGGCATTATCAAATACATGATCGCTGTCGTCAGCTTGTTTGAACACAAGACGTTTTCGTTTCGCGCAGTCTGTGACAATTTTGATAGTACTCCCCTGGGCTGCGCAGTCACGTCTACCACTTTGACCGCGCTTCCTTATCAACTGCTCACTTATTAGTTCATGAACTGTAATGATTGCGCTCTGCGCTAGAGGGGAGATTGCAGAGGGCTTTTAACAACTAACGGCATAGATGCGTATCAGAATCCAGCACAAACAAACAGTTTATCAGATTCAAAGAGCCTACACAGAAGGTAATTTCCAATTGGATGTTTTCGGTCATAATCAGGAATGGCAGGATTTCATTTGGTGCCAAGCGCAACAGGAGACAAAATCACCCCAAACTTTCCATTCAAGACTGGTGTGACTGTGACACAAATGTTTTATACTGCTGGTGCCACTAGCCCAATAACATCTAAATAGAAAATCTTGAGTGGAAATTATATTTCTATCTCAGGCCTTTGATGTTGCGCACAAGCAAATCCGCCGAGTTTCCTCTTTTCATTTTGGAAGCCGCTGGTTGTCAGCAATCCCCCGGGCCTTTGATATACGTGCCGTGGCCCATGCCGGAGACAAGCTGGAGGAGAGCCACATACCTCCGTGCCCCTTGGGTCTCCATCTTTTCCCCCATTCAGAGTCATATTCAGTTAATAATGATTAATTAACTCGAATTATTTAGCCTGCGTGCCTCCTGTTCAGCTGCCGATTGATTTTGCTCATGGCTCTCAAAATGTATTTTTGTAAAATAATTTTCAACGTTTTTTTGCTGGTGACTTTGATCAATGTTTTTGCCGACAAATCATTGTCGTTGTGATTGATATGCAGCTAAATTTCAGATTTCAAGATTTACTGCACTTTACTGTGCTACTTGAACACTGATAAAGGACTGTAGAAATAGTGCGTATTTAAAAAAGAAAAGAAAGTAAGAGGTATCTAAAGCACTTAAAGGGAACATTTTGTCATCATTTACTCATGTTGTTCAAGACCTGTATGAGTTTCTTTCTTCTGTTGAACACAAAATAAGGTACTTTAAAGAATGTTGGTAGCAGTTGACGGCACCCATTTCTTCTTTTTTTTCTTTTTCTTTTTTTTTTCTACTATGGAAGTCAATGGGTGCTGTCAACTTTCTGGTTACCAACATTCTTTTAATTCTTCTCAGAATTCTAAATGCCCATGCAGCATAACTGAACATTAAACGCTAACATAAGCTAACAACATCTTTCCCTATACGGAAAAACACAAAATAACATTTTAATCCCTAAATTTACTCTTCTAATGCAGTCCCTTTCAAAGCATGCTGGGAACTACAGATCCACTGCCCAATTTGTTGTCAACAAAAATGATTCATGTTTTAACACAAATTAATTAAGTAAACTTCAGTTTTAAATGTATAAGGTTGATTGAACACAATTAAATCAAGTTGTGACAAAATGTAAAAATAAAATAAAAAATTACTTACTTTAGCTCATTTTCTCATTAAAAAGGTTTATTAAATATTACTTTAGAAACATATGGTCTCATGTCCTGCATGGCAATTCTCATAACAGACAAACCTTTCCAATTAGGATGTCTCTTATTCTCTGTTGGTTGCCTATAGATCATCTGCAGTATGGAAAAAGTTGCATTTGAGCTTGTTTTGTCTTGCCAGAAATATTGCATGTGTAACCTGCATGTTTCTGTGATCAGTGAAAGCTCTAACTGAAGTCTTTAAATTACCCTTTTCCACCTGTCATTTTCACTGTAGAGTTTTTTTTTTCTCCTCTTAAATTGTGTCCTCGGCTATGTCATTACAATCCCAGCAGATTACACTGTCAGGGCAGACTGACATGTATAGTGCATGTAAATGTGTGTTTGCGCTGACAGCACATTAACCACATAGGTTGTGGGGAGAATGGGGTGGGGGTGGTGCTGGTGCTGCCTGCCCTGCTACTATATATATATATAAAAAGTATCATAGTATCATATTAACCTATGTACTATTTCAATCCCTTTTATTTTAGGTGTGACATTAAGATAGGCTAATTCTGGCACACTATACATTTATTTATATATTATTAGTGTGCATTGTCCCTGTTAAATAAACCTGAAATAAATAAATAAAATAGTGGGTTGACTTTACATGATTTAATAGTGTACAACAGTTCCACATGAATCCATTAAGTTAAACAAACATCATTTGTTTATGTAAGTTCAACATCATGGAATTAAGTCATTTTAAATGACCCAATTAAGTAGTCTCAAAGTGAATTTTAAAAGGCACCCTGATATGATTCAGGTATTCAAATTCATATATTCATTCATCTAATTGGACTTAATTTATTTTAGTGTCACACAATTGAATTGATAGACTATAGCTAGCTATTAGCTAGCAATAGCTCTTATTGACATCTTAAATGCTAAGTTTTATATGCTCCTTCAGCCATAGCAGTAAAAAAATTATATAATAAGTCCACACCCTAACCAAATGCTCCACTCAATGGTGACCCACTGTAATTTAAATGGTTCTAATAATTCCAATGTAATTGAACATCAAACACAATTACACATTATCAAGTCTTCCCCTTTTCTTATTTTCCCAAAAACACATAAAATAACACTTAGTTTCAACATTTAACATTTAACTTTCAACTTAATTCAGCCATATGCAAAGCATGCTGGGAACTAACAAGCACCGCACAATTTCAGTAAATGGAACACAAATCATTCATGTAATCCAACACAAACAGATTAAGTAAACTTAAATTTTACATATATTTAAAGGTCCCATTGCATGGATTATTTTATTATTTTAGAATGTTTCCTGGGGTGCCCTTATAATGTTAGTATGTTTTTTAGATCAAAAGTTGTTATAATTTAGAAATAAAAGGCATATTTCCTAGCCTGATTTTAGCCTCTGATTTGAACACTCTGTTTGAAGGGGCGTGTCTGCTGTGAGACTTCAGTGTAAACGCCCACTGCTGTGATTGGCTGTGAGACTTCAGTGTAAATGCCCACTGTTGTGATTGGCTGTGAGACTTCAGTGTAAACGCCCACTGCTGTGATTGGCTGACATGCTTGCATATGAAATATTTAGCATTACATGTGGAACTCTCTCGAAAACTTTTACTATTACAGCTATTATACGTTTTTACTATTACAGCTACCGGGATTAACGAATCGTGAGAAGTTTTTTAAGTATTTAGATCTATTCCCATCACATAAAAGGTTGCAGTGATGAGCATTGAGCAGATGACAGCCTGTTGATCTGGTTCTTCAGAGGCTCGGATGAAGGAACTAAAAAAATACTTATGTGTTCATTTGTACATCCAAACACTGAGCAACTGCCATGCTTCGCTCGTTTGCAAGCCATGATGTCTCTCGAGGAAAAACAAATATCGTGCTCGCGCAGCTCATTTTCTCATGGGCGGGCCAAATTCTTTTTGCGGGCAAAGAAGAGAAAGGGGAGGTAACCTTTCCCCTTATGACGACATAAGGGGAAGATTTCTAGATTCGCCCGTCTGAGCTTTCATTTTCTCAAAAATACCCAGGGCTTGGTTTACACCCATCAAAACGTCTAGCCACTGGGGGACCATAGGGAAACTCATATTAAGGTTAAAAAAACTCATAAAGTGAAATTTTCATGCAATGGGACCTTTAAGCAGATTGATCACAATCAAATTAGGTTAGCAATTGTGTTGCTTATAAGCTCATTTTAAGTAAGCAATTTGCAGCAAAAATCTTTTTTTTTTTCAGTGTACACATACCTATCCTGTGTTTTCTTAGATTTATTTGTAATTTACAAGCTAGTTAACATTCTGAATCTGATTTGTGTGCACCACATATTTTTATGCACATTAAACGTTTATAATATTTTATAATATCAAATTTTGATAGGCATCAGACACGGCAACCCAGAGCATTTGCAGGACTTAGTAACAATATATAATATGTAGCCCGATGTGAAAGCATTATGGTCTGCTTGACAAAACTGCTGAATTAAATATGTTTTTGTGTTAAAGTTATTTAACTGGCTAGTGGATTTGTTGAAATCACTGGAATTATGTTTGTGATGGTCTTGGAAACATCAGTTAGAATGGGTTGAAAATTATAAGTAAATCATGGCATTGGTTGTGTTGATGAATGTATAGCTGTCACAAATTTAAATTATAGTTGCATAATTTCCAACTGCTATTGCAAATTAAAAAACTAATAAATTATTTGTTATAATTATCTGTGGTAAAAAATAACAAATATAAATATTTAATGTAATAATACATATTTTACATGCCAAAATACAATTAATTTAATTAAAATATTCTTAAAATACTAAAAACAATATATATATTGTATATAAGCAGTTGTCTTAATGTACTGTGATTAATCAAAGTATATGGTAATATCTATTAGTTAAAATGTTTACCTTATTCACCTGTAATGTCTATTACAAAAAAAAAAAAAAAAAATGCTTATTTGAAGTCCTATTAGCGATTGAAATTCTAATTAAACTGTTGATTTATTTTACACAAGTGGAAAAGCACAAACATTTCGGCTCTCAGGCCTTCTTCAGTGCAATTCTAAGTGAGAATCACAGTTGAATTTTTGGAGTGATTAAAAAGATTAATCCACCAAAACAAGTTAATACATGATATGAGAGAGCGCAGTGTAAACGACCTTGTTGAATTGCATTATAATTAAACTATTGACCCAAATCTCCTCAAGTCAGTTGTGTTCAATGTTAGGAAGTTGATTGATGCATCCAATAATGCGATGAACAAGTGCTGAATTTCCTGATCTTATATACATTCAGAGTTCAGTTTGGGACAGTGAGAGTGATGAGGATGACTCACAGCTAGATCCTTCCAAGTTCGCACAGCTGCCAAATTTGTTGAGTCCTTCAGAAGTTTCTCTTTATGTCTGTGAGATTTTATGACACATATCACTGGTTCTGAAAATGAATTAATAAACTATTCTCTGCAGTCCCACCATGTGTTTTAATTTTTCTGTGACAACGTGTGTGTTGTCGTGTGCTTTGCATGAGAATTTTGCCCAAATAAATTTCAATCTGTCAGTGAAGGACAGATGATGGATAGACACTACAGAGAGTTCATTGGTTGTGTGGGTGAACCTGAAATGACTCTGACTCATTGTTGGAATTCCACCCATCTTTCTGTTAATCTTGCTTTTGTTGAGGTTCCCACAGTGTGAATCATAACAATTATGATGAATACCATCACCATCTTCATATACCATGTCTACTGTGCTACCACAGTGTCGTTCATGTTCATTTTGTCCAAGACTAGACAATAATATAATTTCACATATATTTGTCCCTTAAAATAATAATTTATCTCTACGTACCAAACCAAATGGCATTTACTTTAAGTAATATATAGCAAAAACACACTTTTCTAGAAGAAACATTATAAAATAAGATAAGATATATTGGTCAAAATGAATACAAAAGGTTTAGCATTTGTTTGTACATGACACTTGGTTTGGTGACTTGGTGGTCCTATGCACATGTAGCATGTATACAACTATATTTGCAGAACGTCCTACTGAAACAATATAACAGGGGCCAGACTGGCCCACATTCAGGCTCTCCCTAATTGGCTTTAATAGGCATTGGGGCATGAGGTGCTTCCTCTGTGTCCGCTAGGGGAACTAGTCTACTTCCGTGAGCCGCGTCTCCATCAGTTAACCGCCAGATCCTTAACTCAGTCCTACGCAGTCTTGCAGCAGGGGGCCTGTTAGTGGTCATGGCCTGAACCACTGCGTCCCTCATTGGGGCTTTAGTGGCTCCATTGAGGGGGACAGAGACGCTGGGGTTTTCCCCTTCACCATGTTCCCCTCTTTCCCATATCCAGGACTGTTTGATGTGAATAGGCAGAGTGTGAAAGGTGGGAAAGGAGGAAGGTAGCCAATTGCTTAAATGCCACAAATTTCCTGGTGAAAAAACAAAACAAGAAATCCCCAAACTTTTACTCTCCCCAGATGCTATGATCTGAAATGCACCAAGACCCAGATTAATTATACTGTGTTGATGTTATTATTTGTTATTGGAATGGTCAAACATTATCTTGTAGTGTCCTAATTTTGTAAAGTATCTGAACTTGTACAGAGCAAAATGAAACGGTTCGGAATAAAGATTGGTTACAAAAGTAAAAAATGTTAAATAATAATTTTCTTTTCTTGTTTGCTCCTGTTGAACAACTGAACAAAGAGGTTTCAACAATAAGGATTATTCCTGCTGACCTGGTTAGGCCTGTAATTCAGATTTGTACCTGCCCTGCCAAGTTTTTCACTGGCCCTGCCAAAAATAAAAGTAATACTTTTTTTGATGGTCCACTTTAGACATTCTGCTAACTATAAGTAACTTTGCTTAATATCTGCTTAATATCTGCTAACCTGAACCCTGACACCAGACCGTAATGTAACAGTCTACTACAGTAATACTCGAATGAGAGTTAGTTGACATGTAGTCGCAAAGTTACTGTACTTGTAGTAGTGTCTAAGTCCATCTAAATAAAGTAGCCAAAAAGGGAAAACTTTTTTGCCAGATGTTTTATGTGTGAGAGATTTTATTTAAACAATTTTCTACAAATAGTTTCAATTTTAAATGAATATTTATTTTTATTCATAGTATATGTTTAAAATTTAGTGTATGAAGCTTTTAATTTAATAGCTTGATATTATCCAATTATTGCATGAAAACGAGTGTACTATTATTAACTAGATTGCACTGTATTCCTCCTTTTGATTCTAAACTGAACTCAAATGGCACTGAGAATTGGGTTAGAGACAAACAAAAGTGAAAAATATAATACACCGGTGTTTTAACAGATGAGAAGTTTATCTATGTATCATATTTTTCTCTTTTAATTCATTTTATAACTGTTTTCATTTTCCTTGCTTTTATTTTGTGATTATTTTAATTATTTTCTGTGTAAAGCACTTTGAATTGCCATAGTATATGAAATGTGCTATAATCTTGCCTTGCCTTGCCTTTCAGGAGGCTTTCTCAGTTATCTGTCATTGCCTTTTACCAAAGACAACTATAGTCTTTTCCTTTACTGCTACAGTGGGAGAGGCTGATATATTGTCCAGCCATGAAAACTTGCAGAGCCCTCCTTTTCCGTTTTGGGGAAGACCTTTAGACTTCATTAAACCATCATCTATCCTCAGCCTCTCCTTTACTTGCTTTTACTTCCTGTGTTTCCTGTCTCTTCGGATGTGCAGTTAATAATCAGAGCTCAGTGTCAATGTCCAAGGAGCCGCGGTCCCCACAGTGACATAAAAGCCTGCTGTTTGCGTTGGGCCCGGTTCAACACAAACAAACGGTCAGGCGTTAGAACAAGTGCTGAACCTCAGATTAGGGTGAAGTTTGGAATCAGTCTAACTGGGTTGACAGCTTTGGTTTCATTGCACTTGTCATTGCTTCCTTCTGATCATTTGGCAGTTTGTAGTATATCCATCAAGTCAAATCAAGTCACCTTTATTTATATAGCACGTTATACAATACAGTTTGTTTCAAAGCAGATTTACAGTGATTAGGAAAATTATGCATTTCAGTGTTGATTCAGTTCCGTTGTATAGATAATCAGTTATTAAATTAGTTCATTTCATCTATAAAAGCAGTTCTGCAAAAAAAATGTTGAATATAAAGTGTCCCCAACTATAAGCAAGCCAGAGGCGACAGTGGCAAGGAACCCAAACTCCATCAGGAGACAGAATGGAGAAAAAACCTTGGGAGAAACCAGGCTCAGTCGAGGGGCCACTCCTCTGGCCAACAAATGAACACGGCGTGATTATGATTCTGGCTGCATCAAAAGTCAGAATTCAGATCGGGACTGGTAGCATTCAAATATTCATCCAGTTCCTTTTGCTTGAAGATCGGATTCATCACGCCGGTACAGAGCCAAATCTGGCCATAGGGTCTGTGCGGAGGACCTGTCTGGTTCTTTTGGTCTTTGCTGAGGATCTGTGCCGATGACTACATGTCATGTCGATGAGGGGATGGTCTAGACACGGTCCCTGCTGACATTCAGGGCTGCATTTTGGCTGCAAAATTTGAATAATTTTGATTACAATATATATATATACACACACATACACACACACACATATATATTAACTGAACTGAAATGAATAGATGAAAAACTAAATTAAAATGAGAAATCTTGCCTTGGCAACTATAGCTGAAATAAAGTTTGTTACATTACTAAAATGACTAAAACTGAAATAAAAATAGACAAATATAAATATTTAAAATTAATAAAAATAATGACTATAATAGCTCGTTCAAAATAGGAATGAATCAGGGTTGGGAAAGTTACTTATAAAATTAATGCATTACAATATTGTAATACTCCCTAAAAAGTAACTAATTGCATTACTTAGTTACTTTTTATGGAAAGTAATGCATTACATTACTTTTGCTTTCTTTTTCTCACCTGGGCTGGGCTTGCTTGTTTAACTAAAATCATTTTTGCTTATTAGTGTGGTTGAATTGGACCATTGAATGTCAGCAGCAAAGACATTGCTTAATACAGTGAGATGAAATACATATTTGTGTCATTTAACATTTAATTATTGTCGGTTTGGGTAATATTCTGAGTTTGCATTTCACTGTTAACATTTAAATCAAATGTGTCCTAATACCCATGGCTTAGACAGCAGATGCAGTGCAGAAAGCACTTCACCTAGGATAATATTTATTTCAGAGAAGGAACAACTATGGCAAACAGAGAGAATATGTGTGTCCAGCATGACATGATGGAGGTCCTGATCAGAGGATGTCACTGTCCTCTCGCATGTCTGTTCTCTATATAATTAGAGTGGGGACGGATGTGTGTGAGTTAAAGATCAGAATCTCATTGTCTCAGCAGGGGTCCAAGCTTTCATCCAGATCATAGAGCAGGCAGTAAAACAGTTCTCTACATGCATGGTCTTTGTTCTTATATTAGACTGTTATGTGACAGTGCTGTCTTTTACACAACATTTAGATCATTTCAAACTGAATGGCATAGACACTTCTGCTGTCTCTTAAGTGTCTCTAAATGATCCAGATGTTTACTTGGAGGCCGGATGGTGCTTTGTGAGCAGGTGGGCTCCATTTATATTCAGTGCTTCAGATTCCTGCAGTGGGGTCTGTAATGTGGAGGAACAGGAGAGACGGGTTTATCTGATGGCACATATTTATTCATCCTACTGTCTTGCCCTGGAGCTGCAACGGCAATGTCCAGGCCAGACCAGATCTTTATCGTGTCCTCTTGGGCCGGTGCACTTGTGCCTGCAGGGACACCTTTCTTTTGTCATCTCTGGCCTCTATTCATCTACAAATACTCATAGCCATTTAGCTATTCTGTGTTAGTTCTGACAGTTTGAAGAGGAGTTATTTCTGTTAACGAGGTGTTTTTATGACATGATCTGTCATATAACTGACAGTTAACACATTTAATCCCAAATTCTTCACAGTTTATTGAGCCCGTGTAATTTACGGCTTGGATAGAAACAAATGCATGGGTTTCTTTCTTTCTTTCTTTTAGAATAAGGTTAAAATATATGTCTTATTCTTGGTAACAGTTGTGGTCTGTCGGGCAAGACTGATTATTTGGTCAATAAGACCCAATAGAAAAGTTGAAAGCAATTTTTTTTTATTATTATTATTTTTGATTATTTGCATGTTTAAATGTCCTGTGAGTATTTATGCAAGCTGTTTTGAACTTTTTATTCAAAGAATCCTGAAAGAAACATGCGTATATCACTGTTTCCACAAACATATTAAACGGCATAACTTTTTTCATCATTGATGATAATAATAAGACATGTTCCCTTAGTTCCAAGAAAATTCAGCTTTGCCATCACAGGAATAAATTACTTTTTAAAATAAATTACAATGTAATACATCCATTTTAAATTTTAATAATATTTTACTATATTTCTGTCTGTATTGTATTTTTGATCACAGCATAAGTGCATAAGTGTAACGGATTGACTCAGACAGATGGAATATAATCAAGAAAGGGTTTATTGCAGTATAGCGAAATCAATGAAAATAGATGCGAGATGTCAATGGAGATAATCACTGAAGAGAATGGCTTGGAACTTTACTGTAACATGGACGATGCAGAGAAGATGCGGGATTCGTGACTTCAGAGCGGGATGAGGAGCACACACCTCGCGAGGACCCACGCAGAGGAGGCAGGTACAGTAGGTAGAACACAGAGAAGCACACACGGGGCGAGGAGTAGTGAGACTTGGAACGCAGGAACGTAGAATATACAGAGAATAACGTTGCTGGAACGAGGAGTACGGGCAATCAGTCTACTCAAATACGAGACCAGACAACTATGAGGCTCGAGGTGTGTGCTTAAGTATGTGCGTGGTGATGAACTTGATCAATACTCCGGGGATGGTGCCTGGCGTGTCTGTCGTGAGACTTCTTTAGTTTTGAACAGTTCTAATATGGGCAAAATGGAATTAAATGGGCATATATGATACATTTTTACATAGGGAGCATAACATCAAATGATCAGCAGCATTTTTATAAGTGTTTCCTGAATTTCACCCTGGAGAAACGTGAATCATCATGAAGGAAGCATGTGTGGTGTTAAAGTGTTGATAGAGGAAATGCGCTCTATGTCTGTTCCCCCAAGCATCATGAAGAACATTGTGGCTTCAGGGCTGACACAATTTCCTTAATGCTCCCCCTGAGATAGGATAATGAATCTGGTTTATGACTCTAATGACTAAGATGCAGAAATTTGGGTGGAGGAAGTACATTTTGTGCCCTTGTTGGATCAACAGTGTCTAGAGCTGACCCTGGGCAGGTGATGACGTGGGCTGTCCACCTCTTTCCTCATATCGCTCAGTCTAATGCTCTGACTTCTGCCTAAAACAACCAGCAACAGGCACCTGTGAAAACAGAGGAAAGAGCAAAGAGGTGCTGAAGAGTTTAGCCATAGTGTCACATTGACTGTCAAACACTGCAGGAACATGCCTGCTCTTTTCAGCTGTTTCCGTTTCAATATTCTCCTCATGCAATCTTTCAACGTTTAGAAGTACACTGGGTGTATATGTACTTGTGATTGTGAAGCTTGTTTGACCTTTTATGGCGGTGCAGTGTTAACACATGGATGAATTACATATATACATAAAGTAATATATTATTATTTCTTATGAATTTTAATATTCTCCAACATCCAATTTACTTTTGGATCTGTAGAAATTAAATAGTCCTAAAACACACTTTTCCCAACTCGTATTTTGGAGGGTAATTTTTCTGAAATGTCATGAACATTTCCACCACATCCCGAAATGTGTTTAAATGTATTCTGTGGTGGAAATAACACTATTGTTTTTTTTTAAATAAAATAGAAATAGCTGACTCAACCTGAAATTATAGAAATAGAAATAACTTTGTCTTGCGATGGCTAATTGCATTAGATTTAATTTTATGTATCCTTAATAAACACAAATAATAAAAATAAAAAATATATATATAATGTGACAAATCTAGCTTAATTTGGAATTGATGCACAATAAATATATTCTCTAAGTTTTCTGTGAAAGTGTATATAAATAATTTTCACACACAATAGGTTTGGAAATTAATGTGCATTTAACTATTTACATCAGTTTTAGAAATATAATTGTCAACCGTTTAATTTTTTACATAAAACTGTCAACAAGACCTTAATGTAACAAATAAAAACTAGCTTTACTTTTTTTTTTTTTTTTTTTACCCCTGGTACACAGAGCAGGTGCCAGCGGAGCACTGAAAAGGGGGCGTCTGAATTAGCAAAAGGGGGCGGGCGACAATGTAACTCAAAGTATCCCCAGCTAGAAAAACATACTTGGCCCATTCACGTTTTGTCGGACCATAAAAAAACCTGTCTCTACTACAACTATGAAACCAAAAGCTACTGAGCAAATACAGATGGCAGAACATTTAATAATATTACTACATAAAACAAAAAGGAAAATTATACAAACAATAACAATACAGTGAAATAATCAACTAACTACTAACAATTATAGTATAAACATGAAACAAATATTTCATCATACCTTTTAGTAGAGCTGCATTCTTCGTGGCATGCAAGTCCGTAGGTTAATGTTCCAATCAAAATGTGATGTTGCAAACCAGACTGTATCCAAAATGTTGCAATAGTAGCCTAATATTAATGCTATGCCTGTTGTGGCAATTGGCAATTAGGCAATTGTGATTTGTTTTAAAATAGTTTATTCTATTTCATCATTAAAACACATTTTCACATTAATCTTGACTGAGTTGGACGCTGTATGGCTGGGGAATGGGCTTCCTAAAGCAAAGGCTTGTGATTATAGTTTTGACTGTATTTATATTGTTAAAATATATTTTCGAAGAGTTAATTTTTCATTAAAGGATTTTATTTTATTAGTGTGAAGTCACCAAATGGTGACATGTTTGAATTGTAACAAACTTGAACTTGAAGTTCAAAGCAGCAGGAATACAAACACACAAACGTGAGGATACACCATCCTCTCAGCCACACCACTACATCCGAACACTGGAGATGAAGGACTTCACCATCAACTCTTCAAACCCAATGGCAGTGGCCTGTACCTGCCATGTTGGGCCATTTGGGATTACACTGGTTACTCTTTGTTGTTGTTTTGAGATTTCTAAGGCTTCCTTCATGTGACAGAGTGGATGTGAAGTGCAGATTATCATACCCCTTTAAAAGCATAGGACTGGAACTGCCTGCAAGGCCTTTCTATCTGGAGCAGAATAATAAATATATTTTTGTATTTGATGGATGCATAGATTTGTTCACAGCATATCTATGCATCCATCAAATACAAAAATATATTTACAATACAGGTCAAACGGTTGGAATAATTAAGAGTTTTTAAATATTTTTTAAGGAAGTATCTTATGCTGATCAAGGCTGCATTTAAGACTTTTTAATTTATTCCAGAGAATAACGATTAGTTTCTGAATTTAGAATGATTTCTGAAGGATCATGTGACACTGAAGACTGGAGTAATGGCTACTAAAAAATTCAGCTTTACCATCAAAGGAATAAATTACATTTTAAAATATACAAGAATATGATTTTTTCCACATTACTGTTTTTACTGAATTTTTTTATTAATTCAGCCTTGGTGAATCTTTAAAAAAAAAAAAAAAATGTAATGCTCAAATCTGGTAATATACCTTTCTTCTATCAACGATTGATTCTTTAGCTAAACCGACAGAGTTGTTTGTGTCACTTGGGCTGTGTAACTGGGATAGCGTTTCCTGCTGAGGCCTCTTCAGCCGGAAGCAGGGCAGCCCAAAGGCTAGGGCAGGCCTGCGATTGTAGCCCCCCACTGGGCCTGAATGAGGGTCCTGCCTCCCATCAATTTACCCCTGGGACCTGCCCCATGGAACACAAGACTTTACAGCTCCAATCCAATCGAATCCCCAGGCAATAGAGGCCCAAGTGAAAGAGAGACAGCAGGTAGTAATAGTCACTTAAAACAGCAACAACATTCCTCTGTGGGCAGCCTCGCCCTGCCTGGTGGAATCGTGGAGAATCCCACCAGGTACAGTCATAAAAGAGACATGATAGCTGACCTCCTCTTATGTCCAGCCATACACCATCCTAGCCCTGAAATGAGGCTAATTTATTTTATTAGCCACCCTTGGCTAACATAAATGAAAAATAACAGTATAAAGCAGTATTATGGACATTTAAGGCATGGTATGAAACTACAGTTGTTCAACGTGCCAGCATCCATCCAAAACGTGCATGTCAACGTGTCTGTATTGGCAGCAGTACAGTTTGACTAAGCCATAAACTAGCTGATCTAGAACTAGAATAACCACACCCACGTATGGTGTGAATGTATGCATGGAGTCAACTACTACTCATACGGCTCCAACAGAACCTGAATGTGCTTGCAATGATCTGCGTGACAGACGCATATTAAGAGGCCTGTACAAACCATAGTATCACTTTGCACCACGTTTGCACACTCGAAAGGCCTGTGATCTTAGTCACCTGGACATCACACCATCCCGAACCTGTTAGTACCCGTGAGTGAACCCGTGCAAGTTCATTTATTGGTCAAGCTATCTGATGCTCTTCATAATAAGTGTTTTGTTAAAATAATAATTTACCCAAAAATGAAAATTCACTCTCATTTCATTTCAATTCTGTATGGCTTTATTTAATCTGACTGTGGGACACAAAAGGACATTTTAAACATTGTGCAGTTAAAATGAATGTGGACTTAAGCCAACCTTCTATTCATCAAAGGATCACAGTTTTCACCAAAAATATTAAGCAGCATAAGATTGATATTGAGAAATATTTCTTGAGCAACTCAACTTTATTATAGCACCAATAAAAAACAACCACTTTTGACCAATGTGCTGTACAATATGTCTAAGGACAATCAATCAGTAAAATCATACACAAAATAACATATTACAAACATAAAACCATGATAAAGCCAACAACTACACAATTAGTCAATTATGATTAAAGGTCAGAGAAAAATAAATAGCATTAGCATATTAGAGTTCATTTTGAAGAGTCATGTTACTAAAGGAGTAATGGCTGCTGAAAATGCAGATTTTCCATCACAATAATACATTATATTTTATTTTAACTTGTAATGATGTTTTGTAATATTACTGTTTGTATGGTAAGCACGAGATAATCTTACCAACCCCATCATTTTGAGTGGTAATGTATATATTTGAGTGTGAAAACCATCTAAAATCATCTGTAAAATGAATGCATTTCATTCCTAAAATATTTGTCTGTTGTTAGGAAAATGATACCCTGTGCAGTAACTAATTTTTCCAATCTCTTTTTCTTTTCAGTGTTTATAAATGGCTCCTATTGTGTGATGACTAATAGTCCAGGTAGTGGCATCCAGCTGAGTTCTGACAGTCCCTCTTCACTCTTCCCCAGGCTTAGGTGGGTTCAGCTTTGACTTGTGATTAGTCTTACTCACTACACTCATCCACCCATAACGTCTGTATCGACACACATACACTCCATTTGTGAGACGCTGTTTCTTTAGAATATTCATAGACAATGCTCGTGTTTAGAAAAGATTTTGTTGACAATCGGAAACCTATTCATGGAAGTTTGGCACAATAAGTCATACCTAATGCCAACATGTGCTGGTGTTGGCTATCAAAGAGATTTTTTTTATAACTCGACCTTTATATTTGATCTCTTGGAAAATGCTGTTATTTTGTACGTTCTAATAAAGGAATCACAGTAATGGAAAAACACTCATACCCCCTGCCAGGATTTATGGAATTATTGCAAGCTGTTCAACACACTTTCGTCACAAGCAAAACAGATTGGTGTAGATGTCCATAACAAGCCCTGCAGTGAAGTTAGCTTTAGAAATAGCTTTGGAGTTTAAATGAATAAACACTTTCACAGTTCAGGCTGATTTCCAAGACAACATCAAGTGGTTAAAGGAGCGCTAACTGATTAAATGCTGCGTGCACTGCTACTTTACACATGACTGCATGGAAAATACACTTCAAACACAATACAGTACACATTTAGCAGCATTATTATCAAAGTGTGGTATTTCATTTAACATGGCAATTCTACAGACAAACGTGACACTTAATGTTTACTGCACTAGCAACAACAAAACTGACAAAAAAACTAGCACTACAATTACTATTCACCAAATCTTTCTTCAGTTAACATTGTTTTGTCCCCAAATACAAAATTACAAGTATAAAACAGTATAATCCCTCTAAAATATTCTCAATTATGGCCTATTTGTCCATCATCCGTCAAGTTGTCTTCCTTTGAAAACATTAGACTGTATTATATCTAAGGCCCCACGCAGAGATCCTTCCTCTCCCTTACACTCACCTGTGTGTTCTCTATGCTGTGTCCTAGCAAGTCTGTGGGCTGCAGGGGGCCAGCGCTGACTGACAGAGACCCTGCCGTGAGAGGCGGAGAGCTCCTCATGAGCCTCAGCATGCAGCCCCTGTCCCAGGCCCGCCTTGAGGCCTCCGGCCGCTCTCAGACCTCATCCACAGACCTGTGGGGCAGGTGAGTCTGAACCACACCAAGACCCAACCTTTAATTTAACCTGGCCCACGTCTATATGCATTGTCTCTCGGGAATGACCAATAATGACCACAGCTAGCTAGATTTTTCTGTCTGTCTGTCTGTCCGTCCATCCATCCAGACCATTTTTAATGAAATTTGATAACTTCAAGAAACTGCACAAATCTAATTATGTTTCACATCATATGTGGGTGGGTAGATGAATTGTACAGTCTTATGGCACGAAAAATGGGAAATGCATCACTAGATATTAGAACAGCCCGTACTAAAGATAGTTTTCCTTAATCCATATGTCTAGAACAGTAAAATCTTTTGAGAAAATGTATTTGCCCCAGTCAGACAAATATTCTTAATTTGTTCATGTGAAATGGGTGGATTCAAATGTTATGTAATGGGTTACTGAAAGTAATTTTGAAAAGCTCCCTTGAAAGACAGAATTTACATTATTATTTCGATCTCACGATGAGCAGCGAAGCTAGTAATTATTAGGGATTAAATGTAACCATAGGGGTGTTTCTTGAGCTCCGTCTCCTGTTACAGTGGAAACTGGAGATGCGTGTCAGATCTGATTGTTGACAAATTTGTTTTATTCATTTCAATGCAGCACATTCCAGTAGCTCCATAAGGTCCTTGATTGTAGGTCATGGATGTTTGAGTTGCTCATCAACAGCGGTGGTCCACGTTGCTTCTGAACACCTTCCTGGACACTTCATTGGGAGGTGCATTTGTCTCTTGTAGAATATTCTCAGACAGGGTTAGACATGGGCTGGGTCCTCTCAGCTCCACAGGGGGTTGTGGTTTGGGCTAGCCTGGGCACACCATACTCAGCTCTAAAGGTATATGAGAGCCACGCCAAAAATCTACTGAGGCAGCCTGTTATTTCCTCTTGTCTTTGAGAACTTTACTTCCTGCAGGAGAGCAGCGTGAAATAAGATTTTTGCTGCAGGGTGCTGAAGTTAGAGATGTTTAAGGACATCAAAGTGCTTTCCTAAAATAGTTCTCATATGTCATATTCTGCAAACCACCTGACCCTCATTCTCTTTTCTCTAAGTTTACTGCAACTCAACAATTTCCACTTAAGACCATGGTCTTAAGTGGAAATTGTTGAGTTGCGTGTAATTGAAGTACATTGCGTGTAAATCCTCAATTTTTTTTCCAGAACAGGATTAACCTGTTTATGAATGACTTGGGTTTAATAACTTTTAAGTACCACTCTATTGAATATCTGAATTTCTTAGTACTTAGAATTATGCAAAAAGCATTTATTTGTAGGGCTACATATTAAGAAACACCAACACATATCAGCCTAAACAGACCTTCATCAGGGATTCAGGGCCTTCATATTGGTAAATGAATCTGGTGTAAATCGAGTCTGGACTTGCACGTGAGTCACAAAAAAAATTTACTTGAAATTTGATTTTAGCTGAGTCTTTACTTGGACCGTGGTTGCATAAACTTTAGGTCGTCTATTTTCCCCCCTTAAGACTGGTCATAACTTTTTTAAGTCAGTTACATAAAAAGGTAGATTGATCTCATTTGAATCCAAAAAGTAAGACTGATAAGCCATAACTAAGTGCTGGTTGGTCAGACTAGTTCTTAAGACACAGTCTAAAATTAGCGGGTACGTTTATGCATCTGGTAGAGATGCGCGGTTGGCGGTTACAGCCGCGGATCGGGCGGATGACGTGACGAAAAATAATATTAGAATTAAATTCGGGCGGGAGGCGGGGCGGTTGAACCAAACAAATGAAAAATATTATGTAGCCTATTCACCAATCAGCGGATGGCGGGCGGGTGCGGTTTTGAAAATTGGTCAAAAACGTTGGCGCGCGGATGGATGGCGGATGGATGTTGAGTTTTGTGATGCGGTTGCGGATGAAATAATAGCCCATCCGCGCATCAGCATCTGGCACCAGATCAGAAACTCTAGGTTATGGTCGACAAGAAGAAATACTTTCTCAGAATATATACTTTCTTACACTGTGTTGTAATGTATAGTTTGTTTATCACCAATTGAAGTGATTGCTCACAGTAAAAGAAAAGAAAAGAACATTCTGTCACCATTTACACATTTGTCATTCCAACATTGTATGACTTTCTTTCTTCTGTGAAACACAAACAAGATATTTTGAAGAATTTCTCAGTATGTTTTGTCCATAAAATGAAAGTCAATGGGGTCCAGTGTTGTTTTGGACTTAAACTTAATAAAGTCCTACAGATTTGGACCAACATGTTGGTGAGTAAAAGATGAGAATTTTAATGTTTTCTGTTTTTATTTGTGGTGTCATCTTAATGTCATCTCACATCCCTAGACTGGCGTTGTCCATTAAAACTAGTCATAAAGTCTGTTTATGTCATACTATGTGTCTGTTGTGATCTGGAAGGCTGTTTGTGCTTGTGAGATGAATAGGTGACCTGCGCCAGGTGCAAGTCTCTGGTTGCACTATAGGTTTTGCTCCAGATGGGAAAGTGTTCTGTCCTTTTCCATGATTTCACAGAAAAGCTAGCAGGGACTTCCTGTTTCCAAGTGCCCTGGCTCTATCTGGCTCAGAGAGATATCGCAATACAACACACACAACCTTCCCTTATACCCCTGACACCTTGGAAATGTCACAAATAGATGATTCCATCTGGTTTGTGCAGTTGTTTTACCATCAGCATCACCAAAACAGGCGTTGGCTCTTCATGCACAGTTATTCTTATAGCTTAAATCGCATTGAGTTTCATGCAAATGGTGTTGCGTTATAAACTGTCATGTTTTGCTGGAAGAGACGGCTAGTTTTTGTATTGTCTCAATGAGCGGTCCCAGTGGAGGAGCTGCTCGCCATTAAAAGTAATTATTCCTTTTTTGGGATGGATTTATTGTGATACAGACAGCTGAATGAGGCAACTCTCATGTCTCTGGGAAATGATAATTACAAAATGGTTTTGAAATGTGAACAAAAGGCTTTTATATACAAAACACAAAATATCTCCTAACCTCCACTGCAGCTTGGGCTGAATGAGACATATTTGAGTCTCACACTCATGTACATGGAATGAGTGTTTGAAAACACTGCTGTTGTCTTCCTGTGCCTCACTATAGAATTTGCCATGCTGAAATTGCACAATTAATCAGTGAAGTGGCTTATTTTCATGCTGTTTGCTGTGACAGAAAGAAATGGGTGTAATTTTGAAAATGGTTGCATTGGGATATCTTTTCTAGAGCTCTTAAAATACCATTATGCTCAGTTTCCATGGTCATTTTTATCTTATTCATATTTGTTGTTGCTGAGCTTTTTTAATCTTACATTTCATGGTTTAGGCTCTTTTCTGATTGTTTAAATAGAAAACATATTTTGTTTGAATAGAAAACATATTTTCTGACGTAATCAGGCCACAATTGACTGTATCTGTGACTCGGGGAGTTTTAATGTTAGTAATGTATTTCTATTTTAGAAGCTTGAATCAGATAGACAGCATGAGTTGCATGAATCAGAATGACTATGATAGATCAGACCTCTGGAATGTTCTCAAAGCCTTCAAAGTCCAGCTCTTTGCAGATCTCACCACTTCCGTTAGAAATGTCAACTGGGGACAGTTTGTTTGATCTCGGAGGTCCCTGGAGATCATAGCTTGAGAGGCGATGACATTGGCATAAGGAAAAAAAAAATGGGGAGCCTGAAAGAAAGAGAGAAAGAGTAGAGAAGACAGAGAAGAGGCTTCAGTTACAGTGAACACAATATGTCAAAGATGGAGATGGAGGGGGTCGTGGGGGGTGGGGGGTGATTCCTTCCGTATTTTTAGAAAAGTGTCACTCTGAGAAAGACAGAGGTGAGAGAGAACTGGAGGAAGGGAAGCATGATCATGAGAAGGTGATACTGCCCTCTGGCAATGAGACAAATTACCACCTTTTCTTTTTGGTCTCTTGTTTTGAGAGGTGGTCAAAGCTCATGCCTGCTTATCAATGTTTCCCCTAGGCCTCAGCAACAGGTGTAGTTCTCTAAAGGATTGTATAATGGTTCCAACATTTACAGGATTTAACAGGTTTAATACCAATTATACAAAAATGATATCCAGGTCATGTCAACATCAAATATAACTTGTTATATTAAATGGGATCATTCTAAATATTTTTGTGTAATGTCCTCTTGACTGTACCCATGTCCTTGATTTCCTGCTCTAGTTCGATGTTCAAATCAGTTTTATTTATTTATAAAAGTGCTATTTGCATGATAAAAAAATAAAAAAAATAACGTTTTTGGCGAATAAATAAATACATACAATTTGTATTCTGTAGACCAGTTCCAAATCTCTTTTTTTAGGAAATTGAAAGAGGGAGACCTACAAAAAAATAAAAGTTCATATCTTGTATTTCTGAATGCACACTAATAAGGTTAATAAGTATCACAGAAATCATAACTTCTGGCAAAATTTGAATATGATCTAATATAATCATATAAGGGAGTGATTTGTTTTATAGTATGCAGTATTTATTTCCTGATTTATTGCAAAAATGAGTATTATATATAATAAAAAATACATATATATATATATATATACAACTTATATATTTATATAGGTATACATAGGAATGTTTTTACAAGGTTTTCATAGTCAAACTTTAAAATTTGGTATCTCTGAAAAACACAAGATGTCATTAAAATTACAATAGTATTTGCGACCATGTATTAAGAAATAACAGACAATCAAAACATTTTCTACAGAAGATGAAAAAGAATGGGCGAGTCTCAGGAAGTTATCCCTTACTACATTGTCCATAACTTCACCATGTAGGTGTCTATAGGACCTATCACTGATTTAATTCTTTGACACTGTGATGACCGATGAATTATGGATCGCATTATGACCTTGTGACTGTCCCGACAGTGGACAAATGGAGTCATAGCCTCTTGGTCAATGTATTCTGGAGCGAACTGTCAAAGACCAGAGTGTGTGTGAGCAGGTAACCGTGCTCCGTAGACAGGCAGGGTGGAGTGTCGCCATGCCATAGCCCTTGGATTTTCTCACAGTGAGATGAATAATCTTCGCCTGGTTATCCTGCTTCATGCCCCGGAGGCATCCTTAATCGCCCTCCTCCTCCTCGCTCTCAGCCAGGCCACCGCAGATCCGTTTACCCATCCGACAGCGGTTACAAAACAGGCCTCTGAAAGGAGAGGACTTGCGTTACAGTTTCTGTGTGCATGCTTTTGCTCTTTTTAATTACCTTTTGTAAGATGCACTATATGGTTTCAGGCACCTGGGAGACCTTCATATAGAAAAATACTATGGCAGTGTTTGCCTCGAGGCGCTGGCCGGGCATGTAGTACATTAAGACAAACAGTCTGTACCGCACCAGGTTCTCCAGGGATGGAGAACAGGCTTCTAGCAGCCTTTTGCGTCCCGCCACTGGATACTGACTGCCTACAGCAGGGTTAAGGCGGGAAATATCTGCATAACAGGGAGCACAGTGTAACTCTAGATTGTGGATGTAATATCAGTCCAAATGTTACAGTGTATGTCATCACATATGCAGAGGGACACCTTTTCAGTTATGCTAATGCACTTCTCTGATTGCCTTTGCACGCAATGCAGATTCTTGTGAACCAAACAGAGAAGGTTTAACAAGGAAGTGTTATGCATTTTCTATTATTTGTAATTGTCTACCAAAACAAAACAAAAAAACATTGATGTATGTAGAGTACTTCTAAAGTATTTCTTTGGATATTCTGTGTAATTTTTTTTTAATTCTAGCTAGTTTTATTATTAATATATATTTCTCCAGTCTTCAGCGTCACATGATCCTTCAGAAATGTGCTGATTCAAAATTTCTTATTATCAATGTTGAAAATAGTGCTGCTTAATATTTTTGTGCAAACCATGATTTTGCACAACGTAAAATGTTTTTTTAAGGCTTTTTTGATTAACAGAATTTCTAAAGAACAGCATTTACTTGAAATATAAATCTTTTGTAACATTATAACTAGACTACATTTATTGTATTTTGATCAATTTAATTAATCCTTGCTGGATAAAAGTATTTTTTATAAATTAATGCAACCCAAATTCTGCAACAACTTATTTAAAAATACATTCATTTAAGCAGCAGTATATTAGGCTAAAATGTGTTAAATATGTCCTACAGTCTATGTGACAGAGGACTGAGAAAGTTGGGGTAATCCTGCAAAGATATGTGGCTATATATTCACATATGAAGCAGTATTAAATAGATTTTATATATATATATACATATATATATAGAGGCCTATATGTGAGCAAATTTTAACGTGACCTGATGACATGGTGTTTTGATAAGACTTGTCTGAACACTTGAAAGCCAATGATAAGATCACAGGCTCATTGATGCAGAATGAGTCAGCAATTCTGAGAAAGACATGAATAATCAGTAAAAACAACTTTAATGACGTTGGAATATTTTTTTTATGTTTTGGCCCTTTATTTAGGGTATCTGCAGCTGTCAGATAAAACCAAAGGACATCTGACATATAATAGTAAACCACCCAGCTCATTTCACATTAGGATGCATGTTACATTCCTAAAGAGCTTTTTCCCCTTCCTTACCCACACATTCCAAGGGTGAAAACAAGATTCCCAAATATTTCAAATCTGCTTACATTTTCCAATCATGTTTTTGTGACAAATATCTATGAAGACAATTACAGTATATATATACATTACATGCCATGTTTATTTAGAGCTATCATGGTCCGGACAGGATGTTTGCTACGTCATGCAGGATGCCAGCATGTGCCACATTTAGAGGAAAAAAGGGGGGAAGCACAAAACATTTTTTTGCCGGTGGCTGTGAACATTTGCGATTGGGACCTTTATCACAACCTGCAGCAGTAATAGTGTAATTAGTTGTTGGTTTTTCTCTTCATGTGGTCCTGCTCGATCTTTATCACAGGCGCCATTTCAAAGAGTTGTGTAAAAAGGCGATGTGCAGCGATCTGGGTCGGGTCAAGTTGTGTGGTCCGTGATGGGAACTGGCACGCTGTTGCTGCTGGTCTGTTTGTTTAAGAGGTTGCTTGAGCTCCCGGTTGTGTCGTATGCCTGTCACAACTCATTTCGCAATTGTAAAATATATATATATGGGAAAAAAAGGTTGCAATTATGAGAAATAAAGTTGTTAATGCAAGGACCTCTATCGTTCAGAAGTTTGGGGCGGATAAGATTTTTTGATGTGGAAACTTTTTTTTGTGTGTGTCATGATTCCTTAATGATTGGAAAATTCAAAATAACAAAATGTATTTGATAAATAGACATTTTTGTAATAATAAAAGTCCTAACTGTCATGTTTGATCAATTTAATGCATTCTTGCTGAATGAAAGTATTGGCAATGACCCCAAACTTTTGAACGTAGCTTCCATAGTTATTATAGTAATTATTATTATATAATTACTGTATATCGAAAAACTGTATATTGAATGTGGAATATGCAATTAAGCTTTTCCAGAAGTTTCTTACATAATCAAGTGCGTTTCTTTCTTGTCTACTTTGCAGAGCAATAGTATTAATACTGTATGTCACAAACACCACATGTGCACTTTATTTTTTATTATTTGCAAGGGGATTTTGCCAGCCATTTAAAACGTTTTATGGATTCGAGGTCAAAGGAACAGCAGGTCCGGTCCCTCTTGTGACAGCCTGTTCCTCAGTCCAGCACCTTATTGCTCTGTTAAGGTTTGATCAACAGTAATCACTTCACTACAGACCAGAGTGACCAAAGGCGGGCTGAGATAGAGTCCCAGCTCTAACGGACACACAAGAGGGGATGGAGAGATAACACCTCAGACTCTCTCAGCTAATAGATGTGTGAAGTGCACTCACGCTTTTCTCAGAATGGACTGATGCCCCCATGAACGTTGAGGTAGCTTCATCTGGTTTCCTGTTCTTACACTGCTGACCATGTGGTGAGAAGGCCTGGCACAGATATACATGAATACAGATGGACATCACTTCAACTGTGCTCACTTTCCTGGACAATGTCTTGGTAGATGAGCCAACCAGGGCAGTTGAAGTCAATTTGATCAATCAGCACCCTGTAGGGGTTTTTTGAGAAAAAACAATTGAGAATATTTTTGAATATTTTCCAGATCTTGTGGTAGTGTGCCATCAGATCATCTGGGATCAACAAGCTCCACTGCTTATCCCACCGAGGGCTAAACGTCCCCTTTCTTATTAAAGACCTGAGGCTTGTGAAATGCTGTTATCTGACTGTTGAAGAACAACTAAGACAAGGGCGAGCTCAGACACCCTTATCTCTAATGGACTCATTACCCTCATGTCCTGGGTAAAATAAACTACTGCGCTGTAGCATCAATCAAGTGATGCCTTTTTAATATATGCGAGTCACTTCCTTCATTTTTCTTTTTTTTTTTGTATGTTTTTATTTTAAGTCAAGTTTAAAAGTTTAATTCTCAATATGCTGATTTGGTGCTCAGGAAATATTTTATATTGATCATGATCAATGTTGAAAACAGTTGTGCTGTTTAACATTTTAGTGGAAACAGCAAAAATTTTAGCATTGTCTGATGAATAGAAAGTTCAAAAGAACAGCATTTATTTTAAAAAGTTTTTTTTGTGGTAATAATGTAAAAGTCACATTTGATCAATTGAACGTGTCCTTTTTCACAAACACCATGTGTACTTAATTATTTTATTGTTGTTTGTAAGATTTAGCCAATGATGTAAAATGCTATTAATTCTTCTTTTACTCATAATATAGTACCACTCTGCAGTACCACTCACAATTTTTAAACCATTATTTCATTTCAATAATGATAATGTAATCTCTCTTCAAATGTACAAATGTTTCACCTTAATTGTAAAAGGTGCTTGTAGAAAAGCTGAAAATAACACTATTGTTTACATTGTTTACATTATTGACATTTTTATTATTGACATAAGCTTTGTGAAAAATCTCTTCCTTGTTCTGCTTAAGTGTCACATGTTCTAAACACATGCAACATATTTTATTCATGTTCTCCTTCTTTCATTTTTCCTTTATGCATTTGTCCTTCACTGCACTGACAGTAGATGTCTTTAGGCAATACAGGGTGGTTCAATTTAGTTCTCTGCCACGTGAGAGGGCTCGTTGCCAAGCTCCATGCCTCCCACAGAAACATACGCTTGGCCTTCTCTTTCTTTTTCCCTCAGTTGACAAATTGAAAGTAGATTATTGTTGGTGTGGCTCCTGGCTGACCTGGCATTAGTCCATGTCAGGAATTCCTGAGATGTGTGTGTCGGGAAGACCACCCTTTACCCCGTAGATAAAAGTCCTGCTTTGTTCCAAGGGAGTTCTCTCTCTGCTTGCTGTAGTCTTATCCTGCTTGGCTACTGACATCAGCGCAGGGAAAAGAGAAGATGACTAGTGCCAAGCAGAAACTCCCATTTGAGATGCAGAATAATGTTGGGGAATTTGCACAAGGACCGCTGTTCTTTTGGTTTCGGTGCTGCTTTAGAAGCAGATATTTTGCTAATTGCTTTCATGTGAATGCAAAAACAGATTATTCCTGCCAGATTATACTTCATTACCATTACTATTTCATGTAATGGTAATGATTATGATTATACCATATAGGCCTAGTACTTTTCTTCATTGCCATTTCATGCCTGCATGAGTGAATTTTAGAGCAATGCACATTTCATGAGATAGTGAAAAAATGTTGGTCATCATTTAATCACTTTAATGTCTTTTTTTTTTTTTTGGGCATACAATGAAAGTCAACGGGGTTCAGTGTTGTTTTGGACCCCATTGACTTTCATTTAATGGACAAAAACAGTTGAAATGTTGTGTTCCACAAAGGAAGAAAGTCATACAAGTTTGTATTGTAACAATGTGAGGGTGAGTAAATGATGGGACAAAGCAGCCCGGTCTTGTCCAGTCAGGTGTGAATGAGCCTATAGGTGAGTGTGAACCAACCGTTAGGCTCCCTGGAGTCTCTCAGAGTTATTAGCAGCTCAAAGACCTGATTGCGAACAGCCAATGCAGGACTAGTTCCACCTGTTTAAGCCTGAAAACACCCAGGATTGCTTCGAACACTAAGCTAACTGTCAGATAGGGCTTTCCCTGAATGTCTGCTTGTCATGAGCAAAGCACATTAAAGTAGAAAAATGCATTTCCACACAAAAGGAGTGAAATAGCTGTGCATATTCAAAACGAAACGCTTACAGAAACGCGCAGCAGGGAAGTTTTACTTAGTTAATGGGGTGTCAAAGAATATTTGCATTTTGTCCCATTTTTACTGCAGAATGAATCACTGGTAATTGTATAAGTTGGTTTGACTGATGTGTGGAGAGTATTTTAAGATTCTGTGAGTCTGAACATGCTGCTCACAGCATGAGATTTCTTTTCTGCTGTAATTTGTTAGTTGTCATGTTAGTCCAGCCCAGGACTAGACTAAACCTATAAGTGTTAAAATCCCATAGCAACTATTTGCCTCAAATATTTGGCTGCGAAATACGTTAAAGACCTCGCTCTGATAAGGGTTAATTAGTTCTACTTAATTAACCTGGTAATTCTGATTAATATCTTTTTAATCTCATTAAGTGCGCAAATGACGATGTTCGCAGTCTGATCCCACAAGTTATTTGCAAGGAACTCTCCATTGCAAACAAAGGAGGAATTAATGAATGAGGCCTCATGCTGGTGGCTGCGTGTTTTAGTTGAGAACTACTAAATGGTGTAAAGATAAAATATCAAACTGTGCACAGGGGCATGTTAAAAAGTGGCATGCCAAATGTTAAAATGGCAATTTGATACCTGAGCTCTCCCAAGCACATCATTTATGTTTGGTTCTTTATATACAATACAGTTCTGGTTTAGCCAAAGGACATACTGTATGCTCCATAATTACCCAGAGAGAGGTCACTTATTGTAAATGGATTAAAAACAGGTGGCTATTTTTAAACTGATGAATAATTGTTGAAAAACGTATGTTTTTTCCTCTCTCATCAAACCTCCAGGGTGCTAACTGATAAACTGCCCCAGTTGGGTCACCTTACGGAGACTGTGCCATACACATTGTGCAGGAAACTCAAGTAGTGTCACACCACAATAGCAGGTCTATTTCATACATGCACCGAGTCTTCTGTTGTGCTCATTTTGGGTTGAAAGCCTGCAGGTACTGACGCAATACGCAACTTTGTTTTTCTCTTGCGAGGGATATTATGTGAAATGCTACGGCTTGTTGAGCCCAACCTGTTACAATAGGAGAAAGTGCGTGGGCTGTATTCACATAACTGATCGATATCTGACACTGATGTAGCCGCACAAATATGGCGTTTATTGACTTGGCGCATAGACTGTGGTTGTCCCTTTGCACTGTTATCAGAGGTTCTCCTTACCGTTCATAGATCATGCCGAGCACTTCCATTTATTCTCATTTCCCGTTTATTTTACGTCAATGGATGAATGGACCATGAGAGGGCAATGACAATGGCAGAGTGCAGGTCTGTCAGAAGTGAAAGGCATTGCACAGACAGGTGAGCTCATAGCACGGGTTTCCCTCCAGTGCGTTTTCCCACATTCTTTACGGTAGAAGTCACCCCTGATGAATGAAAACATTGCCCACCATGTGCAGATGGACAAAAGCTGTAGTTTCATGGGCAGGTGTTATTTCTTTAAGCTGCGGTGAGTGTTTTCCCTCTTATTCAGATGTCAAAACTACTGCAGTTTTACAAAACAACCACTCAGATGCATAAAGACACACAAACCAACATCATCTGATAATTGTTTGATGGAATGTGTGACGACAATAAATATTTTTTTTTCTGTAAATGTTTTTGCTGGTGCTCAATTCATCGTATCCTGGCTGTTCAGTTTTTCAGGAAAACATTTCAAAACAGCTTATGTGTGATAACCCACACAACAAAAACAGTCTCAGTTTTGTGCATACTTATAGGTCAGAAAAGAAAGAAAATTCTGTCATCACACTCATGTTGTTTCAAACTGTTTTGTCCATACAATGAAAGTCAGTGGGGTCCAAAACAACACTGAAAAAAAAAAAAGAAAAGAAGTAAAACACTGAGACATTTTCTAAATATCTTTAATTGTATTGCACACAAGAAATAAAGTCATAACCGTTTAAAACAATATGAGGCTGAGTATATAAGGACAGAAATTACATTTTTGGGTGATTTTCTATCCCCTTTAAGTTACAGCAAGGTACGCTTAATTACTTTTACACTCATTTTAATTACTCATACATTTGTCCTTGGCATGCACATGTTTTTGATGACTGAGTATGAATGTGTCACAGAATTCTGTTTGGAAAGTAAAAACATTTTTGTAAATATTACTTCAACCTTGTCTGGCATTTGGGAGCACAGGGCTGTATGGAATGATTTATCTTGTGGACTTTTGACCCCAGACACATGCAGTCATTCACAGAGACAAGTTTTGTGTCCCCAGACAAGAGTTGCTCCAAAGCAGGCAGAAGCTATTACACTTGGAGACAAAGAAGCCACCAGGGGAGATGAGAGACATGGAGCAGTGAGTGGGAGAGACTGAGCAGCTACTGGAAGTTACAAGGGCACTTAACTGTATAGACTTTTGTTTGAAAATCTTTGATATTGATGTAAATATATATTTATGGTGTGCTGCAGTTCTATATGATGTGACTTTGACATGAGTAAATGCTTACCGAGAATCACATCAAAAAGGCTATTTTGACATTCATTGCAATACGTTGCTACACCTCCTTTAAAAAAATATTTCACGTCTGTGATTTCATAAATAGGCTATGTCGGATTTCGGGCTTCTCGTCATATTTTTCCTTTTCTTTTCCCATGATTATCTATAACCCTGGTCCACACCCTTGGTAGACCATGTGCTGTTTTTCCTCAGTAAATTGATTAATCCTTAATTCTCCTTGATAAATTAGCAACGGTACTGTTCCTTTTTTTAGGTTGTTCATGGGAGAGTATTTACAGTGGGTTTCCCCTCCTGCTCTGGTGATGGGGGATAATTACTATTCTGGAGACTCTAGATTAGATTGTAATTGAAATTCAAAGTGCCTAAATGAAAAGCCAGTACAGAAAGACAAATTGAGGCCATCAGCCACAGTAAATGCCATTATTTGGTTTATGTGCATACAGCAATGATTTAGCAGTTTGGCATCAGTATAACTTTTTTAGTTAGAGTCTTGGTTAATCTGCTGTGTGCGGTTACACTAGCCCTGCGGCCGTTCAGACCACCTTTGAGTCACTAGAGGTTTTGTCCTCACCTGTACCTTGTCTTGTCTGAGATTCTGCAATGGGTCTTTATCATGGTCCAGTGGAAGTGAAAGGACTCGTCCTTTTGTCATTCTTGTATGCTAGACAAGCACAGGAAGATCGAGTGGGCAACTCTGATGGTGGTCGTTGCAGTGGACACAAATATTTGCTCCTACGTCCACACAAATTTGTCTGGGTGGTTGAGTCGGTGAGCGATAGGTAATTACCTGCACTCAAGACACCACAGAACAATGAAAGGGAAAGGAGCAGATCTTCTGTTTAAATTGATTATTTATTTTTTTCCATTGTAAGGATTTTGTAATGAAATGAAATTCATCAATTATGTAATAAATGGCATAAACTTCTAAATCCTCTTTTAATGTAATGTTTATAAGGTTTCTGCAATACTGAACACTGAACAATGTAATCAGTTAGTACAAGATTTTTTATGGATACAATTGATTGTGGGTGTGTGGTGACTGACTCAGCCATTAGTCACTACATTTAGCAGCAAAATGGAGAGGGATGATGATGAAGGAACCTGTGTACCCTGAAAGGCAATCCTTCTCAACGTGTCTTAAGGAGTGTTGCTACAACATGCCTGTTTGCCATTAATACAAAAGTGATAAATAGATATGTATGCATGAATTCAGGCTGGAATCTGTTGGGTCAGTGTTTGATTGTCCATCCGTGTGTGAGAAAGTTAACTGCAGCTACTTTGACCGTGTTTGTATCACAATCTCATTTACATGTATCAGTGTAACTAGTTAATAAAAAATAAATAAAAAATATTATACATGCACATACTGTATACATGGATGTAAACAGTGATGTTTGCTGCACATAAACTTGCCAAAGCTCACGTATCATTTACAAGACATACGTGTGTAAGGGTGGAGACTCTGGGATTGTGTTCCTTCATAAAATCAACATTTTCCTTATCTGATCTCCCTAAAAATCAAAAAAAGAAAAGAAAAAAAGTCTTGCATGTCTTAGACTAAATACTCAGAAAGCAAGGTTTGTTTTACACAAACATTATGAAATGTTTTTATTTAGAAAATAACATGCAAGTGAAGTGTTGCTCAGACAGCTTCAGTCCATTATGACTTAATGAGTATAATGTTTTTGTTAAATATATCATCAAAAGCCAATTACTGTGTCTGTGTGTGTGTGTGTGTGTGTGTGTGTGTGTGTGTGTGTGTGTGCGCGCGTTTAAAACGTGCCTGCTTGTTTTATCCTGCCACACATGTAGCCTATACTGTTTAGTGTTAGCAGTCTATCAAAGCCAGTATCTTTTTCCGTAAATTATCAGGGAAATGCTGTAAAAACAAAGGAAATTCTAAGTAAGTCCATGCAAACACAACTCATATATCAGGGCATATTTACAGTATTGTAAAGTCACTCAAAGAATGCTTTTGTCAGTGTTATGGTAAAAAACGCTGATGAACAAGAAAACGTATATTATTATTATTATTATTATTATTTTATAAAAAACAACATGAAATGCACACAGTTAATGTGGTTTTATTTCTGTCCCCTGCGTATTCCAGGACCTGGACCGACATACATTTTGTTTCTCTTAATAAAATATTTGGTATGTGGGCCTATTATCTTTAAAGAGACGCGCATTTTTATCCATAATGTTAATCTAGCTTCACTCGTGATTCAGTTAAAGTGGACAGTGAAAAAAATTCTCTGTCCACATTAGGCATCTTGTAAATACAACTGAATGTCTCCGGGAAGACGGTGTCCTGTCTGCCAATCTGCAATCTCCTTAATTGTGTTTAGAAAACAACAAAGAGGGGGAAAAAAAAATTAAACCAAACTCTCGTTCTTTTCAAGGACAGGACGCGTAAGGCTCTTATCGCAAAATACATCCAAAAATGGTATGTAGCGGTCAGATAAACAAAATAAATAATAATAATAATAATAAACAACTATAATAATGGGAAACCATGCAGCTTTGATGTTTTAAGTATATATATATATATATATATATATATATATATATATATATATATATATATATATATATATATATATATATGTGTGTGTGTGTGTGTGTGTGTGTGTGTGTGTGTGCGTGTGCGCTCTACACAGAAGCGAGAACAGGTTTAATAATATTTCGCACGTATGTTGCCTTCAGTTGTATATTTTTACAATTAAATTAAACTTACTCTGCTTGTGCTGGGGGAAAGGACACTCTTTGTATTTCAGGAAATTCTATCCATTTCCATTTCCACCTCTCTCTCTCTCTCCAGACAATGCAATTGTACCGGAATCTGAATTACGTAGAAAGGGTAAAAATAACTGGACTATATAAACCGACAGAATCAGATTGTGCAAATGCAGCTGGTTTGCACAGAGCAAGAAACAGCACGCGAAAAACGAGAATATTCTGTTTCAAATATTCAGATAGGCCTACAGACATAAAATATTTGAGGCAATTTTGAAATAAAATGTCTAGTAGGCTTTTTGTATTCTACCTACACTTTAACTGTGTCGGGGATAAATTTTAATGCCACGTCTTGAAGGCATCAGGTGGAATAGAGTGTTTTGGTTAAAGCCTTGTCTCTAAAATAAGCCCGAGAGCATTAGGCCATTCATTTACATTTTAATCAACTGAAAGAGGAGGTCTATTGACTCAGAGATCATTAACCTAACATGTACCTGCATTGTTGAACATTGAGATTATCATGTTGTTTCGATGGCTCCGAGATTTTACAGCTGGTTTTCAAATGCTAATTAAGCAGGAGTTCGATCTGGATAAATTAATACCCATCAGACACATTCGATCAGGTTCATTTTAATACGAATGAAGAGGTGAAACTCACAGTAATGTGGCTAGTTGACTGAAACATGTGGCTCCACATTATATAAAAGGTTTGTTTTAATAGTAATTCATTTAGCCTATGATTTCTGTTGTCCTCTTGAAACATTTTCTTTTGTTGTTTGCAATATTATATCAAGCATTGTTTAGGCTACCACACACATTTAATATAGACCCTATAAATAATAAAATGATAAATAATTTATATTGAATATTTTCAACACATTTTAATAGATTTATATAGGCTATATAAAAATAATTCACCAAAATAATACGGTTTGATGTAATGGCCCTCCAATAAACTACAAGAAGTTTGGCCGAGTATGGGGTTTGTGGCGCCCCCTTCAGCACTCAAACTACACTCAGAATTCAGGGGTGGGGGGGGGGAAGTCTTACATTCATTAGTAGCCTATAATTATTTGGAGGTAAAGGTTTTTACTTTGTTCTTGAATCTACACAAGCGTATGAATATGATTAACCGAATTCTTATTAAATATGGTGTGATGTGAGATTTTTTGCAATGAAACTGCAACAGCAGGTTCAGCGTGCACATTTTAGAATGTCTAATTCTGTTATCCTCCAGAACAGAGTATCTAAGTAGTCTTCACAATTTAATGGAACAAGGAGATTAATTTTACGTTTTAGGCTATTAATTATAGGCCAAATAATCAACTGTGCTTTGACAGTATTTACATGTTGTTAAGGATAGCCAGAGTAAATACTTGATAGGCTACAACTACATGACCAACGTCACGAGAGCACGCCCACACGACACTCCTTATAATGGGACAGGTAGGAAGCCAGTCAAACGTATTAGAGACGCATTGTCTGTCTCGGATGAATGAGACTGAACAACTCCCTAACATTTGCAACATGGCTCTTGCAGATGCGATTTTGCCTTCGATAAATACTTTTTCAAGCAACCAGATTTTAGACCAAAAGCAGTCTGAAATTGTTCGGGTGAGTTCAACTCTTCATTTAAAGTTATTTAAGGTAGACTATATTTAAAACGTATATTGAGTGTATTTATACATTTCGTTGTGTATTTTACGTTTAACTAATCGCAGGAGTTATGCTTCAAATTTATGGTAGCCTAAATAGAGGTAAAAAAAATAAAAAATAATAATAATTCGTCCAATTATGATCATTATAGCCTAGTAGGCTAGCTTCATTTGCAAAACATAAAAATTGTCATTATAGCCTTTTTAGCCTACATTGCAAGAACTAAGTGTTTTGTTAACATAATGAAAGATAGTTGACGTTTGACTGTGTTGTGAATCACCCCCCCAAAAAAGGTTTACATTGGAAATCATTAGCCTAATTTAGCCTACAGTGTAATGCTACATCTTTATAAATATTCTTGCTTAGTGGATTTTTTTATTTTATTTTAATCATCTGAGAAAGGTGTCTAACCCGAATGTTTTTCCTCCCTCAGGACTGGAAAGTTGACCCAACTAAGACAGTTGGAGACGTGAGACCCCTCATCGAGGTGGAGTTCAGCATTGTCGAATCTCCATCTTTGGCCAAAGACGAGGACGATCTTTCCAAGTTTTTGGATCTAGAGTTCATTCTGTCCAACTCGGTCACCTCTGACATTGACAACAACTCAGCGCAACCGCCGCCCGCCTATTCTCTACCGGAGTCACCCGAAAGCTGCAGTACTGTATACGACAGCGATGGATGTCACCCGACGCCGAACGCTTTTTGTGGCAACAACTTTACCGCACGTCCCGGCCACAGTCTGGTAGCCGAGTTGTTTACCTCGGACATGAATTATCATGGCGACTCGCATGATTTTAAAGACAGACATGCAGACAGACTGGAGTACACCGAACTAAGGGCTCTGAACTGTCGAAACCATGTGTCCACTTCTAATAACATGGGATACAAAATCAAATCTGAAAACCACGAGCAATCCTGCATGATGGCCAACGACTACGTGGGTCATTATTATGAACAAGAACCCCAGCGCGTGATGACTTATGGGCATCACGTGCAACACGATGTGCCTCGGGACATTTTAGGGAGGAAAGACTGCATCCTCACTGAAATGAACTCTCACCATCACATTGACATTGCACATCAACAGCAGTTCATGAATAGCGCGTCTTTTCCTCCTCAATACGCCCAGCATCAGCAGTATCACGGACATTACAGTATGTTTAGCGAACCATTGCGGGCAAATCACCCGGCCATGCCAGGTGTGATGCTGACTCCACCATCCTCACCGCTCCTGGGATTTTTAAACCCAGAAGACAGCAAGCCAAAACGAGGGCGTCGGTCATGGGCACGAAAACGGACTGCGACGCACAGCTGTGATTTCCCCGGATGTGGGAAAACGTACACGAAAAGCTCCCATTTGAAAGCGCACATGCGGACACACACAGGTATGTGGTGGAGTTTTATTTCACATGTTGTTTTTACTTAATTTCTAACTTTTAACCTTTTGGTACACAAATAATAAATGTTTCCCCCCGTTCTGTTCACAGGTGAGAAACCCTACCACTGCAGTTGGGAAGGCTGTGGCTGGAAGTTCGCCAGGTCGGACGAGTTGACGCGTCACTACAGGAAACACACCGGACACAGGCCGTTTCAGTGCCACCTGTGCGAGAGAGCTTTCTCCCGCTCGGATCACCTGGCCCTGCACATGAAGAGGCACATGTAAAGAAAAAGAAAGACACTATATCTATTTTAAACGACAAGAGAATTTTATATTGTTAAGACAATTCCTTTTTTGGGACAGCAGTTATTATGTGAATAGCAGTATAATGTAATTTCCTTTAAATTATGTCAGTATTTAATAGAAGGAGATTCTTGTTCATTTAGAAGGTAAATTATGTAGTACTTTCCCAGATGTATAAAAACGGGGCAGGACCCATACTTTTGTATAGGCTATATGTTTTTTTTTTTTTTTTTTTTATCTCCATTTAAACATTTGTATCAAGTCAGGGAGTATTTTTTTCATGGATTTTCAGAATTAAAAGCATTGTCTTTTTTTGTACTCAGCCTTTTGTCTCATTTTCTTAAGTTACTTATTTCTACACAAAGAGCATAAGCACAAATAAATAATTTTCCTCCATTGCACTGTGTAAACAAACAAAATAAATAAATGGAAAACTATTATTCATGTAAATTGATAGCCTAATATAAATATTTATCAAACAAATACAATTAAAAGAAAAGGTTTTCATGTGATTTGTAGGCCTACACTCTTCATGTAGTAAATATGGAATTATACAATTATTATTATTATTTTTTAAATGCCTTTAAAAATGTCTAATGCCTAGTTAGGCCTAGCCTACTTATCGTCACTCTAAAATCAAGTAGGCTAATTAATTTATGCAACATCACCATCATTGTCAACAATTATAATCCTCTTAATCATCACAAATATTGTAAATAATACATTTAGTCGTCTAGAACATACAGGATTCTTACAACATGTCACTGCTACTAGTCTTTCAAAGCTACAGTATGTCGCCCTCTACTGTCTAAAAATATGTAAGCAGTGTAGCCACAGAACCTCATGGGTTCTCAAACCAACGGTAGCATAAGCTTACTTAGACTGACTTTCATATGTTTATGAAAAATAATGCATAATTGAACTTTTGTTACAAAAAAACACTTACAGTATCCCTCTCCTGAGTCCTGGCAAGAAGTCATAACACGTTTCTACAGGGGAGTTTTTTTCTCGAGTCTCGAATATAAGAAGTAGGCTACTTTACATATTTACGTTAAAAAAAATCAGGCTGTTTCAAACATTTAGAGCACAATCCAATGTTCGTTCGCATCGTTAAATATCAAAATCATAATTCATTTTCGTTGTGTAAAGTTTATCTGCAGGTATCAATTTCTACCACGAGATGGCAGTCTTCCCTAAGGTTTGTCTCTGATATTACACCTGCTGATGCAATGTTACATGTAGTGGAGGAGCACACTCTAACAAAGATATTGTTCGTGTTTAGAAGTAGGCAACTGGCCAACAAGATAAAACTGTAAATGTAAAAATAACTTTAAATGTACATGATAAATGATATTAATCAAACCAGAGTAAGAATTCATTTGAAATTTCGTTAAGTTATATTGCTCCTCATTTTCCCAAACACTCGCTAAAATGTTAGCATTAATACTGAATTATCTAAATGATGTAGAGACAGACTTTCATCCCTTTCAACATGATGTTTACTTGTGGTTTAATGAAGCTATCTATAGCTAGGTTAGCTACCAATTGTATGGCATAAATGCTTATTTGAAGCATGACAGCAACGTTAACTATCACAAAGATGTTTACCAACACAATTATGACTCTGAATACTTTCGTTTTTTCCATAAATTTTTCCATGTCATTTAGATGAGACTCTGCATTCTGCCTCTTCGGAGAAATAATTTAATATCATTGCGTATTCATGCCATTTTTTCAACAGAGCGGCAAATTTAGAGAGGGACCAATGGTAACGTACACCTTAAGTTACATCTCACAGCTGAAGCCAAGCACTCGTTTTTATTCCTAGCAGTTGTTAAACCCACCGCTACGTTGCGCAACGGCGCGTGAATGGGGAAGCGTGTATATCCTCGTTATATCGTCTTCCAGCATCTTTTAGAGAACAAAAAGGTAACGAATGTGCGTCTGTCGCTAAATGTCCTCATTTCACCCATGATATTCATTCCACGCTCCCTTTTTGTGTTTGCTTCGAAATGTGTTGCTATGCGACAGAGCCGTAAGGTTTTGGCAGCACACCTCACTCTTTTTACATTTATTACATTTAAAGGGTCCAGAAACCAAAAATAGCTGAGTTAGAAAGTAGCAGGTTAATATAAATATCAGAGTTTTGCAGTTTTATTTGCAGTTTCAATGTGAAACTGTTACTCAATGACTATAATCGCAGGTCTATTGTCTCCCGGAAACATCCACCAACCGCAGCAAAACGCACGTGCTCAATAACCGGTAAATCTTAATCTTAGCCAGATCATCTGTTAAGACTGTTAATCATAACCTGTGCTAATTATTGAATTTATATATTTGTATTCTGTTTATTATACGTCCACATTATTTGAGAGTAATTTTTTAACGAATTTTCATTTATGGTGTAGTATTTTCAGTCAGATAATATCTTATTTTCAGATAACAACGGTCAGTCGACGCACTGTTAGGTAGTTACATTACGCTGAAATGATTTAAGAGCTCTACAACTTCAACACCATCTTCACGTGTGGTGTATGGGAGGGTCTTTTTTTTATCAAGGGGGCTGGGTCACATCTGAACAGAGCGTGCACTTTGAAAATTGGAAGTTTATCAAAGAAGTGTCCATCAGTTTAATGAGAAGATAGTGTTCAATACTCTTTAGACGCCGGTAATAGCCTACTTTCAGAGCATTTGTAACAGATCCACTGACAGTGCTGTCTTCTGTATAACACCGAGGAGCAAGCGATGGTAAGACCAATGATACTACACGAGGTGTAGACTACACTACAGCTGAATAATCTTTCCGTATTTTATTTCATAGCACCAGTAAGACGTTCCTCGGTTTAAAGACTTACTATAATTGTACAGATATTCAGTTTAATAGAAACGTTAAACTATTACTTGTTCGTTTCAGGTCAGATTTATTTCTAATAACAGCATTACAGTGCGGAAAAAGTGTCAGCAATGATGCTGTTTTATATTTTGCACCCTAAGCTATAGAATAATTACATCCTTTAATGTTAGCTATTTATTGTTTAATAAACTTGCATGTGAAGGGCCTGTTAAACCAAATTCCTCCATATCAGGCGGTGAAAATGATTCTAGCGGTTTAAAGGGTTTTTCCTCTTGCTTTCGTTTTTAGATTCATGTTCAATTTAAATGACTTCAGATTACCAGATTTGCGACCTTTTAATCGTTTTGATTGGAATCATTTACAGTGGCAAATGTCAGCTAGCACTCTTAGCTTGACTCTTACTTCAGACTCAGGCACCTACATTGTCTCAATAATGAATATGTAATCTTTGTTCTTAAACAACAAACATTAGATATATCTCAAGAAATTACAGAAAGTCATACATTCAGTAACGTTCTTGAAAAGTGGATTTTTTTTTTTTTTCATGTGAAAAAATCCAGGAATCAATGCCTTATATTGTCACAGAATGTTGTTACATGACTTTTGGTTTCTCATATTACATTTACATTTATTCAAAGTGACCTACAAATGAGATCCACTACACTTAGGCTATGTCAGGTGGTTTTGATGTCATATGTCTTGAACTTCTCCTGTAGTTTAGGTGTAATACTTTCTCATGCATTTTTATCAAGTAGTAAAGTACTAAAATAATACAGTAGGCTATTACCCTACTTTAACTGGCATATGCTTTTCAGGATAACAAAGATATTTAGTTATTTTAACATGTTCAGTTTTCTTTCTATGCTTAACTTGTAACTTTGTCATATAGTGGATGCTTCTATTTTAAAGGTAGAGAATAGAGATTTCTGGAATGATTTACTATTTCTGGCTAAAACTCAGTTACTGTGGTATTTTTTTAAAAGAAACAATATTCATAGATGTGAAGGACTATAATACGTTAAGAGCTCGCTCAAGTACTGGGGAGTGAAACCATTTAGTGTTTTGTAAGTAATCAGCAATATTTAAAAATGTACACGATGTTTAATAGGAAGCCAATGCAGTGTTGACAAAACCCGGCTAATATGGTCATACTTCCTGGTTGTGGTAAGAACTCTAGCTGCTGCATTTTGGACCAGCTGTAGTTTGTTTATTAATCATGCAGGGCAACCACCCATAATAGCATTACAATTATCTAGCCTTGATGTCTTGAACACATGAACTAATTGTTCTGCATTTTTCATTGAGAGCATATAACGTAATTTAGATATAGTTTTAAGATGAAAAAATGCGGTTTTACAGATACTGGATCTACAGATCCAGTTTTTTATATCAGCTATGCATTCCATTAATTTTGTGAATTGGTTTTTGTTTTTGATTTTGTGAGTTTTCGTCAGGGTGTGAAGAAATATAGAGCTGCGTATCATTAGCATAATAGTGAAAACTAATGCCATGCTTCCTAATGATATCTCCCAAGGGTAGCATGTACAGAGCGAACAGCAACGGTCCTAGTACTGAGCCTTGTGGTACACCACACTGAACTTTTGATCGATAAGACATCTCTTCATTTACTGCTACAAACTGATAATGGTCAGATAAGTATGATTTAAACCATGCTAATGCAATTCCACTAGTGCCAACATAATTTTCAATTCTATTTAAAAGAATGTTGTGGTCGATAGTGTCAAATGCAGCACTAAGATCGAGTAACACTAATAGAGAGATACAACCACGATCTGATGATAAGAGAAAATCATTTGTGACTCTAATGAGAGCTGTCTCAGTACTATGGTACGGTCTAAATCCTGATTGAAAATCCTCGCAGATATCATTTCTTTCTAAAAGGGAACATAGTTGTTAAGATACTGCCTTTTCAAGTATCTTTGACAGAAAAGGTAGATTTGAGATCGGCCTGTAATTGACTAATTCTGTAGAATCAAGTTGCATTTTTTTAACAAGCGGTTTAATCATAGCCAGCTTAAAAGTTTTTGGTACATATCCTAATGACAAAGATGAATTAATGATATTAAGAAGAGGATCTATGACCTCTGGAAGCATCTCTTTCAGTAGCTTAGTTGGTAGGGTCTAACATACTTGTTGTCGATTTAGATGATTTAATGAGTTTAGAAAATTCTTCCTTTTAACAGAAAATAAGTATTTTGTAAATACATGAATCTGGCACTTACATTGATTTGGCTGAATCTATATTCAAGAACACACTATAATACAATCTGCTTGGCTTCATTCTGCCATTTGAATCTAATTAAAACATTGTTGCCGGTCTTTCCAATTTCCTTAAACAAAATAAGGAAAAGGCCATTAGTAAACAAATAAAAGACCAACCTCCAACATTCAGTTGCACACAGGCCTCAGAAGAAATTAGGTTAACCTGTGATGTAACAGATTGTTATAGCATACTTTGCACGTGCCTATCCATCATGCTTAAACGCATGTTGGGCATGCTGAGATAATTTTTACCACTAAAGAGATGAGAAGATGTAGGATAATCATACCACACAGCAACATCTGGGCCCAATCTGTGCTCAAACATGTCAAGATCATTTATGATTGAGCAGAGCAGGGCATAGAGGTGTGTCAAATCATGCATTAAGTGACCACGCTGTCAAAACACTTCCTCTGTACCGTGCATAGTGTGGTTTAGCTCCCACACATAAAAAAAATGTCATGTGTTGACATTCTATGTCGCAAACCGGAAAGGTGCCAGAGTGTGAATTTCAAAAGGACTTTATTTGTTTTTTGTTTGTTTTACCTTTTGCTATGGCCATAATTTACCATTTAAAGGAACACTCCAGGGCAATTCCATGCAAAGGTCATCTTTACCATGAAAAAATAAAGTTTTAACCAAAAGAACAAAACCCTTTTTAAGTTCAGAATCATTTCAGACAGTATTCTTAATGTCAAAACAGCCATTATGCGTCAACAAAAGTGCCATTGATGGTTTGATTGTTGATTTTCCAAACAGATTCTATGTAGGCTATTTCAGACGCGTCACATCCATAACAGGGTTTTTGTCACATCCATAACGTTGGTTTTTCCTCATAATACACTTCATAAAAATATATATATATTAAACATTGATATTTTTATGTTCAGCTAAGACCCCTTCATCATGTGGATAGCAATATTTATACATTGGACTCAAAAGTTCACAGACTTTAAAGGAAATCGAACAGTATACCAAAAACTCTGTCATTTCCCGTCACATCCATAACGCATGCATATTTTCCTTTTTTGGGGGTGCTTAAATATATTTTAGAAAAACATATTTTGCCTGTCAATTCCCCAGATTGGGTGCTCTGAGAATATGCATTTCCAATTTAAATATTGTAAGAAGTTTTTTTTTTTCTGAGACATTTCACCTGTCATTATGAGTTCAAATGTCACATCCATAACGCTGGAATTGCCCTCCACCGTTTTTTAAAAATAGATATCTCTGCGCCCAAGTAGCAGTGCTTCACCTGTGCTTCACCCCAATATAGTCCCAAGTCAATATCTGCCTAGGAAATCGCCTAGTCTTAATCTGCATAGCTATTTGTACTCGTTGTGAATACGCAGGCCACAAGAAGTAATTCGTTTTTTTATTTTATTTTTATCACTTTTACTCATGACATGCTAGCTGGCAACAAAGGATTCCATTCATTATGCTAAGCTAAGCTAGCGGTGGCGCTTCCAAACTAAAACAATGCATGCACTGAGACAAAAATGCGTTTGCCCACCTATCTAAATGTAGGAAAGACGGTGAATAAGCCCTATTTCAAAAAACAGTGGAGTGTTCCTTTAAAGTTTTTTTTGTTTTGTACATTTGTTGTATGTGCAATTTAGGGGTTAAGAAAACTCTGCAAACTATGGTGATAGTTTCCTCATGGAAATTTGTGAGAAATTCTGAAAGATTTAGGATTACTTTTTTGAAGCCTTTTGAAAAATCCCAGCTCCTACAAATGTTTGTGCACATGTAGTCTCGGAAGGTAGTTCTGTTCTTCACAATAGTGCTCCCATGCATGGGCACCTTCATCAGACCGAAAATCAAAACGTTAAATTTCCTGGCCAGACAGACTGTCCACCATTTGTCCACAGTGTAAAGTAAATGGGATTAAATGGCTGTACGAACAATATTTCCTTGCTGGTTGAGTGGAAGTCAGGAATGTTGTTGTTTTTCTATGGGATGTACTGTCATGCTTGAACTTCCTAATGTTAAGATTCAAGAATTTTTCCAGTCACTGATTTTCGGAAATACTGTGGACAAGACCTGATGAATTCCTGTCAATTTGATCATGTCTGTTTTCAGTAGTTAGCCTATCCCTTTTAAACAACCTGGGAGGAAGAAGGGAAAACTAGCTACACCGCAGAGACATATGGTTATAAACAAAAACAAAAAAGGAAAAATGGTTAGATTGTAAAAAGTTATTCTCAGTATTCTTCTTTGCTGAAAACCACAAAATCAGTAATCACAGCAATGTCATAATTTTAGTTAAATTTTGTCTATGTTGTTGCTTAAATGTCCAGTTATACCGTATGTTTATAAAATGTACAATAATGACCGAGTACTTCAAATTGATGGATTGAACTCTGAGTTGAATATTTGCCAGAAAATTGCGCAAAGTTTGTTATTCTAATGAATTTAGATAGGCAGTAGGCTAACTCTTGTGCTTTAAATTATCTACAGATAACACCTCCAGAGGCCTGTTGCACGAAGATAGTTTTCAGAATAGGTCGAGTTGACGAAACCTTACAATTCCAACCCGGTTTCGTTTAGGTTCAGCTGGCTCACAACACTCGGTATTAACCTTCCCTGTCAACTCAGGTGCTGCGTCCCAAATTTGCCTACTTATACTAACTACGCCTTAAAAGTATGTACTCTTTGTGAAGAAAAAGTACATAGCAAAAAAGTAGACAATTTGGGACATATTATCACGTCTTTCAACGGACGCTCTGCATAGTTACACACATTTTGTCAGTGTAAGCTGGCCTGTCAATCATCTTGTCACAGTTAAAATCCTCCACATTTAATTGAATTTAATTTCGTACTGTATTGGAGAGAAAGTTGCACGTTGATCTTTCATGCAGCGAGCTCTCCTCATGTGTTTGCATTAAGATGCATTTAAAAGTTAATGGCCTGATGGATCTTTAAAGTCCACATTGTTGTTAAAGATGAAACATAACATGGACAACAACGTTAAATAAATATTGTTTTATCAGGTAAAATGTTGATTATTATTCACCCTTTATCTAAACCTCTCTACTTAACCGTCGGACGTGTACACCCGCCATGTTTTTTAACACTTTTTATTCATGTTTGTAGTTCTGAACTGAATCCTCCTCCAAAGTGCAATGGGTTGTGTGGGTAATATTACCCATTATAGTCAAGTCAAGTCACCTTAATTTATATGGCGATTTTTACAATACAGATTGTTTCAAAGCAGCTTTACAGTGAGAATGGGAAATTAATTCAACAAAGATTGTTTTGGCTGTACAGCAGCTCAAGAAGAAAAGTAATTGTCTAGCTGAAGTAAGTTTTTAATTGATTCACTTCCGTTGTAAAAATCATTAGTTATTAACTTAGGGGCGGCTTACACAACACCATTTTCAACTGAAAACAGAAAACTTTTTATGTGTTCTGGCTGTTCATTTACACGACAAAAGCATTTTGGTGGCCTGAGAACTCAAACTTTAAAGTAGGTTTCTAAGTGCAAGTTTTTGAAAACGGGTTTTGAAAGCGATACCGTTACCATCTCTGTGTAAACGTAAAATCTTGATCCTTATCATAATCGCCTTGGTTTATTAAAGAATAATCGAATGGTTTGTTGAGTCTCGATTTCTACTCACATGTGTGAGGTAAAGTTCACTGTAGTAAGAAGGCATCGCAGTGTTTTGGAGCTGCTCTGTGTTATCTGTGTTTGGTGGAGTTGAGGAGGTGCAGTATACTGTATCATGCTACTACACATGCTCAGTTGTAATCAGGTCCAAAAAGATAAGCATAAACCTTAAAATAGCAACCAGTCTAGTGAAGATGTTTTGCTCTTGCTGGGAAAATGTAAAATGTGTTTATTTTGCCTTTTCTAAGATTTTGTCTGATAACATTCACTGTTAAATGGAAATTAGATTTTGGAATGAAAGACTTTAGGTTGACATCTGTTACAATAATGGAACTCTCTCCCCCCCCCCCCCCCCCCCCTTCAAATTATGACATGAATTATGGCGACACTGAAAATCTTTTTTTTAAACTTGATAAAGTCTTGTTTTTGTGCATCAAACCACACCAGGACACATTTTACATCTCTACATAATTAGTTTTTAGAATTGTGTTCCCATTGGCTGTTCAGTTCGAGGCAAGCTAGGCATGATGCCTGCGTGATTAGCCAGGGCTTGTGAATGCCAATGAAACTGAAAAGAGGGAGTTCGATGTGATGGTTTAAGTCTCTGTGGCTGTTGGAAGCTGTCTTTTCCACCCGTCACGGCTAATGAGAGCCACCCTATGACCCGCCACAGCTTTGGAGTGTAGACACTTCATTAGCCACTTCAAGCAGTGTCTGCAAGGTGACTTCCCAACTTCCACCCACCACATCCAACTGGGTTTCTGGAACACTGCATTGTCTTCTGATTCCATTCACATTAGTGACATTCCAGGGGGTCGAAATACTCATCAACTTTGCTATCACTGCAGCTAGTTGAACCCTGTTGTACTTAAATTGATTGGCCATTAAACATTTGTGACAGTGATTATTGTGAGTAGAATGAGAAATAATATTTATTGAAGTCCTCTTTCTACAGTGATCAGTCTAGTTTTAATAAATTTAAACTAATACATTTTTTTAAACAAAAATGCCTTAGTAATGAGCACAAGCATCTTGAGATTCTAATGATGCTGACAAGGGGATTAGGTTTTCTCAACCCCAGAACTGGTTGGATATCTTCTGTTGGAACTTGGAGGGTATATCTCGCACCCACAGCAATGTTTAAAACAGTCTCTTCTGTAGTGTTGAATTGCCCCAGGTTGAGTGTCAGCTCCCACATGTGCATTAAGTGACAGTGGCAACTTCCGGCCACAACAAGACCTGAGACCTCAAGCTGCACAAGCCACTTATTGCAGCTCTATGTGTGCTTTTAATACAACAAATTAATGTTTTATGTGGCATGTTGCTACTAAGTAACATCCAGCTTCTGATTTGGCTTTGTTGATGAATTGATAGTGACATGGTGGTTTGGGTTTGTTTTTATTAGTGGATTAAACATCTCCACTTTCTCCAATATCTTTTTTTTTACAATTTTTTTTAAACCTATTAGGAGCCAAGCACCAAAGGTGCAGAGGCACCTATTGTATCCGTAGGCATTCCTATTATTCTTCTTCTTCTTCCGCTCTGGGGGTCTATGGCAGCCCGCGGGAAAGTTATGAAATTTGGGACACTGATAGAGGATAGTCTGAACTGTCACCATAGCAAATTTGGAGTCTCTAACTCAATCCCTCTAGCGCCACTAACTGTCCAAAGTTTCACTCATGTTTATGCTAATAACTTTTGAATCATAAGGGCTAGAAACAAAATTATTTTTCCTCTGATTCCCTAGCTCAATACGATTGCACCCTATGACGTCATTTTCCGTCATGAAAAATTGTCATTTTACGGTTAGAAGATGGCTGTGTCTCATGTGACCTTGTTATTTGTACACGCTGTGACTATACAAATCACAACATGTAAATAGGAAAATGTTGGCGTTATTTTGTCACTTATTGGGAGCAGTATGCTAGCTGGAGCCGTCTACCTCCAGTCTTTGTGCTAAGCTAGGCTAGCGGTGGGTGCGTCAGACAGAGTTACGGCACGCACGGAGATGAAAAGGGTATGTATGGACTTATCTAACTCTGGGGGATACGGTGAATAAGCTAAAGTCTCAAAAAAGTCGGCGTGTTCCTTTAATATGTATTATATACTGTCCATAAAAGGGTAATTGCTAAATAAGATCAGATTTGTAATACCAAATTTGCTTAAACACAATATTGCACAACTCAAGAATCTGTATCTTTGGAGTAATTAGTGGTCTGGGCCCTGAACATCGAGAACAGTCTAATAGACAAAGTGTTGGCTTTTTATGTGTGTATACATATAAATGTCTATAACTCCAAAACGAAATGAGATATTTTCACCAAATTTGACACACACATGTATGGGCTCACTCTGAATACACATAAAAAAATAGTAGGATTGTGCCTCTTGTTGGCGCTATAATAGAACAAAACATGAAATTCCCATTGACTTCAATACAGTATTGTGATATGAACTGCTATACTTAACGAATGCAATGGTGTAACATTCCAAAACTCAGTATGTGCCATCAGCATCATGCCCTGAATGTATTTAAAATATTGAGACAGCGCCACCTTTTGATCAAAAATTATAATGAAATTTCCAAAAATGCTAATAACTTTTGAATAAATTTCCCTTTTGTAATGTCACTTAATAGATTCCTTTGGTTATGCCGAAAACATGGATACCAATTTTGCCATATTTGGCCAAAATTCCTGTCCGCCATCTTTATTTTCTTGTAAAACCTACTTTTTCTAACTTCTCCTAGACCGTTTGTCTGATTTTCACCAAAATCGAATCGTATCATCTCCAGGCCGTGCAGACTAAAAGTTATGGACTTCGTGTCGATAGACAAAACCGTTTTTGAATACCGCAGTGCAACTTTGAGGCATGATGCCAAAATGACTATTCAGGCTTTATCTCATGCCTTGACATATTAACAACAAACTTTGTATGCGTCATTGTCTCCTCACTCTTGCCACACCACATTCGTAACTGCGCCACCTATTGATCAAAAGTGACAAACCATTAAATCATATTATTAGTGACTCTATATATGGTTTTTTCACCCATTTTGCCTAAAATCATCTTAAAAATGTCTTTAATTGCTCATTGTTGCAGTTGGTCTGACACTTCCGGCGATCTTATCGTCGTCTTGAGCTTGGCCCCGATAATTGCTGCTTGCAGCTATATTTATTTTTGATGTTGTTGTTGTTGTTAATGCATGCTCCCTGTCCTTTCTGGAGACTTTTCTACGTTTAAAGTGCTTACTGGTTACAGTTTTAAGTTTTTCCATATGCAGTCCTCATCTCATTCAGTAAACAGAACATTTTGTGTGGTGCAATAGACAACTCAATACTGATAAGGGAGTCATTGGTTTAGAGTGTTTGCTTGGCTTATCTCATGTCTTATCTTGCTGCTTTTTGTACATAAAAACATCTTTTTGTGAAGGTTTGAGGTGCTGAGGGATGGAATACTTGTCTCTTATCCTACTTTTGTCCATGCTTTTACTGTGTGTGTGTGTGTGTGTGTATGTGTGTGTACAGGTTTATATTACATTGTGGGCACTGGGCACCAAATGTCCCCATAAGCATAGTAAAACCTGAGATCACCTACATTCACCAGCCAGCGGTCTCCACAGGGGAAATGCATTAATAAACATAGTAAATTATGTTTTTTTGAAAATGTAAAAACGTTTTCTGTGATGGGTAGGTTTAGGGGATAGAATATACAGTTTGTACAGTATAAAAACCATTACGCCTGGAGAATCCCCACGAAGATAGCGAAACCAAGTATGTGTGTGTGTAGGCTACAGTTGTTAATTTGTTATTCTATTTGGATAATTTGTTGCAAGTCCCTCCTTGTTTGATGTTCTCATTGACAAAAAAACAAAACTGTATAGCAGTAATTCTCCACTTAAATATTAGTGCAAGTTCACTTGCCATAAATATGAGTAAAAGTACACTCGTCCAGGCTGAGGTATTAATTTCAATTACTTGGTCTGGAGAAGCGTTTACTTTAATACAGGATGTGTGATTCACAGTGTCAGCTTGTGCCAAGATGAGTGGATCACAACAACATTAAAGTAATTTAAGAGGCTCCAGTTGGTGAAGAGCTACTTGAGTATTGATGTTACCTTAAACTGACAGTAAGTCTGTTATTGTGAAGAAGGCCAAGAAACATTTCATTTTTAAAGGGTTAGTTAACCCAAAAATGAAAATTCTGTCATTAATTACTCACCCTCATGTTGTTCCAAACCCCTAAGACATTCGTTCATCTTCGGAACACAAATGAAGATATTTTTGATGAAATCCGAGAGGTTTCTGAACCGCCCATAGGCAGCAACGTTATTGCAACTTTCAAGGCCCCGAAAGCTAGTAAAGACATCATTAAAATAGTCCATGTGACTACAGTGGTTCAACCTTAATATTATGCGACGAGAATACATTTTGTATGCAAAAAAACAAACAAAAATAACGGCTTTATTCAACAATCTTTTCTCTTTAACGTCATACTCCTACGCTGTTCACGTAGTAAATGCAGTGCAGCGCCATGTAGTCATGTAGTCACATGGACTATTTTAACGTCTTTACTACCTTTCCGGGCCTTGAAAGGTACAACGACATTGTTTCAGAAACCTTTCGGATTTAATAAAAAATATCTTCATTTGTGTTCCGAAGATGAACGAAGGTCTTGCGGATTTGGAATTGGAACGACATGAGGGTGAGTAAGTAATGACAGAAATGACATTTTTGGGTGAACTACCCCTTTAAATTGTGGATTACTGTACTATGTAAATACTAGTGCAACATCTAAATTTTCATTCATTCATTCAAGGTGTTCCTGTGCTGTATTTTGAAAAAATTTGTAGTAAAAAAAGAGTAATTGTGGGAAGGAGTCTCAATGTCTAACCAATCTACAATATAGTCCTCATGGTGCCTGTTTGTAGGCATGGTAAATCATTGTCATTTTCTAGATGTCCTAGTTGTTTGTGTATTCTCAGTACAAGCTTATGCTCTGTACCCATCGGTACTGTAGCCCTTTGTTTTGGTTATTTTCTGGAAAAAGTAAATCTTTTCATCCTAGTTTATCATATAAGCATCCCCTACGTCACTTCTTGTAATATCAGAATTTCAGACTTTGTAGTCTGACACACTCCAGCCAGCACATGGACAGTGTTTCTGAGGCTTATCAGCAGTTATGAAATCATTGTTTTAAGGAGAGAACAACACGTTTGGGGGCTAATAGTTGCTTTTCCCCCCTCTTCCTCCCTCCTTCTCCCTGTCACATGTCCCTTTCACAGCATAGAAAAGTTCCTGGATTAACGCAGAATTAGCACAAAGCAGAGACGCCACCTCAGCCCAACATTGCAAACCGACTGAACTAGCAGAGAGAGGAAACGATTGAGGGAGAAGCAGTGCCTCCAGAAACTGAGACACTTACCCCAGCAGCTCAAGACGAGTCCCAGAGAGCACAGAGACAGGCCAGGACGGGCATCCTTCTGGAAAGGGGACCCACGCCGAAGAGAGCTTCAAAAGCATGGAGGAAAAACAATTTTCTGGCATATTGGTGAGTCACTCTGACTTGCATTTTTACACTTCATTTTTTTTCTCCCCCTCAGAGTTCAAACTATTTTAGGTTATATATATTTGTAAAAGTTATTTTATTCTTGTATTAGAATTTTATTTTATTAGTAACATGTCTGCCATTTTTTTATTTTCTGTTAAAAGTTAGTACTCAAGCAGGTCAAAGCATTTTAGATCAGGCCACAGTCCTAAATATCTCACATTGTTTTTATGGTTCAATTAACATTTTTCTTCTCAAAGTGTAGAGAAAATAATTAATTGACTCAGAGAGTTTATCTAAAAAAAAAAAAATTTTGAGCTTAAACCTATTTACAGTGTTTTTCTACTTAAAGCTTTCGTGATAGAGACTCACAGGAGTAGTATGAAATGTCCTGACAGCTCATAGATATCTTTAAATTTTGATCAGGAGAATACAAAGAAACTTGGATAAATTTAACAGTTGATGTAGTATAATTTAGGGAGGAAAAACAGGACTTTCACAATGTTTTGCCATTCTGTGATACCTCGCGATTAATGTGTGTTGTAATCTTTTTTTCATTTATTTATTTAAATAAAGAAATTTTCCTGATGATTATGAAAGTAATTTAAAACTGTATATGACTTCTGAGTTGGGCTATAACATTGTTTCCAAACCCTGATGGCTTTTTTAACCATTGTTGTGCTGAAGGCACACACATCTGGCAGTGTGAGCTAATGTTAAAGTGTTTGCACACTGAGAAAAAGTGCTGCAACACCATAACGCAAGTAAGGGATGTATGACGTCTTGTAAATAGATGTCAACACTGTCTCTGTCATAATACTTGTAAAAAATTGTTTTTCAAGGGGGCTTGATTCTATAAGATGGAATAGCGAATGAGATTCAGAGATTTCAGAAAAATAAAATAAAAATCAATTGATTAATGATTTTTGATGCGATTATAGCTATAGTTGCTACTTTTGGGTTTTTTATTTTACGACATACTCTTGTTATTTTTAGTGTTTCTGAATGCTTATTTGTGATATGTTTGTGTGACGTGTCAGTGGTTTGCATGGAGCAGCTGCTTTGCTGCAGTTTTTGGTCAGGATAAGTGATGCTCATGTCTTTTGTGTGACTTTAGGTGGATAATGTGTTTCTGGTTCTGTGCTGTAACTGTAAAGATATAGTGGGGTACCACTTTATTTTACAGTGTCCTTGTGACTTGTTACATGTAGTTACTGTAGTAATAACTATAAGTTATGCATAATTACATGCAACCAACCCCTGTTTCTAACGATAACCTTATAGTAAGTAAATGTAGTTAATTATTATTACTCAGTACTTACTTAAATGTATAATTATATTGTAAGTTTAAGTGTAATCAAAAGTGTTTCACTGCTTAAACTGTTTCTCCATTAAACCAGTCTTAATTTTTTTTTTTTTTTTTTTTTTTGTAAAAGCTGCGCCACTTAAAATTAGTTACTACTGTGACAGCATAAAATGAAAATTAGTACATTTTCAGATTTAATTATGATTACAGTTTAGAAATAAGGATAACAATATTCCACAATTGGACAATTTACATTATCCCACGATTCCCACCTAAATTCTGTCTCAAAAGCTTTTCAGGACTGGAACATGGCTATAGAATGGATATGGAAGTCCATATGAGGTTGTAAATGCTAGGGAAACTGTTGTAGGGGTCCTATAGCAAATAAACCTTTGAGGTCCGTCCCCACCCTAGTCCTCCCCTTGTGTGATTGGTTATAGCGATTGTAATGGTTATGGCTCCTGTGTGTCTCTCTATGTTCATATAACTGTATTGTCCTGTACTTGTAGCCTTGTACTGTGCCCTGTACATTTTGTACATCTAAACAAGTGTATTTATTTTTGTAAATGTGCATCTTGCAGATGGAATATGTATGATTTGTTTCCAAAATTCTGATTCTTATTATTATGATGATTATTGATTGAATATGCTTGTTTGGCACAATCACAGTCTTAATCTTAAAAATGTAGCCTAATCCTAAATCTAATCTTAATTTTATTATATTTTAATGTTGTCTTTCAAGGTTGTTGTTTATCAGATGTTTATAATGTAGGCCTATTTGATGGCTTCCAAATACTAAATTGCTCTGCAACCCATAGAGACTTGCGTTTACATTCTGGCTTTTAAACTCTTTGGGCACAAACTCTTTTTTTGTAGTGAGATGTACTTTTGGCGGTCAGTGATTTATGACTTAAAACTTACTCAGTACAGAGGTTCGGTTGGCTCTCAAGAAGGGAAAGAAGATTTTGACCGGCACATTTGTTTGCTCATAACTCTAAATTACTTTTAATGATTACGATAGTGGCACCTCATTTTACACAAATAGTTCTGCTTAATGTACAATATCTGACCAAGTGGTAATCCGTAGTACCTTAGTATATGGTTTTGTGTACTGTCAAAAGGCAGGAAGCTTGTGTCAGTGCTTTGAATGGCGTTAATTCCTCTTTGTCTCCGACAGAGTCTGTTCAGCTTTAAGAATATCCTGACATGTTGACAATGAGATATCACCAGCGAAAATCCCATTGTTCCCCTCTGACAGTGACAGTAGAGACTGTAAGAGCTGCTGTAACCCAAAATATAATTAGAGCCTAGTAGAATGACATGAAAGGAATTAATGCCAGAGTTGTCAGACATTCAGAAGCAGTTGTGGAGGAACTGTTGATTGAGCTGTGATGACCCTATGCTGTACTTACTTTTTCTTCTGTCCCACTGGCAGCTCTCCAACCTTTCCCAAGGGTTGTTAATGTGTGCTGCTGTCTGTGAAGTGGAAATTAAACGCAAACAAATTTTGGATCCCATAGTCCCTCAGGATGCTGGGCTACTGCTGCACGTTTTAACTCTCCTCTCTGGGCTTTCAAACATTTCAAAGCACAGGTCAATTAATTAGCATTAAACTAAACGAGCAACCGTAAATTACATTCATAATTTTAGTGAGCTGTCTCACGGTCGCCCATCATTCTAAATCCTCATCCTAACCGAAATGGAACCTCTAAATTGACTTAAATTGAAAATTTACAAAAGTGACTGATTTGAAATGCTTCCGCATCATTTCCGTAAATGGTTCCAAGAAATGGTTAATGGTGATTCGTGTGCCCCATACAAACAGCGCTCCTCACGTGAAGTGTGTGAGACATAGTTTCAGTAGCGTTAGATGTTCAGTAGATGTTGCTAATCTGCAAAGCTAACAATGCTTTACGTTTAATGACAAATGCATGTATATTTGGTGAAATAGTACATTTTTAATTAGATTGAACTATTTTGTCTCTACATTTAGAATAATAATGTATATATTATAATTATTATAATAATAAATATAATGCATTAAGGCCATGAATAATTTCCCTGAGCTTGACGTAGTGCATTTTAGAATTGCCTTATCTGTGAAGGATGCCCAATTTGGAATAACAAACATGGCACGGTGCAGTGAAGTGATGTGAAGGCCAAGTATGGTAACCCATACTCAGAATTTGTCCTCTGTATTTAACCCATCCAAGTTAGTCCACATACATTAGGAGCAGTGAGTAATAAACTGCAACCCGTGGACACACACACCCGGAGCAGTGGGCAGCCGTGGAGCAATTGGTGGTTAGGTGCTTTCCTCAAGGGAACCTCAGCTGTTTCCTACCGGTATTGAGAATCAAACTTGCAACCTTTGGGTTACAAGTCCAACTCTCTAACCATTAAGACTGGTATTTTGCAATGTCTGCAATGGACATCAGGCATAAAAATGTATTATATGCTATTCCCAGCACTGCATTAGATTTTAGCCAGAACGTGGTGACGGGTATAAACAACACAATTTAAAGGGATAGTACAAAATGAAACTTTTGTCAACTCAACATTTTTACACCCTAATATCATTCCAAACCTGTACTGGAAGCATTTTTTTTGTCTCTTGTGGAACACAAAAGACGATGGAGATCAAACAACATTGGAGTCCAATATAACTCTGATTGTGTTCAACTAAAAGATGAAAGTCATATACACTTATTCCCATCACTTCTATTGTATAGACAAAAAAAAAGCAGCGAGACTGAGGATTATGTTCCACTGAAGAAACAAACTCACTAGAGTTTTGAACAGAGCCCAAATTTAAAAGAAATTATGAGATGTCCCAGAATTTTTTATAAAAAGCATCTGTATGCTTTAGTGTGATTATTTTCTTTTGTTCATAATCCAGAGTCTCATTTATAGCAGGTGAGCATCAAGTTCAAGGCCATGCCTAGGTCAGCAGCACTTTCAGACTTATGTAAGGAACATATTGAGCTGTCACTCACTCACATTAACTACAGCGTACACATCTTTTGTAGCTGCGCAACCGAAGTGCCTTCAGGGGCATGGGAACAGATGTGGTTGAGCAAAAGGGAAGTCAAACATGATTTCTGTCTATGTTCGAGCCCCAGACTGTACTGTCTGTGGAGTGTAGCGAGCCTAGAGAGAAGGCAGCCACCGTGGAGTACGCACAATTGGAGGACAAGGGCCACCAAATGCCAAACACGTCCACTGCTGCGATTCTTTTAAAAACACTCCCCTCCGCTAAAAGGGCCCATTGAGAATCAGCCTTTAGATTTCATTTGAAGTAACCACTCAGGCTGAAAATTTCGTTTTTCTGTGTTCTTTCCTCTCGCCTTTATGTGTGGAGGTGCCCCTATTCTACCCAGGCTAAACACAAATACTGACCAAGAAAGAGCCACTTTTTCTCCTCGCTAGCTGAAATTATGGACTGCAGTTTAGCATTGTGTTCCATCCATCTGGCTTCCTAAATCTTCTTTTATTAATTTTATTTTTAACGGTTGAATTGAAGTCCCTTAAAGCCTTTTCAGCCCATATTTAGGTAATTTGTTGCGCTTGAACCCGACCTGCTCCCCCCGTGGTGGTGTGAATGGGAGAAAAAGGCATGGGATGAGGAGGGGTCTGCTGTTCTCAGGGTTTCTCCACAGAAACAGCCCCTTGACCTATTATTTATCATTTTGAAGCTCTCCATGTTGAAAGATCACAGCAACACAACCCATGCTTTTGTGTTGACTAGTTCATGCATTAAATTAAGAGCCAGGAAATCCATAATACATTCAGAGAAAACACAATTTCAAACGGAAACCAGAAGTTGTCACAGTTCAAAAAACGATGACGACAACTTTTGAGGCCTTGTGTATTTTTTGATCTGCTAATTTTACCTAGATAATTATAAATTGTCATACAAGTCTCTTTTTGTGGTTTATGAAAAGGCAAAATTTCACCATTTAACCTTATATCGTGACCTCTGTGTGCGAGTAAACAGTGCTCACTGCGTGGCTCTCATATACTCGTGACAGAAAGCCTTACTCAAATGTCAGAGAATCTCATCTGGTGCTTTTTCTACTACTTCCCTTTGTGTGCTGAAAGAAAAGGCATCCACCCCACAAGACAACTTGTAAAACTCTGAGAGCAGGGTCTCTGTCCTCTTTCAAACAGATTTTCAACCATTTGTCAATACACAGATGGCCATATTACAAGCCTTTCCTTGCATTTTCAGCTTCTAGAACGAACTTTTCAAAAAAAAAAAAAAAAATTCTCGAACTCAAAACACAGCTTGATAGCCTGTTGTCACTTTTCTAATTGGCCGATTGTCAGATCCACGTGAGGCGCGACAAAGTCACATGTACCTCAAGTTCATCCTCAGCGATGGTCCCATATGTTTGTCAAAATGTGTATGTTGTGTGCTTTTTCCAGCCTGATTTGTGCCCAAGCCATTCCTCTGAGCCCCATTCTCCCCGGAGGAGGTCTGAGCTACACGCTATTTATAAAGAATTAGCAGCTGGGGCCCTTCCAGCCAAATTATGGCAGTTGGGGGGGTTGGGGGGGAATAATCATGGAAGCTTCAGGTTAATCCAAGCGTTGGAAATTGCTCTTCAGTGTCCCGAAAGCCGTTTGGACCAGGTGGACGTCACAAATTCTCTCTTTGCCCTGTACGCACACAAACACACACTCGCACTCCAAAGGAAGGGGGCAGGAAGTCGTTTTCAGACGAAGGTCCATAAATATGTCTCTGTTTTGCCCCCTACAATGTTCGTGCCAGACTTTTCACTGACTTCCCTATTTAGTGTCTGGTCCAACATGGGCTTAGATTAAGATTCACTGCATTACTTCCTTTTGTAAAAAAAAATGGCTGATACCCGTTTTAGCATCATTGTGATCACCATTGAAGCGTAATACACAGTGATAGCATATTAAGTTGATTTATAATGATAGACATAAATATGAATTCAGTGTGATGTAATGGGAACTGGTGAAGAAAACTCTCATCTTATTTGAATTATTCCTTTTATTGGTAGTCAATTATATTAAGCTATTTTACACACTTGAATGCTTTTAATTGTTCAGTGAAATTTTTAATACGGTAGACCTGATTTGTGTGTTTTCTCTCTTTCTATTAGTGTGTTAAGTTTTAGGTATTAAACATAGGTTGAGCCTGTCAGTAGCTTCCCTTTTTGTAAACTTGAGTTCACTGTGTTTGGGATGTTTCTCTATTTTTAACACAATAAGTCACTTTGCATTCATCTTGTGTTGCATTCATCGATGTTCCAAAGCAGGTTTTTTTTTTTTTTTTTTTTACATTTGATGGCTTTTTCCACCTTATACCTTTAAAAAAACATTATTTTTGTAATTTTTGTTAATATTTCTCATATGTTATGCTAAATTATGACTTCAACCATAGCAAATTAAAATAGTAATGTACAAAATTTAGTCATAATGTTAGTTACTATTTTAAAGTCACTCCGCTTTGTTTAAAGTCACTAATTAAATCCTAACATTGCTTGTCAGCTTAGTTCTCCATTTTTGTTTTAAATCTATTCCATTGTATTTATTTCAAGTGCATATAATGTTTAGCAAGTAAATGGTGCCATCATTTTTTAAGGTTTCTAAGTCTCTCCAAAAGCTAAATAAGATTGTGGAAATGTCTCAGATATTATGTTTCCTATTTTAGATATTAGCAATTATTTAATATCTCTGTTACCAGAATGGTTAACAACCATTCAGTATTTCAGCTTGTGTGCTGTCATGTGCAGGGGGTAAAAATCATGCGAGTTGATTGTCTAAAACCGTGGTCCTCTGTTTTGTGTGTGTGTTTGCTTTGGGTTGTTTTTGTGTGTTGGACATACCACTCTAGATTGTAAATGGGGCAAAAGAGAGCTCCGGAAGGAGACGGCTCATCAAAGCCTGCACTAAGTTTGAAAAAGTGACGTTTTTAGTCAGCAGTAGTATTTTAGCCCTCACTGAGGCCCTCTTGTTCAGCTTGTCAATAGAATGAACGTGCCCTGAATGGGAAACACCTGCTTAAGGGCTCTTGCTGGAAACCACACTTACTGAAACTCCCTGGTGAATCTGGAAACCTCTTGTGTTACTTTCCTGTTTTTAGTTTACACTGTAGAGGCTTCTGAATTAACTCTTGTTGTGAGGTCCAAATGACCCGTGGGTCTCTAAATTAAACTCACCTTTTCGTCCTCACCTTTTTTTTTATTTTTTTATGTCTTGGTCATTCTTTTCCATAAAGTGAAAGTGAATTATATTATCAAAAAACTATAAAAGGTCCATGAAAGTATAATAAAAGTAGTCCATATGACCTAGGCAAACATTGATTAATTGATCATTGATTAATGACAAAAACGATAAAGCTTCAGTCACACTGTTATTTTAGTGTCACTGAGATAATAATATAGTTTTATTAATATTTTTCATTAGTTGTTATTTTTATATTTTCTGTTTTCATTTTCATTTTAGGTAAAGGTTTAGTCATTTTGTAGTGTTTTTGTTATTTTTTATTATTTTTTTAAAATAGGTCTATTTGGGATGCTCCGACCAGGATTTTTGCAACGATACCGATAGGGCTGTCGTGATAACTGCACTATTGTAATACCTCTATACTGACAAGCTGACCACAAAGGAATGCAAGCAACCACGATGTTTAAGGTTTTTTATTTTTTTTATTTTTTTATAAGGCTATGTCCTTCTTGTTTTACACTTTGTGTGTTGAATGTTAAATAAGTTAATAATGATAACGAGTGAAGAATGTGTTTTTTTCACCAACTGACTCTTTTTTACTTAAGACTCTGTGTACCATTGTGATTTGTACAGCAGCTCTATAGATTTGCATTTAACAAGCCTAAACAAACATACAGCGAATGAGAGAGAGAGAAGATCGACTGAGATTCACTCTGTCTTACTGGTGAAATATCAGAAATCTTAGAAAGCCTCTCGTCCAGTCAGATTCAAGGATCGGAACTAAATGTTACACAAACAATAGCCCAGCAAGCTAATAGTCAGGTTTATGTTCTGTTATCTAGACCCTTTTTTTGACATTCTGTTCTCTTTCCTTTAGTTCCTGTTTTCCTGCTCTGTTTTGTTTCGGTTTCATTGGTTACTGATTATGTCCTTGTTTGTTTCTGCAGTTACGTATTAGTTTCACATATGTCTAGTTTACTTTCCTTTGTTCTACCCATGTTTATATAGCCCTGTGTTTCAGTTGTTCTTTGTCAGTTCTTGTTTATGCATTGTGTGGTTTGCGTTATTCTCCTCCGTGTTCATTCAAAGTGTTTGGATTATTAATAGCCTGTTTTGCTTTTGAATCTCCTTCAAGATTCAAAGTGCCTGCTGACCACATCATAACATCACAATATTAAGCCACTCAAAATCTCCACAAGGGAAATTCCTTCACAGAGACAGCTCTAGATTCCGACTACCGATTTCTTGTCATCACATTTGGCTGATACCGATCCTGGTCGTTCAAGTGATGTGTAAGCTCTCTGTTGACTTAGTCACTGCTAATGCCCTGAAGGCATTTTTAAGGATTTCACAACTACCTGTAAGTGGCGTAACTCTAAAAAAAAACAAAAAAACAAGGCATTATCAAGTACATGTTCTCATTTGATAGAAAACCCCTTCAAATTTTGATCATGTTTGGAGGTTCTTTTGTTACAAGAGTGCTGAGAAACCCCCAGAAAAAGCGATTTTATTTTGTTAATATTCATGCTTGACATGATGACGTCATGATCTTAAAGCGACCGGATCCTGGAAGTCCTATAGCTTTAGCCAAGCAGCATGTCATGTCACTCTGTGAGGATTTTCTCAAGATCTACGTGCGATTTACTATGGTTTATTAATGTATCGCGAAGATACATAGCAGAAGTGGGGACTTTTTACAGTTTTACTTCAATAAATTGTGATCCGTTTGTGAGATCAGCCAAATTAAGTGACTACCGATTGAGTCATTAAATCTGATTATCGGCCAATACCGATAATCCGATCGATTGGAGCATCCCTAATGTCTATATGTTTTTTGTTTTTTTTTAAATGAGAAATGTTGTCTTGTCAACTAGCTGTTTTAAGTCAACGTTTATTTTATTTCAAGCAACAAAATGTTTTTTTATGGTTTTAGTTTCAGTTAACTATTATAACCTTGACCTGGAATGCAGCACACATGTGATATATACCATCTAGTGGAGCTTTTTGTTATTTTAGACTTTGAAAGTCTAAAGTTTCCTTTCACTTACATTATATGAAAAAGGAAAGGATTACCCACAAATCTTTCTGTATTAGAATGTCTAGCTATGTCTTTAGTACTGTAGTAGTGCCAAAACACACAGAGCTGCAAAGTATGCTATGCTGGTAGCCTAATGGTTAAGAGGTGGGTTTGCTGACTCACAGATTGCAAGTGAAGGTCCTAAGTAGAGGTGACCGAGTAATTGCAGTCACTAAGCTCAAAATCCTGCTATTTCTTCACTGTGCACTCAAAGGGTCTTAACACCTTAAAGGTCCAGAAGGATTATTAGGGTTACTGTACTGTGAATAGTTTTGAATTGAATGTGCAAAAATGTCAGGTAGTTCATTCTAAAGGTAAAATATTTTATTAATAAAAGTAATGATTTATAATTTTATAATGATGTTAAATTAAATTATATATATATATATATATACATACTCTGTGTGTTTATATTTAGCCAACTTCTGGGAACAATTTTATCATCCAAGTTTAGCTTAGAAACACACAAACACAAATTTTAGCTAAATAAATGACTTAAAGAGAAAAATGCTATTCAAAATGGTTATGATTTGGTTTTTGTGATTAGGTTAGGTTTGTTTTTATTATGAAATTGAAATTCCTTAATGAGCGCTAAGTGTGTAATTAGGAGGTCGTATTCCCCCACTCCCAAGTGTGCACACTTGTTTAGGATCCGTCTAATGAGTTTTGTTTTGATGTGTTTATTTCATTTCAATCACAGCTCTTCCTTGTTCTCATCACTCGCTATTATGCTATTGATATGGGGCAGCGCAAATAGCGGAGTGTACATATCCTCATTAGAAGCGAGTGTTTTTGTGATGGGAGGCGAGGTTCCGTGCTGCTGCTTGACTAATAGGGGTTGGCTGGGGCCCCTGAGGAGTCTCTAATGACCGCCTGTGTCAGATTCCCTTACAGCCGGGCTCGTGGCACAGACACAAGGAGTTGCCCGGAGCTATGTGCGTGTATATGTGTGTGTTTGTGTGAAAGGGTAGGTGTCACAAATACATAAAAGTCTCAGCCAGCTGCTCGTTGTTGTTGAAACTCACATATTAATTGAGAGGACACTCTCAAATTAGTTGTTGATTTCTGAAATAGGCTACTGTAATTTGACTTCAGATCATTATTATAGATTTGTTTATGAAACCAGACTCTTTGCCAGTTTGTATACAGAAAGAAGACAGGGAACAGTAGAAATACGGGGAAGTAGGATTGTGACATGACACAGGACTGATTTGAACCTCACAAGACCGTCCTTACCCTAAAGCATCTATGCTAACCACTAGGTCATGGCTCTGATGTTTTTGCAGTATAATTTTGTTGTGTAAGAACTTTGTCTAGTTATGTGTAAAGAGATGCTCATCTCTGTTATGATATCTGTGCCCAAAGGGTCAAACAGGAGGCAGAGCAGATGTATTTAAGCTCAGCTGGAAGAGCATCATCAATAACTCATAGGCATAATAAACTCTTTTTTTTATTTTTTTATTCTCATTTTTTTGATTATCAAGGTTAGGATTTTGTATGTAAAATAGTTTCATGTATTTTTTTTATTCTCTATTTTTATTCTATTTACTTCTATTTTTTTTTTTTTGCCATAACACTTTTTGGAGGATATTAGAAAAAAGGCTTGCTTTTGTACTGTATTTGCATCATCTTCATACAATTTGGACTGTTATGCCACACTTACAAAATTATGAATGCCATTTACAATTATGCAACAAAATATCAAACCAAGTGGCATTTATTTTAAAGAAATATGGCACAAACATACCTTTTTAACCAAAATAAGTTCGATTTTTAAATTATGAAATAAGATATACTATTTAAAATATAGTAAATATATATAGATGTTATTTTGCTTGATGAGAACTGACTTCATTCATCCACTAAAAATCACCTTGATACCATTGCTTAAAAGTCATTATAAATAAATTGTAAAATTCTTGTAAAAGCTCTAGTAGCATTTGTTTCCAGATTCCACTTGGTTTGATATTTTGGTTTCTAATGAAATGACATTCAGATATTTTAAGTGTAACTAAAGTGTCCAAATGTTTCCAAATATTATTTCATGCCATTGTTTATTTGTCCCTATTTAATTTGGGCTATTGAATATGTATTTAAAATGAAACCTTAAAACCTTAGTTAGGTACCGCAGTTATCACGTGTGATCCATTCCAAATTGTGATGCGGATAGAGATGTCTGTGCCGTCCTCTTGAAGTCTGCTCATCAACTGCATCACCACTATTGTACACTTCTTTCAAATGCTCATTAGGCAAAATGCCAGAAGTCTGTCAACTTTTAACACCAACAACAGGATGCTCAGTTGGGTCCATCGCCAGGAGCTGCCACCGAGAGCTTTCTTTTGTCTGTAGGTTGCTTTTTTTTCTGTGTGAATTGTAATGCAGCTTTCCACAGTCTGCCACATAATGTCCTCTATAGATTTTTGCCCGTTTATTGCTGAGAAAATCTTGTAACCTGCAGTGAACGGATGAATTACAAGGCGGCAGCCTGACCGACAGACAAACGGAAGGGTATATCCCTCCTCTGGCCTCTTGCAGGACCTTACAGGAGAATTGGCAATGTCAAGGGATGAGGATTTGAGAGTCAAGTGTTGCTGAATGGGAGCGTTGGTGGTCTGGGTGCAGCTGCCTCGAGAACAAGTGGATGAAATGCAGAGACAGCGAGAGTTGCGCGCCCCATGGAAGCGGACCTCTCCTTACTTTTGTCTTTCATCATGTGGGCCGGCCGCTGAAAAGCTTGGCAGCGCCTGTGACTCCAGGCAGCTAAGCTAGCAGCTCCTAGCACTCAGTATGCAGCCAAAGTGCTGGAATGACAACGACTCCATTCATTATGGAGGTAGAGGCAAAGGCTGTGGATCTCCTCTGTCTGTTTTGTAGAATGGGGGATACAGAAGAGGAGGGGGCGCTTCCCCAACTCGCAGTACAACGGACGAGGTAAGGATGAGGGAGCAAGAGAGAGAGAGAGAGAGAGAGAAACAGAAAGGGAGGGAGAGGGAGTGAGCGAGAAAGTGGCAGCGGTGGAGGGGGACCTTCCATGCCGAATGATTGAAAGAGGCGGAGAGGAAGCAGAACTCCATCAGATGAAATGAGGTGAAAATAATTCAGGCATTAATCAAGCCTGGCCAAAAGGAGGCTGTTCCCCCCCATCCCCCCCTCTCTGCGGAAGCAAACGGAGAGGTGTGAATGAAGAACTCGAGAGTTGAGACGAGAGAACTACTGGGCACTGTCGAATCATGTCGGAGTCCAACAGCAACGCAGCTTGTATGGCTGATCAGGTCAGTTGTGTTTTTGTCATGTTGTGCTGTTTTGAAACGGGCAGCATTTTTGTTTTCTATAGATGTTGAGCTCTGCCGAGAGGGAAATTTGAAAATTTAGTTTCTCTTGAGCGAGTGAGAGCGAGCACGTTACCCGACGCATCAAAGCGGCAATTGTACGAAGCTGCCCGGACGACGGTGCAGGGTCCTGAAAGAACTGAATTAATCAAGACCAAGCATTGTCTGCAGTGCCTTATTTTTCGGCCATCATTCAGGGGGCCTGTGACGACTCAATAGCCCACAGACCACGTGAGAAGCTCTTTAAAAACCAGACCACGTGTGGGCCAACTGAAAAGTTTTTATAACAAATTGCAGTGGGAAGTTCTGGCGACGCTGGTGGAAGGGTATGTGATAAAGTTTCCAAGGAAGTGGGCAGGAGAGCAGTGTTTGAGAGACAGAAGGAAGGAGGAAAGTGTAAAGGCTGAAAGGAGGGCTGGCCAATATTTCTCCTTTTTCTGTCTTCCTTCACCTCCTTTTTTTAGTCACCAAGGCACTTGTCACTTAAACAATCATAGGGAAGATTTATTGGAAATAAAACGTATAGATATCCTATAAGGTGCTTTGTGCCTCAGAGATTTATGTTGCTGCGCCAGTTTTGGTTGCATCCATTCCATTGCACCTGTTTCCGTTCCTCCGTTTTGTAGGAGTGTGTGAAGTAGGATAAAGTGACAGTCTGGTGACGAAATACAAACTGATAAGACAAAATTAGGTTACTTGCTGTAGGTGACAGACAAAACTTTTTTTTTTTTATAGACATTATTTGGCGGGTTTTGAGTTTTGGAATTATGTAAAATCCATTTATCGTCATCTTGTTTAATCTTGATATGAATGTTGGCATTCTTATGGGCTTAATTAAAACCGTTTCTATCATATATCTCAAGTTCGGGGAAATGTGCAGTCTCAAATTGCATCGTCATGAAGTTATATTCGTGAACAGTTTTTAATTCTCTTTCATAGTTTAATTAGTACCGAGAAGCATTTACTGTGTAGTGCTATTTGATCTGGATTTTGGTCTTGCCTTTAGTCAGTCCTAATGTGATGCGAGTCTTTGACTTGGGGATGAGACCTTTGAAACTGTGTGTTCCATAGCTGTCTGTTTGTTTTTTGTCTTTCTGTACCGCCTTTAAAAGCATGTAAACTTTACATAAACGGCACAAAACATTCAGAAATCTTTAGACAATGGGCATTTACATATAGAAGCCTTTAAAGTGCAGTATATTACAGTCTGTTTAATTGTCCATTAAACACCACTGCAAAAAATTAAATTGTCCAATTATCAGACAAAGGAAGGTGATTTTTGTTTTGTTTTCTTTAAGTCTACCTAATCTGTAACATATCTCACTTGAGCAATTTATTATGATTCCTCACAGTGTTTGACCCCTGTAAAGACTCTGTTTTATTGACTCACTGCAAAAGGGGGTTTGATGAGGTGTACTGATTTATTTGATGATTTCTAGCAGTGCCAGAACCCCGAGAGGCACCACAGACTCAGGTGTCCAGCTGTAGAGCTCACTGATTTATCACACACATACACACAGAGGAGCAGGTGCATCTGCCAGAGCCACAGCCTCCAGCCTCCAAACCCCTCATGTGTACTTGTGCATACGGTGGGGAAACATCATTTCCCTGTTTAGGCTTGAGCATTAACTAGAATGAAATTGCATCCTTTGGAAAGTTTTTGCATTGGGGCTGATTGTCAATTATTTCTGATTTGCCAGATATTTTAATTTGCACATTGCGCAAACAATGAAGTCTATATAATGTACTTTTCAACTTTTCAAAATTTGAATGGATAGAATTTTGCTACATAGCCAAAATGACCAAACCTGAACACTTAATTTGACTAGTGTAAGAGAATATTAGTTTGAAGTAATCCATTTTTAGTTTTTTATATATATATATATATATATGTATGTATATGTATATATGTGTGTGTGTGTGTGTGTATATATATGTATATGTGAGTTGATATATATGTCACTGATAGCGGTTCTCTGTAAACAACGCCAAGGCATGACTCAATTCATTAATGATCATTCTTCATATTCTAAATGACTTGGTCCCTCAAAAAGGTGCAGCATTCTCCAATCACAGCTATGCCATTTTCATCTGATTAATTCTATGCTGTAGATTCAGCTCTGTACTGTTTGACAGCTTAGGCGATATGGAGCTCCTATATTAGTTCTCTGATGTGGTTAATTCTACTGGATCCTTTAATGTTGTCTAATGCTATCTGTTAGAGTAGAGCATGCTTGACTAATAATTGCGATAATATGAGCCAGTAATTTAATTTGAGTAACTTACTGGGTCAAAATGTCTTCACAATGATCTATGATGATCGGCGTTTAGAAAGCAAATGCTGTTCGTTTTGACTGCAACACTTGATCATTTATCTTACTGTTAAAGAGATGCTGTGTCTAGTGATTGGTTTCACATAATGTTCCAAAGAGCAAAAATAATGATGCTATAATGTTTGGGGAGAGTAAGTGTTTAGCAAAAAATCTCTTTAACAATATAGCTGTAAAACTGTGGCACGTAGGTTTGTCATATGCACAGGTATGAAGACCTGTGTGGGTATGCACTGTCAATAATGTTTATTACGAAATGTGTTTGCCCTATCACAATGTCAGCAAACTGCAAGGATCATATATCATCAACATTGATTTATATTCACTGACTGAGATTGAGACTGAAACTGAGCGTGTGTGTGTGTGTTTGGATGTTCTTTGTGTATAAATGGATTGAGGGAGGTACAGTGTGTTACAACATCTGAGACCACAGTGATGTGTTTCTGTTTTGCATTTTTCTAAATGAACACAAATATTTTTATCACAAACATTACCAGCATAGCAGTGTATTTTAAGTTTACTTAAACAACATCAGTTGCATAATTTCTTAGTATGTGTTATTTCCCATAGTACTCGAGTTGCATGAACTGCAAAAGTTTTTCAACAATCTGATGATCTAGTTGTCCAGCATGATTTGAAAATGGACATCTGACCTTTTGTACAAAGTTCACATGCTCACTGTATATGGAGAGAGAGAAAGAAGAGAGAGGGGAAAAGAGCAGTCAGAAGCATATGTGTGCTCGGAGGCGGTCGTCTCTCCTGTCTCACACTCACTGCGCTCGTGGGCTTCCAGCTGCTCTCTTTCTCTCTCTCTTTATGTCCATCTTGCTTCATTTCTCACTACCCTTCATGTGATGATTTTAAATACCTTCAAAATTATTCTCTTTTCAAAACTTTTTTTTTTTTTTTTTGAAAACCAATAGCTTGATTCCTTTCCCCCTAAGACTTGATTTGAAGGTCATTTTACCCATGTGATCTTCCATCAGAACTTCATGGATAGGTGAAGGTTGTCTAATGCTGGCAGCTATGACAGCTGTTCAGACAGTGACCCTCTCTCAGTCATGGGTACTTTCCTCAGGCCACATCTCACTCTTAAACTAATCTCACTCATCTTTTGCCTTGTCCTCTCTGACTCCCTTTATCTCTCAAAGTCATTTGTTCCCTTAATTTTCCACTGTTTTCCCATTCTTCTTTTTATGGCCATAACATTATAAATTTCGATTACACTTTTTAGGGTTAGTTACTTGTATTTATGCATAAAGTACATGTATGTAAGTACATACAAAGCCTCTAAAGGGACCTTTGGAAAATTTAAAAATAAACAAACTTTTTCATGCCCCTGAGAAACTATTGCGTGTGCCTAAGAAACTTTTCATGTGCACACAGAAATATTTTGCGTGCTCACGCATTACAATTTCCAGTTTTATTTATACTATAACCAATTTCCTTTGTGTGCCATTGCCATTTTACTACTAAGGAAACAAGGAAAATGTATGCGCATGAATTCATAAAGATTTGATTTATCACGGCCTTATGTCTGCTTTAATGCATCCTACTGTATGTGACGGCCGAGAAACTGTGCCGTGAAATGGGCTGATGGCGCATATATTGCTCCCTTTATACATGTATTGGCCATGTTTATCAGATGGTGTTAGGTTACATTATTTCTACATTATTATTCATTATATCACATTGCTGATTTCCTACACAATGCTAAAACAAATACTAACCTAACCTTGATATCACATCCTGATAGACAGCTCCAGATTCATGATTTTTCTGAACTCTGAATTGAATCCATGAAGTCTTTTCTTGATGGGTAACTGTGTTGGAGTTGACCAATGAAGTTTGTCCTTAATTGGCTTGGGAAAATAATCATGCACATTATTTATAAGTAAGGGATAATCCACGACTAGCTGTGCATTATACAATTTTAATACACAACGTAGAAGCAAATAACCACCCAACGTAAAGCATGAAGGTGCATGAAGCAAAGGCACCTCTGTGGAGTGCATTCAATTTTTTTAATGCTAGCCATGGATTATCCTACAGCTAGCCATGGATTATCCTACTTATATGGTCATTTGCCTGTTATTGGTATTAACTCTTTTCTGATGTTCTTGTTATTGGATCCGGAGATTTCAAAAGATGTAAAATAGCTCCCCCTACCATATAACAATGAAAACATGGGTTTCTGGAAAATTCCGTCAATGGCGGAGAAAGAGTTAAGCTGTTATTGATGTTTGCAGTGGAAAGGTAAAAATTACGGTTACTTTCATAAGTTACTGCTGGTTAGATCTAGCATTCTGTCCGCTTTGATTCAGACACAGAAATATTGTAGTTCGCTAAGATTACATTGATTTAAATCAATTAATTATAGCATTTATTTGAATTAATTAGAGAGAGGGAGAGAGATATGTGTGTTAATTACCTTGTCTGTGCAGCGTCTCTCTACTAACAATGAAGCTGTGAGTTTAATTACTTTAAAAACAGGGATGTTACCCCTTGGTTGCAGAGAAATATAATGTAGCTATTTTGCAGGGCAGTGTTAATAAGTTTCTGTGCTCCTGAATGTTTCTGCTTGCGAGTGTTGTGCATGTGTGCTTCAATGAAAGCAGCGCATTAATATAGAACAGTGATTAAAGTGACTGGAACTACCTGTGCATTAAACTGTTTTAATTCACATCTTCTAGCAAGGAACATGTTAAACATATTATTTCATGTCTAGACTGTATTTCTCAGTTACATTTCTTTTCAGAATTAGGGGCTCTTGAAACACAATAATGCTATTATACGTTCACTTTGAGCTTTGAAGCATTAGCATTGAAGTGTACTCTAGAACAAAGAATTGCTTTTATTTTTTTGGTCTATTAGTAAGAGTCATTCTGTGTAAACACACTTGTCTTTTGAACAAGCGTGTTTTGGCTGACCCTACTGCCACCTCTGCAGCTGTCACAGCAGTGAGCCTACTTATTTCCTGACCAAAGGGCAAAGATTCTTTCTGCAAATACAATTCTTTTGCACAATATGTCATTTAAAGCACTGCCTGTTTGACAGGCTAAATGTTGTATGGGAGGATTTGGTATTTGCTGATTCTCACTGACTGGGGAAAGTTTAGTGTCTCGCATGCATTTGGGAAGATTTGCCCGAGGGCTCCTGAGGAAGAGAGCTGGTCTCACAGTAAAGCAGTCACTCAGTCAGAGCTTCAGCAAACTCCAAGCCGTGCACATGCCATGACAAACTGAACCCTCAGGACGCAGGAGAGATGAAAAAGTCAGCGCTTCGATTCAGAGCTGTCAGGCCAAGGGAACAGCCTCAGATCTCTTTCCACACGCTTTATTTACCCCCCAAAACATCACATGCCCATGTGTTTGTGATAGTCTGGCCATTCAGTTTTACAGGTACGTAGGTCTTGGTTTGATACACAGGGTTTTGCTCATATTTGAAACAGTGTGTTAAATGGCATACTCTAAACAAAACATTTAGGTAGCCCACATTTTTCAAGACAAGGTTTTGTAATTAAACTTTACTGTTTAGTTTCCTTTAAAATGAATATTTCAGGTTTCCAGTGTTATCTCTATATCCTAAATATTAAGCTCAAGCAAAAGCTTTTCTGGCATAATGTTAATTTCCACAGCAAATAATAGTATTTTATAAAGTGAAGGAAAAAACTATGGTTACATCAAGGCATTTACAACATTTACAATTAAATTAAATTGAGCCAAGAAATTCAAGTTAAATTACACACAATTTACAGGCACAAGTATTGTACAACCACAAGGCTTTTTTCATGCCAACATTAATATTATCCATGCTTGTTAACATCAGAAATGTGTGATTAGAACTAACATTGTATGTGTACAGTTTTTACAGAAATATAATCCAACTCACGTGTTTTCAACACAGATAATAAGATTTTTTGTGTGTGCACCAAATCAGCATATTTGAATGATTTCTGAAAGATCATGTGACCCTAAAGAAGACTGGAGTAATGATGCTGAAACTCAGCTTTGCAATAAATGTCGAAATATATTTAAATAGAAAACCATTATTTTACATTGTAGTAAAATGTCACTGTATTACTGTTTCTACTGTACTTTTGATCAAATAAATGCAGGCTTGGTGAACATAAGAGACTTCTTTCAAAAACATTTAAAAGTTTTGAGCTGTATATATCTTTAAACTTTGTTGTCATGATGATCTAACACAGGTAAAGTCTGTAAACATTGTAACTTTACATAATGTCTGCACAAGGACACCAAGAAGAGAGATGTTGTAACCTTGTTGTGTTTAATATGGTTGACTTAAATCATCAGAGCATAGTCATTCTTTGCCGAAAACCTGTCAGAAATTGTTTAAACAAAAGCATGAATCATCACATCATGCTTCAGTTCAGTTAACTCCCTTCTACTAGACCTCCATCTACCTGAAATGTATTTACATATCAGATAATACGATTTCATATTAAATAGTATGACCCTGAAAGCCCTTTAATAAAAACTTTTCTTGTCATTCCTGTCAGAAATACAGTGGATTTGATTGTTGTTCATCCAGGTCTGTAGTCTAACTTACAGACAATAAACATTGAACACAATGTTGTACATTAAACACTGCAAACAATGCTTTAAAGTTACTTGAACTTCTGGTTTCTGTGTGTCTTGCTTGTCAAAATCTGATGCTAATCGACTCTGAAGATGTTTTTCAGTCTAGAAGCTGAAGTTGCATGACATTAAGTCTTGATGTCAGCCAAAACTGGGGTGGCTTATGCAACCCTGAATCCCTGAATGGGCCTTTAAAAGTGCTCTAATTGGCCCTTTTGAGCATATTGTAATTTAAAATGGGTCGTTCCTCAAATTCATTAGTTTCTGTGTTTACGAATGCAAAAAGCTCAGAAATAATGGGAATCAGCCCTGGGTACAAGGATAGAGAAAGGTCAATATATACTGTTTATGTCTCTATATGTAATTCATTAGGAGATGCTGGTTGAACATGCAACATTTCTGAGATGAAAGTGTGTGAAGAACAGGTGATTGCAATGGCTCACATGTCTGCAGGCTACGCTCCCTCATTGTTTGAATTGAGCACTAATTGAATGATCTGATTATGTGAAGCGTGTGTCTGCAGCTATACCTGGTTTTCTATATATTTTATTCCTGTTCATCTCAGGATTCTTTGATCAATTGAAAGTTCGAAAGAACAGTATTTATTTGAAATAGAAATCTTTTGTAACATTAGGAATGTTTTACTGTCATGTGTATACCCATGTCTCTTAAAGAAAAGGATACAATCTTGTGCATAGATATGACAGCCTGTTGAACTATAGTTTGTAGCAGTATAGGTAGAAGCAGCCAATGTGAATATATCCTTTGTGACACTAAGAAACTCCCAAAAGCCAAACCTCCAGGCTCCTCCCCTCTCCCCACCCACAGCTTAAGGGTAGAATAGGTTCCACATGGAGCCGTGTCAGTCTGCTCCTGCTGACCTGGAGAGTTCTGTACGTTTCTGCTTGAGTAAGCGCTACTAGCTGGGGTGTACAATGGACAGCAGAAAGGTAAGACCAAAAGAAGTGAGTAAGTGATGCTAAAAGTGTAGATGTAATATTGAGGCGTCAGTTATCAATGGAGGGGCAAGATCTTTTAGAACAATTCTAGAAGTCACTTGGAGCTTAAAATTAGACAAAAACCAGGTAGGTGTGTCCCACCATTTTGCTTTAGCGTGGATCATTCTTGGAATGCTGTTATACATGTTCTGATCTGTGAGTGTTAACATGACATGAGGAATGATGGAAATGGATATATGTCCTGAACATTCCATGATGGTTGATGATGTTTTGATCTGGACCCTAGAAGGTGTTTGACTTCATCTAGGCGGTCAGAAAACCACTATTAATTTAAAGTAGGAAGAACAAGGCGCATCATGAGGGTGAATACTATTTGGTCATGAATAATGGGTAATTTTTTGGCTTTTATATGACCAGGAGAGCCATCTGCAGACCTAATGACTCCCACAAGATGGCTACCAGAGCTGTTATGGATCCTTCCTAGTGTTTAACAGCTGACAACTGGCTTTATGGGTTGAAGGCAGACTTTTGGTTTCTTTAAATGGAAACTCCATGTTGCACAAAACTACTAATTCACTTGTGTGGTATAATACTTTCTTATATTAAGCAACTAGTGATTCTCTTGTGAAGCTTGTGACCAGTTCCTTGTGCACAATACACTTCTGTATGTGTCCAAGTATATGTAATCATTTAGATGTAATGTGATCCTGGTCTTATGCTCACCAAAACTGCATTTATTTGATCAAAAATACAGTAATATTTTGAAATATTTTTACAATTTAAAGTTATAAAATTAAACTACTTTCTATTTGAAAAATATATATTAATGTTAATTTAATTTAATTTAATTTAATTTAATTCAGCATCATTGCTCCAGTCTTCAGTGTCACACGATCCTTCAGAAATTATTCTAAGATCCTGATTTGGTGCTTAAGAAACATTTCTTATCAATGTTTTTGACTAATGTTTTTGTTTTTTAAAGGAAACTGTGATACATTTTTTTTATTGTCTTATTCATTTTTTTATTTAACTGTGATACATTGTTTACTGTCACTTTTGATCAATATAATGCATAAAAAAGATTCTTACTGACGCCAAACTTTTGAATGTAGTAGTGTTTGTGTGTGTATATATATATATATATATATATATATTATGGCAGTCTCTATAAACATATTATATGGTCGTGTGTGTGACAGCGTGAGTGTGGATTGAACGTGAAGATTTTTCTTCAAATCCTTCTACCACTCCTGCCCATCCCCATCTGCCTTTGGGACAAAAGAGATTGTCCCGCCCCAAACACACTGCATTTGCTGATATAGAAATTAGTATGTCTTTTCAAAAAGTTATTCTACAAATGCCTTGTAATAACTGTTAAACAGAAAAGGAAAAGATACAAAACCTAAGATAAAAAAACGACAACATTTGAATACATGATGTACAATGAGGCTCAGCTGAAGCTCTGCAAGAGGTATTTTGGTTGCAATCACAACCCCTGGTCTGACCTCTGACCTTGATAAACAAACTCGAGGTGAAAGTCTTACTGGAGTCTTTGAATGAGCCTGTTGTGTGTGTGTCTCATCCTTTCCTGGGGAGAATGAAGCCCTCATCAGCAGAGAAAGATTGAGGATGTTGCATTTGAAATGTGAACTGGGGGTCAGTAGAGAGCACTAGAAAGGGGAAAGGTCAGCTCTGATGAATGGTGAATCCAGGGACTTGGGTGTTTAACCATTTCAGAAATGCTGAGAACACATTTCCTATGGCTTCCTTGCTTCTGTTTTTGTCTTTCATGTTCTTAAATTGCTTCAGTCATTTGCATTTCTCTAAACTTACTAGCCTGATGGGAAAAGTTTTGCAGCATTAGTCAGCAGTAGGTCTCTTATCTCTTTTTATGTTTGGACCTGTGCAGCCTTGTGTTTCGCTGTCTAGGGTGTGTTTTGGAATCTGCGCTATTTTTATGATGGTTGGTGGAAGTCATTGATTTGTCACAGTATTTCTCTTTTCCATAGACTTTCCTCTGCTGGATTAGAGGTTTTTTAGGATGTTTTTGGGACTGTAACGATCTCAAATAAGTATGAGTATGGGTTCATATGAGAGAGAATGTTCAATCTATAAACATCACTCTTCTCACAAGGTGAATCCCAAAATAATCTTTTATTAGTTTATTCCATAGTGCTGTGGTGAATTAATCATAGAAATCAGGTGAGCAGATGTGTGAAAGATCCCCTGATAAGTGTGTTTTGTTGACATGCACCACCACTAAAGCATATTTATCTTGGAACAATTTATATTTCTCTTAGGGATGCATCAATAATTATCAAATACAGCTAAAATGTATTATTAGTCTTTCAACTGGTATGTTACATCATCTGAGACATTTGCTTGGAAGTGTTACATAATCTGAGTTTTATTTTTATTTTTACTTTTGAATACAATCTAAATGTTGCCTCTTAGAGTAATATTTATATTTCTCTTAGGGATGCATCACAAATTTCTTAATATTATCAAATATTATTAAATCTTTCAATTGCTGTGTTAGATAATCTGAAATTGACATCCCACATTTTGAGTTTTTGAATGCAGCTCATTGAAGCAGATGACATAATCGGCTATGGTCACAAGAAAAATGTAAACGTTCAGTCACTCCCGCTTTTGTTAGGTGATTAGGTTAGGTTAATTTAAAACTTCAGAGAATCGACATTTAATTATTCAAAAAGATTCAGAGTGTTAACACACACATAGAGCTTTATGTAATAGACACTAAAACACTCACCCTATTGAGCCAAAAAGGATCTTTTGAACCATATGTAATGCCACAGCACATTCTGCATGGACGTCTCCAGGCATTCTGGGTGTTAAGTTGAGAAGTCACAGGTCAGTTCTCACTTTTCTTCTTAAATTGACAGGGTCACATACCTGCAATGAGTTACTCAGAGGGAGCTGTGCTGCTGTCAGTCACAGGCTTCAGGCTTCATGGATAGATGCTCTTCTCACTGTTTGAGGTTGTAGGACAGGAAATTGTGGAATAGTCAAATTTGGGAGAAAAATACAAACTCAAGATAATGTTTAATGCTGTTGTGAGGCAGTTATTTTGTTGAGGCAGTTTTTTTTTTTTTATGGAAGCTTTTTTTTTCTTTTTTTCTTTTTCTTTTTTTCTTTACCTTCCTTTTCTTTCTCTTTATCCTTGTTCCTTTTCTTTTTCTTTTCCTCTTTTTCTTTTTTTCTTAATTTTTTTCCTTTTGTTTTCTTTATCTATTTCATTTCCTTTTTTATTTCGTTTTTGTTCATTTCTTTTCTTTTCTTTTCTTTCATTTTCTTTTCCTTTTCTTTTTTTTCTTTTTCCTTTCCCTTTTTGCTTCTCGCTTTTCTTTCCTTGCTCTATTTTTTCCTTCTTATTTTTTTATAGAAAGTTTAAAAGGTAAACCACTCATTTGACTCAGGTCCCCATGGACCTTTGTGTTTATGAGTGTGTCTTGGTCTTACGTAAAATGGCAGATGGGCCCAGCTGGACGATCTTTCTCTCTTTCACTCTGTGCTCTGCAAGACAGATCCTTGGAGCAAACTGCAACGGCTGAAACACCTGGGCATTCCACAGAGCACAGGGACAGGGATCACAGAGTGAAGCGGATAAAGATTGAACTAAACAATACTTTGATATGCCGGAAGGTAAACACAACATAACCTCATGTGTGAGCGCAGAAGAGCCATGTTTTGGAAAATATCAACAGTATGTTGTATAAAGCTACAGTTCCAATAATTCCAGTGTTACTTGTTATGTTTGACTGTAATATTATAGATGGATAGATACAGAGAAGTATTGACTTGCATTTTGTTGAACTGGCGTGTACTTTAGGTAGGTGGATATTTAAAGGTCGGTTCATCTCCCAGGTGTTCTGACCTCAAGGATCCCACCTGTTTCAGGGTCTAGTCTAGATCTCCTCCTTCTTACGCTGGGCCTTCAGCTGTGCTGCAGCAGTTGTTCAGAGAGCCATCAGCACAACCCAACACAGGTGTCCATTTGCTGGCCTCCATCCAGTCTCAGGTCTAAAAGCAGACTTAAACTATCTGTCCACTGGTGCGGAAGAAATCTGTTCATACCACCCACAATTCTAGATGTCTGCCATTTTTGGGCTGTCTCTGTAAATATATGCTGTAAACACATGGTCAAAAACCTGATTGAAATACATTTCCAGCTATGATTTCATTTACTTCCAGCAGATTTTCAATTGTTAATTACAGATGTCACTGCCTTAACCTCAGAGTTTGGACACCACACCTGTCATTTTAATTTAGTTAACAATGTTTTGATTCTCACACCACTTGCCCCGCATTGCTATCAATCCCACAATCCCCTGCGTGAGTCTTTTGGTCCACTCCCATAGTGAAGGGTTTGAAAACAGCTCCTCTTTGTACAGTTAGTCCAATTTCATTTCAGGTTCAGGAATAAAAGTTGTAATTGTTCAAAAAGCATTCTCACTAGGGTTATTTTGTTTGTGTTCAACAGAACAAAATAGTGGTGTGTTGCATTGTTTAATACTTAACTAGAGGAATATTTCATTTTGGATGAAAGGCAAATCAGTGGTTATTGGGTGCACATGTGTCAGTGAGCTCTTTGGGCCATTGCTCCCTGCAGGATCACTGACTCAGATGCTGCTGAGACTTAATGTGCGTGTGTGTGTGTGTGTGTAGTGACTTGTGTAACCTGAAGCAAACCTAAAACACCTTAATTAAAATAAAGAAGGACTGACACTTTTGCTGCATTTAAAATCATTTCATACATGCAGCTCATAATCTTTTTATATTTAGGCAGTTGACATGTCACATCTGTCGGTGGTACTTCATCTAAAGATTTTCTAATTCTTTTCTAATTGTTACACATTGTTATAAACTTTCAATGAGAAGCCACATTTATACTTCAACAAATCAATTCTGGTTACAGTATCTTAATGTTAAATGTCAACTATCCATTTGTAAAGCAAAATTGCTCACTAGAATGACCTAGTGCAGTTTGGATTCCTCCCCAGAGCTGTGGGGAAGATCGCGAGGATACGCTGCTGAATGTTCATCTCCCGCAGCGTGCTCGCTGTGCGGGCGGAGCGCTCGCTCGGATCAGATCGTGAGCTTGCCTTAGAGGTCAACATGAAGAGCATCTGATGAGAACAGATGGAGAGAGTAAACTTTTAACCAGGCCGACAAGACCAAATGTTTGTCTTGAGCACATGACGGTGATTTCAGTTCACATCAAGTGCGCTCCAGCATGCCCACAACAGTGCTTGCATGCAATTTTCACAAAATGTTTTGACAATTGCTTTCTTGTGGTTATCTTCTTTTAAGACATTTTAAATTGTGGTAGAGAAAAAAATGTTAGAGAGCTATAGGAAGTAGTGGGACCAGGGTAATGAATTGACAACCCAAACTCAAATCAGCATTGGAACTCCTTATGTTGGAAGCATGTGCAGTATCACTTCATCACGAAATTAACATCTTGCAACACTTTTTTTTTTTTTTGCTATAGTTCAGGGGTATTCAATTAAAGTTCCAAGAGGTCCGGATATTTCCTTACCAGTGGAGGTCCGGACAATACTTTTTTGGAATAGTTATATTTCCTTCAGGGCAGCAGTAGTACTTTTGTAAAAGAAAAAACCCTAAACAGTCAAAATAGTCATCAAAGATGAGAATCTTGAGCCCTCAGAGCCACACAGTGGTGTCTGAGAATTTTTCTATAAAAAAAAGTAAATATTTCATCAGTTGAGCCCAATTGGATATGTATATTAAAAGGTAAGATCAAAGGTTTTATCAGGCTATTATTATTTTCACATTTAGACACCTATGTGTATGGCACACAGAAGGCCTTGTGACTGAGAGAACATACTGAATGGGGGTGCATGGTTTTCCTCTAAAGTCTGGACCATTTTTATTTATTTATCTTTTTTGCTCAAAATAATAAACTACTAAAAACAAGCTATGTAGATAATCTAATAATCAAAACACTCTCATCTGAGCAGAAAACAAAGTTAACTAATAACTTCAAAGTTTTGTTGTCTTTCCTTGCCATCTCTAAATAATTGTGCAAATTATAACATTGTTTTTTTATGAAATGCTCTTAACATGCTGATTAATAATGCTGTGTATGGGGGGGGGACGTCTAAAAGCACCACGTTTACTTGTCACAAACCTGGTTTAGTTAAACGGTCGGACTCATCTGTATGACAGATAAAAATAATTGTTTGCTGCATTCTCGTTTTCTGCAGTGATTTAGCCAAAGGATCTATTTTGTTGCTCAAAGTGTTTCTGCTACTGTCCTTAAAATAACTGTGTCATCTGCAGCTCTTATTGTGGCGCTTTAGCATCTTCAGTGGGAGAGAGAAGCAATTCGCATGGAGTGGAAAGGGCTTGAATGAAGTGCGTTTGGCTATAAAAATATCAGAGTATTAGTGCTGAAAGACCATTACTATAAACAACCCTGAGCGCTTGTGGTGCGTACTGCTCACTTTAAACTGTAGAAACGGTAAAATGCTGCAATAATGTCCCGCGGCTCAGATGGAACCAAGCCGGAATACACAGAATGTTGGAACTTTTTGTGTTTATGCTTGTATTTTTAATGTTGGTAAAAATGCTATAATCGGGACCATTTTAAGTGAACAAGTGAAGTAGAAATGATGATTTTTAGATAGATCTTTATTTGTCATTGTAAAAAGAACAACAAAACACTTTTAGCAGCTCCACTGAATTAGCAGGATAACAATAAACAGTGTATATAAATAACATGGACAATTGAAAACCAGATACAATGTAAATGAAAATAGATAAATATATTCCAACAAATAATCAGTATAACAGACAAAGACACATACAACATGACAATAGCATAATTATAGAATGAAAAATAACATAAATACAAAGATAGTCACAGTGGTCATAAACAGTACGTTTGCACTTCGAATTGCACTTCGTACTTAAAGTTAGGGGTTTATTGCACAAGTCTCAGGTATGAAGGGGGGTTATGCATTTAAGCATTCACACACGTTCATAAATATTAATCAGTAATCTTGACATTAATTAAAATATGGATATTATGCATTCACCATCATATATTTTGTTTTGTCTGTGCTTAAAGTGAACAAAATGTGTCCCCTTTCAATGCTCTCTTGACTTACGAGAAGGATCCCACCAAGCAACATCGTGTTTATTTCATTCGTACATGTGTCTGTTTCAGAATGGAGCGGTTCCAGGAGAGCCAGTGAAGAAAGATGAAAACTCCAGAAGGGGAAACTGGGGCAACCAGATTGAGTTTGTCCTCACCAGTGTTGGTTACGCAGTGGGGCTGGGAAATGTCTGGAGGTTTCCTTACCTTTGCTACAGAAATGGAGGAGGTGACCAGTTAATTTCTTTTTCTTTGCCCAATGTCTATATTGACTTTCTCTCAGTGCCTATCATGCAATGTTGAGTTAGCATTTTATAATTTCATGCCAAATTAGTTAAACATTTAATTTGAAGTAGTTAAACTGGTGGGATTTAGGGTTTTGTTTTTCTAAGTCATGCCATTGAGTCCTTTTCTCAGTTCATTGCTCCCCTAAAAGGGTACCCATTTGGTATCAAGTCTCATAACACACCTTACTTAAAATAGACCAGGCTAGAGTAAGCAAGGGTCTCTAGCAGATGGTCCCCGATGACCTGGCCCGGAAACCTCTGCCCCATGATCTCATATTCTTTGAGCTGCCTCTGATCGGGGCCATATCCTGAATTAGCCCATAATTTAGATAAGTAACTGAACTCCAGCCTATTTAAACAGACAGAATGTGGTCCTGTAAAGTGTACTAAGTGGACTGTTTGTGTGTGTTTTTGATCATTTAGTGTTTTTTTTTATTATATGCATATCATTATTTAAGCAATGTTCATCTGTATGTATCCAGAAGAAGTGTCTTGCTTTTTGGTGTCGGGCTACTGTGTACACTTTCTGTTTCTGTTATGGAAAATATCAGCACTGTTGGAATGCAGCTTGTCCAATCAAATTAGACCAGTTATGTAACCTCAGGTGTTACTCTCTTTACTTGCATTAGCATTAGGGAACACTATAATGGAATCATACATTGGCTATTCTTTGTGTCATTTCTAAACTGTCTTTTTTCTGTAAGTGAGCACACCTAGATTTCTGTCTTCAGCGAGAAGACTGATGTGTCAGAGTTTTATGTAACTGTGGGTGTGGGTGTGTGTGCATCACAGGTGCCTTCATGTTTCCATACTTCATCATGCTGGTGTTTTGTGGCATCCCTCTGTTCTTCCTGGAGCTCTCCTTTGGGCAGTTCACCTCCCTCGGGTGCCTGGGAGTCTGGAAGGTCAGCCCTGTGTTTAAAGGTGAGCATGTGGCCATTAAAGGAGGCGTGAGAACAACTCTGAAGCATTTCCATGACAACTAAACATAATGGATGAATCTATCTGTATTGGTTTGGTTTTAAAAGTAATGTTATGACTTGTCTGACATGTTAGACTAGTAATTAATTTTTAAACATACACTCTCACAGTATTTTCTCATGTTGCTTGCAATATGTGTCATTTGAATCCTAAATGTGCCAGGTTCGCTTACATAATTTTTTTCCTTTAATGGTAACAAAAGGAACCATATTATAAAGAGTAACCAAATGTTTTGACTTGGTTTGCTACATTAGTTAACATGAACTGACAATGAAAAATACTTAAAGCTTCTATTAATCTATTAATGTAAATTTCAACATTTACAACATTTACAAATAAAATTTCAACATTTACATTATTAAAATAAAAAAATAGTTTTATTTATTTGACTTTTTTTTTTTTTTTTTTTTGCAAATCCTGTTTGTATTTTGGATTGCATAACTTCTTTTTTCATTTAGCTTTAATATCAAAGCAGCAACATGTAATGTATTTTATTGAACTGCAAAGCGAATTTATTGTCCTGTGGTTGTTCTCTCTTCTTCAAGGTGTGGGCTATGGAATGATGGTGGTCTCTACCTACATTGGAATCTACTACAATGTGGTGATTTGCATTGCATTTTATTACTTCTTCATGTCAATGACAAACCTGCTGCCCTGGACGTACTGTAACAACCCTTGGAACACCCCTGACTGCTCTGGGGTGGTGGGAACTCCACGAGCTAATGCCACCTTCGCCAATATGTCTGCTGTCGTGTCAGGGGTGACTGAGATAGTCAACCGCACCAAGAGGACCAGTCCTAGTGAAGAGTACTGGAGGTAAATTCAAACCTTTGTATGTTGATTCATCTGTATATACTGTATTTCATTTATAAAAATGAAAAGTAAAAAAGTATATATTTTTTGAATATCATGAATAATAATATAATATAATATAAATAGTTTTTTGTTTTGGAAAGTCCCATTACATGACATTTCCCAACCTAAACTAACCTTGTGTTGCAGGGACCACATGGCTTTAATTGAACACATTTTCTTTGAATGACACTTTCTTTATGATATCAAGACAGTTTTGTCAGCCTGACATTTTGACTTTATTCCCCCAACAAATTCTAAGTCTGTATGCATTTTTATGTATTTGTTTACACACAATTATCTCCTGGTCTTTTATTCCCAGTATTTGTATTTTTGTTGTCAATCCATTACTCGTCTGCACTTAAAATGCATAACAGGTTAATAATTGAAAGCTTGTAATAATAAATGTTTGCAATTTGTCATGATGTTTGGATCTGTGTGCATTGGACTTGACAGATGTGTTTGTTGAATGACATTACAAGACAATGGGACCGAAAGGCACAGAATGTTTTATTTTTCCAAGAGTGTGAGTGTGATTGTGATTGTATGTGGTATGTGGTTGGGAATGAATGCTTCACTTTACTGCCAACGGTCAGAGAATGCAAGGCTTTGACCATGAGACGTGTGTGGACCGTTCAACATCTTTATAAATGGTTTGTGCTCTCTGGGTTGTGTTGTCCCTGTGGTATGAAAGACATTCTTGTTCTTGCCTTTTGTAAACTTATTCATTGTGTGGCTGAGGTTATTTTTTTATGGGACGGTGCTCACAATGCTTTTTATCTAAAGGCAAGCTCACAAATAAATACAAATAAACATTTAGATTAGCATGATGATTTTGATGAGTGAACTGTTAATGATTTGTCTTGCATCCTGCAGTCTCTCACGTCCCTCCTTTACTTGTTTTGCCCTCTCAGGAACTATGTATTGAATGTCTCTGATGGCATTGGGAACTTTGGGGAGGTGCGTCTGCCTATCCTGGGATGTCTGGCTGTGTCATGGGTGGTTGTGTTCCTCTGTCTTATTCGAGGAGTCAAGTCATCAGGCAAAGTGAGTAGAACATCCATTCGCCAAGGTCATGGGATCGATTCTCGTGGATGTTGAAATGCTAAATGCTTGAATCCACTGAAGGTCACTGTAGTTTACAAATTAATCTAGTGTACAAGTTTTACTCTAGAATTATATATATATATATATCTATATATCTATATCTATATATATATATGTATATGTGTGTGTATAAAATACTTACCATCAGTGTTGTCATTAACTAAAACTCCATTAAAATAGTTTTTGTTAATTGAAATAGAGCAGAAATAAATTAAAATATAAATATTAGACAGAAAAATAAAAAATTGTGCACAAAAAAATAGAAAAGCAACTAACTGAAATAAAATACGTTGACTGGAAAAAAGAATATATATTTTTTTAAATGATACTGAAAAAATGAGTTTTAATGTTGTCTTTCCTCAGGTAGTGTATTTCACAGCGACCTTCCCTTATGTGGTGCTGACCATTCTCTTCATCAGAGGAATCACTCTTGAAGGAGCCGTCAGTGGTATCAAATACTATTTGACCCCTCAGTGGCAAAAAATTCTAGATGCCAAGGTCTGTACATTGTATAACACCAAACTTGTGCATAACTGCAAGTGATCTCTAAGGCTATACACAATAATGTTTATTTTGTGTTCTGTAGGTATGGGGGGACGCTGCCTCTCAGATTTTCTATTCGCTTGGCTGCGCCTGGGGTGGGCTTATTACCATGGCATCATATAACAAGTTCCACAATAACTGTTTCAGGTAATAATTCATCCATTTTATTTTTCTGCTAATGTGTAATTTTAAACCATTTTTAACCTGTAAGTACTGAGTTTTGAGGATTGACCAAGAGCTCTGTGTTGTGATTGGTGTCTGTGCATTACTCTGTAGTACCCCCATGTGGCTTGTACAGATAAATGCATAGAATAACTTTTAACTTTTAACTTTATTCCTGAAATAGTTCAGTTCAGAATATATGATTGCAAACATAATCTAATGATTTGTGTATTCAAACAGAGACAGTATCATCATCAGTGTAACAAACTGTGGCACCAGTGTGTACGCTGGCTTTGTTATCTTCTCCATCCTGGGATTCATGGCTCATCATCTCGGGGTAGATGTGTCAGAGGTGGCCGATCATGGTCCAGGCCTTGCATTCGTGGCCTACCCAGAGGCCCTAACACTGCTGCCCATATCACCACTCTGGTCCCTGCTCTTCTTCTTTATGCTCATTTTATTGGGCCTGGGCACTCAGGTATTCTTCTTGTTTTGTAACATTTTCATATGTCTTTTTACAGGTCTTCCAAGACTTGTGTTGTGTTGTGACTTGTCAAAATGTTTCACTCTTTTTTTTTTTTATCTTTCTTTTCTTCTGCACAGTTTTCTGCAATTACACTATTGATCAAATATTTAGGATCTGTAATATTATTTTTTTTTGAAAGAAGTCTATTATACTCACCAAGGCTGCATTTATATTACTCCAGTCTTGTTTCAAACTTTATTTTAAAGATCTGGTCTGTGTGCCTTTTTTTTTAACCATGTTGAGAAAAACAAAAAAAAGAACAGTTGTTGTATTTTTGTGTTATTGTTGCTGTATTTTGTACAGTTGTGCTACGTTAAATACCAACATTTAAATTAAAACCGTACACAAATTTCATGCACACAAAACAAAATATTGACTTCTTTTCAGATTTTTGTTTATTACGTTTAGCATATTTATAAAAATATATATTTCGCTAAATTGGAAATAATGTTTCTCCCGCACTTTTGAGAGCCATGTCTCATTAGTGTTAAGAATATTTTCCATATTTAATTTCCTTATTCTTTTAAAAAAAGGAATGGACGCAAAATGACAAATTTCTTTCCCCTTCTCCTTTTATGTTCTGTGTATATATATATATATATATATTTTTTACAATTTTACCTACATTATTTATTTGCTGCTTTGCTGGTATTTCTTTCAGGAGATGTCTTGTTTAACTAGCAGTTTATGTATAAAGTGATATACAATTGCTTATTTTTTTCTGTTTAATGTTGGTGTAGTTCTGTCTACTGGAGACTCTGGTGACAGCTATAGTAGATGAGATTGGAACTGACTGGATTATCAGAAATAAGACCTACGTCACGCTCGGAATCGCTATCGTGGGCTTCCTCCTGGGAGTGCCGCTGACCACACAGGTGAGTAACAAACACATTTGAGCAAACACATACACATACACATGTCCTTTATCCATTGATTGATTGTTGTGCTGTGTGCGATGTAGGCAGGGATATACTGGTTGCTGCTTATGGACAATTACGCTGCCAGTTTCTCTCTGGTCGTCATCTCTTGCATCATGTGCATCTGTATAATGTATGTCTATGGTGAGTCCTCTAAGTCACTTTTACATACTGTATATAAAGGCCACAGTTGCTGGATGTATACCGAGGTGTTAATTTCCATGTGTTTCCAACCAGGTCACAAGAACTATTTTAAAGATGTGGAGATGATGCTTGGCTTCCCTCCTCCAATCTTCTTCAGGGTCTGCTGGAGATTTGTGTCTCCTTTAATTATTTCTGTGAGTAAGAGGTTGTTCTGATTCAAATTTGTCTGAATCAGGTATTGTTCAAACTATATCATTCAAACCAATCCTTTTTGTCTTTCTCTCTTCACAGTTCATTCTGATTTTTACTGTGATACAGTACAAGCCTATTATGTACAATGACTATGTGTACCCTGGTTGGTCATTGGTCATTGGGTTTGCCATGGCTTTGTCTTCAGTTATCTGTATACCTGTCTATGCTCTGTTCAAGATTGCTGTGTCTGAGGGATCGACATTTAGAGAGGTAATAAGTGCTCTACACAAAGAAAGTAATGATACTTTAGAAAAATGTTTAAAATCATGTATTTCATTGCAACATGCAACGAAGACTCCAGTGAAGAACCATTTTTAGTAAATTATAGTATTTCTTTTTTTTTTTTTTACATGGAATGGGCCGACATGTTTTCACATAACTAGCCAAAAACTTCTCAAAAATGTCTGAGAAGCCAGTGAATGGCCCCATCTATAGTACTGGAGTAAATTTCCTCCTCGTTCATCCTATTCAGTATTTTTTTCTGCTCACCATCTGAATACTTTTACATTTTGTTCTTGGTGGAAAATACCTTGAAGGGTTAGTTCATCCTTACCCTCATGTCGTTCCAAACCCGTAAGACTTTCATTCATGTTTGAAACACAAATGAAGATGTGTTAATTAAATCGGAGAGATTTTGGTCCCTGCATTGACAGTCTACGCAACTGACACGTTGACGCTTCAAAACGTTCATAAAGAGATCGTAAAACTAATCCATATGAATTGAGTGGTTTAGTCCAACTTTTCTGAAGAGACCCGATCGCTTTATATGATGAACAGGTTTGATTTAGGCTTTTAGGCTTGTGTGTTAAGCAGGACGTTTGAGCTTCCGCAAGAACTAATGAGGTTTTTCTTGTGGGTCAAGCAAGTACGGTTTAGCTTCTGTTTATGTTCGCTGATCAATGTTTATATCTGAATAAAAGCCTAAATTTACTTTTGAAGTGACACAGTTTTCAGATTTAATTTAAAATATCTTCATTTGTGTTTCAAAATGAACGAATGACTTATGGGTTTGGAACGACATGAGGGTGAGTAATTGATGACAATTTTTTCAATTTTGGGGGAACAAACCCTTTAAGATTTTTTTTTTTTTATGATAACTTAATTTTCCCGATAAATTCTCTAGTTTTAGCTTTAAAGTATGCCAATCCTTTTGACCAAAATTCAACTGCTTTTAAACCGACTCTTTCCTCTGCAGCGTTTGAAGAACTCCTTGAAGCCTGACCTGGACTGGGGCCCTGCTCTCCAGGAGCACCGCAAGGGACGATACGCCACCACGGGCCCTGAATCTGTGGAGGTGTGCCCTCTCAAAGAAGAGCTGAAGGATGAGGGGAAAGAGAAACTCAAGGAGAAAGAGGATGAGATCGGTCTGACCATCCCAGGAAGCAACGGCTCCACATTGAACCCCACACCCAGCGCATAGAGGAGCCCCTCCACACCTTCCCCCCAGGACGGTTCCCATTCCCACACTGCGGGACAGGCCACTCTCGCTGGAGACCTTTACATATTGTAAGGGCTTTATGAAATCTAACCTCTAGAGAAATTGGTTGTCATCCAAAACCTTTTTCTTTTTGTTCACATAATTTAATACAGCAGTTTTTTTAAAGAAAAAAAACCAACATGTTCATATACAGGAGGTGTTTGCATACACGCAGTGTGTATATAGCGCATTGTACAATATTTTCACTCTGTGTTGAATAGTCCGGAGATGTGACTGTAGCGGCAACAGGAGCTACAGCGGGATTTGGCTTGTGTGTGTGTGTGTGTGTGTATAGTGGCGGCAGTGCTGGTCAGGTTTAAAAGCTGAAGACCAAATATTCTTTGTGGCAATGTTATAATGCCACTGTTAAGGGGAGTGTTATTTTCAGTTTCTGTTTTGTACCTATTGTCTTGTTTGGGAACCATCTCATTCACAAGCCAATATGGGTTTTTCAATGGCCAATGCTGATGTCTGAGAGTAGGGTGGCCGATCCGATGGTTAATATAATGCCAGTATATGATATAATACATTGTATTAACTCAAAATTCGCTTAAATATACAAACCAGGACATGTCTATTGTCCATTGACTAGACTCCCGGTAGGTTTTGAAGCTAAACTTTCGTTAATCGTCCAAGTAGACTGGCTGATACCGATAAATAAGAACAGGCCAAGAGAATATCCACTCTATTACCCTTTTAAGTGAGAGCAAAAATACAAAACAAAGGATATTTGGTCTTAATCTCTTACTGACTGAGGTATCTGGACCGAGGCAAATAACTTCTCAAGCCAATTCTCAGGGTTACACACAATTTGCTTTTTTGTGAAGCATTTTCCATTACCTTGAGATGATTTATTGCTGATGTTGAGTGTTTGACATGAAGGAGAGGGATTTTCATGTAGGAACTTCCACATGAAATGCCAAATCTGTCTAGTCTTCCAGGCATCTCGAGCCGAGGCATCTCCTGAGCGAGGGGATCACGTGTGCGATAACCAGAAGCAGCTAGTTCCTCATTAGATTCAGTACTGTAGTATGCACACTAACCCTGCTCTTCACAGAAAAGGAGGCATGTTACCAAAAACATGTGCACAGACCTTTGTACTCTGATGATTTAGCTGGTATGTTTGTGTGTAATTTTATGTTGTCTACGCGTGTTAAGAGACTTGAACTGGTGTGTATGTTCATTTAAAGGCATCTGGCTGTGCTGAGCCAAGCAGTTGTGTTTTTGAATAATGCTGAACGATCAGAGGTAAACGTAGCATCAGTCACAGTCACTGTAGTTAGTGTAATTGTTGGGTAGTCAGCAGTTTTTCCTTTGTATTATTGTGAATAACATTAAATAGTCTTGCGAGACATAAAAGGTCAAACTATCTGACTTTTAAAATAGAAACCACAGCATATTAGGTGTGTTTGATTTGTTCTGTTTTTGTTGGCAATAGGGATGGAGATACTCAGATTGAGAGTTTGGTAGTTGGTATGGCTAGATGCTGCTTATCATATCATTCCAGTGATGTATCAAAATGATTACTTAGGACTACTTAGGATGCATACGGTTGAAGTGGCACATGTACTTGGATAGAGAGTCCTGGTTACACTGTGAATTTGTCTGGGATGTTGCCTGATGCCTTTTCAACAGGGATTCTGGCAAGGTAGCTGCTAATGTGCTGACGCATCACGTATTGAGACTTCTGATGAAACGGCGAATCGCTGTGTCAAAGTAGTATTGGTATTTCTCTTTTGCGTTGTGCACGGAGAAACGCAATGCGTATGTGACGTGCTGCTTCTGTCATTTTGAGTCGAAATACGAACAATACATACAAAGTTTCAGCTTTGAAATAGCTTCATTTTGTTCTGAAATTTAAACAAATGTCGTTTTGACGCTCTTTAATGTGGCCTGGCAGATCGCTGCAGTTGCCTCAGTTCAGACGGCAACACGGATCATTTCTTCCTCTTTTACTACTAGTTATTGTAGAGGGAAGACAAAGAAATGAATGATACTTTAGAATAATATGTTTAAAATCGAAGAGTCCAGTGAAGTCCGTAGACTAATAATAGCAAACCATTTTTAGTAATTCATAGTATTTCTTTTTCTTTCTTTCTTTCTTTTTTTTTTTAACATGGAATGGGTCACTTCATGGGCCGACATGTTGAAATCACATAACTAGCCCAAAACTTCTCAAAAATGTCTGAGAAGCCAGTGAATGGCCCCATCTATAGTACTGGAGTAACTTTCCTCCTTGTTCATCCTATTCAGTATTTTTTCATCTGAATACTTCTACATTTTGTTCTTGGTGGAAAATACCTTAAAAGTTTAGTTCATCCAAAAAAGAAAATTCTGTCATCTATTACTTACCCTCATGTCGTTCCAAGCCCGTAAGACTTTCATTCATCTTTGAACCACAAATGAAGATATTTTAATTTAGTTCATAAAACTCAATATGTTTTTTTTTTCTGATAACGACTCAAAATGATGGAGCAGGTCACAGATAAAGTCAGTATTCAAAACCTGATGGCATAATAGTCTAGAGATCATTGTTATATGTACATTTTATTAATCTCTGCATGAAGGTAAGGTTGTCTATATACCTATATGTATAGCCTATATTCAAGATTTTATCCAAAAATATATAAAATACAATCTAACTTTAAAAAGTTAGAAAAAAAGAAAAAGAGGGGGAAAAAAAAGAGACGCAACAAGAATAAAAGTAACCCTGCTGCCTAACAGGAGATATCGGACACTCAGGGGAGTAGTTAGAGTTTCATTGGTCTTTGTGAGCTAATAGCACAACCATACATGCAAGTCACAGACTCTAGCTTTTCCTCTGTTAGACAGATTAGAGCAGCAGTTTAGGTGTCGTGAGACTAACAGCACTTTTATTTACTGGTTCACTTTAGCTGGCTACGTACACGGTAGCTACTGTATGATTAATCGCTGTCGCAAATGTGAATGCACAAGCTTGAAGTCCTCTCATTTGTCTGATGTGTGGTCCTCAGACCTTGAACGTGGCATGAAGACCATGTGTCTGTCTCTAGGTACCGCAATGTGAACAGACCTTGACATGCAAACTCTTTATATAACAGTAGACACGTTATGCATCAGTGCCGTTCTTGCACTGTTCCACACCTCTAGTCCTCTCTCTCTCTCTCTCTCTCTCCGTTGTACAGTAATGTAAAAAAAGACAAAAATTCAACTGATGTTTGTGTTATCTGTTTTTATCAGGGTGGGTTGCTGTAGTGGGGTTTATTTTTAGTTGTTTTTACTTTATTTCTTATGGTAACGTAGCTAATGTTATGTGTACAGAGTGCTCTGTGTAGTGGACGTTCTGTCACTATTGATGTCGTACAGTAATTTTAATCAGTATGTAATGATCTGTTTTTGCCATTTAACAGAAATCTACCTTTCTAAGAGATTTTTCCTTTTTATTTTTATAGTACTAAAACTGTATTTTATCATCAGTTGTAATATTTTTAGCTATATTCTGTGACACTACATTTGTTCCCCCCTAAACCTCCTCAAGCCAGCTGATCTCAACTCAAACACATTGCCAAACAAAGGCTTTGGACTGAAACTTGAAAAAAAGAAAATGCTTTTTGAACAAGCGTCTGGTCAAACAGAAATCTTGTGTATTGATGAGAAAGGACACAGTCTAAAGCCAACAATGTTATATCTTCATCTCAGTATTGTAAGTGTATTTGTAGTGCTGCAAAACCCTTTAAGAACATTTCTGTCAATTTCATTCACAGTGTCATGTATCCTGCACAATGTAAAAAGAAATGGAGAAAGCACATTTGATTGCCTGGAAAGAACGTTTTAACCTGTATGCTGATCTTTGAATAATTTCAAAATGCATTTGAAAAATGATAAAAACTGAATTGATGTTATGGAAATTGTATTTTGGTATATTAATACGTCATGTCAATCTGCTGTTGGGAAGCAAAAAATGTGTTTCTAAGAAGAACCGAAAACTTTGCTCTCAATAATGAGGCAACAATTAGTTTGTAAATGAATTGGTATACACCTTCAAATGACATGACAGGGTTGTGTTTATAATGAGCACATAAATACCTCTAGGTTCTAGATGGAAATAACTATTGAGCACAATTTTGTGGCTGTATAAAGTAAGCTATAAACAGAATCAGCATACTGTATCTCAAATGAAACTGAATTCTTTCGCTTACTTACCGAAGTGTTTATTCAAAACAGCATCATGTATTTTAATGTTGTTACGGCACTTTAAAAATATATACGTGTTTGAAAGCAACAGAAAATAATACGTAACTGCAAAAAATAAAACCCATGTCTCTCCCATGTCCTGTATCCTAAAAGAAGAGATGTCATCACAATAGTGTGTGTGTGTGTGTGTGCGCGTGTGTACTTGTGTGCTCATGGCAATATAAAAACAGTGAAGTAAAAAGACAAGCACATTAATGACATGAGCTCAGTACTTTATCAAACATATCTAACCATGTCTTTTCCATTTTAGGGCCAAACTGCATTGAAATTGTCTTAGTCATGTCAGCTGTATATCTTAAACTGTTCAATTTGAAATGGTAAATAAAGTTTATTTTAAAGATCACCTTGTGGTTTGTGTTTTATTCCTATGGGTAAGGGACATGTTTTTCCTGAAAAGAAAAGAAAAGAAACGAAAACAATGAAGAGCAGTTGTTGCAGAGATCCAGTTGTTGTCAAAGAGAAGAGAGCAGGCTGCTGGGCTGAGGAACGCTCAGGTGTCTGTTCCCCCTCTGCCCCCTGCTGGCTGTTCTCTGCACTGCAGGAGGAGCGGGCTGGAGGTGGTCACTGTTTCTGGTCACCTCCATCTTTAGGAGGAAGTCTTTGACGGATCCTGATGCTCTGGCTGTGGCTGCTGGCACCAGTCTGAATGCTGAAGCTCTTACTGAACTTCCTCTGTACTTGCAACCTTTGTCCCCATGTTCCAAAGCAGAAGTAGGGCTTTCGGATTCAGCACTTGAAGAGCTTATTAGTGGTACATCGCTCCTGATGTGGTTTGTGTCTCTGGGCGGAAATGGTTTCAAATGGGGAACTGTTGCGTTTGATGGTTTTGGTCTTTTTGAATCATCTGCAGACAGAGCTAGACCACTCGTCTCCCTTTAAAAAACATACTACATTAATGCCACAAGAAGCTTGGATCAACTACATGACTGCAGAGATGGACAAAGTACACAACTTCCTTACTTGAGTTGAAGTACAGATACTACTGGTCGTATATTACTCCGTTAAAAATTGTAAAGACCGAATTTTACTTAAGTAAAAGTACAGAAGTACTCGTTTTTAAAAGTAAAACGTAAATGTCAATGCATTGTTTTATTATTGTTGCATTGTTGTATGTAATACTCGCAGTACCTTATGCCTCTGAATCTATGCCTGCCTGCCTACCCTCATATCAATATCAAATTTATTTCTAGAACACAGTTCAATTAGTGGGACGTTTTGGGGAGCACTCCATAATGTCCACAATGGTTTTGGACACCCAAATGGCTGTTCCCTCAAATAATGCCCTATTTAAAGTTGTTTGGCTTTTAGTATGAATATGTTAGACTTACTGTTATCTATAAGCGAGTGTGCTCCAAAACAATGACAAAATTCACATTTAGAAGACCCAACGATGACAATAAATGCATCAAGTCATATACAAAGCATTATTCTGGAAAGGTGATCTGACCTTGCATGGATTTGTGGGTTTCTGATGCTCCGATTTATTGTGTTGTAGGAGCAGTTTATTAAACTCGTGATGTTCAGATCCCTCTGAATGAGTCTCCGTTCCTCTTTGAGCTCTGAAAGCCAGCAGAGAAAACAAGAAATCAGTGTTAAGCAGTCTACATTTTTATCAGATTTTTGTTCTTTATTTGAGACTGCAGAATTACTAATTTAGCTGCTTTATTTTTATGAACGAGTTGTATGTACAATAAAAACAACAAACTGCATTACACACTGGCTGACACACTTGTTTTAACACACTTGTTTATCATCAGCCCAAAAATACATAAGATCTAGGAGTGAACCACTAGATGGTGGTGATACACTATTCAAAAGGCCACTTCACATTTGGAGACATTTACAGATTTAAAATAAAATGGTTTGATGATCATTATGATGCAATGTTTATCAGGAAAAAATATGCTCAACAGTTGAATTTATATATAGACAAATTTATATATTTACCTATATGGACAAAAACTCCTCAGAGCTACACAGTCTTGTTTTGGTTCAGTCTGCCAGTAGGCTTTTGTCTGATACAAAGGTGCATGAAAAACAGAATCTTTTTGTGAAGATGAATAACCTTACATACCTGCTAGGGTGGGTTCTGGAGAGACAGGTTCTGTCTGGGTACTGGCTCTCTCAGTCTCAAGGTTTTCCTGTGATAAAACATCTAATCAAGCCAAAGGATTTCAACACCATTATACTTTCACTCTCTCCACTAAGCTTTATGACAAAGATTTTCCCTGCAAGTGTTTGTCTCCAAATGGACACTCTTAAAAATAAAGGTTCTTTATTGCCATTGATGGTTCCATCATGAAGAACCCTCAACATCCATGGGACGTTTCAGTTCCACAAAAGGTTCTTTATAGTGTGGGGTGGGGGGGGGGGGGGGGGGAGTTCTTTAAAATATTAAAATGTTCTTTACGTTAAGAAAAAGGTTATTTTAAGAACTGTTCACTGAACGGTTCTTTGTTGAAACCAGAATGGTTCTTCTATGGTCTCACTGCAAATAAAACTTCATTTAAAAAAAGTGTAACGCTGCAGACGTTTGCCACATCATCTTTGTTGTATATGTTTATAGCATATCACTTCAATAGACACAATTCTATGGCATTTGTGATCAATATTCCGGCCGAAACCCCCCATTTAGACCAGTCTAAACTTGTTTGCTCTTCCAAAAGGTCTTCCAGCCTGTAATAATGTCCGGCCAGTAATAATGATGCTGACTTGCCATCAGATGAACAAATTACATTTTAAAATGATCAAAATAAAAAAGTTATTTTAAATTGATAAAAAAAAAAAAAATCATAAAAAAAAATCTTACCAACTCCAAACTTTTGAACTTTTGATTAAAAACACGAACGAACAAAATGTTCTACAGTATGTAGTAAGATTTACTTTTTTATCCGTCTTATTCGTTATGAGTGAAGATTCAATAAAAAATTCATGATGTGAAACTTTGTATCTGCATCAAGAATAAATTGCCAAATTGCTTTACAGATTAAAAAAAGAAAAAAGAATAATAATCAGATTCAGAATGGAAAAAGTGACACATTTACCATAAAAAAGCCCCCACCATCATAATAGTGTTGATGCAGACCCACAGCTCACACTGCACTAAATGATTCCACAGCACTGCTCCACTGAGTCTCAAAGCTCTTAAAACGGGACTCCAAACCACATGCTTTTCGCTGCAAAGCCACGGATCTCCATTAGCCGTCATTGTCGTATGGCAGCGCCTGTAACTATTATTACACCAATCTGCCTGCTGCCTCGGTTCAGTCACTGATATCTCATGTAGAGTCATGCTTACTGCCCAGCACATGTATTATACACTCATCCTTTTAAACGAAACACAAACAGAGCTCTCTGAGGTGAGCATAGTCACCGCCAGCGTACGGGAGACTATTCATTTTAGCCCTGTGGTCTGTGGGCAGCGGTATAACCCCAGAGGCCAGCTGGAAAAGAAATAGCATTAGCAAAGCCACTATGAGGTGTTATGAGGCAGGACACTGAAATCTAAGACCAGAGGGAGGAGGGACGCCCTCTCCCACACACTCCCTCAGATGAGCAGATGTCTGTGCACGGGACAGGGTCAACTAAAACTAAAACCATAACCATAAAAATAAACTTTATCATTACTTGAAATAATGCACTAAATTTAATTTAATTTAAGTTGGAGTACTAAAATAACTAAAATAAACTAAAACTAATGTAGACAAAGTAATAAAACTATATTTACAAAAACTAATAAAAGTGACAAAGCACACAACAAAATTACCTACATTAAAATGAAAACATAAAATCTAAAATTAAAATCTAATTCAAAATATTAAAAACTATATTACAATGATAGTAAAAAAATAACACTGCTCATTGTCCAAGACAATATTCAAAAATGTGTAAAAAAAAAAAGAAAATAATCTAATCAAATCTTGTTTTTCATGCCCCAAGAGCAATCAGAAAGCATAGGAAGATTGTCATAATTCATGCATGAAAGGGTTCAATAAAATTCAGCCACCTTGTGGCCCCCTTAGTGCTGAGACTCCCAATTGCAGGCCCCAGCTGCAATGAGACATTCAATTCTTGGCTAGCACTAATATTCTGATTAACACTGTTCTGATTATATACATTTCTCTCTAAAGACCAATCATTTAATTAAAATAAACAGTCTATGCCAGTGGAACTGTTTCATTTCTTCACCATCAAATTTAATGGTATGTGACAGTACACATCCCAGTCTGGCACTGTCAAGAATGAGTGAGTCAGTCTAAGTGAACTTTAGGATCGGCCCAGTTCAATGTAACAAGTTTTGTCTGTCTAGCTCAAACGTGAAACTGCTGTGTGACGTGACGTAATCACAACATATTTGATGCTCAATACTGTATATTGTTATGTGTAGCAGGATGAGATTTCAGTGAGTGGTGTATGAGTGCATTTGCACAGCATGTTTGGACAGAATGCTTCAAATAGTGTGCATGCATATGTGTGTTAATCAAAAACAAATGGCGTTCTCATTTGCTTGAGAGTGGCTCACATCTGTGGCTGAGCTCTACACTTTAACAGAAGAGAGAGTGAAGCAAGGATGTACAGTAGAAACCTTGAGTTCCCCTGGCTGACTGAGAGGAGATCAGTGTGACACTGTGTGTTTGGCTGCATAAATGGAAAAAGAGCTTAATGGGCTAGTTTAGCGTATTTGTATTCATATACTATAGAAATGCTCTGTGATCCATTATTTAAAAAAACATATGCTCGTTCTATGGTAGTTGATGCATGATTCTCCATTTCCCAGCTGCTTATGTAACACATCAAAAGGAACAACTGTTCTATATTTCACACTCTACTTGAGTGTTCATGTAAGGTGCAATTATTAAGCAAGCACTGGGTAATTCTAATAAACTATCTACTGAATGTATCATTTATGAGTGGTGTTGTACATAATTACACATTGTTATTAGTGCATATTGTCATTGTTATTACTAAGGAAAGAATCACTTTTTATTGTTCATATTAAAGGTCCTTTTCGTATGCGTTTTTTCGTATTCGTCATTTAGTTGCTCTGAATTGTCAAAACATCTCTCAAAATGCTTGCTACAGATGCGAAAAACGCAGAAAATTGAACCGGATCCGAATTTTTTTATGACGGACGAAAGTTTCAGAGGCAGTGTGTAAATGTGATTGACATAACGTGAGGTCGTATTTATTTTTTAACGTGCGAAAAGTTTGGATGAGATTTTCGGACCTTAACGGTGCGTGTCCACTGGCACGGTGCGAGCGGAGCGGAGCGAGCGTTTTCAATTCATTCCTATGGAAGTCGAGCTTCACGCTCGCGCAGTGCATTTTGGGATTGACAGCGGACCGGAGAAAGCGTTGAGAGCGTCTATGGTTGAGAGCGACCGAGAGCGTCAAAAGGTTGGGCAGTTCTCGACTTTATGCAAATATCAAGCGAAAAACGCGGTCGGCAGCCAATTGCTGTGAGGTTCGGGATATGACGTCTGTTCTGAGAGTTTAAAAATATGCAAATTGTGCCGGAGTTTATGCTGGATTTAGTGCGTAAATCATTTTGTTTACAAATTAGACGCTTTGCAGTTGTTATATATATGTTAAAGAATTTATTTTGGATGTGTTCATTGTTATTATATTGGCTGGGTTTATAAAAGTTTATAAAATTGAAAGGATCTTTGCTTGGTGCATTTGGAAACAAAGCTTGTCTATTTCTAAATGTAATCGCGTGCATCGCTGATGATTATACTGTCCGTGTGTTGAAAAAAATTTAGATTAAACACACTCGCAACAGGCACACCCCAAAGCGGAGACATTACAGCGTTGCCAGCGGCACTGAGCGGAGTTTTGCCGCTGTAGTGGACACGCACCGTTCTTAATATGCTGAATAAACATCAAAATATTGTAATAACCTCAAAAGGCACATGATTGATACCTCATATTGGAAAAAAATAAGCAGGCAGCAATGACGGGCCCAAGCACAGGCTCATCACCATCACCCATGGCTTTAGAAAATTGGGTAAATATAGAAGGTAAATACATCGAAAATCGAATTTATATCTGCCGTGTCTTGACATTATTCTGACCCCGCATTCAGCAATTCAGGTAAATATAAGCGGCTGATTTGAAACCCTGTTTTAAGTGACACACTTCCTGCTGCCAGTTGGTGGCACAATGACCGTGACTCGCAATAGTCATATCCACGTGTTCAGCTCAATGAGAACTATATGTGTATCCGATTTCATACATACATGATATATGCACGTTTTTTGACTGTATTCAAGCGGGAGCTGTAGCTGTAGCTGTTGCATGTTAAGCCTCTAAAGCCCCTTAAAGGTTAAAAAAAAAAAAAAAAAAGCACACTGCACACTTTCAGTGATTGGGCCCTAACAAAACAACACAGACATATAGAACATTGAAGGACAGAAGTCATACCTAGGAGCGCCCAATAGCAACCACCCAAAGCTATAGCAGCTATTTGCCAACATCATAGCTGGTTTTGTTATTGCTAAAACTAAGTCTATTCGGTTTCAATTCATCATTGAAATAAATTAAATTTTAGACGAAACTTAGCACTGATCCAAGCAACCACTCACAGCACTGTAGCATCATGGCAGTAATGTTTTAAATTACTATAGTAGCTAATTACAGTATAATTTAGAGAGTAATGTAAAGTGTTGCATTTTTTCCTCATAATTACATGTAAGCAAATATAAGGGCAATTCTCAATACAAATACAAATCTCAAATACAAATTTGCACTGCAGTTTTCAGTTGCAGCAAACTGAGATAATTAAAAATGGTTATTAAGCAGTTTGTTTAATCTGTACGAGCAGTTCCACAGCACTCAGAGTTGGGTTTTGGGAACTATCATATTATCTTCACTAGTCTTATGGGGATGAAACTTGCTTTTATGTCCGCAATATTTATTTCACAATAAATATAATATAATAAAAACTGCAGCAGTTCATAAGGGAAATCTGATTACTGACCAATCTGAAAGCTATACATTTTGTTCTTTGTAGAAACCACAAAAGAAGAGTTAAGTTTTTCCGCAGTTTTTCCTCTTTGTCGCCATCTCTGTTCGAAATCTGCAATTGCAGTTATTCGCGGAATTATCAACTTTACGTGCGTTGTGCCTTGGCACGGCACAGCGCGGATGAATCCAATGTTTTGAGGAGAATGTGCGGCTGTCAATCACCGCGCCGGTGTGGATACTGTCATTCGCAATCACAGATTCTACTTTTTGGAAGTATGACCATTAATTTTCACCTGAAAATGTCATCTGAACAAGTAAGTAACATCCACTTTTGTTCTGACCAACTAAGGGGAAAAAAGCATTGCAGTAAATCGCGCCGATTTAATCTGATGATTGATTATCATATCACGTCACCGTGCAAATTATACTTTGTTCTCAAATTGTTCATGTTAACAACATCAGCATTGATTGACTACATTTAATGCCCTTCCGATATTATCCTTGTTTTCGCATGGGCCGGTTGCATTCTCTTTTTTTCTCCGAAGTCTTTCGCGTTTTACAACGGGTGAATCTCCAGTTGTCACTGGTGATTGTCGTTTGAACCTTTCTGGATCCACCATCAAATTGATGAGTTTAATTATATCAAGTGCTGTGAGAAAAGGCTATAAATCTCCACCTCCAACATCGTCACACGCAATATAGCCTACTAGCCGAGACACCTTCTTTATGTGTACAAATGTGACGTAATGACGCAAAGACATGCTCGAATTTCCTGCAGAAATCCACCAGTACCACTGGAATTAAAAACATTATTACAAGCTTACCGTTTTGAATCGAGCTAAGGCAAGCAGATCGTTTTGAACACTGGCTGGATATGTACTTGCTCAAAAATGTATTTTGGATCATTTTTAACCCAAAAAAGCTACGGACTGCAGCTTTAAGTACAGTACTTTAACTATAATGGAGAATGGCCTCAGGAGATAAAAAAAAAAATGATGCGCTTAGAAAAGATAGAAAAAAAAAGAAAAAAGATTCCTCCACCCTCTGGATCCAGATTCATAACATGTTATTAAAGTAATCCTGAAATTGATGTTGCAATCAAAACCAGTATTTAATGTCAAAATGAGCCCTTACCTGCAGGACCCGCACGTCTCTTTTCAATGCTTCAGATTCTTCCGTAAGGACTGACCTGTCAATCAAACAAGGCCTTCTTTTTTAAAGGATTAAGTGCATATATGCATATATTCTAAATCAACACTCATGAAGTGTAATATATACATGAAGGAAAAATATATATCAAACAAACAAAATACCATAAGTGGCACCAAGAATAAGATACACATAATTATGGCAACTATAAATAACTGTCCATATTCTGAGCCATTATGGGTTTCCGAGAAATAGGAGACCTCTTCTCATTTAAGTACTTCATACAAAACACAGCATCACTTAAACAAGTTTAAGCAAAAAGAGTTTTTATCTGGGCTGGACTCAAACTGCTGCACCATGAACTCTTTTCCAGATCAGCGGGGAAGCGAACACTGGCCTACTTCTTCTCTGTTACATAAGCATTGTAGTCACTTAAACTCTCTTCACTTTTCTTTTAAGGCCAAGGAATCTTACATATGTCGGGATCTAGTATTCATTTGCTCACAATGAGGTCTTTTGTTCTGATGGAGGGATAGATCGGACTGCTCTCTCCCCTCCTTCTATCTCAGTTCCCTGCTGCCACACTCAGCAGGACTTACTGTTTGCATTCCTCTTAGCTCGGTGGAGGGTTACACATGCCTGGCAGAGAAGGAGAGGATGGGAGGTAGAGAATGGTGGGTGGTAAAGGGGTTGAGCGAGGCGTTCGTAAAGTAAGAGGGAATCCCTTAATAGTACTGAGGTGGTGCCATGACATAGTGATAGTATGAGATGGTTATATTAGTCATTTAAAGTACATGGTTGTGTGTATGCATGTATATATATATATATATATATATATATATATATATATATATATATATATATATATGAAGAGTTCAGATGCAAAAGCCTCTAAGTGCCATCTGAAATTTTCTTCTAGAATGATCATTTTTATCAAGCTCGTATATTTAAAGGTGCATTGCGCAACTTTTCATGTTAAAAATACCCGTTTTCTAACCCATACATGCTTAAACAATTGCCTGATGGGCTGAATGAGCCCTTCTCTGATCACTGCGATTGCCTCTATAATCCTGTACAGTAAAATAAATAAGAGGGATTCGGGTCGGAATCTGAGACTGGGCGTGACGTCATGCGCGTTCACGGCACGCTCATATGTCTGGCAGGTTTGTGTATGCGCCGACGCCGCCATTCTCCGTAGAAAATGGATTCTAAGAGACCGGCTTGTAGTTCATTTCAAACACCAACGCTAACTCCACGTAAGATAAAAAAAGAGAACTTTTGTCTAGTGCAACCAAAAGGTCCAAATTGGAGTCAGACAGGCGTCGGGGTAAGACGAGAGTAAACATAGGGAAGGCTTTCAACAAATGGAGAGATCTCCGGTCTGCTCTAGGGCTCAAACGGGATCCTCAGTTGGCTTTTTTCCTGATAAAAAGGTAAGATATATCCCATTCTCTAATGTCTGATACGGCCAATAATGACAATAAATGACGATCCATAAAATGTGTAATGCTTTAGCGTAACTGCGTAAGCTAGATAAATGTACAATCGGAATAGGTTTTACTATAATTTACCATTGTCAGTGATCAGGTTCAGAATGATTGTGATATAAAATGCTGATATATAAGTTAGATACTTAGACACAAATTTTGAGCAAATTACTGCTTAATTACGATGTATTGCTATTGGAATATGCTACTTAGCTGATCAATAAAACAGGCTAAACCCCCGCAAATCTTCGGCGGATTAGCCTGTTTGGCTTTTATGGTAACGTCATAGTGCCACTTGATTGTTTATTACCTTGAGACATTTGGGTGTACTTTGTTGACCTACTGTGTATGGTATGGTATCATGATTACTATTTTGAGCTTTTACAAAGTAATAACTTATATTGTTCATGAACGTGTTTCCATAATAATAGTCATAAGTGGATACAGTAAACACATAACACAGTTCAACATGGAGATAGATGGGAATAAAAAACGAAGTTTTCTACTACCCCCATTTTTTCCCTCACACATAAGTGTGTTATTTACTCAATTGCCTTTCCTTTCACATATTTGAAATTACTTGCAGATTTAAAACTTTATTACCTCTGAAAACATTATGATTGTAAACAAAAGATTTGTGCGGCTGATGCTCCTTGGGTTATGACCAGCTCGTGCTCGTGCAAGCGTGCGTGTGCGTGTGGTCCGTGAGCGTGCACACCTCTGGTTGCAGTTTCGCTTGCCGCCAGAGGGGGCGTAGTTCTGCGAAAACTCAGACTCTTGCGCAATGCACCTTTAAGTTCAGTAATTTCACTTAAACGGCAATGAAAATTACCTATTAATTGTCATTTAAGTGAAATTACATATTTAATTTAAAATAATATTTAAATACATAAAAATAATAAATGCATTTGAACTTTGTGAAAATGATTTAATTGATGATTTAATTAATGTTTAATTTAAATTTTATTTTATTTATGACATTAAAACATAGATGAAAAGCTTTTTAAGATCAAGAGAAATCAGTTTAGTCAAGTGTGTCCAAACATGTATGTGTGAGCTTACAGACAACCCCAAATCGAAATGTAGCCACCAATTTAGAACCAGCATTAAGTAATATAATCCTAGATGAAAGTGTATATGAGCATGAGCAGTCGTGGAAAGAGGGAAAGAGGGAAAGAGGTGAGGAAGTCCAACATTCTGATTTAACAACAGCATGTTTGCACAAGAAGGAGCGTGTCTGGTCTGCGTCCATAGTCAGTATGAGCACGTGTTGAGCAAAGGAGGGAGAAATCTACCCTGAGGAATGTGTGTTCCACAATATTAACTTCACTGCACAACAGGATCAAACCGCAAACGGACAATCTTGCTGGCTAAAAAGTCATTATGTTATGTACACTGCCTCGGGTGTAAACAAATGATTCCAATATTATCTGCTTGATAAAAAGTAATTGCATTTGTTATGCATGGAATTAGGTCTGAAATTTTACTGTGTTGTTCATAGTTTTCATAATATGCTCAAAGCAAACCTCAGTTATAATAACATGTACTCACACTCTGTGTGACTTCCATTTAAAAATGAGCATCACTTTGCCTTACTCACTCTAAAGGGTAGAGCAACTGAATTGAGTACTTTAAAGGGAGCAGTGTGTATAACTGCTCAGATATACACCTCACCTGAGATGGGTCACGACTTCATCTATATGGGTGATGTTTAACTTGTGTCTTAAGGCCTTGATTTCTTCCTCACAGCTGGAGTGAGACGAGAGGCTAGAGACTGACCTGAAGAAAGAGTGCTATTCAATACTTACTAACCCAATCAATATCATCAACTTCTGTCATGTAGAAGTACACTCACGAGTATATTATTTTGAAACACTGACCTGCTTCCAATCTTGCTCTGGCTAGATGGGGGTCTGGAAGGTGATTTCTTTTCACACCAGCTGCCTGGACTCCCCTGTCTCTGTGTGCTACTGCTGCTCAATGCGTAACTCACCACACTAGGATTGTACAGGGCCATGACCTCCTCTTCATCCCTGCGACACACACGCACACTCATTTACTGACAGTGAGAATGACAGAATGGTGAAAGTGAAAAGTGCTAGCACAGGTTTACTGTGATTCCCAAGCAGGATTTTGCCTTGTTAAACTAAAAAAGTAAAGTATACTTAATTGGATTTAATCAATAAATAAATGTGCTGTTAGATCTTTCTCAAGGAACCTGTGAAAGACAAAATGGGATCTCATTAAATAGATCTCATCTCATTAAAGCTATTTGGAGAGTCTCTTTCCACACAGTATTGATTTTTTTGTTGTGGTTTAAAAGTGCACTAAAAATGAATGAAGATGCTGAATGATATCTGGTTTGGATTAAGTGATGGGGTATTTCTTGAGACTTACTGGTGGAGCTATGGGGTGCCTTAAACTAATACAGTTAGGAAACACTGATCTAGAAAATTTGTTTTACTAACTTAAAAAAATTCAGAATTTTCTTGGAAGACACATTATTTATTCAAGGCCCCATATCCTCAACCAAAAGAACTACTAATACAGCAGAATGATGTTGTACTATGAGGAAAGTCAGGCAAATCATTCTCATACTCATAGCTTTTGGTGTCTGGCCCTTAAAGGTGGGGTAAGCAATATTTGAAAACCGCTGTTTAGAAGTTAGTCGGACCGACACACGAACAAACAACAACAAACGTGTGTAGCCTATCAGCATTAGGGGGCGTATGACGGTGGAGGAGAGAGAACGAGCAAGAGGGAGATTTGAAGAAAGACTGTAGAAAGAGAGATGATACAATACAAAAGAGAAAAGCTCAGAAGAAATCACTGGAAAATGAAGGGTTATGACTGGGCAAGAGCTTTAGGACCCGCATTAATATTAGAAAAGCTTTACAGCGCTGGAGAGACCCAAGCGGGAAGGCCTGAAAACAGACGCGGAGGTTGCTTTGATTCCGCTCCACACGTGAGTAACACCGGGTTTGAGTGTCATTGTTTGTCTGAAGCTGCTGTGCTGTTGGCAACTAACAACAAACTTTTTCGTGAAGCATTATTTTGTTGCGCTTCTGCTATGATAAACAGACATCCACTCTTGGATCGCGTGCGTAACGGAGGCCAGCTACTGAGAGTCACGATGACGACTGCTAGAGAATGTGGTGTTTAGCGTCATTGTTAGTACACTTGCCTCGCATGCTAGCGATCAGGGTTCGATACCGACCCGGAGCAGGGCAGTTAGGATTGGTCGGTGAGCTATGGAGGCGGAGCAATGAAGAGAGGGGTGTGTTTGTTTGGGTTGATTTCAAATATCAACAATATCCAACAGCGTTTTTGAAATATCGCTTACCTCACCTTTAAACAGTACAACACTACAATAAATAGAACAACTGAAAGTTTTGTATTATAAGAAAACAGTTAGGGGTAAAATACAAAAAGAAAAATACACTACCGGTCAAAAGTCTGGGGTCTCATCAAGGCGGGAAAATATCAATACAATTTCATAAACCGTTTTTAATTTACCGTCATTTATTCCTGTAATGGCAAAGCTGAATTTTCAGCAGCCATTTCTCCAGTCTTCAGCGTCACATGATCCTTCAGAAATCATTTAGTAATATACAACCATTGTGCAACTTATGTGATGTCAGCCAAATGGGAAAGTTGCTTCATGCTGATTTAGTTTATAATTAAGTTGGCTTGAGAAAGCCAACTTACTGATATTGTACTTAAACTTATTATTCTTCTGAGACTAAAAATTTCTATATGTAACTCCTCCTAGAGCTTTAACTCTACATACTCCAAACTCGGCTCAGACACTCAAACTTTTCTGACTAAGTGTGCTATCTATTTTCAGACTGATCGGACTTACGGTTTTCCTAAAAATGACGATCAAAACTCAAAAAAACTCATTCAAAAACTCCCATTGACTTACATTGGGGAGTTCTAAAAAATTCAAACCGACAAAAATTTAAATCTAAACACCTTGAAGACTAAACCAAACTGCCGTTCTATATACTATATGAGCCATTGAGACTCATTTAAACAAATAAACTCATCCATCTATCTACTTCAAACTACTTTAAACTATCTATCTATCTCTTTTTAACTAATCCATCTTTCTTTCTAACTTATCCATCTTTCTTTCTAATTAATCTATCTTTCTTTCTAACTAATCCATCTTTCTTTCTTTCTTTCTTTCTTTCTTTCTAATCTATCTATCTTTCTTTCTAACTTATTCATCTTTCTTTCTCTCTAATTAATCTATCTTTCTCTCTAACTAATCCATCTTTCTTTCTTTCTTTCTTTCTTTCTTTCTTTCTTTCTAACTAACTAACTAATATTTCCTTCATTCTTTCTTTTTTTTTTTTTCAATTATCTTTTTATTGATTTTTAACATTTTATTAACATAACAGACAAAAAAAAAAAAAAAAAAAAAAAAAAAAAAAAAAGAATAATAAAATAATCATAATAAAAATAAAATACAGCAAATTAAATCAACCCAGTCCATGGTCACAGATCACAGTTCATCTTTTGTGAATGATATGTAAACATGCCAAACCCCGTTATGACATGATAGCGTCAGAGGTCCATAAGCGGTTCCCATATCTTTCGGAAGGCATCTCCCTTGTTTTTTAGGGCGTATGTGCGTTGTTCCAGTCTTAAAGTTTCATTTAGGATTTGTTTAAACAGATTAAATGATGGAGGTCTTTGTTGATTCCAATTGAGCAAGATGCATTTCTTTGCTATATAGGACATTATGATAATCCTTTTCCTGCATGTGGTGTCCAGCGTCTTGTCCAATTCCGTACCAAAGAGGTACCGTGTTGGTGTAATGTCCAGCGGGGTTTTCACAATCTTAACAGTTAGATCATGTACCGCCTTCCAGAAATGTTTTAATTTCCTGCATTCCCAAAAAACATGCATAATTGACCCTTTACATGTTTTACAACGATGACATCTGGGGGATGAGTTAGGGAACATTTTACTTAAGCGGAGCGGAGTAAGGTACGTCCTGTGCATGAATTTATAATTTTGTTCGATTATTTTATTACAGGACAGTGAGGAAAAAACATTCTGACATATCGTGTCCCACTGATCTTCATCAAAAGCACGCCCCATATCCTTCTGCCATATATTCCTAAGTGAGGTTAAGGAAGAGCTGTAATGCTCCAACAAAACACTATAAATTTCAGAGATTTTCCCTTTTAATGATGTTGATTTTACCAAAATCTCCTCAAGATTTGTTAGCCCCAAAGACAGGCGTTTTTCTCCTTTTAGAGTGTTTATTAGATGGCGAATTTGTAAGTATTTATAGAAGTCCTGCTGCGGAATTGCATATTCTGACCTTAAAACAGCAAAGGACTTGAGTATATCCCCGTCAAACAATTGTTGGAATTGATGTACACCATTACCTCTCCACTTTGCAAACAGGGAACCACCAATAGACGGTGGCAGATCTGGGTTTAAGGATAAGGGGGAAAGCCTGGAGATTTTGCCAAAATTCCCGCAGAACTTATTTATGTCTTGCCAAGCCCGAAGAGTGTTGTAAACTACATATGTTTTTGTTATTTGATGTATTGCATTTATGTTGTTAATGAATGGTAGCAAGGTTATAGAAATAGGAGTACAAAGTTCTTCTTCTATGTCTACCCAATGTGCATTATTACGTCTTTGCACCCAGCTAATCAGGCCCTTTGTCTGGGCGGCCCAGTAGTACATCTGCAAGTCTGGTAATGCCAGTCCCCCTTTCTCTCTAGATTTTGTTAAAGTTTTAAAAGCTATTCTTGGTAAGGAATTTTTCCAGATGAAAGAGGTAAGTATTTTGTTTATGGATTTAAAGAACGTTTTATCCAAGTAACAGGGCAGTGACTGAAATAAGTAGCTAAAACGGGGCAAAACATTCATTTTAATTACATTAATTCGTCCGAGAAATGAGATGGGGAGCATTTTCCAATGTTCTAATTCCTCCTTAATCTTTTTAAGCAACGGAATGTAGTTTATGAGGTAAAGATCCTTGAGTTTTAGAGCCACATTCACCCCAAGATATTTAAAGCTGCTTTGGGCCCAGGTGAAAGGTGAGATTGCTCTGAGTCTATTAGAAACTGACGAGTTAATTAATAATGCATTGGATTTTGTCAAATTGATTTTGTAGCCTGATATTGTTCCAAATTTAGTGATAAGGTCTAATACTGCTGGAATTGATTGCTCGGGGCTGGTTAAGTATAGGATTATGTCATCCGCATATAGCGAAATTTTGTTCTGTGTTTTCCCGATATTAATACCTGCAATCTCTTCATTAGCCCGTATGGCTTCTGCGAGTGGCTCAATTGCCAAGTTAAATAAATATGGAGATAGAGGGCACCCCTGCCGGCAGCCTCTAAACAAATTGAATTTTTCAGTGAGGGTACCATTTATACATATTTGGGCTTGTGGGTTGCCATACATAGTTCTGATCCACCCAATAAATTTTTCACCCAGATTAAATTTCTTCAGAACTGCAAACAAATATGACCACTCGACCCTATCAAACGCTTTTTCTGCATCAAGCGAAAGTAGTAAGGCTGTTCTGTTATGTAGGGCCGAGTGGTCAATTATATTTAATAGCCTCCGGATATTGTCAGATGCATAGCGTGCCTTCACAAAACCGGACTGATCAGGATTAATAATCTGGGGCAACAGGTCTTCCAGCCTGCGTGCAATTAATTTTGATAATATCTTAAAGTCAACCGGAAGTAATGAAATTGGGCGAAATGATGCGCAGTCAGCAGCATCCTTGTCCTTCTTGTGTATTAAAGATATTATTGCTGTCTTCATAGTGTCGGGAAGAACGCCATTTTCAAAAAAATCAGTAACCATGGGCATGAAAAGTGGCTCGATTTGCACCCAGAAAGTCTTATAGAATTCTACCGAATATCCGTCCAAACCTGGAGTTTTTCCGGAGGGCATTGACTTGATTGCTTGTAGCACCTCCTCTGGGGTGAATGGAGCACTCAACTGCTCCTTCTTATCCTCTGAGATAGAGGGTAGGGATACTTTTTCCAAAAATCTGTGGATATCTGTTGCGGAGGGATTTTCTGACGCGTAAAGCTGTGTATAAAAATCAAGAAATGAGGACTTAATTGATTGTGTATCATATTTCAACTGGCCTGCCGCATTACGTGTACACTTTATTATACTTTCTGCACGTTCTTTTTTGAGTTGATAGGCTAAAAGTCTACTTGGCTTGTTACCATATTCATGATATTGCTGTTTGGTAAAGAATAGAAGTTTTTTGATATGTTCTGTTTGAATGAGATTAAGATTAGTTCTTGTTGCATTTAATTTTCTCAAGTTTTCCTCTGTAGGAGAGCGTTTATGGCATTGTTCCAAATTAATTAACTCTTTCTTAAGTTGTTCTATTTGTTTAATAATAGATTTTTTTTTTGCAGATGCGTAAGAGATCAATTGGCCCCTAATTACAGCTTTAGCTGCATCCCACATCACTGCCGGAGTAACGGGGGAGAACGCATTATCCTGTCTGTACTGCTCTAACCATTTTCTAATATTATTACAAGCCTGAAAGTCTGTGAGGAGGGAGGTATTAAATCTCCATTGTTTGGTTTGATTTGTCTGCTGGGGGAGGGATAACCGCAGGTAGACTGGTGAGTGGTCTGATATAAGAATGGGCCCTATATCGCATGAAACTATGGATGAGAGATGATCCTGTGGTAAAAAAAATAAATCTAGTCGGGAGTATGATTTGTGTCTAGCCGAATAGAAAGTGTAATCTTTCCTTGTAGGATTAAGTTCTCTCCAAACATCGACCAGGCCTACATCAGCCGAGGCTAACCTCAGAGTCTTAGAAGCGTTGGGGTTAGACAGTGTGGTTGAGGATTTGTCTAAGCTACTATCCATATGACAATTAAAATCTCCGGCAACTATTCCAAAGTCTGTATTATATTGATTAAATAGGGTGATCGTATCCATCATGAATTTAGGGTTATCTTCGTTCGGTGCATATACGTTTAGTAATGTCAGCTCTTGTCCATATAGCATCCCCCTAATTAATATTTGTCTGCCATCATAGTCGCTATATTGCTCTTTAAATATGAAAGGTAGTTTTTTATGAATAAGTATTGCTGTTCCCCTTTTATTGCTAGTAAAGCTAGAGAAATAAGCTTGCCCGACCCAATCTCTCTTGAGTTTTTTATGCTCTTCATTGGACAAATGGGTTTCCTGAAGGAAAGCTATGTCTACTTTTTCTTTTTTTAAGAATGTAAGGACTCTCTTCCGCTTAATTGGGTGGCCAAGGCCTCTGACATTAAACGTTATTACATTAAGTGTACTAGACATACAGAGATTTGCCTGCTACATTGGTTTCGTGTGACCATGATAGAGTAAAAGTAAAAGTAAAAGTAAAAACAAAATAAGACTAACAAGCTATTAAGACAAAAAAACAAAACATTGGTAGAGCATGAGGGGCCCCCTCTACCCACCCCCTCCCCGCCTCCCCAAAACCCCAGCCTAGTCCCCAAACGACAAGGCAACCCCACTGGAACAATTAACACCCTCAAGTTGACCGGCAAGTAACAGCTATCCGTCAACGACGCACATCTTAGAAAAAGGCGGTATCTCTGTGCAGGAGAACAGGCAAGAAAAGAGTTCAAGCTTAACTTTCTTGAGTGGTAATCCACTCTACTTAACAGCAAGCATGTAGGTTAAAAAAAAAAAAAAAAAAAAAAAAAAAAAACAACAAAAAAAAAAAAAAAAAAAAAAAATCATTTTTTATATATATTATATGTATATTATTTTCAAGTATATAGAAAAATCAAAATGTCCTGCCATTAGTATTATTTAAAACACAACTTAGAACAGATTTGAATTAGTATTCATAAAACCTACACACCTGCTGCTCCCATCCCATCTTAATACCATTGCTCTCTTCTATTTACCATGCTAGAAAAATATTACATATATCCAAAATAAAGTGACAGTCATATACAGAGACTGCAAGTGTTCACGGAAAATAAATAAATAAAATAGAATAAAATAAAGATAAAGCAGAAGTTTTGCACTGTCTGTTTGATAGAAACCAGTGTGTGCCTTCTGTGAATTGTTCATATTTCCTACTGTTGTAGAGTCACCTGGCTTAAGTGGTCACCATCAGGCCCGATGGCGAGCCTGTCTCCTGCACATAAGTTAATGCACTCACCCCTCTCCATGTATGGAAAACGATTCAATTCAATTCAAACCTGGTCCTGTGTGGGCTATTTAGCAGAGATTTTGCGATGGAATTCTTCAGCCTCTTGTGGTGAGGAAAACAACTGTATTTTCCCGTTGTGTAGCACTCTTAGCCTGCACGGTTGGAGGTGAAATCCTCGGAAGGTCCCCATGTCAACAAACAGCTTTTTTACAGCGTTGAACTCCCGTCTTCGTCGGATCGTCTCCGCTGAAAAATCCTGGACGAATGCGAGTTTGGATCCGTCGTGTGTAATGTCCCGTTGTCTTGTAGAGCGTAGGACGTATTCTTTATCCTGATAGTTGAGAAAGCGAAGGAGGACGGCTCGGTTCTGATTGGGAACTGGTGAGGCCAGGGTACGATGGGCTCTTTCCAATATGAATACTCTGTCGGGTTCGTTGCCCAGCCACTGGGGTAGCATATCGGTAATAAAGTCTAAAAGAGGACGCTTACCCTCAGCTCCCTCCTTAAGACCAAACAGCCGGATATTTTTCCTCCTCCCGCGGTTTTCCAGGTCCTCTGTCTTTTCCTCCAGGTATGTGAGCCGCTTTGTTGCTTTAGCCAAAGCCCTCTCGGCCTTGTCCAACGCGTCCTCTGTAGCGGCTATGCGAGTTTCAGCCTCCTCGATTCGCTGTTCATTCGCTGTTACATCTCGTTTGATTTCACCTAAATTGCTCTCCATCACCGAGACAGAGTTCGTCAGCTCCCCCAGTTGGATGTTTATTCCGTCCAGCTTCGAGCTGAACTCGGAGCGGAGTGATTTAAGCTCAGTTAGTACGTCGGCTACACTAGCCATGCTATTAGCTTCGACACTCTCGACCGGAGATGCTGTCTTCGCACTTCGTGAGCTTGTTTTTCGGGCGTTCGAGAAGATATCACACTCCTTTGCTACTGGGGGTTTAGGCATTATTTATATTATGTAGTTGACCAGGTTTGTAAAGATCTGGGGCTGTTTTATGTGCGAGGTTATAGGGAGCCGTCACGCTATGCTGCCATCTTGTTCGGGCTCTCTAGCGCCCCCCCTCCTTCATTCTTTCTAACTAATCTTTCTTTCTTTCTTTCTTTCTTTCTTTCTTTCTTTCTTTCTTTCTTTCTTTCTTTCTTTCTAACTAATCTTTCTTTCTAACCTTTTTATCTTTCTAACCTTTCTTTCTTTCTTTCTAACTAATCTTTCCTTCATTCTTTTCTAACTGATCTTTCTTTCTTTCTTACTACTCTTTTTCTTTCTCTTTCTTTCTTTCTTTCTTTCTTTCTTTCTTTCTTTCTTTCTTTCTTTCTTTCTAACTTATCCATCTTTCTTTCTTTCTAATTAATCTATCTTTCTTTCTAACTAATCCATCTTTCTTTCTTTTGTTCTTTCTTTCTTTCTTTCTTTCTTTCTTTCTTTCTTTCTTTCTTTCTTTCTTTCTTTCTTTCTAACCTTTTTATCTTTCTAACCTATCTTTCTTTCTTTCTTACTAATCTTTCCTTCATTCTTTCTAACTAATCTTTCTCTTTCTTTCTTTCTTTCTTTCTTTCTTTCTTTCTTTCTTTCTTTCTTTCTTTCTTTCTAACTACTCTTTTTCTTTCTTTCTTTCTCTTTCTTTCTTTCTTTCTAACTAACTAATCTTTCCTTCATTCTTTCTAACTAATCTTTCTTTCTTTCTAACTACTCTTTTTCTTTCTTTCTTTCTTTCTTTCTTTCTTTCTTTCTTTCTTTCTTTCTTTCTAACTAATCTTTCTTTCTAACCTTTTTATCTTTCTAACCTATCTTTCTTTCTTTCTAACTAACTAATCTTTCCTTCATTCTTTCTAACTAATCTTTTTCTTTCTTTCTTTCTTTCTTTCTTTCTAACTACTCTTTTTCTTTCTTTCTTTCTTTCTTTCTTTCTTTCTTTCTTTCTTTCTTTCGAACTAATCTTTCTTTCTAACCTTTTTATCTTTCTAACCTATCTTTCTTTCTTTCTTTGTGTTAAATAATGCCAAGATCATGCTAAGAACTCTATAAAAACTCCATAGTAACCATCTGTGACAACTAACCAACCACTCAAAATACTTTAAACTACTTTTAAATACTTTAAACTTCAAACTACTTTAAACTTCAAACTACTTTAAACTTCAAACTACTTCAAACTAATTTAAACTTCAAACTAATTTAAACTTCAAACTTCTTCAAACTTTCTGGTCCGACTTTATCAAGCCAACTTAAAGTTTGTCTCGACGAACTTTCGCATCTAGTTGTTATTGATGTTGAAACCAGTTGTGCTAATTCATATTTTTGTGGAAACCTTGATGCATTTTTTCAGCATTTCTTTGATGAGCAGAAAGTTGATTAAAAGGTGCATTTGCACAATATGGTATTGTTATTTTTTAATATATATACACACATGAGAAAAAAACCCCATCTCAATAATAAGAACAGAATGCTGTTATTTTTAGTGATAAATAAAATGGCGCTCTCAGTTCTTGCTGTAATCTTAAAACAGCCTTGCTGAGTGCATGAGAGCGGATGAAGGCAACACACAACAAGGGAGCAAAGGCCTTTTATCCACAGCCATGTTTTCTAACCATAAATCAAGCCTGGACTTGATGTTACAGTCCATGGACACCTCTTTGAAATGTTATTGTAAATAAGCACAAAGGTTTGCATTTGGAAATGCATTTAACTGCATTCAACTGTATATGCATTAAACATCTGAATAACCAGAAATACAACAAAGATGAAGCAAACAGATGGTCCTTTCTCACTCAAAGACATTATTCAGACGTAAAGCTGTGTATCACTTTCAGCCCATCGTTGCTCACATCTTCACCCTTTCTTTTTAAGCACTGACAGGATACAGTTTGCATGTTTGTGGGGCTTTTGTAGCCTGATAAAAAGAGCCAGAAGACGTTAACAAGCATCTCTGACCGAATCCTGCATTACGAGCAGAGGTCCGACGCCCATCTCTGCTCTGCTCATATAGAGGGGATGTACTGACAGGAACAGAGGCTACATTGTGGGCACAGATCAGTAAGCAGCTTAGCAGTGTTCACAGAGGAGGGAGGAACATACTCTTGCCAACAAAGATGGCACAGAGGAGCCGCCACATCAAAAAGAGGACAAAAGAAAAATCCCTCAATGTATCAGAGGAAAATAAGAGGCTCTTTCAAAACGCCCCTCCATCTGCACTGATAATTTACCTACATGTGAAATACGCTGTGCACACAACTTTCTCTTTCCAGCCTTCCTGCGCCGATTGTTGTGGTATCACTCTCCAGAGATTTAAGAACCTTCCTTTGGTCGGCTTTTAAAGTCTCAGCCGCTCGCAGTTCACGCATGAACTAAGGTTCTCTCTCAATGCCCATTAAACGGAGACCTAGCATAAAGAAACAGGTGCAGCTTGACTCCATACAGCCACAACAAATCACGCAGACAAGGACTTAGACCACACAGGAGGGAGGGGAGGCCATTGGCCGAGAGGGGAAAAAGTGCCGCTAACTAGATCCATTAAATGAATTCCTTTCAAAAGCTTTCTTGCCCACGTTAAAGCGCAAAAAACGCCATTGAATCGACGGTTTCCTGCTTTGGCCCGCATCAGGTGCCGGGAAAGCTCCAAACCTGGAGCAATATGAAAGAGAAGTAATCCAGATTTGTCCTCAAAGCAGATCAGCAGCTAAATTATGTCACCAAAGGAAGTTGGTAACAAACAAAAACTGACATTGAAACCAAACAAGTTTACACCCCAATGCTCATATGCAATATTTGTTTCTGGGTGACAGAGCCAATTCGTTTCAGCAATTTGGGAATGAATGAAAGTGTTTTCTCTGATGGACTCTACCGGTAGTCACCAAACACCTGCTCCTGATTTGCCATGGCTGAAAAGAGAGCTTTTTGTCTACTAAGAGAGAAGGGTTATAAGGAATATAAATAGGTGAAAAATGGATCTACAGGCTCAGCAAAGAATCATGTAAATAGTTAACCAACGAAATCGACGGATTTTAATGAATTGAAATTTTATTGTTGAAAAAGTACATTAAAAACCTTTCAAAAGAAGACCTTGTAAAGACATTCTTTCCACCGTTTAGCTGGTTGCTGAGAGAAAATCGCCCCTCCTGCCTGACTGGTACCTGTAAATATCTTCTTCCCCGGTGCATTGTTCTATTAGGCAAGGAGCCACAAAAAGTAACAAAGAACCCTAAGAAAGAAAAGCCACTAGGCAACAAATTGAAATGTAATCATAAATAGCTACACATTTAAAAGCAAACAGAACATGAACTGTCAAACAAACCAGACATAGACATACTGATGACGTAACTGATTCACTTCATTTAAAGCAGTTCTTTTGTGATGTGCTCCTATGGCTGCTTCAAGCTTTAAAAGTCAATGATTTATCAGCAAGCATTTCTTTTAAAGCAATGCTGCTTTACAAAAGCAAATCCCTGACCTATGAACTCACTCCCATTCAGTTGAAAAGAATACTTCGGGTCTCCATTAAGGTCAGAACATTCATTCGTCAAGTCAGGGAAAGCAATTACAACACGACACCCGCAGATGAGACTTGACAGTGAGTTCTAGATCTTCAGATGAAACATTTCAGTTGGAATCTATTGAAAATGTTCATTTTAGAGTTAATATAAGTAATATAGTTCATCAAACCATGACTGTATTGCAAGGATGCACTATATTTTGGTACAATATCGTTTTTTGACAGATTTAAATATTTTTAATTTATTGGTATCAGTCGATATTACATATTTAATTGTGTATGCTCATTTCTGTCATTTTTATTTAGATTCCCTTTGCCGTCATCTAACAAGCTCACTTAAGATTAAGCTTTAAAAACACTAATTACTGAATAACACAATTAAATGTGATCTTTAACAAATCACCCTGTTGTACATTGTAACATTGTGATGCTGGAATTTACTTGTCACATTTAAAATGATTTATTGAATAGCATAGAATTGTAATGTCAGTGTATCTGTATCAGCCAGAATTTGAACCAAAATTTATGGCTCATGTCTAGTGAGTGGGTTTTAATAAAGTTTATGACTATCAGCAAGACATTAAAAGAGGTTAAAAGTCTTTCAGAGCTGATAGTTCATGTTAATTTTTGTTAGCTTCGGTATAATGTTTGAGGCTTGATGTCTGTTGTGTAACAGTCGAGGATCCATGTTGCATAGCAGTAATATTACAACCATGTATCTTCCTCACCTGCCCTGACTGGCTGCTTTTTCCCTCAGTGAGAGCAGCAACAATTGAATCTCTGCTTTTAGCAACTCTTTAACAGCCGGGGGGTCAGCCAGAGGGAACACAGGGGCTTCTGGCCTGCTGCCCTGCTCTGAGTAATGGAGCTCCTGCCAAATCTTCTCCCACATCTCCACCTAAAACAGGTCAACAGAGGAAAGCGTTAACAGGAGAGTGCTATTTGGCTCAGCTTTGTATGAAATGCACTTTCCAAATCCACGTTACAAGCTGCTCTACAACTAGAGAAATGCAGCCAGTTGGTTAACATACCATCACAAGTGTCTCTAATCTCTGAAATGGGTATAAAATACTGAAAATTTCAGAGAATATAAAAAAAAAATCCATGTGTTATTCTCACAAACGCTCCACCACATGAGGTGAAAAGCCAGAGAGGGAAATGAAAGCCTGTCATGGCACTGGCAAACAATGTCTGCACTCTATTACCAATCTCCACACCTGTCTTGGGACGTTCAAGTTTCCCTCGGACTCTGAAAATACACTTCAAAGCTTGTCGAAGGCAATGCAAGACGGAGCAAAACCAGCTCCCTGAGAATTCTGATCCTGCTGTGCTGCACGAAACAAACTTCAAGCCTAAATAACTTCAGCTCCTTCTTATTTCATACTGCAGAACCTGGGGTTTAGGCACCAGAGAGACATTTCTGTGAGGATGCAGGCTTAAAAATTACCTCAACGCAAACTTTGATACAAAAGAGCATGTTTCTTTTCTTGTTTATTGACTTTCATCTTTGTACTGACAAATGTTCTCATGGACAAGCTCAAAGGCAAAGTGAGAGAGGAAAATTGACAGAAAAACTAGAGTCTTAGCAGAGCAAAGTTCCTTGCATTTTTGTTTTGCAGCACAGTAGTTATAAACTTTACTGGTGTTCAAAATAGGTCTTACTGACAAGGTAAGAAGTCCTTGGTTGCTAAGACAATGCATTATCATAATCATTATTTGCAGTGAAAATGTATAAAATTCCCTTGAACACATTCGAGGCATTAGTATGCCTTACTATGTTAAAAAAAAATGATCTCAGAAGTCCTTATGAACAGCAGAGGGGGTTTTAAACAGAAGGTCATAAATCCTATTTAGTGTTCAGAGGAAGGAGGAATCAAATAAGTCTTCCATAGACAAGTTTCCACCCACTATTTCCATATGCACATGGCTGTGTGAGTATACTGCGTATGCAGTTTGTGAAAGACTATTTATCTTTGAAAGAGTCAGCTCTGAAACAGTCCCTGTATCTGTTCAAATAAGGTTTGCATTCCATGCACTGAGATAATTCACTCTTGGGAGTTGTAATTCAAAACTGGTTTAAAGTTACACGTCAGGGGTAGGCTATACTGGCTATAGGCTATCTTGTATATATATACAGTAAAGTTTGGAAACATTACGATTTTTTTATATTTTTGAAAGAAGTCTCTAATGCTTATCAAGGCTGCGTTTATTTGATCAAAAATACTTTTTTTTTAAATAATAAATAAAAAGTAAATATTATTACAACTTAAAATAATAGTTTTCTATTTGAATATACTTAAAAAAATAATTTATTCCTGTGATGCAAAGCTGAATTCAGTGTCACATGTGACATCCAGTCTATCACATGATCCTTTAGAAATCTTTCTAATATTCTGATTTATTATGAGTGTTGGAAACAGTTCTGCTGCCTAATATATTTGATGAATAAAAGGTTAAAAAGAACTGCATTTATTCAAAATAAAAAAATATTTTCTAATAATATCAATCTTCTTTACTATCAATTTTTATCAATTTAACACATCCTTGCTGAATAAAAGTATTGATTTATTAAAAAAAAAAAAAAAAAAAAAAATTACTGACCCCAAATTACTGACCAGTAGTGTATATTGTTGTTACAAAAGATTTATATTTTTAAAACATTTGCTTCTTTTTTCTTTTTTTTTTATTCATCAAAGTATCCTAAAAAAGTATCACAGGTTATGAAAACAAATTAAGCAGCAGAACTGTTTCCAACTTTGATAATGAATCATCATATTAGAATGATTTCTAAAGGATCATGTGATAGACTTGAGTAATGATCCTGAAAATTCAGCTTTGCATCACAGAAATAAATGATAATTTAAAGTATAATAAATTGAAAACCAATTACTTTAAATTGTAATAATATATCACAATATTACTTTTTTTTTTTATCAAATAAATGCAGGCTTGATGAGCAGAATAAACTTCTTTCAAAAACATTAAAAATAGTAATGTTTCCAAACTTTTGACCTGTACTGTATATATACACACACAAGATTAATAAAATATTAAACATTAAATGTAAATATTAAATCCAGAGCCGGACAGTAAGGGAGTACATTTACTTGAGTACAGTACTTAAGAACAATTTTGAGGGATCTGTACTTTACTCGAGTATCATTTTTGGGGAGTACTCATGACTTTACTCAAGTACATTTGAGAGGCAAATATTGTACTCTTTACTCCACTACATTTCTTTCCATAACCGTGAGTAGCCGTTACTTCTAATAAAAAAAAAATTTTAAAAAAGGAAAAAAGAAAAATCTCGGAAACCCTCAATTTGTTGTTTCCCTCTCAAACGTGATTGGATTGTGCAGGCGCCACTGATTGGGACAGCCTATCAGCAATCACCTTCAGCTTTCCGCCAAAGTCAACTCCACGGTCAGATTTAGATAAGAGACGAAACAATGGATGAAGACGCAGCAGGTCCATCCCGGGAATGTGCCAACCCGTGGCCCCACCTCGCCAGACTATTTCAATTTTCTGAACAAGTTAATGATAGTTTTCGCTTCAAGTGTTTGCTGTGTTTACCAATGTAAGCACTGTGGCAGTAGTAATGCAATATTTAGATAATGTACTCTTGTACTCTTGATACTCAAGTACTTTTAAAAACAAGTACTTCAGTACTTTTACTTAAGTAGACATCTGACTGTAGTACTTTTACTTGTACTTGAGTAAAATTTAGCAAGGGGTATCTGTACTTTTACTCAAGTAATGAAGCTGTGTACTCTGTCCGCCTCTGATTAAATCTAAATAAATAAAAATATGTAGCCATCGCCTGAAGGGATGTTTCCATTGGCCTTTCAAAAGAAAAAAAAAAGTTATTTTTTCAGTTATTTTATAAAAGTTTACAAAATTACTTTCAGCGATCACATTCTGTTCTCTTACTAGACAGTCTGATGCATAAATATGCCTCATACCTCTGAATACAACTCAGCGTACGTATCAATCAATGCATCTCCAAGTACTGCTCGGATCTCAGGAAGCTCAGAGCAGGGAACATTTTCCTGCACTAAATTCCACACAGATTGTTGGCGTTGGAAATTGTCCATGGGGCCGATATTTCCAGAGCCGAGCACAAAAAGCTCACCACTGGAGTGCATTCGGTGTGTCGTCCATACTGGAGACAAAATAGCTGTAAATAAATACATAGAAAATCTCATTTCAAAATCTCATACAGCATTCAACGGCAGTGATGCACTGTACAAAGGGAAAGAGCATGATAAACAAACATATTGCGGCGTAAATAATTATGACCTTATTAACTTTGGCAATAACACGTTAACCTAGTATTTGGTGACTTTAAACGTTTACGATAATGCAACAAGTATGATTGGAGAAAGATTTAAGCTGGCATACATTTGTGCAAGCATAAACATTAGTTTTAGAACAAGCACATTCCCCACTGGCGGATACTCACCAAAACAATTGTAGCTTCCTGTATCAGTCACAGTGTAAACATGCCTGTTCCTATGGAGACAAACTTGCGCAGTCAAATGATTGGCTGAGGACTATAAGGAGGATAGTGATCTTTATTAACCCGTTCGGACATTAATGTACATTACAAAACTGACCTCATCTTTTTTTTCTGTTCAGTGATTTAATCATATTAATATTTGTTAAGAGTTGTATGCCTGAATGTACGATTTTGCATTAACTTTTTCATAGTAAAAAGTTATATTTTATACAATGTATGGTGTGTGTGTGTGTTTTCTTTAAATTTCGAACAAATTATTATACAGCAATTGATATTGTTCAGAACACGTCCACAGACCTTATTCAGAGCAGAACCGGTATGAAAGCGAGGCTGTAAGGGACATGTACAGGCGTGTTTTCAATGGTATCCGCTGTAAAAAGTTGTATAGCTCCCTGATTACTTATAATTTTCCATAACTCGTGCTTACTGGAGTTTTTAGTCTAGTACTGAAACTTCTTGGAAATATATTTTTGCAGTGTTTCGTCAGCAAAACAATCCAATACACAAATAACAGCACAACCCACCGAAGATATCTATCCCTCACAGCCTCGTTTTCATTCATGTTAAAAATCAAAGATGGCGCTGATGTGAATAAGGTCTATTGTCATGGACATAATTATTTAAAAAAATTATAACCTTTCATCTTTATTCATTAGCATGTAGAACTTAATTTAGAGTAGAAACAAAGCATTTTGTGGTGTCGCTGCTACATGGTTCCTTCTAAAAGTTATTATTCTCTGTAATAGCAAAAAGATTGGACAATGCAGTGTTAACTGCATAAAACGAGCTGAGGAAAAGCAAATATAACCAGTTTAAACTCTCAATAGACACAAAAAGCTGCAATAAAAGCGAATGACTACTACAGCCTATCAATATTCTGGTATTCGGCTGTCACGTGTAAATTGAAACATAACCCAGGAGGAGTAAAACCTTCCCTGTACGCAACTGCATCCAAAGCGCGCACAGCTCATTCTGACCATGAAACGTATTTTAAACTTTATCTAGATTAGTTAAAAAGACGTGTGCAATAGCAAGTTATTGAAAATAGCATAGCTATATGATATCCATTTATTTGCTAGTCTTGTTTTGGGACTGAGAAGTTTTCGGTGATGGGCATGGCTGTACTCTGGGGTTCCCCGGGGAGTTTTCTTCATGTCTTGCTTACCCTGTTGATCTGCGGCCAGTGTGCTGTGGCTTTCTCGGGCGCTGGACAACAAGAGACGACCTGTGAGGCGAACGGCAGTGTTTACTATGTTGGCGAATGGTACTTTTTAGACTCAGATCATTGTACCCAATGCGAATGTACAACAGACGGGTCTGCCTGCGCGCGGACTGAGTGCGCATCCCTGCCTGCCGCCTGCATCCATGTCAGCCATTACCCGAAAGACTGCTGCCCGATATGCGAGAAGATCGGCTGCGAGTACGGGGGAGAAGTCTACGAGCTGGGGCAACACTTTCAGGTGAACTTCAATGTGTCTGTAAGACTCTGCATACAAGGGTCACACATATAGAAAAAAAATATAATATTTTTACACTGTTAAGTTGATGGATTTAGGTATGAATGCTTTCTATTTTTCGTTGTAATTGCTCTTTTTCGAGTCCTTAACATAGTGACCAAATAAAAGTTTAATAATACTCAGTAAATTCCATTTCCATCGCCAATAATTGCTTTAAGATGAGTGAACAGGCCCCTAAGCTTTTCAATGTTTGTTTAAAAATTCCAGAGGCCACCTAACGTTTCAGCTACAATTCCCCCCCCCCCCCCCCCCCCCCCCCCCCTAGGTGATGATAACTGTTTCAAAGGTTTGATATGGTCCCAAAAGGAAAATTCAGAATATGTAGCGCCATCACGTGGCTAATGATAAAGTTAAATGAACAGTTCACCCAAAAAATAAAATATTTGTCATCATTTACTTATCCTCATATTGTTCCGAAACTGAGTTTCTTTCTTTTGTTGAACACAAAAGAAGATATTTTGAAGAATGTTGGTAACCAGACAGTTCACGGCAACAATTGACTTCCATAGTATTTCTTTATCCTACTATGGAAGTCAATGGCTACCGTCAACTGTGGTTACCGACATTATTCAAAATATCTTATTTTGTGTTCAACAGAAGAAACAAACTCATACAGGTTTGGAACAATTTGAGGGTGAGTAAGTATTAAAAACTATCCCTTTAACATCTCCCTATTGGGTGAACTATCCCTTTAACATTGTCTCCATTAGTGGTGGAGATTTTAATGAATCTCAGGGACTCTTTTGGCAGGTTACGTCTGTGCGCCAGTAGGTGGCAAAGGGTGAGTATTTAATGATGTTATTAAATCGTTCACTGAACCGATTCGATAAAACACTGAATTGACCGAAACAGGTCTTATTATCCTTTATTTAAATGACTTTGTTAACAAGGATCTGCAGTGCTGAGAAATCTGTAGGTACGCAAATTTGGAGTCAGTCAACTCTTCGTATTCAAATCAGCACGTTCAGTGAAAGGGGATGTTTGTGCAACATGTTCAGCTTCTGAGGTCAATCTAATGAAATGCCCCTTAAAGGAACACACCGACTTTTTGGGACTTTAGCTTATTCACTGTATCCCCCAGAGTTAGATAAGTCCATACATACCCTTTTCATCTCTGTGCATGCTGTAACTCTGTCTGACGCACCCACCGCTAGCCTAGCTTAGCACAAAGACTGGAGGTAAACAGCTCCAGCTAGCATACTGCTCCCAATAAGTTACAAAATAATGCCAACATTTTCCTATTTACATGTTGTGATTTGTATAGTCACAGCGTGTACAAATAACAAGGTCACATGAGACACAGCCATCTTCTAACCGTATACACACTGGGAACTATATTCTCAGAAGGCGAAGCACTGCTACTTCTGCGGAGTGATTTACTCCAACTCTGAGCGAACTCTCTGCTCCTTACCACGGAGCTTCTCAGGTGCTGCGAGCAAATTACTCCGCCCAAGTAGCAGTGCTTCGCCTTCTGAGAATATAGTTCCCAGTATGTATACAGTTAGAAGATGGCTGTGTCTCATGTGACCTTGTTATTTGTACACGCTGTGACTATACACATCACAACATGTAAATAGGAAAATGTTGGCGTTATTTTGTCACTTGGGAGCAGTATGCTAGCTGGAGCCGTTTACCTCCAGTCTTTGTGCTAAGCTAGGCTAGCGGTGGGTGCGTCAGACAGAGTTACGGCACGCACGGAGATGATAAAGGTATGTATGGACTTATCTAACTCTGGGGGATACGGTGAATAAGCTAAAGTCCCTAAAAGTCGGCGTGTTCTTTTAAAGGGAGAACGATTCTTTCATTCACGGATGAAATAGCACTTCAGTAAATCTGTGTCTGTAACAGACATTCCTATTTAATTCTAAGTTCACTGATTACATTTTCTACAGCTAAATTAGCACTATTTATGCCACTTTGTCATTTACGTTGGATGTATTTTATTTTTTTATAAACTCAGAACAAAAGTAGCCCTTTGTTTCTGAAAGATAATTGTTTGATTTGAGCCAATTCCTACATACCCATTCTTATGCATATTTATTCATTGCGCAAATTAAAAGCTAATACAGTAGGTTTCTTTTGTTCTGAGTCAAGGTGAAGAACAAATCTGATGCACACTAGACTGGAATCACAAAGGGCAATTTAATACTCTGTTTAAGGAATTGAAGAATGAAATATCTCTGGTGGCACAGGCTTGGAAGAAGCAGGCTTATATGTGCTTCATTATCTCCTTGATTTGGTTATTATGGCTAATGGGGAATCCCTGAGGGGAAAATTGAAGCCTTCTGACAGACTCCAAGGAATACACTTTGCCTGAGCTGACATCATTTTCTTCCAGTCCATTTAACCCACCCTCAAGTAACTGTCTGAGCCACAGGTGGTAATGTGGCTCCTACTTAAACAGCCGTGTGGGAGTGGAATTTGATCACATTCTTCACATTATAGGATGTTAAAATGCTGTGTTGGATTGGCACAACATCAAATGTCTGCATTATGTATACAAGCAAGCAATTTGATAGTCCTGCTGGTTCTGTTTAAAAAGCCTTTTGAAAGAATAGAGTAATACATGTCTTTTGATGGAATTGCATCAATTGATAAGCTATTTTCAACTGATGATTTGCACTTGATTTACAGCCCTCAGCATGCCATCATTGTACCTGTTACAGCGACGGTATCGCCCACTGTCAGGTAGCAGACTGTGTCCCTCCACCATGTGTTAATCCAGTCTATCAGAAAGGGATATGCTGCCCTCAGTGCATGGATGGTAAGGTTATTTTAGAATTTAAAAGAAAACTTTGCCATGTCTGTAAGGCTGATTAAACTTCTATGCAATTGCCTTTGTTCTCACATTCTCATGGCCTCCACACATAAATGGAGGGCACAATTGTGTTTGGTCTTTGGTAATGATGCTGTATGTAATATCTTCATATAACTCATTCAATAACAGATGGGGAGGTTCAGATGTCGGGCCATGTGCTGCACTGGTTTCTGCACCTGAAATAAGATAACGCTCCTTATGAGTTTACCTTCCACCATATTGTTTTCTCTGTACACTGTGAAGTATGAAGGCAATTATAGTGTTTACAGAGACTAAAGATAAGGCAGGCGAAACAACACACATAAATCAAAGCATATACTTCACCAATGTGATAAATGATCAGTTCCTCAAATGGTTGCATTTTTGTTGATACAAATTGCCTCAGTGTTGGAAAATGTTAAATTAAGTTTTCAGTTAATCTAAAGTAACTTTAAAATGAAAGTAAAACCTTATCTTAAACATTAAACACAAAAAAGCATTGTGCCATTATCTACACTCTAAGGCTTCCTAATTAGTGGTTCTTGCTGAGGTTTTGCAAAAACACTTGACCTGAAGTATTTAAATTCTGCACATAACTTGTCTAGCATAGTTTGTGCTACAGACATGAATGATAAGCAAAGTTGTGCGGCTTTTTGCGGAGAGGTATTCTAAATTTAAATTTTTACAATTCGGATGATAAAACAGGAGAGAGACTTGAGGGGCTTTTCTGACATGGACCAGAAAGCAACTTAATTATATGCTAAAAATATTTATTTTTAATGTACCCCCTAAACAACTATTGTTTAATAAAAAAAAAAAGTACAAAAATTTGGAATCACAATTAATTTTGGTCAATTCAATATATTGACAGTCAGTTTCTCTTAGGTTTTTTTTTTTTTTTTTTTTTAAAGTTCAGAGCATACCAAAAGAAATCTTATATGGCCTTCAAATACTATGTTGGGACCCTCAAGTCAAGATCTTCCATTGTTTGGACAAACAGATAGTCCTGTCCCAAAACTCACATTATTGGTTGAGTTAGTGTTGTGGGCTGGTTAGGGTCAAAACAATGCTTTAGTAAAACAACAGTGTTTACACTTGTCTGAGAAATCAACCAATGAATGGCTTTTATATAGCTGTCTTTGTATGTTAAGATGGGATAGGGGAAAAATGTAATAATTCACCTTTATCTACAGATAATGGGCTTCATTAATCATCTCTCTCTTTGTGGCTCCAGGGCCCAACTGTTACGTGAATGCCTCTAGGACCCAGGTGATCCCTGGAGGTGAGCCAGTGTGGGTCGACTCCTGTACTAAATGTCGATGTCATGAAGAACAGGATGCAGGTTATTGGGAGGGCCACCGTCTGGCAATGTGTTCCCATGTCCGCAACTGCCAGCCTGATGAGGGCTAAACTGAGGAAAGAGGTCGAAAATGGGGTCATCTGTCATCCCAGTTTATACAATGGATGACAACAACTCAGCAGATATCTCAACCACACTTCCTGATGAAAGTGTTGAGGATATATAGCCTACACGTTTTTAATGATTAAAGAACAGTCTATTATTAGTTCATTCGTTTTATGATGTCTTTACTACCTTTCTGGGGCTTGGTAGTTGCATAGGCTGTCAATGGAAGAACAGAAAGCTCTCAGATTTCATTAAAAAAAATCTTTATTTGTGTTCCGAAGATGAACAAATATCTTGCGGGTTTGGAACGACATGAGGGCGAGTAATTAATGACAGAATTAAAAATTTTGTGTGAACTAACCCTTTCACATTCCAGTTGTTAATGTAAATTGAGTGGGTGTATTATTGCTTTGACTTACTAAGGGATATTCCCTAATGAACCAGATAATAGAGCTTAGTTTTGAGACACATTTTTGCCATGGTTATAAATAGCACAGTGAGCATATTACATTGTTTATATGCCTTTTAGTATCTACAGTGCAGTTGTGTTTAAAAAACGTTGACATTGGGCACTGTGTAGTGCACAATTGCACCTGCAGATGCAATGATCTTACGCTAATCTGTGTGATTGTTTTTTTTATATTTATATATATATGATTTGTAGTACTGTAGCATGCATGTTTACATAGTTTTCTGCTTCAAATGCACGAAAACCAAAGTATATTCAGACTTCAAGACTTACATTACAGCCATGCAAGCATGGAAACAGCTAATGTAGCATGAAATACAAACAAACTAACCTATCATGAATGAATCATGTATAAATAAAGCAGACTCATTTTTGCTTTATTTCTGTTCTGACACTTGATTCAAAGCTGAGGGAAAATTGCTACTTTTTTCAAGGCCTGTATTTGCAGAAATGACACAGAATGTACACAAATATAAATAAACCAGAAAGTGATCCATGTGTCTTGTCTTATTATCCCATATACAAATCTGGAGGATGTTTGTGATGTTATATCTACTAGTTTATTGCAACATCTGTCACATAAAAACAATAACTTTTTTAGGGACATATTATTGAGTTTCCTCCACATGGCTGACAGTTTAGAGATACGATGTTCCCTTTCCAATAAACTGCCATGTCCCAGAGCAGTGATTTGGACTGGTGCTGGTAAAAGTTGGGTTTTATAATAATCAGGTGTAAATATGAGATTTATCACTTTGTTCAGATCCATTTAGCCTCATAACAGTCTTCTTATAAACTCCATATTTTTGCACACACAAACAACATTAACATATGGCATTCTACATTCGTTCCACCCCAGAAACCCAGTAACCCACCATCAAATTCTTGTAGCATCAGATTTATTGATTGTATACAAAAAGTACGTTTGATATGACATAATGCATTCTATATAAGATATAGTATTTTTGACATTCAATGTACAAAAAACCTAGCAAGTCTTTAAAAATGTGCCCCAGACATGAAGACCTGAGGCCGTCAGTAGTTTCTTACGCAAGTCATTGTGTAGGTGTGGAATACTTGCCCACTTCTGTCCCTCTCTCACATACATAAGCATCGAGCACAAGATGGAGTTCTTTCCAGCGAATGACAGAGGGCAAAAAGGGAGATGAAGGAGAGAGGCTGAGCATTACGTGTAAGTATGTGTGTGTGTGCGCGCGCAAGTTTTCAGGATGGGAGGGTTTGCTGACCCAAGGGTGAGATAAAAGAATGGCATCACAATGAAAAGTGCATTCATTGTGGCACCGGTGTGATTTCGCAAACTATAAAGCGAGAGTTGCTGAAGTGAACGGTGAATATATAGCATCCTGATCTCAAGGACAGCATTTGTGCTTCGCAAGGTTGGTAATGGGAGTTGTGCAAGCTTCACTTGATTGCATTTGTTGGCACAAGAAATATGAAAAAACTTATGGATTGAAAAATAAGATGATTGTATATATGTATGAATGTATACTTTTATAAACGGCAATAAAACATTTAATATTATCGGATTCCATTCAGAAGACCAAAGAATATATCTATATCGTAGATTTTAATGCAGCTTATTTGCCACTGAGGCAATATAAGAATGCAATAAGATCAAATTAATAGATTGTATCACCAGACTAACTTTTAAAAATGCAGTTTTCACCATATACATTTTTCAGAACATTGCCCTTAAAGGTGCACTCAGTAATTTTATAAATATGTAGGTAAAAGAAATCTCTTGCTCTCTCACAAAGCCTGCATTTATTTTATTACAAATACAGCAAAAACAGTAACATTGTGAAATATTATTACAATTTAAAATAAAGGTTTTCTATTTTAATATGTTAAAATGTAATTTATTCCTGTGATGGCAAAGGTCAATTTTGTGATACTTTGTGAAAACAGTGATACTTTTTCATTATTCTTTGATGAACACAAAGTTTAAAATAACAGCATTTATTTAAACAATTATATATTATTTTGATCAATTGAATTCATTTTTGCTGAATAATAGTATCAATTTCTTAAAAGAAAATGAGAAAAACATTTTTTGAATAGTATATAGCTAACTGCCCTACTGAACAATTTCACTTGTGAAATAAATTAGTCATGGTAACATAAATCTATGATGACCGCCATATCAATCAGCGTAACCAACAAAAAATGACTGAGTACACTTTTAAATTGAGAGGTATAAAAATAAAAAGTTTCCCAAAAATGACTACGCATTATAAAGTATCATGGTGTCTCTCCAATATGTTGGACCTAGTTCCCTTTACACCATATGGACTGCTTTATTCCATTTTTTAAAACAATTAAGATAATGTAAATGACAAGCACTCAGCAACATTTTTTTTTTCTCCTTCAATTTAATACGTGCCTTGATACAAGAACCCAAAAAAGAAATAATCTCATCTCGCTCCGACTGAAACCGATTCCTTTTCATTTGCCAAGATATTTTGGGATGAGCATAATGTCTTTTTAATATGGATATTGGCTTGAAATCTCATTCGAGTTAAAGGTTTCAGGATTCACTGCATTCTGCAACACTGTTCTGAGCATTTAAAATGCAGGTCATAGAGCTATAGTAAATATTACTGAATATAATCAATGAACAGTTCTGAATATTCTCGACTATGTGCAAAGAGAGAGGGCATATTTCTTTAAATTAAACTATAGACATAATCTTTAATGCTATTAATACAGGTAAATTCAAAGAGCTTAAGGCAAAATTGTGTCAGGTAAGTTTTAGCAGTTATTTTGCTTGATGGTGTATGTACAAATACGGCATGGCAGAAGTGATGCACTTTTAACTGACAGGTAGCGGCACCTATGAGACAGAGGTGATGAAATACTTAAGGAGGAAACTGACTTGGGTCAGCAGTTAAGACAACACAAATGCACACACAGAAATGAAATAGGTTGGTGAGGCTAAACTGAAAGGCATGAGGAGAAAAGAAGAGGAAATGTGTAATTTAAAAAGGTCAGGGAGAATGGCTGGGCTCTCATTAATGACTTCCTCTGTGCTGGGCTGAAAGAATAGTTGATAGCACAAAAGACCGTCCACACACTGCGCAGGAAAGCCGATAAGAGAGGAAAAATAGCTAGTACTCCCCTCATAAAACATCTGAAGGCATCAGCTTGGTGTTTTCAGGCAGTAAAATAAAATGGTAAGAAGGAATAAGGAACTGTAAAACAAGTTTTCAAAGTATAACAGGGTCCAAAATGAACATTGGCCAAATGCCAATTGCGAGTAAAAAAGGACAGTGAAAAATTGGAAGACTAGTCCAATCTTATGTTCATATATGATTTTTGGTTTTAATGTACGATGGTTTTTGTCCTCCCGAACTCCTTGTTTGACACATAAATTATCGTTCAAAAGTTTGGGGTCGGTAAGATTTTGTTAAAATCTCTTGTTTTTGATAAAAACGCTCACCAACACTGCATTTATTTGATTAAAAATACAGTTAAACAGCAATGTTGAGAAATTCATTTGCAGCCATTACACCTTTTCCTTTCCTTCAGAAATCCCTCTAGTATGCTGTTTTGGTACTGAATTAAAGTATTAATTTCTTTAATAAAAAAATCTTCCAATACTTTACACATTAAGATATAGGCCGATACCAAAACAAAAACATGAAGGAAGGAAAATTGAAGTAAAATAGGTCTTCAAGTTATGACATTTTTACAAATCAACAAAGGCTGATTTATAAAAAAAAAAAGGCCAATATTAATTCCTGGCCAGAAAGACATACTTGTGGTCTGTAAATGTTCTCAATTCACTCAAATTGGCAGGTGTGGCAAAAGGTTGATTTTGGACCCTGTGTGAATATTTTATGATACTGGAAATATCAAACCATAATTTATATATAGCCTCTGTAAATGATCCTCAAAAGAGGTGTGAGACTCTAAGACTGAACGATATGGGCATTATTTGATCAATGCACTCATAACTAACTTCATCCTTCAAGTTTTTAAAAAGAAAGCATTGATATATGACAGGTCTAAATATGAATCTTTGAGGCAAATGAGAGTAAACAAAGACAGAGTGGCTCATAGCACAGTCAGTTTTGAGCAGGTGGTGATAGATACAGAGGTTTGATCATCAGTAACTTCTACAGAAGCTCCTCTATCTCCAAGCGAAAGTTCTTGCCGTTTCTCCAGGCATCTACACGGCAGCCAGAGGATCTGCAGTGACGATCCACTTGGACCATATTGACTGACACAGTCATGTGCTTGTAGGACTAGTCCAGATCCAGTCTAATCACGTTACATAATTGTCCCCCGAGTTCCCATGATAACACCGCGACTAGGGTATCATCCTCAGAAATGGTTGACGAAATTCAGCTTAGTCCCAAGAGACGATTCAAAACAAAAGAGAGCGCAAGAGATAGAGACACAATCCAAAGAGCCAACTTCAAGCACCAATTTATCAACCTCACATGATCCACCAACATCTGTGATACGAAAGAAGAGATTTGAACACTGCAAGCATCGCAGGTACAAAGACACATTCGCTTTTGAAATGTACAGTATGTTCTGACTGACTTACATCAAGTGACCAAGCAGTTCTTTGTAGATCATCGTCAGATGTTACTCACCACAACCAGAACTGAACAGTCCTCCCGGTATTGATCCTCAAGGTCTGAAGAAAAAAAAAAAAAACAGCCTTTGGGGTATAACGATGATGTTTCTGTCCTTCCAGACACGTGTGCACATCTCCATCTGGATCAGGATACGAATCCACAACAAGCTTCCATGTATTCCTGAGAACTATCCAGCATATCACTGCTGTATCATAGGAAGGTGACCCTGGGCAGAGTTTGTGTGTGTGCGTGTGTGTGCTGAACTTTAGCAAGGTCATGGTCTCTCGTCAAGACCTGGTAGCTTTCTATCCTTTGAAGGGTCTGGGAGGAGGCTTGCCGATCTCTACGGAAATGTTGGTATAGAGCGGATACTTCTTCACAGACACCACTCTGTACATCAGCGAGCTGATCCCATCTTTCCTCATGGTGTTCTTGGTGTTCTGGATCTTACTGAACCTAGAGAAAGAAGAAGAAATACAAACCGTATTAGCTGTGCCATGGATTTACAAAACCCACAAAAGGCTCAAACTGGACTTGATGAACTCTCAGAACAGAAAAAATGTGAAAATATTTTACTTTTAGTGGTACAGCAGCTTGGTTTGAAGTACCTTCAAAAAGACTTAAAACATTTTTTGTATCTTGTTTACCCCTAAAAGTTCCTTAGAAGTACCTTAAGGGTACGTATTACTATTCAACAAATATGCCACTTTTAGGGGTTGATAAGATACAAAGTCGACCCTTTAAGGATACCCTTATTTTTTTTCTTTGAAATACCAAAAGTCCTTATGGACTAATAATCTTCTCCTTAATCTGCAGCTCTCAAATTAAATATGGCAGCCTTGGCGCAGGTTGGAAGTCAATAATCTCAATTACACTGGTTCTCCTGTCTTGTAACTAAACACCATGACCTTCTTTCATAGGTGCCAACATTGATTTCAGAGCTGAAGATAAAGGTTATCAGTTAAAAGCATTGATTTTAGGTCTATTCATAACACAAAAACATCATTTGGCTTCAGGAGACTTGGAGTATAGCGAACAAGTCGTAATTTTTTCGTCGTTTTGGAGCTAGACAGACCATACTCACTGGAAAAGATATGTAACGATTCTTAAAAAAAATAAAAAAATCTTCATGTTTCAAGGAAAATAACAGGTTTGGAACACCATGTTGGATTATTGGTGGATTATAGGTGGACTATTCCCTTGGCAAGGTTCGGGTCCCATGCCAAATGTATGTTCAAATGCTCAACTGCCACAGCATAGAGCTAATAAAGCCAAGCTCCTTGGTCAAACTTTCAAGAATTGTCATACTGATAAAACAGATACTTTTAAGTCACTGCCAAATGATAATGTCAAAAAAGGTCAGTATCATAATACAGAGCACTTACATAGGGTTATACCAATGTCAACCAGCAGGGGGTGAAATAACATTGATAAAAGTGCACAGAGCATCACTCTCACAAAATAAAAAACAAATGGACCACATTCATCATGTATCAAAACAAAAATACATTTTATGAGCTACATTGAACATTTTCAAACACTTATGCAAGTTTTTACAATTGAATACAGCAGAGAAAATGAGCATTTGGTTTGGGCTCTGGAAGATAAGAAAAAAAGAGATATTAGCATATGAGACTACCGTGGTTTATCAATAAAATGAGAGGTTCCTTAGGTTCAATGAGCTCAGCTAGAAAAGCAAAGTAGAGGAGTATTCAGGAGCTGTGCTTCCCCAGTGTTTTATATTACATCTTAACCTCCCATCCCTTAAGACACTTTAAATGATATTCATTTCAACATTTCGGCCTTAGCCGAAGAAGAACTGTGCTAATAAATAGGACACTTATGCCACAAAAGTAGGAAAGAGAGTTCAAGTTGTCCGTTAAAGGGTAGCTTGATTTATGCAACGCTATCAACTTCCATATCAGTGTAGGAACCACAAAGAATATTAGAGAGTCTGCAGATAATGATTTATGTACACTGCTTGAATGAAATTAGAGTATTTGAGAGGGCTCACACTCAACTAGAATTAATATTCATGCGGACCAGTGTGCAGCAGCACTAACTAATCTGGGGAAGGTTGATGAATAATAGTAGTAATAGTTCCTCCGCCAAGCATAGCGTCTCATTATGGAGGTTGATGCTCTTCTGCAGATTGACCAAACAAAGACGGCTGTGGCAATAACAGAGCTGAGGAGAGGGAAACCATTCATCAATTCTAGCAACTCTTTTTAAAAACGGTGCGCTTGGCGAACGCAGCTATTTAATCCATGAAGTATGTCTAAAAAACAAATGACCTAAACCTGTGACAGGAAAATAAAACAAAACTTAAAGTGCCAGGAAGTAACTTGAAGTTACCACAACCTAAATGATGCAGGAAGTATCAGCTTCCCTATATGAAAATATATATTACTGTTTATAGTTTGAGGTCGGTAAGATTGTTTTTGAAAGAAAGTTATACTTTAATTCAGTAAGGACACATTCAATTATTCAAAAGTGAAAGTAAAGACATTAATATCTCAAATAAATGCTGTTCTTTTGAACCTTCTATTCATTAAATAATGTAAAAAAAAGAATTACTGTTTCCACAAAAATATCAAGCAGCACAACTGTGTTCAACATTGATAATAAAAAGAAAAATTGTATTCGGAGTGCTCACCAACCAGTCAGAATTAACCTTAAGCTATGCACAATATTATCTTAAGCACTATTTCGGCTATTGGCTGATATATATATATACATTTTTTTTATAGGTATTGGTCGATATTGGTTTTTTAATTGTGCATTTCATTTTATGTATATGTATACATATACATAAAATGAAATGCACAATTAAATATCCAATATCAACCAATACCAATACATTGTTTTATAATTGCCAATAGCCAAAATGGTGTATAAGATATATTGTGCATAGCTTAAGGTTAATTCTGACTGGTTGGTGAGCACTCTGAATAGGGAAAAGCCTCATACGAAACATGTTAATGACATTTTTGCACCTCAAATGATCAGTTTTCACCCAAATTTATCTTTAAGACGACACACAAGGCTCTCGAGAACAAATTTATAACTACTAAATACAAGCTGAAGCTACATAAATACATTGTCCACCCTACAGATATAGACAAATTACAGGGGAAATGAGGCAAAATCCAATACATTAACACAGGAAATACGAAAAATGCGAATATGCTTGAAAGAGCGGCATAAGTAAATGTCAGTAATCCACAGTATTTCCCAAATCAGCTTTCTTTTATCAAATTTCCTGCTCAACTTTAAAAGGCTGTTGGGTTTGAGACTAAACCTCTTATCACGTACAAACGAGCCATCTTAGAATA